>NC_083823.1:1858715-2458715 GCF_015708825.2 Lethenteron reissneri | reverse complement strand
AAACACATCGCGTGAAACGAAATCTGACAATTTAACAAAAAGAAGAATCCGAATAACCCAATCGAGTGACGACACTCACGTTGTGTACTCCTGCAGACCTTTCACGAACCAGATAGAGTTCCGGTAGAGAGACATGGCAAAGCTGCGCGTTGTATCTGGCAGACAAAACAAACACACGTGGCATCAGTCGGTGGTCAGTGAACTCAAATAACGTCAGCGACTATACTCGGGACAGACTACAACTGAAAAAAATTAACCCGTAAAAACAAAGTTTTTCACTATAAATCCTTTATATGCGTGGCGGCTAGAGTCCTCTCGTCCTCTGGCTTGAGATGGCTGCCACCTATGGATCAGATGATTGCCTGCCACCATTAAGCAATTGGTAATTAAATATAATTTTTTTTTTCCTAAAAAGTGTAAAAATTTGGAATTTTTTTAACGAAAATGTATTGTCACGCACAACGAGTCTGTGTGCAAAATGTCAGCTCGATTGGATCACGGGAAGTGGGTTAAAAACGACCGAAAGATTTGCACGGTCGTAAGCGCGCAAGCAAGCAAGCAAGTGAACTTAATATAAAGGATTTAAAAAGAATGCCCATCGGCTGACAATGAGAAACGAATTGGCCATAGACCAGCACTGGCAAACGATTTGCTAATCGACTTCAACATAAATATCTCAAAATACTTTTTTAAAACACGCTTTAATGAAATGTACCGTACTAGTAATGGCAGAACTCCACGACTCCAGGAAGTGGCCCTGAAGCTTCCATAATGGACCGTGGTGGTTTACAGCCAACGTGAGTTGAGCGTGGACAATTAGACCCAAGCCGAAACATTTTTTAATTTTAGTTTTAATGATAGAATATGGCATTGTCATCAGTATGACATAAGTATGCCAAGTTTGCAGTCGATGCCACATTGGGAAGTGGGTTAAAATTGAGTTACAAGATTTGAGGATACGACAACAGACAGAATGAGTTAAATAAAAGCGTGTAAGAGGGGAATTCCGATTGGCTAACATCGTTCTTCTGAGGTTGCAATGTAAATCAGTGCGAATTCAGAGCGAGAGAAACTTTTTTCGTGAATTCGATGCCACTGGCCCACTGCTGTTAAACCCGAGTGAGTTGTCGGCTTCACGCAGGCGAGCTTTCGTGAGCGAGCACTTAGTAACCTCGCGAAGTAAAATCGGGAATAAAGTGATTGTGATGTGAAACTCGTCTTCGCTGAAGCTGCGTGCGGATGCTGTGGAAATAATTCACCATCATTGACATCACTCCCATCGATTAGAATCGCCATCAACAACATTACCGCCACCACCATCAACCCCCACGGCGCTTGTGCCAGGTTAGGTGCACCATCATCATCACCACCACTATCACCGTCACATCAAGGACACATCAAAGACACAAGATCCCCCGTATAGCCGTGAACAGACTGTTTGGGCAAGTGCTGTGAGCAAAGTAGCTCTGAAGACCGGAACCGCACACAACGGGGTGGGTGGCGATGTTTACACACCGCACCGGGTACTAATTTGAGGCCGAGCCGACCTATGAGAGGCCCAGGACCGGTTCAGATAATCGTCACCGGTGTTGGCCACGAGCGGGAATCGAACCCGGGTGGCCAGGTTCGTAGCGTAGCGTCGCGCTAACTACTGCACCACCGCTCCCCACACACAGACAGACACACAGCTCACTCACCCCACCCCAGCAGCAAAACACGCGTGTTGTTGCTGCTGCTGTTGCTGCTGCTGTTGTTGTTACACAAGCCAGCCCTCCCCCACCCCAGACACGTGGCCGCAGCTGTCGCAATGCAAAATGCCTGGGAGGCCGATTCGCGTGGCCGGCTCCCGACAGCCAAACTCGCTCAGTGCCGCACCCCCAGCCCGTGCACACAACACGAGCCCCATTGAGCGGGTGTGACACACTCAGGGGCACGTGTGGGACACACTCAGGGGCACGTGTGTGACACACTCAGGGGCACGTGTAGAAGACACTCAGGGGCACGTGTGTGACACACTCAGGGGCACGTGTGTGACACACTCAGGGGCACGTGTGTGACACACTCAGGGGCACGTGTGTGACACACTCAGGGGCACGCGTGTGACACACTCAGTGACACGTGTGGGAGACACTCAGGGGCACGCGTGTGGGAGACACTCAGGGGCACGCGTGTGACACACTCAGGGGCACGTGTGGGACACACTCAGTGACACGTGTGGGACACACTCAGTGACACGTGTGTGACACACTCATGGGCACGTGTGGGACACACTCATGGGCACGTGTGGGAGACACTCAGGGGCACGTGTGGGACACACTCAGTGACACGTGTGGGAGACACTCAGTGGCACGTGTGGGACACACTCAGGGGCACGTGTGGGACACACTCAGGGGCACGCGTGTGACACACTCAGGGGCACGTGTGGGAGACACTCAGTGGCACGTGTGTGACACACTCAGGGGCACGTGTGGGACACACTCAGGGGCACGTGTGGGACACACTCAGGGGCACGTGTGGGAGACACTCAGGGGCACGTGTGTGACACACTCAGGGGCACGTGTGGGAGACACTCAGGGGCACGTGTGTGACACTCAGGGGCACGTGTGGGACACACTCAGGGGCACGTGTGTGACACACTCAGTGACACGTGTGGGACACACTCAGGGGCACGTGTGGGACACACTCAGGGGCACGTGTGTGACACACTCAGTGACACGTGTGTGACACACTCAGGGGCACGTGTGTGACACACTCAGGGGCACGTGTGGGACACACTCAGGGGCACGTGTGTGACACACTCAGGGGCACGTGTGGGAGACACTCAGGGGCACGTGTGTGACACACTCAGGGGCACGTGTGTGACACTCAGGGGCACGTGTGGGAGACACTCAGGGGCACGTGTGTGACACTCAGGGGCACGTGTGGGACACACTCAGGGGCACGTGTGGGACACACTCAGGGGCACGTGTGTGACACACTCAGGGGCACGTGTGGGAGACACTCAGGGGCACGTGTGTGACACACTCAGGGGCACGTGTGTGACACACTCAGGGGCACGTGTGTGACACACTCAGGGGCACGTGTGTGACACACTCAGTGACACGTGTGGGACACACTCAGGGGCACGTGTGGGACACACTCAGGGGCACGTGTGGGACACACTCAGTGACACGTGTGTGACACACTCAGGGGCACGTGTGGGACACACTCAGGGGCACGTGTGGGAGACACTCAGGGGCACGTGTGTGACACACTCAGTGACACGTGTGTGACACACTCAGGGGCACGTGTGGGACACACTCAGGGGCACGTGTGGGACACACTCAGGGGCACGTGTGTGACACACTCAGTGACACGTGTGTGACACACTCAGGGGCACGTGTGGGAGACACTCAGGGGCACGTGTGTGACACACTCAGGGGCACGTGTGTGACACACTCAGGGGCACGTGTGGGAGACACTCAGGGGCACGTGTGTGACACTCAGGGGCACGTGTGTGACACACTCAGGGGCACGTGTGGGACACACTCAGGGGCACGTGTGTGACACTCAGGGGCACGTGTGGGACACACTCAGTGACACGTGTGTGACACTCAGGGGCACGTGTGTGACACACTCAGGGGCACGTGTGGGAGACACTCAGGGGCACGTGTGTGACACACTCAGGGGCACGTGTGTGACACACTCAGTGACACGTGTGGGACACACTCAGGGGCACGTGTGGGACACACTCAGGGGCACGTGTGGGACACACTCAGTGACACGTGTGCGACACACTCAGGGGCACGTGTGGGACACACTCAGGGGCACGTGTGGGACACACTCAGGGGCACGTGTGGGAGACACTCAGGGGCACGTGTGGGACACACTCAGGGGCACGTGTGTGACACACTCAGTGACACGTGTGTGACACACTCAGGGGCACGTGTGGGACACACTCAGGGGCACGTGTGGGACACACTCAGGGGCACGTGTGTGACACACTCAGGGGCACGTGTGGGAGACACTCAGGGGCACGTGTGTGACACACTCAGGGGCACGTGTGTGACACACTCAGGGGCACGTGTGGGAGACACTCAGGGGCACGTGTGTGACACTCAGGGGCACGTGTGGGACACACTCAGGGGCACGTGTGTGACACACTCAGGGGCACGTGTGTGACACACTCAGGGGCACGTGTGGGAGACACTCAGGGGCACGTGTGTGACACACTCAGGGGCACGTGTGTGACACACTCAGGGGCACGTGTGTGACACACTCAGTGACACGTGTGGGACACACTCAGGGGCACGTGTGGGACACACTCAGGGGCACGTGTGGGACACACTCAGTGACACGTGTGTGACACACTCAGGGGCACGTGTGGGACACACTCAGGGGCACGTGTGGGAGACACTCAGGGGCACGTGTGGGACACACTCAGGGGCACGTGTGTGACACACTCAGTGACACGTGTGTGACACACTCAGGGGCACGTGTGGGACACACTCAGGGGCACGTGTGGGACACACTCAGGGGCACGTGTGGGACACAAGTGGGGACGTCGTGGATACAGACACATATGTGCATAATCATGATGCACGACGGACGGACACGATAATCCCCTGTGGGCTGGTGTAACCAGGAGGTTCCTACCAGTATCAAGGCAGCGTTAGTTTCTTAGAGCGCCACGTGGCACTGGTTTACCAATCATCGGACGCGTGTAGCGTGGAGTTCATTTGCACAGGAGTAAATGGGTGGGTCACGAGGACTGGAGTTTGTGCAAACCCTGGCGTCACGGATATATAACACGACTATATCTTGCCACAAATGAACCACAACACCTCGCCAGATTATAATTACGAGACGGGAATGTTTGACAATTGTGCTGCAAGTGTGTGAGCAGCAGGTCATCAAGAGGACAGCGAAACGTCCACGGGTTTTCAGTTGAGCGGCCAAATGTAACATTTGATGGTGTGGAGAAAAAAAACAACCCCGTCACATTGGGGAGCGATGTAAATCGTGGCATAATTGCAAATGTTACGCAGAGGTTTAATGTCAGCGTGATGTTGTGGACACAAAAAGAATGCCACTTTACAACACAAAGCAAAGATTCCCCGTGTAGCCTGTAACACTGTTGGGGCAAGTGCTGTTAGCGAGCACCTATGAAAGCCTGGCGCGGCGCACCACGGGGTGGTTTGCTAACACCACGCCCGGCCACCTCTGCCTAGTGGCGATGTTAACACACTGCACCAGGTACTCATTTGAGGCTGAGTCGACCTAGGGGAGGGCCAGGACGGGTTCAGATAATCGCCACTAAAGTGTTGGCCGTGAGTGCGAATCGAACTAAGGTCTCAGGGTTCGTAGTGCAGCGCGCTAACCGCTACACCACCGCTCCACCACACACAAACACCACCACACTAACAACTGTTCGCCAGCTATGGGCGAAGACACGACCTGTGCTTTTCATGCTGTTTTTTGTTTTGCTGGAAAACGAACCTCGGTCAGGCTGCAATAACATTCCCCGCAATAAACGCACCCGATCCCAGAAGCTCATGAGGACTTTGACCCTGCAAGTCTTGGGATGGGCACCAACCCGTGCATTCCAAGTGTTACATAAACTGCGGGGCTACGAAATGGGCAGCAGAGAGCAGCCTACGGATGCTCGTCTGACTTCTATTTGCTTCATTGACGTACATTCTTTTCATTTTATTCGTTTTATTTTGTAATTTTGCCGAACCCAGGTCACTTTTGCAAATGCGACTATCCCAGTCTCTTGAGTAATTCCCAACAAAAACTTGATTTGTGCATCTAAATCCATTATTTGTACATAACCCATACACCCGAGTTGGCATTCCCGGCCATGACGAACATCAGTGGCAAGCTCCACCTGAACAGGTCTTGGGTTCCACACTCGCGAAGTCAAACTGGCCGATGTAGCAAAGTTCCAATTCGACATGCCACTGTGGGGCGATCATTTGGCAGCGGGATGACAAAGGGCTGAACATTAAACCGATTGAAATATTCGCAAAATCAAAATGCAATTCAATGAAGTTCAACTTATGCTGAACTCTGGCTTTGTGCAAGGACACAACAGTGGCCACCTCTTTATGGTAACTTCCCGTGATCTTGTTTCAAGTCGGCGAGTCAGGCGATGTGCGTGGTGGTGAAATTGAGAGCGTGTAATGTCGAGAGGATTTCACAGCAAACGAGTCGGACATTCTTTCTGAACACGATGGAAATAAACAAATCCAGTGGAAGAGTTTTTTTCTCATTGTAAACTTTACCATTTATAAAAAAAAACATTCATGGCATTCACAAAAAATACACAAATAAAAAAACTTAATACGCAATTTGTACAACCTTTAAATTACAACAGCCACATTCAGTTATTGACCGAGAATAATATTACAATGTTATCATGCACACACACACAGAGCATTTATCTACAGAAGTGGATGAAAAACGAATTCCATCGCGATGTCAAACTTTACATCAACCTTAATGGGATCCAGAAACACAGCAAACCACTCTTGCTGCTTAATGCACCACAAATTCTATGCAGTGTGGGACTTACATACCTGGCATAATTTGCGAATCACAATCTCGGTAACGATGTAGCAATTAATCGATAAAAAAATGATACCAAGGGGTTCGCAATGTATGGATTCAATTGTCCGTGTATGAATATATGATTGGTTTACAGGTCAGAGTGCAGAGTTGACACCGCTGAGACCAAGTTGGAATCGAGGCCGTCAATTAGCACAGTTGGCGACGTACAGTCGTGATTAAACCGGATTTCTCCAGAGTAGCGGGTTGAGAGAGTCTCAGCTCCGTCACCGATGACCGCACAAAAAAAATCACGTGACGTGTGATTCTGCACTTTATTTGGCAAAAATGTAATTTGTAAGAAAAAAAATACATCAGTTTGACTGGTCATGCGATCAACATTTTACATTCTGTGCGGCAAAGGTGGATGGTAAAGTGCTGCCCCCCCGGGGTGTGTGGACCAGAGATCACGAGAGGAGATCTGAGGGCTAGATCCAGCTCCCCGAACAAGTGTGGCGGCACTGCTTCTGCTTCGAAGGATTCACACGGATGCCGCCATCTCGTGACGCAACACCGGCAGCGCAATGGGGATAATAAACTGTGGAAGACTGTACGCGTATGATAAGTTGACGTTACATTGGGTTCCTGGCACGAATGGGAAACGGGAGAATTTGATGAACGAAACAATGAGAATGAATTTTGACTTAAAACGTGAGAGGATGGTTATAGACTCAGCAATCATTGGAAAGATGTCATCAACCACTTTGGGTCATGACTTGTGTTTTCTTGTCAATCAACCTCCACCGTCAGCAGTGTGGTGTGTGGAGCGGGGTGCAGCGATTTCTTGGCGGCCCTTTGCTGCATTGGCATTGCTGCTGCATTGGCATTGCTGCTGCATTGGCATTGCTGCTGCGTTGGCATTGGTGCCCTGCCCATGCTGCTGGTACTGCTGACACACTTGGGCTACGCCCATCTCCAAACCTTGATAAACAGTTTACCTTTAGAGGATAACCCCTTGTCCTGATGACGACCGCTTGTATTGCGATCGAAACGTCGTATTTTTATTCACTTTATTTTCTATCTACGTGACTTTACCGAAAGAACCAAAGAATGAGAATGCCATCAAGTGGCAAAACTAATTAAGGACCGCTTCTTGATTTGAATCTTGTAGAGTTATCGAATCGTGAGGAGGAAGGTGGGTGGTGGGGCCTTGACTGCCGCCAAGTGGCTGATCAACAACGATTGACGTCAACTCTCAAGGATCCACTGCACGGTGTCATCCACTTCCCGGCTCACATCCTCTTCCTGCCGCGCCTTCTCGGCGACCTGCGATCTCCCGCATCCCGCGGCGTCTTCTGGCGACGTCGCGAACACTCCCACATCGGCCGCTCCGCGCTCCCCCGAGACGCCATCGCTGCGCGAACAACAGCCGGCACAAGAGATCGTGTGGTCAAGTTTGGAGGGAGGTGGGGTGTGGGGGTGAACCTGTCACAGCCACGGTCCATCCACAGCTGGGCGAAGGCCTTTCAAAGCCAGACTCGCGATGCAACAGTGTCTCAGTGATTTAAAGCTTTCGTGACTGCAGGGATTCATCTTCTTGGTTCTTTCGGTAAAGTCACGTAGAAGGGAAATAATAAAAATAAAATAATTCTCACGACGTTTCAGACACAACGCAAGCAGCCGTCCTCAGGTGAATAACAGGTCTGTCGGAAAGACAGCGTCCGAATTCAGACACAGTCTTTCCGACAGACCTGTTCTTCACCTGAGGATGGCTGCTTGCGTTGTGGCCGAAACGTCGTGAGAATTATTTTATTGTTTTATTTTTATTATTTTATTATTTCCCTTCTACGTGACTTTACCGAAAGAACCAAGAAGAAGTGTCTCAGTGCACAAGCCGATTACATCGTTTCAGAATCAGAATTTTTTTCCAGGAGGAATCTGATGATGCTATGAAGCTTTAAGTCAAAATATCAAAGTCTTTTTCACAGATGTTTCGTCTCCGGGGTGGACACTCTCCTGGGAGGGTCCTTCATTTGGCTGCCAGTCTGTTGTTAGTCTCGAACATTGCCTCTTCTGAGAGTGTGATGTCTTTGACTTGCTTATGTGTTGCGTTTGCTGCCTCTCCATGTAATGCCACCATCTTAAACAAAGGCTAACAATTATGCAAATACTGAAGTAACTAACCATTTAAAGCAATTCTTTCACTCAAAAGTAAAACATTTTACATTAATTAAATCCACAAGCAATCCTCTCTCCACTGCAAAGTGAATCAGTCCCCACTGCCTTCACGTTCACCTCCCCATATTTATATTTTCCCACTCACCTGCCGTTCAGATGCAGTGGTGCCTCCTCCCCCTCCTCCGCATGTTCCTCATCACCGTGGTTACCGCTGCCACGGTCACCGTTTCCACCGCAACCGTTGGTGGTGGGTGCGCTACCGCCCGGAACCAGCCCGTCATCCGAGACGGTCCCTGGCGGGTCGACCTTCGCCGGCTCCCGCGGCGTCTCCGTGCCGATCGACGCCTCTTCAACTCCGCTCGGCTCCTCACTCCTGCGCTGGTGCCGACTTCCTTCCCGCCGATCTTCCTCCTCCTTTGCCTTCTTATTCTTCTCTTTCTTATTCTTCTTTGTCTTCTTCGTTTTGTCGTCCTTCCGGGACTCCCTGCTCCCCGAGCGTCGCCCGTCCCTCTTCTCGCCATGGTCCCGGCGCGTCCCCGGCGACCTCCTCCTGCTGCTACCACTGGGTGACCTATCCGACCTCTCCATCCTCTCCGACCTCTCCATCCTCTCCGACCTCTCAGACCTCTCCATCCTCTCCGACCTCTCAGACCTCTCAGACCTCTCAGACCGCCCCCAGCTCCTCGACCTCGCGCGTCGCTCCGCGGGCGACCGCTCGCTCCTGCGCTCGCTCCAGCGCGACCTCCCGTCGTCCCTCCTCGTCGGTCGCTCCGCGCTGGGCAACGTCCGGCCGCCCCTCCGCAGCGAGGACGACGACGACGAAGCAGCGGCGGCGGCGGAGCCCCTCTCCGCGCTGCGGGAGCGGTGGCGTCGTTGCCGGTCGTGCCGATCGGAAGGCGGCGTGCGGTCGCGGCGGCTGCTGCCGGTGCCTCCTCTGTGGGATTCGGGAGATCGCGGCTCGAGATCGTGGTCCGCCTCCCAGAACTCGTTGCCTGGGTTCTGGAACACGTGCAGGAAGTTGCAGCTCTTCCCCTTGGGGCAGCGGCGGCGGTCGTAGAGCCCTGAGGAAGGAACGAGATTTGCTGCGTTTAACGTTTAACTTTGGTTTGCATTGATCACCGTCATTCCACAAGCAGGCGTGTTCGTCAGGCATCATATTCCTTCTCGTGGTGTTCTGTGCAGGCCCAATTAACAGTCAGTACGACGTGAATGCCCCGTGCTTGTCTCAGTATAATATCCAGCATGCATCTCAAATCTCCTTTGCAATTCTTCTTTTGTTCCAATTTTTTCGTCAAAGGGGCCACGTGTCTGATTCATGTGTCATCGCATCTTTGCCAATCTTTAAAATTCAAGTCTCCCTTGAAAAACACTGACTCCGAACAGCTCTTAACCTGTTCTGCGGTTCACCAGTCCGACTATTACATCAGTGGAGGTGTCTGGTGCCTCAAAGTCGTGCGTTCTCCTACCACAGATGGCCGATTTCCAGCGTGAGACCGGGCAGAACTCGCAGTTGATTTGGCGGCCTGCATACCAGCGGCCGTTGAACATCTGGAAGGCCTGAATGGCCTCCTCCTCCCTGCCATGGGAAGCGCAAATGTAGAGAATTAAGCTCTCTCGGGATGGTACAGAGCCACGAAGGAGCTATCCATTGCTGAGTGAAGACCTTTCCAAGCCGTCGCAATCCATCCAGATACTGCGATTAAACAATCTCGCTCGCGCACACAAAGCCGATGTCAGATCTTCATCGTTGTGGTCGACGGCATCTCATGCACTGTAACTCTCGTAAAAATACTATCCAATGTGCCAACACGGAGAATAAACTTGCGTTACTATTATGGATTAACTCGAGCGAAAACTGGCCAAATTGATCAAAGTGTTTCCAAAAATCTGGAGACAACAAATCAGAGCAAGTTTCAGGACTGTTTGCAGATATATGAACGTTTCAGATATGTGAACGTTTCATGTTTATACGATGAACTTCTTTCGCACCGTACGTAGCCAGCCGTGCTAATCGGAGGTGCGGGGGAAGGACAACAAACAAAAGGCGTGTGCACGGTTTCTCTGACAAGGCAACTTGTTTTGCGTTGCGCCCTGCTTTACGAGGACTCTCTCCGGCGGGAAGCCGGGTGACGACCAGTGGTGGAGCACTCACGTCTCGTACTGGACGTAGACGTTCCCTCGGAGGTGCGGCTCGAAGTTGCAGCTGACCTGCGCACGGCAGAAGAAGCGCGAACCCAGTCGAACAGCAGCGTCGAGGAAACGGTCACTCGGCTCATCGATTGGTCAGGTAGCCCAGAGGTCAGAGGGCTGAGCTGGCAACGCTAAGAGTCTGGGGTTTCAATCGAGGCAGCTGCGAGCGATTAAACTGGGTTCTCATGAGCGTATGGTCTCTGCATGGTCACCAACAACACATGTTGGCAACATTTCAGCTCGAAAGAATAAAAAATAGTAAAATATCAGTTCCACCGCCAAGGCTTAGGTGATCTCAAGAGAGACCCAAGGACCCGTTCAGATAATCGCCACGGAAATGAACTCGGATAACCAGGTTAGTAGCGCAGTGCGCTGATGACTGCACTACCGTTCCCCACATTGCATAACGAATCCAACAACCAGAGTTTAATTCTTGGCCACGGCTAACATCAGTGGTGGATATCAGAATCATTGCTGGGCCTCTCTGAGGTCATCTCAGCCTTAAATAAGTGCTTGTCGTGTAAGCGTTAGCACTGGGGCTACAAGAGTGGCCAGGCATGATGCTGGACACAACACCCCTTTGTGCGTTGTGCTGATCTTCACAGCTGCTCGTTCATAGCACTTGCCCCTTCAGCCTGTCAAAGGCTATAGGGGGGATCTTTGTCGATGACATGACATGCACAAAGACACCCCTCCCCCCCCATATAGCCTGTAACAGACTGTTTGGGGCAAGTGCTGTTAGCGAGCACCTATGAAGGCCGGCACGGCACACGAGTGGGAGGTTGGCCAGCACCACGCCCGGCCGTCTTTGTCTCCCGTGTGAAAATGGTTACACACCGCACCAGGTACTCATTTGAGGGTGAGTCGACCTAGGGGAGGCCAAGGACCGGTTCAGATAATCGTCACAGGTGTTGGTGGCTGGGTTTGTAGTGCAGCGCGCTAACCAATACACTATCGCTCCCGTTTCCCCATACACCAACACCAAAAGTTATTCACCACTAAGTGGCGGTGACGTCACCACAGCGCTTGTGCCATGCTAGGTGCACTCTGAGGCCACGTGAAGTGTCCAAGGCCCGCTGGCAGGAGGTCACGGAACAAACCTAGGTACCATGGGTTGACTAAGACACCAAAGATAATGGTCCCCCGTATAGCCTCAAAAAGACTGTTGGGGCAAGTGCGGTTAGCGTGCACCTCTGAAGGCCGGCAACGGCACACGAGGAGGTGGGGTGGCTATCACCGACCGTGCACACCACACGCAAGCGCACACGCAAGCGCACACGCAAGCGCACACGCAAGCGCACACACAAGAGCGCGCAACCGCGAGCCCGCGGGACGGAACTTCAAACCCACCGGCGCCGCCCGCTCACACCTTGAACTGGCGCACGCGGCCCGGGAGGCGCAGCTCGGGCAGCGCGTCGCGGTAGAAGTCGCGGAACTGGCGGCGGAGGTCGTCGTCGCCAAGCTCCAGGCCGGCGTCCGAGTCGTAGTCGTCGCAGCGAGCCTGATCCAGGCCGAACGGCGCGAACATCGAGCGGAGCAGCAGCGTTGCGCTGCGCGACGGGCGCACGTGCAGGCGCGAGCACCTGCGGGGGGTGGCGGGCCGTCGGGCGGGTTAACGGGAGGAGCTCGGTTACGGATATCGATACAGGCAACTGCCGCGCTGTAACGGTTAGCAGACTGGACTCGCGATCCGGAGGTTACTGGCGTGATACGATCCATCGCCGGGGCGCAGCAGTTGAAACAATTACAATAATCATTTACATTTCTAAGGCGCATTTCATCCAAGGATCCCAAGACGCCGTGGATGGAAAGCAGGAAATAAGACAGCCAGCGTAAACGGCCAAAACTATGGGGGAAAGGCCTTTTTAAAGAGGTGAGTTTTTAGGGCAGATTTAAATAGCACTAAAGATTCTGTCTTATTATCAGAGGCAACGCGTTTCATAGTCTTGGGGCTGCACTGGCAAAAGTCCGATCACCCGAGGAACGGAGCCTTGACCTTAGAATACTAAGACGAAGGAGATTAGAAGGACGTCATTGGTGGTGTATACAAGTGGATCCGTTCCTGTAAGTAATTGTTTCTTAAATTCCCAGAGTAAAATTCTTGGCCGTGGCTAACATCATTGGTGAATATCAGAATCATTGCTGGGCCTCTCCACCCCCCCCCCCCCCGACTTGTTCACTCAGCAGTGTAAATCTGTACAGCTCAGACAGTTGATCAGCAGGTCATGTGTGTAGTGGTGGGGTAAAGTATGGGTACACCCATATTTTTTCCAAGCCAGCATGGAAGAGTAGGCCAAATATCCTCTGCAGGGGCTCTCTAGAGCTCCCCTTTTAGTGGAAGCTCTTTTGCCTGCAGTCGTGTGAGCAAGCAATTGCAGGGCTGCGCCTTTACCATGTTCTGCTATAGATGCCTGTGGCCAAGTGGCCCGCAATGCCGTCCCGCGTCGTCAACTGTCAGGCGCTAAGCTTCCAGCGCTGTGGATGGGCGACCACCCGGCACAAAACACGAACTGTACGCTGCTGTGGGGGTTGCATTGCTAGCGGCGAGCAGTCCCCTTTACTCAGGAAAAGCCTCAACGGGCTCAGGATTCGTTGATGGGGGTGGTCCTGCACTGAGGTAGGAATCAAGAACAAGGTGGACAAAGTGTCACAAAACTGTGGCTCTCGATTTTGATTTACGACTTGATGTTTTTTTGCCCTCGCTGTGTGCGTGGCATGCGGCTACAGGATTAGCATTCATCCAAAACAATAGATCATTGCCACAAGTGATTCTCACAACCAAATGTAGGAATTAGATACAACGGGAGGCTTACAACTGTGCCGCAAAATTACTCGACCATAATTATATAAAACGACCATCGCACCCCACTACTGCGAAAACTGGAGAGGGCCCCTCCTGAAGATGAGTCATGAGACTTAGGGAGACTTTCCTGCGCAAACAAGCGCAACGCAATGTGGATTCATTGTGTTGCCCGAAGAGTGGGGCGGGCGTGGGAGACCTGTCTCCGAAGCGGCAGGCACCGGTCTTGAGGAAGAAGGGGCAGTGTGCACGGTCCCTCTCCGTGCCGTAGTCCCTGGGAGCGTCCGGGTTGCGCCAGTCCTCGCCCGCACTCCGCCCCTTCGCCTGCACGTCAACAATGTAAACATCGTCAACAACAACGTCAACAACAACGGCAATTGTGGTGGCGGGCACCAAGACGGCACAAAGCAGCATTCACCCCCCCCGGCGCCAACCCCCTACGTTCCTTCCTTTCTCCAAGCTCCCACACAAGCCCCCAAAGCGAGTCCCCTTCCTAGAGGTTCCTCCAGGCAAAGCCGCCGACTGAGCTCCCCTCCTCATATTAGTTTCCTGCAGTAACCTGCGGTTTATCCACTAAAGCAGAACCCGTATACATATTGCGAAGAGACCTGTGTAATAAAACCGAATGTGCATTTATACAGGATCTAAATACAACCGCATCTCAAGATGAACACCCCACATAATTGGCGGGGTCCATAATTGGGGGTGTCTGTCGAGGAAGGCAGACCACAGGATAATTTGGGGGGAATAATTCCAGCAAAGGAAGAACACAAGTGGAATGTCATTGGACTGAAAACCCACCTGTTTGTCCGAGTCCTCCAGCAGTTTGTGTATGGCCTCCTGCGGGGCGAGGAGGTAGTAAACGCAAGTACGCACGCGCGCACACACGCGCACACACATGCACACACATGCACACACATGCACACACGCGCACACATGCGCACACACGCACACACACGCGCACACACGCACACAAACACACACGCACACACATGCACACACACACGCACACACATGCACACACACGCACACACACGCACACACACGCACACACACGCACGCGCACACGCACGCAGTGCAGGGGGAGTGCGGTGCGAGGTGAAGCGTGGCGGCGCGCGTCTTGCGGGCGGGCGATGCCGCTCCGTCTGCCGGGAACACAGCGTTGTCTGCAGGCTGAGGTTAAGTGCAGGGCAGTGATGTCACGCGGCCGCGACACTTTTACTTAAGAGGGACTATCACCACGACCACCACGACCACCTTCCAGCTCGTTTAAGACAACTCAACTGACACCACGCTTCAACGCCCAACTCAAAAACACACACATTCCCCTTGTCCAGGAGTCACGCACAAAAGCTGTGGTGCAGGATGTGTGCGCATGGGTTTGAATCTTCCTTGTATAGAATGTTATAGCACGCTAGTGATTTTACTAACGTTTTAAAATGGCGTCAATGGATGGCGTAGCTATAACGCCATAACAGTAACCCTGACGGTAACATTAAAGCCTTTTATTCTCATTAACAGTTTCAAATTGATATCACACAGGAACGAAAGACACACAGCCTCGGTGCATATCTGCAGAATAAGAGGTGTTTTTCGGGTTACGTCTTAATTCAAACCTCCAACCCTTTAAATGCCAAACCCTCTGCAACAGATAACACACTCTTGCCCAAAACACACAAACAAATCTATCGAAGGCAACTGCGTTCGGAAACAAACCGTGCCGCGTGCTTAAAAGATACTCGTTGGAAAAGCAGTCTCGCTTGTGGGGGTGTGCAGCCATAGCCTTCACGTAGCCTGGGGTTAAGGAATATGACTTTGCAAGCTGCAACGATGACGCGTCGCGTCCCCATCACGGTCGCACGGCCCAGCAGCAGCGCGTAACTACGTGCCGCCGGCTTCCGAGCGAACATTCACGATGCCCCGGCGTCATTTGAAATAGGTAGGACACCGTGTGCCGGCGTTACGGTTCCAAATTTGAAGAACGAAAAAAAATACCCGCAAATTACTCAATTGGATTGCACGTGCCAATCATTGTCCCTGGCTGGATGACCGATGCCCATTTGCAGGCGAGGTGCCGAGTCACCTTGGGCAACACAGGGGATAACTGCCACTGGGGGTCTGAGATTAGATGCGATGCTGCAATCAGAAGTGATGGGCAGCACATGGCAGAGGAGCAAAGATGTTCGCTGTACTTCTATGCTCACCACCTTCACCAACCCTCACTGACCAGCGGGTTAAAGTGCGGTCAAACAACCCCCACGACCCGCACGGCATGGGGAGGACCACAAGTAACAGCGGGTCGACAAGAGAGCTGTACACGAACATCAGTTTCCTCCCACACACCAAACACAAATTATTTGAAAAGGCATTAGTTAAAATCTCATACGGGAGCCCCAGATGAAGCCATATGACTGAATCAATTCTAGTTGTACACACAACACTCCTGGTTCTGGTTATTCACACCTTCGGCAACCTGTTCGGCAAATAAACGATGAATCGATGCTTGCTTTTTCTGTAGAGAGGATATCAAAGTTTTGTTTGTTTGTTATCCTCTCCGTAAGCGCGTCACCTCTCTCGTCCTTCGCTCGGCCTCCTTCCTCTCCTTCTCCTCCTTTTCCTTCGCCTGCTGATTCTCCCACTCCTCTTTAATCTTGCGCTGTTCAGAAATCAAGCACAAGCGTACGGTTACCACCCTCTCGATTTGCCGTGGCTGGATTAAGCGTGTTTGTGAACAGAAAGAAATGTAACGGCGTGTCTTTACGTGCGCGCCGGTTTAAATGTTAGCCGCTCAACGGCTGTGCCCATGCGACCACAAAATGTCGGTAACCGGATTACTTTAAGACGCAATAATAAGTGACGTGTTCTTCTTCTCCTAACAAATAAACTCCACGCATTGTCAACAACAAACCTCTCTGGCCTCTATGCACTGTGAAAAAAGGCCATTGCCTGAAACATTGCCTATTACAGTATATGCTTGTTCTTTTTAAGGCCACAGCGTTGATTGATTAAGGTGATGAGTTGTATTGCTCTTCTTGCTTGTGGAACCACGGCCAATGCAACTTCACCAAATCCTGCATTCTACTTTTACGTAGGTATACTAAACATGTGTTTTAGAGCCTAATTTACATGCTTTCCATTATCCACATTATTTTTATTTGGGCCACTCCTCACCCTACGACCCTAGATAATAGAGAGTAAACTATTAGACTCACACTCCCCCCTTCCCATCCTCGCCCCCCATATGATATACTGTCACAATTCGGCATCACGATTCCAATTCAATACGGAATCAATTATTTGTCTTCTCGGTTATTTTTCTGCCTTGTTTGTCACCACCGCTCCGGGTCAAGACAGGATTAAAATGACGACGACGATGGTAGCGCTCGTCCAAACCTCCTCCTCTTCGCGACGTCGCCGCTCCTCCTCTGCGCGCGCCTGCTGCTGCTGGAACTCTTCCTGAGCTTGCCTCTCACGTTTCTGCCACTCCAAGTGTGCACGCATTCTATGGTGTCCACAGTTGACAGGTTAACAAACAAACAACAACAACAATCACGATTAAAATGCATTGCAGGGCTGCAACGAATGAATCAAAAGCCAGGAAATAAAACAAATGTGTGGGAACAACAATAAAATAAAGCTAAAAAACTAAAAGCTAAAAACTGCATCCGAGTGTAAACGAACCACAGGGCTGTTTAATACGTAGGCTTAACGAACCACAGGGCTATTTGAGAGTGTACGTTTAAACAATGCCGATGACCAAATCACTCAGAATGTGCCCGATCTTGTCGGATGTCGGAAACAAAACAGGCGTTTCAGCCTGGATAGTGTCAACATCGGTGACCACAACGCATCCAACAGGTGTTATAGGCTAAGGTGCTACGATGTGCGTGGCAGAGGGCAGTGCGCAAAATTCCAAACTGTACTGCGACGCTCCCACTTCTGCGCTCACCAACCCACATTGACCAGTGGGGTGAAGTAACCCTCACAACTCCCCCGGTGTGGGGGAAGCCCTCATCTGGCAGTGTATTGACAAGGGCTGTACAAGTAGCTGCTTATACAATGTGCTGTCATTGTCAGAAAGACACACGATATTACTCACACTTCAGCCTCTATTCGCCGCTCCTCCCTCGCCTTTTGCACTTCGTCCAACTCCTCTTCCTCCTCTTCCTCCCCTGATCAGAGAGGGGATGTCAGGGTGGCACAGCCTCGCAGCAACAAGGACCTGGGTTCGATTCCTGACATGGGCACTCAAGTGGAGCTGAAATGTTTTATCATCAGAGCATGTTTGTTTGCATGTTCACCACAAGTACGTGTGGTTAATGCACACGTGATTCTTTGCAAAAGGTTTCGATTTGGTGTTTGAACAGCTTAACACGTGCTTTATTGCCAGAAAGGGTAAAACCTATTCTTATATTTTCATAGCTTACATGTTCTCTTATTCTAAATGGGTTTCCTCCCATAACTAAACACATACAAACATTGGTAAACTTCCCATGTAATATTTGAACTAAGCGTGGCTTTCCTGGGTAAATTAATAATGATAATTCATATTATCTATAGGACCTTGATGCCTTGCAATAGATGTCTATTTGGTGTTTGAACATCTTAACACCTGTGTTATTGTCGGAAAGGGTAAATTCAATGCACAATGTACATCTACTATGGGCCCTCACACGCGACTGCAACTTCTGTCTCGTGCTGTGGGAATCATCTATAGTTGAGTTGACACTGACGGACAGGGCAGGGTAAATGCGGTAAAGTGCTTCGGATCATTGAGAACAAGGCGAAATTGATTAATGTGTCATCTTAGCGGCTGAGCTATCGGCTGACAGAATGTGAGCCATATACTTTTTGACCACCCTGAATAACCCGCCTTTTTAGAGTTAGGCTGGGTACATGTGGGTTTCCGTAAAACGTATGAATGCCACCACTATCCCCATCCATTATTTTGCTATTTTGTACCGTACTTAATACGCATTGGCAAGCGCCTTGGTGAAAGGCGTTTTATAAATCATAAATAGAATAAACTATGAACTTTAATACAGACACCAAAATACAAAAATGTGACTTTATGATCAAAACATCTAATTACCATTACAGGTTACGACTATTACATCAGTAGCTCTGGGTGATAAGCACTATCAAATGTGTGGGTTTTCTCCAGATACTTTAGTTTCCTACCACATAATAAACATCCTTGAAAATGTAATTGGCCAAACAGCCCAAGGCAGGACCTTCCTGAATGGATTATTGAGCCTTAATGAGGCTTTTCTATGATATATAACTGCTAAATATTACTACTATAACCAAGGAGACACTTCGACATTACTGGCGAGCCTTCTTTCATATGGTACTTGTAAAACAATTCATTCTATTCGAGCGTATGGCGATAAGTTGAGCTAAATGTCATTGTCGAGGTCTGCTGGCGACCAGATGACTTCATGAGAGAGTTGGTGTAATGCTGCCATTCTTCTGTTGAAGGAGCACAGGCTACAGTGGTTGAACTATATAGGCCACAGTTTGGGTTACATGGTCACAATCGCACTCAAGTAATGTGGCTTGTTTTTACATTTTCATTCATAAAGCTGTGGTGCCCTATGGGGACCTCATTTGCCAGTAAAAATATGATAATTGGTTTTTTACCCTTCTATCTGGCAACAAAACTGACACCTTTTTGCAAGGAGTCATGTTTGCATAGACCGTTCTTTTGTTTGTATTATGACTGCAGGTATTGCGGTCTATGCAAACATGACTCCTTGCAAAAAGGTGTCAGTTTTGTTGCCAGATAGAAGGGTAAAAAACCAATTATCTGTGGTGCCCTATCAGCCTGTTGTTCTAACGTAGCTAATGGTACACCAGTGTCTTTGAGGAATGTCAAAGCCAGGACGTACGATGTTTGGGTCTGTTTCGAATGAGTTGTTTATTATTTAAGTAAGCGATTAAACATTATGGTAATTCATTCGATGGCATCAGTTGTTGGCGAGTGAGACACCAAACTTCAGCCCCACCGCAATCGGAATCAGAATATTTATTTATACTCGAGGAATCTGATGAGCTATAAAACTTTTTTTTTTATAGATGTCCAGTCGGGGCGGGTAAGAACGTTACAACAACAACAATACAAAAACACGATCGTAGTGCAAAGTACAAGAAAAGTAAACAAATTACCCAAACACATACAAATACAACACCAAACCATCCCCGTTCTACCAGCCAAAGCCCACGGTGATATTAACTTATTTTTCAAACGTGACCTGGCCACCCCACATGACAGCTCACCCTCATTGCGCTGCCTGGCGAGATCCTGCCGCTTCCTCCGCCGCTTTTCCTTCCTCAGCAAGGCCCGGTAGCATTTGTGACTGAAAATACAAAAAAAACACTCTCGTTTTGTCTCGTGGTGAATTACACTCCTCCGTTCTGTCTCTACGTATAAAATACGTTTTTGTCCATTCGCCTCTATTTACCAAGTCTTGAAAGCCACTAGGCCGTGGCAGCAGCGACAGACGAGTGAAAGGACCGCTCGCTGGTAAGCGAGTGCCTGGAGTGAATCGGTGAGTACCGCACCATCACCAATCGACCCGAATGCTTCAAGTTGACCTCACATCAAGTGCAGCGAGGTAGGAACAGGTTCTCCATCCGAGGAGACAGGATTCCAACTTATTAAATATCAGAATATGTATTTATACTGGAGGAATCTGATGTGTGCCGAGGTCAAACCTCAATTCAATGGGTGATCTGGGGGGCTTTTCCAGTGCTGGCTCCAAGCTGTGAAATTCACTTCCATCAAATATTTGATCGGCTCAGTCACTCGGTTTATTAAAAAAATGTTTCGTAAAGTAGTTTTTACTTAAAGGCCTTTTCTCCTGATTAATTTGGTTGTGTTTTGGGAGGTGGGGGGGGGGGTATTTGTACCTGTGGTTAAATCATGAGCCTGCGTGGCTTAAATTAGGTTTTAGAATTGCGCGAGTTATTTACTTACTTACTTTCAGCTCTGTGCAGCGCCTTACGACCTCTGGGTGAAACGCGCTTTATAAGTATACATTATTATTAAGAATAATAATTATTAATTATTATTCAAGCTCTTTTTCATAGAGGTCCATCCAGAAGGGGCTGGTTAGAACGTAACAACAACAATACAAAGACTGTATCGCAAAGGTAAACAAATCACTTAAAATATATTAAAAAAAAACTATGTTTATCTTACATTCTTGGTTCTTTCGGTAAAGTCACGTAGAAGGGAAATAACAAAATAATAAACATAAAACAATAAAATTCTCACAAAGTTTCTATTGCAACACAAGCAATCATCAGGTGTGAAAACCACAGCAAGAAAATTTGAAACGTTCTGAGGATTTTATTGTTTTATTTTTATTCTTTTATTTCCCTTCTATGTGACTTTACCGAAAGAACCAAGAATATGAATCCCTGCAGTCACGAAAGCTTTAAATCGAAAATTATGATTATCTTACCAGGTAAGGCCCACTGAAACTGTGAACGGTGGCTTCGGTCAATCCTGAGAATGTTACGTGTGGATACATAATTCAGGCGACAAACCCACATCGTTTTTATAAGAGGTGCCCCATGCTGGGTTAACCTGGGCCTGACCACATTTAACACTCTCCCTAAGGCGCACGTGCAGTACACGTTGCAGAACAGCGGAGGGGAGTCCTGTACAGCCGATATGTAACTACGGCACTATAAATAATTCACGCGACCATAACCAAAACCGCTGATGCATCCCAATTAATCATTGACAATACTGCACCCATGTCACCATAAGGTCCCTAAGATGTGGGCATGATGCAGATCTTCTAAGCATTCCCGTAGGCTGAGGTTTCGGTCTATGGGTGACCGAGATTTTTCCCGTGTAGCCCCCAGGCCAGGGAACGGCTCTTCCGCGAGAATTCAGATGAATCTCTCGGAGTTTGTGAATATTTTGTAAATGCGCCTTAAAACCTATTCATCATATAGGGGTTGTAAATGTGTCGGCTTTGCTCTCCAACACACAACACGTGTGCTGCACTCGTAAACGAATCGGCGTGTTGTGTTTACGTGACAAACCTTACTAATTGGCTATCAAGTGGTGGCGGGTTTAACGACACATTTATATTTACGCAATCTAACACCCCAAAAAAACCCTCTATTATCCATTTACGCTTCCGCTTATTAACAATTTTAGTTCATGTAGTAATTTTTTTTATGTGTTTATATTTTGATTTAAAGCTTTCGTGACTGCACGAATTCATACTCCTTGGGTCTTTCGGTAAAGTCACGTCGATATAAAAATAATAGATTTGAAGCTTTCGTGACTGCAAGGATTCATATTCTTAGGTTTTTTCCGGTAAAGTCACGTAGGTTAAACATAAAATAATATTTAAATATTTAAATTAATATTTTTATTTTATTTTACTTTTATTAATTTTAATGTTTTACCTACGTGACTTTACCGGAAAAAACCTAAGAATATAAACATGCTAGATCACGACGTTTCGATCACAACGCAGGCAATCGATCATCTTCAGGTGACTTTACCGATAGACCCAATGAGCATTTATTTTAGATTCATGTCGAGTGTATGTTGCTGCTATATCCTGCACATCGCTTTGAGATCCTTGATGAATAGCGCGAGGTAAATGTAGTAATTATTGTTGTTGTTATAATCAGCGAGACCAGCAGTGTTCGATCCACTGCTGGATGAAAGGCCTTTTTCGCAGGCCACCGCCGCCGTTGCCGACAGCTCCCGCGCGCCTCTCGCGCTTGACAAGAACATTCTCAATCGGTGCATTTAGATCCGCGCGGCGTTGCAATGATTGCGTGGCGAACATTTAAAAGTAGCGAATTTTCGAGCTCATCCCAGAAGAATTTACCTTAAGCGGCCAACAACCGCCTCGACTTTTCCCGTGTCAGCCGCCATTGATGCTGTCCGCGTCACGTGGCCCTGCTACGCCCCGCCCCCAAGCCTTCGCCCCGCCCACAAAGCCTCCGCCCGGCCCCCAAGCCTTCGCCCCGCCCACAAAGCCTTCGCCCCGCCCACAAAGCCTTCGCCCCGCCCACAAAGCCTTCGCCCCGCCCACAAGCCTCCGCCCCGCCCACAAAGCCTCCGCCCCGCCCACAAGCCTCCGCCCCGCCCACAAGCCTCGCCTTGCCCCGCCCACAAGCCTCCGCCCCGCCCACAAGCCCCGCCCCTTTATTTAGACCCCGCCCCTTCCCTGATACCCCCCCACATAGCGATTGTCCCCGCCCCTTTATTATATTTCCCAGCACACATCGGCACCGCGCGCTCGCGCGACCGCCGGGCGCACATCCGGGCAACGTCGACGCCTTGGGGAACCTCACGCGCCGATTGGTCCAAGCGTCAGGTGACGTCACGCGAACGTCAATCGCGCGACCATGTTACGTAGGGGAGTTGGAAGACCCCCCCCCCCGCCACCCCTTCTATTGTAAACCAATAGGAAGCGTCTCCTTGAGTAAGATGGCCGCCGCGGGGTTGGGGGGGAGGGTTACGTGGCCGTAGGAGAAAGCGGAGTGCCCCCAATCTGGTGTGGGATTTCAAATCGCGGCTCCTTTGTCTCCGTGTAGTTGTTTGCGAGTCGCCTTTCTCCTCGATGTCGCCACATCGTCGACGGCGGTGCTAAGAGGCGGCAACGAGCAAGAGGGGCGACACTGAAGGGCGCCTCGAGCGAGAGAGCAAGAGAGACAGGGGGGCGAGAGCTCAAGGAGGTGAGTGACCCCTTCGCCTTGCCGGGATGACGGTAACAATCGCCATGCCTCTGATGTCGCGTCTACCCCCGGGGGCTCGGCAGGTCTCAGGATCAGTGGTCAATCTCTGATCGTGACCCTGGCCCTTGCAGTCCGTGCTTCAAGAGGTCACCGGGTTTGTGATACGATGTTCTGGGGCTATAGGAGATGTGGTTGAGGTCGTTGACCTGCCTGACCCATTGTTTGAAGGGGTCACTTGGCTGTGTCGTGGAGGTCCCGTGTGTGACCCTTGCCACGTATCCCACGTGTCTAGGGCAGGCTGGGGGTCAGCGACCAATATCCATAATACAGGACTTTTTAATCGATCACATCGCGTAAGAATACAGTATATAAATGTGTCGTCAGACCCGCCACCACCCGGCGCAGCCAATTCGTAAGGTTTGTCACGTAAACAGAACACGGTGGGTTGTTAGGCTGTGGCAGACGAGTCGGACCATGAGCTCTTGACTTGGTTACGAATTATTCGAGGGCTCACTAAGTGTGTGCTGCGTTCAGTCTGTGTTGTCGCCTTACCTTGTTTTGTTGTCAGGCGAGAGTTGCACGGACTTGTGTGTTGTGTTGTGGGGGGTGGGGGAGCGTGGTTAGCGCGCACCCACCCACTCACCCACCCACCCACCCACTCACTCACCCACTCACTCACCCACCCACTCACCCACTCACTCACTCACCCACCCACCCACCCACTCACTCACTCACCCACCCACCCACCCACTCACCCACCCACCCACCCACTCACTCACCCACCCACCCACCCACCCACCCACCCACTCACCCACCCACCCACCCACTCACCCACTCACTCACCCACCCACTCACCACCACTCCACCCACCCACCTCACCCACTCACCTCACCCACCCACTCACCCACCCACCCCACCCACTCACCCACACCACCCACGCCACCCACCCACCCACTCACCCCACCCACCCCACCCACCACCCACCCTCACCCACCCACTCACCCACCCACCCCACCCACCCCTCACCCACCCACCCACTCACCCACCCACCATCACCCACCCACCCACCCACTCACCCACCCCCCACCCACCACCCCCTCACCCACCACCCACCCACTCACCACCACTCACCCACCCACCCACTCACCACCCACCCACCACCCACCCACCACTCCACCCACCCACTCACCCACCACCCACCACTCACCCACCCACGCCAGCCCACTCACCCACCCACCCACCCACTCACCCACCCACCCACCCTCACCCACCCACCCACTCACCCACCCACCCACCACTCACCCACCCACTCACCCACCCACCCACCCCGCACCCACCACCACCCACCCACTCACCCACCCACTCACCCACTCACCCACCCACCCACTCACCCACCCACCCACCCACTCACCCACCCACCCCACCCACTCACCACCCACCCACCCACCCACCTCCCACTCACCCACCACTCACCCACCCACCCACCCACTCACCCACCACCACCCACCCACTCACCCCCCACACCACCCAACCACCTCACTCACCACCCACTCACCCACCCACCACCCACTCACCCACCACTCATTCCACCCACCACCCATCTCCACCCACCACCCACCCAATCACCCAACCACCAACCACTCACCCACCAACCCATCACCCACCCACCCAACCCACCCACTCACCCACCCACCCACCCCTCACCCACACACACCACTCACCCACCCACCCACCACCCACCACCCACCCACTCATCCACCCACCCACCCACCACCCACCCCACCACTAACCCACCCCACAAACCCCCCCCACTCACCACCACCCACTCACCCACACCCACCACCCACCCACTCAACCCACCCACCCACCACCCCCCCACTCACCCACCCACCACTCACCCACCCACCCACTCACTCTCACCCACCCATCATCACCACCACCCACCCACCACCCACTCACTCACTCACCCCCCAACTCACTCACTACCCACCCACCCAACCACTCCCACTCACTCACTCACCCACCCACTCACTCACCCACCCACTCACCCACCCACTCACCCACCCACCCACTCACCCACCCACTCACCCCACTCACCCACCCACTCACCCACTCACTCACCCACTCACTCACCCACTCACTCACCCACCCACTCACCCACCCACCCCACTCACTCACCCACCCACCCACCCACCCACCCACTCGCCCACCCACCCACTCACCCACCCACCCACCCACTCACCCCACCCACCCCACCTACTCACCTCACCCACCCACTCACCCACCCACTCACCCACCCACCCACCCACCCACCCACCCACCCACTCACCCACCCACCCACCCACTCACCCACCCACCCACCCACCCACTCACCCACCCACCCACTCACCCACCCACCCCCCCACTCACCCACACACTCACCCCCCCACCCACCCACTCACCCACCCACCCACTCACCCACCCACCCACTCATCCACCCACCCACCCACTCACCCACCCACTCACCCACCCACTCACCCACCCACCACTCCCACCCACCCACCACCACTCACCCACCCACCCACCCACCCACCCACCCACCCACCCCCACCCACTCATCCACCCACCCACCACTCACCCACCCACTCACCCACCCACTCACCCACCCACCCACCCACCCACCCACTCACCCACCCACCCACCCACCCACCCACCACCACTCACCCACCCACTCACTCACCCACCCACCCACCCACCCACTCACTCACTCACCCACCCACCCACTCACTCACTCACCCACTCACCCAACCACTCACCCACTCACTCACTCACCCACCCACTCACTCACTCACCCACCCACTCACCCACCCACTCACCCACCCACCCCACTCACCCACCCACTCACCCACTCACCCACCCACTCACCCACTCACTCACCCACTCACTCACCCACTCACTCACCCACCCACTCACCCACCCACTCACCCCACCCACCCACTCACTCACCCACCCACCCACTCACCCACCCACCCACCCACTCACTCACCCACCCACTCACTCACTCACCCACCCACCCACCCACTCACCCACCCACCCACTCACCCCCCACCCACTCACCCACTCACCCACCCATCCACCACTCACCCACCCACCCACCTTACCCACCCACCCACTCACCCGTACTTACCCCCAACCATCCACTCACTCACCCACCCACTCACCATCCATCACCCACTCACCCACCCACCCACTCACCCACCACCCACTCACCCACCCACCCACTCACCCACTCACCCACCCACCCACCCACCCAACACCACCCACCCACTCACCCACACTCACCACCACTCACCCCCCCCCCCCCCCCCCACCACTCACCCACCCACCACCCACCCACACTTCCACCCACTCAACCACCCACTCACCCCCCACCCATCACCCACCCACTCACCCACCCACCACCCAACTCACCCACCCACCCACCACCCACTACCCACCCACTCACTCACCCACCCACTCACTCACCAACCACCCACCCACCCCCAAACACCCACACTCACTCACCCACCCACCAACCACCCACCACCCACCCATCAACCACCCACCCACCCACCACCCAACTCATCCATCACTCACCCACCCACTCACTCACCCACCCACTCACCCCCCACCCACTCACCCACTCACCCACCCACTCACCCACCCACTCACCCACCCACTCACTCACTCACCCACCCACCCACTCACCCACCCACTCACCCGCCCACTCACCCACCCACTCACCCGCTCACTCACCCGCCCACTCACTCACCCACTCACCCACTCACCCACCCACTCACCCACCCACTCATTCACCCACTCACCCATCACTTGGGTGAAGTATGGTCAATCAAACTCCGTGACTGACGGTGGTGGGTTGACAAAGAGCTTGAATACGTCTCGTTTTACTATTCACAGTACCCCTACGAGTGTCGCCCTCTGATAAAGGTTTGTGGTTGGTCACAATTTCCAATTGGCATAAGATTAAGCCACTCTGTAAAGGGCGATAATGTTTACCGCTGCTGGCTTAAAAGGCTTCCCCCCCACACCGTGTTGATCACGGGGGTTGTTTGACCATACTTCACCACGCTGGTCACCACACGTACTTGTCAACAACCCCCTAACTTATTACAGACCAATTCAGACCTTATTGGTCACCCCGTGCCGTTATACATCTCAACGTTCACAAGGTAGAAACACAAACAAATGGACAAAAACACATTGTTTGTGTGCACCTATTGAAACGGCTGTACGCCGTATGGACCTTAAAACTCAATTTCCACGTAGAAGAACACGGGGTGGGACCTTTTGGTTAGACAGCTGTGAGTGCAGTGAAGGGATAGGTCAGCCTGGTTCATGGATAGCCAAGCTCACCGCTTCACCGACCCCAGTGTAATAGCACACGAGCAATACGTAACACACCGCCTTTGCATATTGACAGCTGCATGTTGTAACGGTTAACAAAAATAGTGAACATTGACATTGCAATGCGGTAATGTAATCGGTGCAGGCACATCAATCGTGTGCCCACCGTGTGACTGGATAGCTCCCGAGTTGCTGGGGTGGGGAGGGGGTCATCTGAGTGTAACGTGGTGGTGCATTCCGGCGATCAGCTTCACCAACCAGCACAGCTGACCGGCATGGGTGAAGTAAGTGGTGGTGGTGGTGGTCACGCGGAGTTTCACTAAATCCGAGGGCCAGGCTCAGGTCTGGGGTCACAGGCAGGACCGTGAGAGATGGGGGGGGGGGGAAGGCTTGGGTTGACCATGGAAGATGATGATGATGGTGGTGGTGGTGATAATGTAAAGCACAGGCACACTCAGATGTGCAATAATAGATATATCACCCCACTCCTCCCCCTGAAATGTTGAGGACGGCTGCTTGCGTTGTGGCCGAAACGTCGTGAGAATTATTTTATTATGTTTTATTTTTATTATTTTATTATTTCCCTTCTACGTGACTTTACCGAAATAACCAAGAAGATGTTGAGACATATGTTCATTTTTTCTATATACAGTACAGTACATTTGTTAATAAGTGTGGAATGAAGATTTGTTTTCTCCCTTCATAATAGTGAAATTGCAAGTAAATAAATAATGATCATTGGTGTATATTGAACTTTAGAGTTTGGATGTATGCATGTTGAACTTCTTTTGCACCGTACGTAGCCAACCGTGTTAATCGGAGGAGAAAACAAGGTACAATAGATATGAGACAGTACCAATAGCAAGTACACAGGAGACAATGGGCAGTACTGATAAGGCAGTACAGACAACACCAGACTCTACAGATGAGACGGTACGTAATGTACGGTATGTTGAACTTCATTCGCACCGTACGTAGCCAACCGTGCTAATCGGAGGTGCAACAATTCAGGAAAACCTATTTCAGGCTCGGCACTCTTGGTAGGAAAACAATTTGCCACTCTCGAAAATGTTTAGGCTGGGCGTGCCACCGCTGTAAAGTGTCAGTGACGTTATTTACAATTTGACATGACGAACGCTATGTGCCATACATGTTGTCGTTACACTTGTTTACCCAGCAAAGCCTCACTGAGGGTCTTTTGACTCTTTTTTTCAGGAGGGCCCTGCCAAGTCTTTGCAGTAGGGGACAATGGTTGCTATGCGTTACTGCAATCCCAATTGAGTAATTTGCGAGTGATTTAAAAAATGTGGTGAATGTTGGACCATAACACCGGCACTCAATGGCCTAACTCTTGCGAATTATTCCATGGGATGATCTTTAACGTGAAGCATACGGCGTGTATGTTTTTTTGGGGTCATACACTACCGCAGTATTAATCAGGGTGGCCACTGGATTCGAACGTTGAACCTCTGCAAAGCGGCTAACGCACTACCGCTGGGCATATGTGTGTGCGTTTGGAAAACTGCGTATTGTATGTAACAGACACACGTGTATCTGTCCATGTAAAAAAAAAAACATTTAATGTTTAATCCATCAGTCGAGATATCTTTCGTACCAGCATTTCTTTAATCAAGTGAAATCTGGAAGTTGTTTTTTTCCGACCTCTCTTTGAGTGGCATCATCAAAGATGTAGCCTGCGAAGAAGTGTTTGCTACTGGGCTGCCACTGGGGTACACACAGTACAGTGTTTGGGGCATGTGGCAGCTCTGGTTTGGAAATGGTGTCACTTTCCAAGAGATAGTGAAAATCAGTGGATGTGCGCCTCGTTAAATAAAGTCAACGGGATTCAATTAACAAAAATATATCTCAGTATAGAGCATACGAACTTATCCGCGTGTAAGGGAATGTGTGTAACATTGTACTGAACGTGGAATGAGCGCAAGTGCAGCTGATGTTGACACAATTCTGTTGTGTACATTTTAGAGTGCCGTGTTGGCATGGAAAAATGAACATTGCTGGCAGCCGGAGTTTACTCGGTGTTAAACAAATGGTAATTTAAGAGGCTAAACAATCCCATGTTCGTACTATTGAGGCGAGGTGTCTTACTATAACAGTGGCGGTGTTAGTGGTTGGCGCACCTCACGGTGAGTTGGGCATGATGAGTTTGATTCCAGGCCATGGCTAACATCAGTGGCAAGTCGTATCAGAAAACTGTTGCTGCCACCATCTCTCATACTCTTAGGTTTTTTCGGTAAAGTCACGTAGGTAAAAAATATAATAATAAACAATAATAATAAATGAAAATAACTCAATTAAATCACGACGTTTAATTGAGTTATTTTCATTTATTATTGTATGAATCCTTGCAGTCACGAAAGTTTCAAATCTAGAATTGCCACCATCTCCTTTCACCAACCCACACTCACCAGCGTGCTTAGGTTTGGTCAAACAGTTCCTCATAACCTACACAGTGCGGGGAGGGGGCCCTAAATCCAGCAGTGGATTGACAGTGAATACTGTAGTAACAATCTTAACATCTCGATTTAAAGCTTTCGTGACTGCAGGGATTCATCTTCTTGGTTCTTTCGGTAAAGTCACGTAGAAGGGAAATAATAAAATAATAAAAATAAAACATAATAAAATAATTCTCACGACGTTTCGGCCACAACGCAAGCAGCCGTCCTCAGGTGAAGAAACAGGTCTGTCGGGAAGACAGACTCTGAGGACGGCTGCTTGCGTTGTGGCCGAAACGTCGTGAGAATTATTTTATAATGTTTTATTTTTATTATTTTATTATTTCCCTTCTACGTGACTTTACCGAAAGAACCAAGATGATGAATCTTAACATCGTCATCACTGCCAGTGAGACCTCTGTCCAAGATATCCGTGCCAAGTGATCAGTGTAACTTTTTTTTCTCAAGAGCGAACATTCAAAACTGTACCGTCACCATGCTCAATCCACGGCTAGACAGACGAAGCAGGCCTTCCCCGTCTCTCACACAAATCCTGCAATTTAACATCGACACTGCCACCTTCTTTTCATCATGGATATTTACACTGCGTAACATTACACGTACAAGCTGATTAAAAAACACGTTCCTTCGGAGTGGGCAGGTAGGAACTTGGTTGGACAGCGCATTCGTGCACGACAGACAGACAAATACTCCCCGGTGGGCAGTGTGGAACCTGTTGTTCCTACTTGTATAATGGTGGTAGTAGTAGTATTAAAAAAATAAGTGACGAAGACGCGCATATGTTGAGCCATTCGGCCCAAGGGATTATGTAATGACAGTCATAAACAGCTGTTTTTGGAGAAGGTGGGGGGCGGTGGGGGGGTGAAGGGGAGGGTCGTTTGGGAGGATTCGAGGGGTAAACACGAGCACGTGGACGCTGACGGCTTCCACCCCACACATTCCACTGACGACGTCACTGGTGAGATTTTCACTTAAAAACATCAACACACCGACCATGAAACTTGGATGGGTTTTTTTTTTCTCAGAAGCTAAAAAAACAACCCCAAGGCTGTTCGGCGGTCAACGACCCTGTCCGGTTAAACGCGTTGGGGTTGTGCTCAGATTGTTAACATTCGTGATTGTTAGTCTACACTTAAATTTCGATGTAAAGCTTCGTGACTGCGGGGATTCATCTTCTTGGTTCTTTCGGTAAGGTTACGTAGAAGGGAAATAATAAAATAATAATAAAACATTAAAATACAATTCTCACGACGTTTCGGCCACAACGCAAGCAGCCGTCCTCAGGTGAAGAACAGGTCTTTCAGCGTCTGAAATTCCGACAGAATTTCAGACGCTGTCTTTCCGACAAACCTGTTCTTCACCTGAGGACGGCTGCTTGCGTTGTGGCCGAAACGTCGTGAGAATTGTATTTTATTATGTTTTATTATTATTTTATTATTTCTCTTCTACGTGATTTACCGAAAGAACCAAGAAGATAGTCCACACTTGTGATGAAACGTGACAAATCCCTTACTAATTGGCTGTGTCGGGTGGTGGAGGGTTACGACACATTTATACTTACGCGATCTAACCCAAAAACCTTTATTATAAACGCTTATTAGTTCACGTGTGTGTGTTTGTAAAAAAAAGATTTACATTTGGGGTTATGCTTCCGTGAGCACTAGAAGTTGTTAAACCATCAGCGTTTTAGGATATTAGCTATCACTCGCCATCAGCACTTGAGATTCATAATCATGTGTATTTTGCTGTTGTTAAGCAGTTTATAACACTCAAAAGTAATCAATACAACAGGTAAAATTCGTGTTAAATTAATACTTAGTTATTGTTTCGCATTAGTTTATTAAAATTACTGCAGTTTACACTTGAGACCTATACCTCATTAACACTGGAGATGAGTACATACTTAACAATTGATCGATCGGAGGGTTCAACACCGAGGTGACATCGGAGCGTGTACGGCGTTTGTTTATAGTGCCGAAAGTGTTTACCCGAGTCAAATGTTTCCGTCTGCATGAGTTCCGTGACGCTGTTGACCGGGCAGCTTTGATGTCAACAAGGCTAAGGGCAGCTCACCCTTTGTCGGAGCTTTCCCCACGTGAGACACGAGGCTTTGGGGAGACCCTGACGTTCAGTATAAAGCAGCAAGGGCCAGTGTTGTTTGGCGCTGGAGTAAAATACAAGCGGTTCAAATGTTACAGGGCGGAGCGGCGGTGCAAATGCACTGGGCTGGGTGGTCCAGATGTCTTGTGACCCCCCTCCCCCCAATTTATTAACCCCTATTGTTTTTCTTCCTCTGCTAATTCATTTCTGTTTTCACACCCATTGGTATGCAAAAATATTAAGCTTTAAATAATTAAATGGGTGTCACAAAACATCTGGACCATCCTGTTGTACTCTGGACGTGAAGTCCTGAGTTCAATTCCCGGTCACGGCTCACACCAGCGGCAAGTCATGTCCACACCGCAGAGGTCGCAAACGGGTTTTGATTCCTTACCCGTACCCGGCCGCACCAGGGTCGCAAACGGGTACCCGTACCCGGCCGGGTAGCTGGGTATCGGATAGGGTACGGGTATCGGGTACCCGGTTGCGACCTCTGCCACACCGGTCCTGCGAACCCCGTCTCCTCCCTCCGCTTCCCCAGTCCGCACCGACCAGCATGGTGAAGTATGGTCAAACAACGGCCATGACTTACATTGTGTGGGGAGATCGTCATCGGGCACATGGCTGTGTAGCGTTCAATCAGTTGACAAGTCTTTGTAAATCCACAGCTGAATGAAGGCCTTCCAATACCGCAAAGCAGTCGTGGGGGTTGTCAGAAAAGCAATTTACAAGGTGATGCATTCTGTGCTCGGTAAGAAACTGAGGTACAAAATAGTTTACAATCGAAATCATTCTTGGAGAGAGTAATATGTGTGGGCTACGCATCATGTTAGCTCTACTTAATAGTCCCCCTACCTTCCAAATTTCTATTAATTTCCACGAATTTTGTGATGATCAAATATAAAGATTGGTCATTGTCTCATTTCCACGTTCTGTTTTGTACTCGCCGGCTAATTTGCATTGCCTTGTTTGTACCGTCTCGTTTATAATAATCATACCACAAGAAGAATGATTTACATTTTTATTTAAAGCTTTCGTGACTGCAGGGATTCATATTCTTGGTTCTTTCGGTAAAGTCACATAGAAGGGAAATAATAAAATAATAAAAATATAAAACAATATATTTTTTATGTTGTTATTTCCCTTCTACGTGACTTTACCGAAAGAACCAAGAATAAGAATGATTTATTTATGATAAAGTTCCATCTGTTACACTTGCGACGTCTCGGAGTGCCTCACACGCGACGACAAGCGACGTGCACCTCAACTGAACACATTTGAAAGGGCACCCCCAGTGGCAGCTGTCCCTGTGCGGCAAAGGGGTGACGCGGCAACCTGGCCCGAATGCAGACACGAGAGTCGGAGATTAAAGGGGCGGTGATTGCTGCTGTCTGTAATCACAATTGAGTAATTTGTGAGTCATTTGTGAGTAATTTTGCGAGCAATTTTCTAGTTTGGTCAATGTGGACCATGCTGCCTGCACACAACCACAGCGTGTTGTTGTTCTTCCCACCCGCACCTCCCGATCGGCACGGTTGGCTGCGTACGGTGCAAAAGAAGTTCAACATACCGTAACATACGTGTACCGTCCCATCTGTGCAGTCTGGTATTTTGTCGGTACTGCCTAATCGGTACCATCTATTGTCTCCTGTGTACTTGCTGTTGGTACTATCTCATGTATTGTACCTTGCATTCGATCTCGTTTGTATTGTGGATACTATTTTTGTTTGTTGTTTTAGTTGATCATTATTTCTGACCATTTAGCTTTTCAATGTTGTTTACTCACGTTTTCATCTGCAAACACTTCTCTTCTCAGTCATCCTTTGCTTATAGCTCAAATACCCCTTTTGTCTGGCACCTCGAGATTGTACTACCGCATGGGAAGCCCACGAACTCATGGTCCACGCCAAATCGCATCCACCGCACAGAGCACGGCAGATGCGGATACCTGATGGACAAATGGAAAATGCAAAACTCCCCAGTGTCCGACTGTGCTCATCCAGAAGAGACCGTACAACGTTTCACCACGAAATGGCCCGATCCGCAAATAAGAATCGGAATCTTTATTTATCCTGATTAAACAAATGCTGATGGTAAACATTGTTCGAGAAAGCTATTTTACAGCCGGAATAACATGAACAGGATTTGGAGGCATGACAAAATGTTTATTTTTCTACATTTTTAGTCAGTGTGCCACTACGAAGGAGACATCACCACAGCGATATACAACTCCACTGCTCCTGGCACGCGTGTCTGGCTTGACCACCTGAATGTGAAATTGTAGTTGTTACATCTACATCGACAGCCGTACGAAAGAAGACTGCGTCGGAGGCATGGTATAAATAAGTGATGATGATGATGGTAAATCGTAAATATTACAAGCAAAATTCTATCACGAGTGGAATAATCTATTTTAACCAATGAAGCGTTTCCTTCTATTTATATTTGACAGTGCGCCTCCTATTATAGAGAGGGGCTCACATTCTCGGTTTGTGGATTTTAGCAAGATGCTTTCGTAGATAACCTAGATTATCCGGATGCTTTCTGGTATTTTAATTAACAGGTTTATATCATTAAGAGCCTACGGTCAGACGGTGGTCACCAGTCTAAAACCATTTGAACGGAGTACCGCAATTGCCCTCTTCCAATTTGCGCTTGCAGGGAATTTAATATTTAGCTTTGATTGAGCATTGCTCTGTGTGTGTTCAATATTTTCAATTCCTCACGTGATAGTGTGTTTGTTATTGTGTGTTGGCCTTATTGTCGCACAGTAGGTGGCACGGGTAGTGCATCGGCCAGTCAACTCAGTCAGTCGACCCATGGTACCTGGGTCTGCCCCGTGACCTCCTGCAAGCGGACGTTCGACACTTCACGTGGCCTTAATGTGCACATAGCCTGGCACAAGCCCCGTGGTGACGTCACCGGCACTTAGTGGCGAATGGCGGTTATTGTTGGTCTTTCTACTTCATTGCTGTACAGTACTTTGTTGATTTATTTTCTTTTCTGTTTGGTATTCTGGTGAGTCGGGGTCATCTTGCAAATGAGACTGTCCTGGTCTCCTGAGTTCTCACCTGGATATCGAGAAGGGTTCTCCTGAAGCCATCCACTGGCTCACTCACCAGCCTACGAGATGAGGAGGAGCAGATGAAGACGCAGCCTTTCCTCGGTTATCCCAGTGGCTCGCTGTGCAAACCTACTTGCGATTCTACATTCCTGCGGCAGATCTAAATCATAGAAGCGAAAATGTATCTATTATTGAATTGAATCATGCCAATTGAACGTTTGGGTGGTACTCCCCCCTCCCTACCCACCCCTTTCCCCCCCCCACTTGACCCAACTCTCACCTGGGCCCCCTAGCTCCCCCAAGCTGTCTCTTTAATCCCGCCTCGTGTCTCCTCCTTCCGTACAGACACGATGGCGAGCACACTGGGCTGTTGATGGCTGCCACGATGGAGCTCTAGGCGTGGTGGTGGTGGCGGCGGTGGTGGGGGCCTGGGGCCGGCGGAGGTCGGCAGGTTGGAGGCCGGCGAGAATGCGGCGCCGCAGCCTGCAGGGACGCATCGAAAGTCTGGGGGGCGGCGGAGCGACGCGGGGGGCGGGGGGCCGCGTGCTCCGCTCGGCCTCTCCCGAAGAGCGCACGTCCCTGGTGAGGCCCGGCACGGCACAGTGTCACCACAGCTGCTGCTGCTGCTGGTGTTATTCTTCTTCCGTATGGCTGACGTAGATGCAGAGCAATAAGTACAATTCCACATTCGGTGGTCAAGCGAGTTAATCGCGTCAGGAGTAGAGGCAGTGTGCCACTGTGATGTCTCCCTTCGTATTTGTGGATCTCGGGCATTGCGTCATTATACGTGCTATGGTCTGTTCTGGATGGTCACAGTCGCACGCTGGAGAGTTTTTAAGTTTTCATTCGTGCATCAGGTATACGCATCTGCTGCCATGGTTTGCGCAGTGGATGCGGTTTGGGGTGGACCATGAGTTTTCCTGGAAGATCAAATCCAGGGATCTTCCGCGTTGAGTCTTTCACAAGGTGTTTTGTTTGTGAGTTGTTGTTGTTGCTATTGCAGACACATTAACTAATGCGTGTAACTGGCAGTGGTGGGCTGCGACTTCCACAACAGCCAATCGCGCACGGGCACACCGTGTGACCTGGCACCCCCAGCCCCACAGAGCCAGTCCGGAAATACCACAGCCATGTTGGTGCCTCAAGTGACCAGGGCATCTCAAGTTGCCACCTATCCCGCTGTTTTGTTCTCAGGATCGCCTTCTTTACCGAGGTAGCCTTCCGTACAGGAAACGTACTCGCAGGGCGAGCGATGTTTTGTCACCGTCACAAGTCTAATGTCGCTTAAACTCTACGAGAGTCACTACAAGTTCCAACTTAGTTTTTTGTTGTTTAATCATGACATTGGTGTTATGTCACGAGAATAAGTGTCCAGCCAGATCTCTTAACAGAACCAGCATGGCAGTCCAACCAATATTTAAACTTGCCACAGCTGGAATTTTTGCCGAATTAAAGTGGGAAAAAAATAATATCCGATTGTCTTTTTTGTTCAGTCATCGGTGAATGTGTTGAAGCCATCACCCCACTACACTTGTGAGCAAGGTTTAACCATGGGCGGTTTAAACTCTAATTTAACCCAGGGTCTCGGCTGTTCCAGCTGAGACCACCTGGCCACCTCCAGTGTAGACTACTGAAGATGTGGCAACCCAAAAAACAAACGGCTCTTGATTTGTGTGTCCTGGGTCTCCCCTTGGTGAGTCCAAAGCTAAATTAATGAGAAGCAAATCTTAAAGTCACTGAAACTCAGACTTTGAACCGCAGTCAGCTGCTCTGTCACCAAAGTCCAGTGATGTCGCTGCATCCGCCACAGGGATGGAGGAATGCTGCGTCACAGGCAGGTGCTGGTGAGATTGTTGCGACTTGGAGAGGCCTTCATCCAGCAGCGGATTGACCACAGCTGGTGATGATAATTCGCCAAAAACAAACTTTTTTACTGTTGTTGTAAGGTATTATGACTGCTTTCAGCCATAGTTTAAGCAGTGCTTCGTGGCGGAATCACAGTGGGACAGGTGGCGTTCATGCACAGGGCGCACGCGAGACGAAATCTACGCTCCGCCTGTTTTGGGAAGGCCGCGTGCTCTTGAGGACAAGCGCGCTGTCACTGTACGTAACCCGAGCCGTGGCACGGCGCCTCCCTGCAATTATACCGGCACCAGCGCATCGCCACGCTTGCCCCCACACCGTTTCGCCCGCAGCTTTTGTCGTCGTCGTCAGCCACGATCAATCCACTGCTGGGTGAAGGCCCCTCCCAAAGCCGTCGCCATCTCTTTCGGCCCTGCGATGCGACATTTCGCCGAGCTCCTGCGCGCGAGCTGATTCCATCGCTCCAAACGCACAGCGGACGTCCTCTCGGGCATGTTCCCTCCGACGTGTTCTCTCCGGCGTGTTCCCCTACTTTGGCTGCCGCTTTGTCGTTATTCTCGACCACTCACGACGTGTTCTCCTCAAGCCCATGTGTTTTTCTTAGCGGTCGATACGATGTCTCGAACAATGCTTGTGTTCTTTGCTATACGTGTTAATGATCATAATTCATAATAAAGGTTTTTGGGTTAGATCGCCTAAGTATAAATGTGTCGTAACCCTCCACTGCCCGACACAGCCAATGATAAAAGGATTTGTCACGTCAACAAAACGTCAAATAGTTACTTCTTCAGCCCACCGGTGTGTTGGAGAGTAAATCCACAACATTTACAATTTGAGTAGTACGACGTTTCGCTGGTAATTACAGAGATCAGAGGTGGAGGAGGGGCAAAATTATAATTATATAATAGGTTCGTAATTAGTTAATTAGTATGTGTTTTATCTGTAAGAAATTTAAAGTGTAAGATGTATTACTTAATAATACGCTTCCAGGCTGCACTAAGCGTGTAGCTGTCAGAGCGTTTAAAATTATTTGTATTTCTCTCAATTTCAACGGATTCTCGAATTAGTCTTGGCCAGTAATAATTAGTTTTACACGACACTTCAAGGTTATAATAGCCCCCCCTCCTCCTCCGCCTCCGATCTCTGCACCTGATTGGGTTCAGGTTGATGACGTCGTCAAATCGCCCGATGATGCTGGATCTAATCACCAGCGAAACATCATGGTACTCAAATTGTGAATGTTGTGGATTTACTCTTCAACACACCGGAGGGCTGGAGTAGTAATTGATTGGCGTTTTATAGTAATAGGTTTTTAGCCTTTCAACTGGTACAAAACTGACACCTTTACACAAGGCATCATGTTTGCAATAACCACAACACAAGCAGTCAAAATGCAAACAAAAAGAAACAACTCTGATGATGATAATGATATGCACTGCCCTTGAAGTTGATTGGTCCACACCCGAGACAACTTTTTTTAGAGCCTAGTCTCCATTGGTGTTGGACCAGATGACGCCAAAAGGCGTTATTGCAAACATGATTCCTTGTATAAAGATGTCAGTTTTGTACCAGTTGAAAGGGTTAAAACCTATTACTATATTTTGCCACTGGTAAATGAGGTCTCATAGTGTAATTGGCGTTTTGTTTATGTGATAAATCCCTTACTAATTGGCTGTGTCAGGTGGTGGAGGGTTACGACACATTTGTACTCACGCGATCTAACCCAAAAACCTTAACTATGAATAATATTGGTCGCGAAAGCCTACGCGCGTGAACTCTCCCTGTTTCTCGTAGCAATTCCAAGTATGCACGTCTTCATACTCCTTTGCGCACCTTTCGGCTAATTCACCTTTTCACTTTTGCAGCGTTGTGGGACCACATGAATGTCTCCGCACTTGGCAGGGACTGTTTACTGGGTTCTGTTTGCAGGTTGGCTCGTGAAACGCTGACACTCTGGAGTGCCTTTCGAACACTCTGGGCATTGTGTCTGCATGCGATATTATTTATATTTTTTTTCTACAGTGCTCTTTGAAAGCAATCGTACACTCGCGGCAAGGTCAACATCATTCCGCTGGTGAAACGGCTCTGGCGGAGGACAGAGTGCGTTCTATACGCCCTCTTTTGGGAGAAATGTTTACTAGGCGGTTCCCATTTGCACCCAGGATTTAAACAATAATTCTACGTTATGAAGGCAGGGAGCAATTGGGGAGACTTTGGAGCAATGAAAGGAAGTACGGTACAAAAATAAACGGTCCATTATTTGACAAAACATCCGGCCTTTTCAGTAAACACATTCATACAGTCTATACTTAATTTGGAGCTTTCGTGACTGCAGGAATTACTCTTTGGTTCCTTCGGTAAAGTCACATATAAAGAGGGAAAATAATTAAGTAAATACCAGCATGCTAGGAAAATAAAAAATTAATACAAGCATGCTAGTATTTAATTTATTATTTTCCCTCTTCCAGTGGCTAGCCGAAAAAATAAATAAATTAAGTACTAGCATGCTAGAAAAATAATAAATTAAATATTTGCATGCTAGTATTTCATTTATTATTTTTTCTCTTTATACGTGACTTTACCGAAAGAACCAAAGAGTCATACAGTCTAATTTACAAATGTTTGCATATGTTTTTTTTTGCCCGGGTTTGTTTGCGACGAGCAGGCGGCTGGCGAGGGGGGTGCCTCCGTGCCGGGGGGTCTCGTGCTGCCTGTGTTCGTCTTCCCCACGGAGCTCAGCTTCTTTGCGGATGACCAGCGCTCACACAAGCAGCTCCTCACCATCTACAACCCCTACGAGTTCCCCCTGCACTTCAAGGGTGCGGCGTCGCAGTCAAGTGGCACCTGTGTTTGTTTGGCGTGATGCGGCCGCGGATCGAAAAACTTCCAAGGGTTTTTAGATCCGCGGCCCTACGTTGGATCCGCCACTGGCACGACACTGGCACGACATCGGCACGACACTGGCACGACACCCCTTCAAGTGGAAAGTTAAAACAATACAAATCCAAAATAATACTTGCACTTGCTATTGGATGTATTAAGATTTTAGCTTGTTGTCCTTCCCCCGCACCTCCAATTATCACAGTTGGCTCCATAGGAAGTTCAACATAGATACATTTATTGCAGGCACAAGAATCGATTTGGATGTGTGTCAGTGGTTAGTTGCATGCCTAAACATCGTGATTGAAGATGCCATTTAATGCTTCAGTGACTCGGATCAAACTGCGAGCGCAGGAGCCAAGCGGGGGCGGTGGTCGGGTGGGTCTCGGCGTGATGTCCAGTGGCGTGGGCGAGTGAGTGAGCGAGCGACAGAATAAGAGAACGAGTGGTCAAGTGGGCAAGTGAGTGAGAGGGTAACCGAGCGAGTGGGTAGCGGGGCAGACAAGTCGGAGAGCAATCGGACGGGCGAGCGAATGAAGTTTCGCTGTCTTGTGTGTCCGCAGTCCTATGCACGGCCCCCACACGCTACACCGTGGTGGACGCAGAGGGGACGGTGAAGGAGCAGTGCTGCGTGGACATGTGAGTCGCCCACGCCCGGACGATCTGCCACTCGCACTGGGGGAGACGAACGCTGCCGAGACGGACGTTCGCGTGTTTGATTGCCAGACGATGGAAGCACAGAAATAAGTCTGATGTTTTAAGTCTGCGTGTGGTAATCGCAAGCAGCCAGTCCGTTCCATGAAGCGTTGTTGTTCACTCACCGGGCCAGGTCCCGCCCTCTCGAAAAACTAATTTGTATTCATGTCGGGTGGTGGAGGGTTTTGCAACAGAAATTTGGCCAGATGACGACGTCGCCTCGTCCAAAAATCGATTATGAAACGGCCGAAGTTGATGTTTGAAAAGGGGAATTTATTTTGTGTGCTCACGAATTACGCCGCTATTGTTGTGAGCGAGCATCTTTGAAGGCTGGAATGGGGCATGAGAGGGTGGTGTGATCAGCACTACGCCCTAGTGTTGATGTTTACACACCCTCAGCAGAGAATCGTTTCAAACGACATCAGGTTCGAGTATACACCACTGTTATTGGACACGAGCGGGAATCGAACTTGGGTGACCGGGTTTCGTAGTGCAGCGTGGTAATCAATAAACTACCGCTCGTTCGCACACGCACACAACTACGAAGATCCCCCACACAGCCCTAACAGACTGTTGGGACTGTTAGTAAGCACCTATGAAGGCCGGCATGGCACACCAGGGGATGGGTGGCACACACCAAACCCGGCCGCCTTTGTCTCCCTAGTGGCGATGTTGACACGCCGCACAAGGTACTCATTTGAGGCCTAATCGACCTAGGGGAGGCCCAGGGCCGGTTCAGATAATCGTCGCTGGTGTTGGCGGCGAGCGTAAAACGAACTTGGCTTTTCAAGTTCGTAGCGCAGCACGCTAACCACTACACTCCCGCTCCCTGCACGCACGCACGCACGCACACGCAGCACCATCCGGCACCACGCGGCCAGCCTCGCCGAGCACGTGGGGGAGACGGACAAGTTCCGCCTGGTGGTGTACGGCACCAGTGGCGGCGCCGAGGGGCGGAGGGAGATCGTCGCGACGCTGCACGCGACTGCCACGCAGGCGGCGCGCGGCGTGGACGACGGAGCCATGTCGCTGCCCGCGCGCCTCGAGGTGTGGGTCGCCCGCCCATGTCGCCATCGTCTTCGTCGTTTCGATTTAAAGCTTTCGTGACTGCAGGGATTCATCTTCTTGGTTCTTTCGTTAAAGTCACGTAGCAGGGAAATAATAAAATAAAACATAATAAAATACAATTCTCACGACGTTTCGGCCACAACACAAGCAGCCGTCCTCAGGTGAAGAACAGGTCTGTCGGATAGACAGCGTCCGAATGAACACCACCAAGCTTGGGGTGTGTATGTATTAAATATACGCTGCCAAGCTTGGTGGTGTTCATTCAGACGCTGTCTTTCCGACAGCCGTTCTTCACCTGAGGACGGCTGCTTGCGTTGTGGCCGAAACGTCATGACAATTGTATTTTATTATGTTTTATTATTATTTTATTATTTCCCTTCTACGTGACTTTACCGAAAGAACCAAGAAGGTCTTCGTCGTTCTTAAACGTTGCTACCAACAATCATAATAATGACGGTCATGGTCATAATCGTTGCGTTGATACGGCGTCGCGACAAACGCCTCGGCAACTGAAAGTCGCCTCTGCGTCACGGGTCATCTCAAACGTTTCAAGGGCGTGGCCCAGTGGCAGCCGTTCCTGTGCGTCACAAGGCGACTCGGCACCGGGCCTACACATGCCAGCAAGGGGCAATGATCGTCATGTGTTGTAATCCCAATTGAGTCATTCATTCGCGGCGTAATTCTTTTCGAATTTGACAAATTTGGACCGTGACGCCCAGCTTGTTTCGAAAGACATGTTTTGCGTCCCCTGTAAAGCAGACCGTGCGTACTTATGGTCCGTACATTCACAGTAATAGCCAATAAATTGTACTAATAAAACCAGTGCTAGCTCTTTTATTGCCAATACATAGCTACACTATGCTTAACCATCGTGTTACAACAACACATGGGAGGTGCGGGTAATTATCGCTCACATTGCATCGTAAAGTATGGGTCGACTGTGGTCTCTGTGTAAGTCTGTGGGTCTGTATGTAAGTGTAATAGTGACTGGTGAAGTGTCACTCCCCATTGCTCACGTCACCGCCCATCGTGCAATACAGGAGGTTCAAATGGTATCTGGTGACCCCAGAACGTTTCTAGTCCACCGATTAACAGGGTGGCGTTCCACACGCGCGCGCAGGTGTGTATGTATGCACAACTACTAGCCAACCGTGCTAATCGGAGGTGCGTGTGTTGGCAGAGGGGAGGAGCTTCAGCGCAGAGAGACGCGGGGCGACAGAAGGCCGGAGAGAGGGCGGCAGCTGCAGTGCGGGAAGCCGACTCCATATTTGAGCGCGCTCACTACACACGCGGTACCGCCACTGCACACCGCAAAACACCGCATCGCATTCGATTCACATGTGCTTCTCTTGGCAGCGAGCAGGTTTATTCAAATACCACCATCCCCGGCCCGCCCGCCACAGCAAGGCAAATGGGTATACCTCAGTCGATTGGGAGGTAGCTTTTGGTGGGGTCAAGTGTGGGTATTCTTCCACCTACAACACATCTGCCGAGCATGGAAGTGTAGGCCGAAATGCCGTTGAGTGGAGACCTTTTCGCCAGCAGTAGCATGAGCAAGGATTTGCAGGGTTTTGTACCTTTGACACGGACACATTGAAACACAGCTGTAACCAAATTGATATGCGGTCAATCTTGCCAGATCTCGAAAGCTAAAGCAGACTTGAGCCTGCATTAAGATGGTTCTTGGATGGTTGACCACCACACGCAATTGGTGGCTACGTTGTCAACAGAGTGCAGGCCGTGCACCTGCACCGGGGCCCACATGCTGTTAAGGGGGTAGGGGGAAGGGCCCCCCAGGCGCCGAGCTACTTAAAGAGAAACCCGGAGAGGGGGTGGGGGTGTCCCATTTCATTCCTCGCACCATGGCCCATGTCCAACCACCACAACGCCACCGTTACCCTCGCTGACGCTGGCTGTTGCGCCGTCCTTCTCTCTCTCCTGCACCCCGCGCGACGACCGAAGCAGGTGTGCGCGCGGGTAGCGGCGCCAGCTACCTGGTGATCCTGACGGGAGTGGTGTGCGTGGTGGCGCTGATGCTACCCACGCTGGGTGACACGGGCTCCCTGCTGCCCCACTACCTGCATCTCACCGCCCACCAGAAGCTGGTCGCTGCCTATGTGCTGGGTACGGATTTAGGGTTGTTAATAGTATTCTTTGGGTTCGAAATGAAACCGGAAGAAAAAAATGAAATGTTATCGGTACCGAGGCTCCCACAAGGATGGTGTGTGGCAGTTTGGCGCAAGCTATCAGTCGTGTCGCTACGGTCCTCTGCAGTGAGTGCAATGTCTTTAAAAACAACAGCGCTATGCCTCTCTAAAATAACACTGAGCCGCTTGCGTGTTCTGAGATTCAGAGGTGAATGGGACACCCACCCTGCGAATTTCAGACGTCTCGGACATGGGAAAGGGTTAATTCGCGTTAAGCGCATTAATAATTGGAAAAGAAAACAAATCTGAATTGGTGTCCGGTTTACCGCACGTATAGAAATGTTCAGCATTTAATTTTGCACGTTTACCTTTTTAACTGAAAAACAAAGGCCAGCGGCCACTGCTGTCACGGTTAAAACGGCGGTCAAAATAATGGTGGTAAAGCTTTTTTTAAATCCACCCCCACCGCCGTTCTACACACAGCAGCATAAATAAGTACTACCGCAGGCACGTCAATGGGCAGGTTGCGTGTGGTGGGGTACAGCTGTGGACCGACAAAGGGCTGTTGGATGAAGTTAAATAAATAAAAATATCAAGAAATTGGGAATACCAAAGCTGTTCCAATTAACATTGTGACCCATGGACCACACGGAGTGGATGACTCGTGACCTGATTTTTAAACCCCCTGGTGCACGTCAACACGAAATTTGGCAAAGTGGGCTGTGAAGCACGGAATATGCTACACCGCTTTTCACCATAATTTTAAAGTTTCTTAAAATCCTTCCTCACCCTTAGGCTTACTCGCTGTAATTAAAGAAATCCAAGGTCAATTAAAATGTGCTCCTGTGGGTGACTGGGATTATCCCTGGAGGAGCGCGTCATTTTAAATCGCGACAGCACACGTGAACGTAAAGTTTCCAAATGTGTCTTTGATCGCCTCCCTTTGATTTTACGTAACTATTTCGTACTTTGGAGTGCGTTCTTTATTTTAATAACGTGACGTGTTAATAACCGCATTGCGTTTGATAGCTAAATGAATAGATACTGCATTCTTGCGTTTTGAACGCATGGCTTGGATCTACAGTCATGATAGCCATCTGGATGTTGTCCATTTTCAACCGTTGAAACTGCATTTGCAGATCGTGTGAAAAGTGACGGGCAGCGCATGTATGTCGAACTTCTTTTGCACTGTACGTAGCCAACCGTGCGATTCGGAGGTGCGGGGGAAGGACAACAAACTAAACACAACCCAATTCTAACGAGCAGCGATTTCAAGCGACGCTTGTCATTTGTGCCGGCAGGGCTCGTGACGATGCTCATTCTGCAGGCCTAAATCGGCGCCGCCAACGACCTCGGCCGTGCACGACCCTGGACTGCTCGTCTCAACCACATTTCAACTTCGCTGCAAATGGAGGCGGAGCGCACCCACGCACGCGCGCACACGCACCCACGCACGCCAGCGCGTACGCAGCCCTCCGATCAACCTTCCCGAGCACCCATCGCCAAGCTCACAGGTTGACTCGTGGGGCTCGGCGAGCCGAGCCGGTGGCCTTAGCGCAGCGTGCGTTCGTCGCTTAGCAGATAACAAAAAAACACACAATCGTACCGACCACCAGTGCCGCACGTGCGTTGCTCGGGGGACCGAGCGCCGGTGAAGTCCGCCGTTCGCTTTCGCCGTCCCGTGGCGCGGTGTTTACGTGGAGCGAGGACGCCAAGTTTCTCCCTCGTGGTCAAGCACTTGGGCCGCTTTCACTGAACTCCTTCGCGAGCACTCAAGTTCACGTTTCTCCCCGCCTGCTGCTGACCCCCCACCAAGCTCTGTGGGACGCAGCAGCAGCGTCGTCGTCGACACGAAGCACAAGCGCTGCATATCGCACTGGCGCTGCTGTTGTTTGTGTGTGTGATGTGTAAACGCTAACAGACCACAGCCGTCCACATGCACATCACTTTTACCAGGGCTCTTTTCGCGAAAGTAAATCCTTAAGGGCATTGCCGCGTCAAGTCATTGAAGGGAAACAATATAAATATGTATATAATTATCACGTAACCATCTTCCTATTTAAAAAGTTGATGCAAGGCTCCTCAATGCATGCTTTTTAGGATACCATATGCCTTCGGGGCAATAACTCTGGGCCAAATCGAATAAAAGGCATTAACCAGGATGTACAACAACAGCAAAAACTACAATTTTGATTCAGCTAGCATTTCCATGTAACCACCATGCTACAAACACAGTGCATAAACGGTGTAAAAAAAATATTTCATGGACGGAAAAAAAAGTGCATAATACCTTGTATACATATCTGCCAACGTTAAGTTAAAAACACAAATCTAAACCTCTCTTGTCCCGACACCCACGGAAGCTGCATTAGAGGGCTTTCGGCGCGTCCTGCGGCAGTGAGGGTCTGCACTCGGGGGGGACCTGTCTCGAGCCGTGGCTCCAGAAACGCCATCGCGGCGACGAGGAGGAGGAAGAGGCCTCGCGAGTCCTCCGTGTTGCTCAACGGTTGTCCGGAGAACGGGGCGAGCAGTCCGCCCCATCCCGCGTGAGTCCTCCCCCCGCATGCGCCATGTGCAGGGAGCAAAACGACCGCAGCCCGTGCGCTGCCGCCTGCCACTGGGGCGTGGATTTTCTTTTCTTTCTTTTTTAAACGGAGACCTCCGACGCCCGACGTGCCACAGTTGGTTTACCCTGCCACTCTGCCGCCGACGCCGCGAGAATGCACGGGAGAAAAAAAATGTACAAACTTTCCTTCAAAGTGTGAAGTTGTCACAGACTACGCATCTCCCTGAGTGACAGAACATGCTGTGTGTGCTATAATAATGTACAGCACCTTTGCCAAGCCACTGCTGGATGAAGTCCTCCCAATGCCGTGTGTTTGATCCTGTCGTGTTTGACCATACTTTACCACACTGGTCAGTGCGGTTTTGGTGAATGTGAACGCAGTGTATTAAAAATGTTTTTTTTTTTTTTATCTCTTGCCTTGCACGCCCGCACGGAGTCTGACGCGAGTGTGATCGTGTGTGGCGTTTTGAAACAATGCAGTTGACTCTGCAACTCAATGTCTTGTTAAGTTTACAATCGCTTGTATTTGTGTATTTTTGTTGTCGTTGTGAAACTTAGCCTTGATTTATCAGTCGTTATTTTATCATAGAGGACCTTGTTTAAAGTTACATTAGCTGCCTGTGTGTTCAAAACTACAATACGCAATACCGACATGCAGGTCTCGAAGTATTTGAACTGTTCCGTTTACATTGCCTTTTATTGTATTTTTATTAAGAATTTCCACCTAATTTACATTCACTGTAAATATTCAAATTCTTCGAAGTAGCAGGGCATTGCAACGTAGGGATTGCTATTGACTTGAAAAGTTCCATATCAAATCATGTAAATTATACAAATTCACACGCAGTATGAGTATGTAACATTACTCTTTGGCCATGTAAGCAGTTACAACATTAAAACTGAATAAGAAATATCTGTAACGCCGTACATTTTATACGTGATTGTATCCTAACCACTGATACTCTTTAAAGATGGGCTGCCAATTTTTTTCACAAATTGTAACAACTTGCAATGAAACATAGAACTCAAATAAAGACACCCCATAACACGTGTGTTGCATGAATTATGCAGTATTTTTTATTACGCACGTTTACCCAGGACCCTTTGAGTCTCAAAACTCTTTCAACAGTCCGACCAAGTATTTGCTGTTGGAGCCAAGTTGCTATATACAATTCAAATTGAGTAATTTGCAGGTGATTTTCCAGCTTTGGGATTTTTGGCCAATTCAAGTTATAGTGTACGCCCTTTTTACTGGTAGGAACCTCCTGGTTCCACCAGCCCACAGGGGACTATTGTGTCCGTCCGTCATGCATCCAAAAATGGGAGGGGTGAGGCTGGGTGGAGAGGGGAGGGTGGGGAGGGGCTGGGTGGGGCTGGGTGGGGAGGGGCTGGGGAGTGGAGGGTGGGGCTGGGTGGGGGGTGGGAGGGGTGGGAGGGGTGGGGGGTGGGGCTGGGTGGGGAGGGGCTGGTCACCCCGTGGTGCCCTTATATCAACGTTTAACCTACTCACGCCGGCTTGTGCCCACCCTCACAGTCGGGCATATTTGCGGAATACACCACGCCGCCGTTGACCCTGGCCATTGACCGAGCAACCCAACGTTCCTACCAGCTCCCTCCGCAGCAGGATTGTGTTTATGTACGAGAGGAAACCGGAGAGACCGGTGAAAATTCATGCAGAACAGGGGAAGAACATACTCCATATCGAAAGGCAGCTGAGCCAGAAATCGAACCTAGGTCCTTGCTGTTTGACACTATGCATTATCACTGTCATCCTGTTCATATATACGATGCATATTCATTGTTCACTCCTTTCCCCAAATTCAGGTACTGTCACAATTCAGGGTCACGATTTGATTCAAGGAACAATTTTTTTTGTTGCCCCAATTTGTATCTTCTCATTTGTATTTTGTCTCGAGTTCCTTGTTATTCTGTCGCGATTGTTCCACATCGCGCATTCATTTCTTCGCAGGTTCTTACGCGCACAATCGATCCATAATCAACCTTAACTGAAGAATCGTTACGTACTTATTGCGTATGCACCAGCGGCAATGCTGGCTGTGCCCACTCAGGGCGTAAGTCAACGGGGACACGTCACGAGATGACAAAACTTACATTCACAATTCCACAGACAGCAGTGCACCTCCCTGCACGAGAACAGCTTCTGGAAGATGACACCACAATACATTCAGAGGCAATGCACCTCACATGCTTCTGCTATAGGTGTTAATCACACGGAAAATTAGTTTTTAGGCCTTGGTGCTGGTATAAGGCAACGTGACCAAACCAAATGTAATCATGTTTTTTCTTTCGTGCAGTCTGCTGACAAGACTAAGACCATCAACTCAATTCACTTGAGAACGCAGTTGAACCCAGAATTGCGGCGCTACCGGTCCAGCACTCTGAGTGGTGTTGGGCCCCCTGAGTTACCCAGCCACCTTTGCGTTTCTGCACTTCGCTGCTTTTGCTGGCTTGCCCCGCATCGTCCATGGGCCACAGCTGAAATTGGTACCACCGAAGGTAGCGCAATCTGAGTAGCACCGGTGTAGTTACATGGCTAATAAGAGTGAATTATTTGATAACCCCCACTCATTTCAAATGGTGATCATGTATAACGCTGGTCAACAAAAGAAAAAAAAAATTCTGGCCTGGACTTTTGCAGCTGTTTTAGACTAATTTCAGGGTGCTGATTCCAAATGTGATCTCAGATTTGCTCCATCACATCTCATTTTTATGCTATCGGCATACCCTATTTTCATTGATTTTACCCGAAATTAACTGTCACTTATGATTGCAAGTTGTTGCGAGTCAGTGACTGCTTTAGTGTTAAAATATGGTGCTGTATTTTTAGGTTAGTGTGTCTATAATATCATTTTATGTAGATATCCACATTTATTTAATATTTTTCTTTTGCAGTTTTTATTGAAAATGCAATATTTGATATCTCAAAAAACGTGATAAACAAATATTCTTAGGTTTTTTCGGTAAAGTCACGTAGGTAAAACATCAAAATTAATAAAAATTAAATAAAATAAAGATCACGTTTCGGAGGCAACACAAGTCTCCGTCATCAGGTGGGACCGTCACAGCCAGATTAGCTGATCTTGATGCAGCTAATCTGGCTGTGACGGTCCCACCTGATGACGGAGACTTGTGTTGCCTCCGAAACGTCGTGATCTTTATTTTATTTTTATTAATTTTGATGTTTTACCTACGTGACTTTACCGAAAAAACCTAAGAATATGAATCCTTGCAGTCACGAAAGCTTCAAATCTAGTGATAAACAAATACTGATGCCAGATTTTGAATCGGCACCCCAAAATTACCTTAAAACCGTTGGAATACCTTATGCCAGAAAAAGTGTGTTGACCAGTGTAATCCACTGCTTTTGGCCACATACAGAAATTGTAACCGCGAAAGTGATGCCACCTCAGGTAGTACCGACAGGTGAGATGCCCCACCGGCTGGGATCATGGACTTGCGGCAGGGATACATATGTCTTTCATCACAAGTGGACACTGCAACCTGGTGTTGTGAAGCTGCATGGAAACACGTGAATTATGGTTAAGGACATGGGCCAGTCATCTTCTTGGTTCTTTCGGTAAAGTCACGTAGAATGGAAATAATAAAATAATAAAAATAAAACATAATAAAATAATTCTCACGACGTTTCAGTCACAACGCAAGCAGCCGTCCTCAGGTGGAGAACAGGTCGGCTGCTTGCGTTGTGGCTGAAACGTCGTGAGAATTTTATTATGTTTTATTATTATTATTTTATTATTTCCATTCTACGTGACTTTACCGAAAGAACCAAGAACATGAATCCCTGCAGTCACGAAAGCTTTAAATCAAAATTTAACTGACATGGCCAGTATTTCAAGGAAAGTCTTCATCCGTGAGAGTGTTTTATGGGGCCACACATCCTGCTGGTGATATCAAGAGCAAGTCAAAACCAGTACTGGAAAATGTTGGTCTGACAGGTCTTAGATGTTATTATATTCTAGCTATAAAACAATATCCCTTGTTAATTTTTTCATCCATGAGTTATTTGTACTGCATTGCAATGTGACCAGTGGTCTAAACCATGGTTTTCACAAGGAGTGCACTTACAATGGCTGGGCATTGCTTGATGTAAATATATATACATATTGCTAGGTTTTTCCATATTGCAAATGTTCAGCCATTCACCCTGATCCACTATCAAAAATGAATAGTTAAAACGTAAATTGTAAACTGTAGTCGTAGGAAAATTGACAGAAGATGAAAGTTATTTTTTTTAATAGTTCATTGTTCTGAGCTTCACACAAAAATGTAAATATAACACTGCAACTTTAGGTCGTCCGTTTTGTAAAATTTGTTCACATTCAGACTGTGTTGTGACACCATCGATGAACATCAATCCGCTGGAGTCGAGGCAGGTGATCAAATCTTCACGTTATCACCACCTACAGCAACATCCTCTTCACACCTGGCCACCTATTTTGGTTGGCCTCTCAACACACTGGATGCTTTAAGTGTTTTAAAATGCAGCTCGCAAAATGTCTGAAAGGACAGCTACCACCGTGTCGCAGAAACGACCTTCATATTTGCTCGCATGATGAGTCCCTGTAGTTTTAGCCCATGATGATCTGCCACGAGAATAAGTATCGTTTGTAGGCCTCAAGTGGTCGCGGGGCTGTCATGGGTCGGTTCTGGCCCTTGGGGCCTCTGGTTTCCCACAAAAGCCTTTAGCCAAATTCACCGAGGAGACAGCCGTGCCAGGCTCAGCCAAAAGGCACCACCGGCTCCTCCCATTTACCGTCGCCGTCGTTATTCCCAGCCAGCAGCTCCGCCAGGTACGCGCGGAGCTCCCGGGCCGCCTGCACCCTCCTCTCGCCGGGCCTCTCTGCGGCCCTGAGGCCGGGACGGCCCCTCGGGTCAGCGCAGCGTTCCACGAGCCGGACCAGGCGGCCGTTGGAGGCGACGGCGCGCGGGGCCGAGTGGAGGAGCCCGCCGCGGCGGCCACGCCAGAGCGAGCGTGGCGACAGCAGGCTGCGGCACACGGCGTAGAAGTTGTGGTCGTGGTGCGCGCGCGTGCATAGCGCGTCGCGCGAGAACGACAGGCAGCCCTCGCAGGCGCCGTCCGGCGGGGACGAGTCCATGGCGACAAGGTTGGGGCCGCCGCCGGCGCCGCCGACTTCGCCGTCGTCGCTGTCCTCGCTGCCGCTCTCGTACCACTTGTCCCAGCCGTCGGGTTTTTCTGCACACCGTGGATACGTGTGTGTGTGTATGAGTTACTATATGGGGAGCGGTGGTGTAGCGGTCAGCGCGCTGCACTACGAACCTGGCGACCCGGGTTCGATTCCCACTCACGGCAAACACCAGTGACGATTATCTGAACTGGTCCTGGGACTCCCCTAGGTCGACTCAGCCTCAAATGAGTACCTGGTGCGGTGTGTAAACATCGCCGCTAGGGAAACAAAGGCGGTCGAGCGTGGTGCTGGACACCCACCCCCTCGTGTACCGTTCCGGCCTTCATAGGTGCTCGCTAACAGCACTTGCCCCTACAGTCTGTTAAGGCTATACGGGAGATCTTTGTTTTTGAACTTTGAGTTACTATATTATTTTAGCTATCTGGCGCTTGGTCAAAAGTGACCGGCCACACATGATAGCTCAACAAAGCGGGTGATGTGGAAATGCATAGCAGCCAAATACTCTAAGCGCATGTTTATAAATGTGGAGGGAAAAATCCACGCGACCACGAGGAAAACATGCAAACTCTAAATATACATCCAAATACATCCATAATAATATACAGGCGTCAGGGTTGGGATCGAACCTCTGACATCCTGTATACAAGGCGAGGTCGCCACCATGTCGCCCCTAGAGTTACATCGCATGCACAAACTTAGTAATGTATACAAGCCCTGCCCTCCACCTGCTAGACATCTCCCACCATTTAGCCACCTCTAGAAATCTTGCTGCATCCGAGCCCCCGTCAGATCTCAACAACCAGGGCCCACGCCCTGACCCTGCACCCCCGGCAGACGGTGCTCACCCTGCCGCAAGGCTCGCTTGTCCACCACGAGCACGTTCTCGGCGTCCACCAGCACGACGCGGCCGTCGCGCTCGCCCACTGCGAAGTTGTCGGGCGTGACGTCGAGGGGGTAGAGCGCGTAGTCCAGGTCGTTGTCGCTGAGCTGCGAGGCGAGGTCCAGGAGCTGCGCGGCCAGATCGGCACGGCGTCGCCACGGCGCGTCCCACAGCTCCCAGAGCGTGGGCCCCACCAGGGCCTCGACCACGAGACGGCCGCATGCGCCGTGGTATTTGGGGAAGGGCCAGCCCTCGTCCGCCGGGAAGCTCTGAGAGAGAGAATAAAAAAACGAGGAAAATCATGGATACGAGTGGATTCTGTATCGCTTTCCAAAATGCGTTCGTTCCTTGGAAATGCTTCAGTTGGAGATAAAAACGAGAGCGCTTCCATCAGGCGCACAGGATGCACTTTGTCCGTAGTCCACAATGAGACAACGGGGATCGGACAGTGGCCCTGTCAGTAAGCCGCGAGCAACCATTTGAAACATTTTTACCAGTTTTCTGCAGAATAAGTCCCTAATAGCAAAACAGATTTATACGCAAGTTTAATTTATACTGGATCATCATTGTGAGCTATCGTAACCAGCCTTAGTTGGCGAGTGTAAAACAAAGTCGGGAAGGGTATTTAAATATGCAAATACAATCAAAATCAAATGTCTAGGGTGATGGGGAGGGGACATGGATGACCCCGATAACATAAAAACAAGCAAGATACAAAATAATATTTATTAAATGATAGGAAAAGAGATTACAGATCACTTGAAGGGATCACAGTCATTCTACCTTATTCCGAGGGTTATACATTTTCTCCGAGAGATTTGAATGGATTCTTCATCTCACGACATGACACATGGCATGTGTATATGCAGGGATGAAGGACTTCCCATGCTCAGTGCGAGTTGCTGAAGGCATGGCTCACAGACACGAGAGAATAACCATATTCTTAGGTTTTTTCGGTAAAGTCACGTAGATAAAAAAGAAAAATTAATAAAAGTAAAAGAAAAAAGAAAAATTAAATAAAAATATTATTATTATTTTGCTTTATTTTTTTATTTTTTTTATTTTACTTTTATTAATTTTAATTTTTTACCTACGTGACTTTACCGAAAAAACCTAAGAATATGAATCCTTGCAGTCACGAAAGCTTCAAATCTAGAGAATAACCAGTTCAATATATTTTGCTGCACTGGAGGGGAGGGATTGCCGGCATGTGACGCCACTCGCCTGCAGCACGAGCGGCTCGGGGTTGAAGCGCAGCGTCAGCAGCAGCTGCGCCTGCTCGCCCTCGTGCAGGTGGCTCAGCAGCACGCTGCCCGAGTCGCGAGCCTCCGCGTAGCGACGCACCACGCGGTCCAGCAGGCGCTGGGACGGGCAGCGCACCATGTCCGACCAGCCCGCCACCATCGCCGGCGTCAGCAGTCGCGGCACCACCGCCTGCTGCTGCTGCTGTTGGAGAGGTGGACCTGCCTGTTGAACTTGTATTAAGTTCTGATTCAGCAGCTGCTGCTGTTCAAGTTGCGTCAGCTGCTCTATTTTATTCTGTACCGGGTTGTCAATTAGATTCTGCCCCGGCCGGTGTTGATCGTTGGGGCTCGAGTGCTGCACCTGCCGTGGACCCGAGTGGCTGTCGCCCCCCAGCATGGCCTGGTGGAAAGGCTCCCAGTGCAGCATGGCCAAAGCTGGGTGGCAAGGTGTCACTGCGTCACTGCCGCCGCTGCCCATCGCAGCATCCCGACAGATGTCGTGGTCCAAGGCCGCCAGCTCCGAGGCGCTGCCCAAGCGTTTCAGTACCACAGCCTTGCGGCCTTCTCGCGGGTCGTCATAGTGGCCAAAGTACACCTGGGGATTGGGGGCAACGATCACGTGGTTACCATCTGACGGCTTTGCTTGGTCGTCATGAGCATCGTCATCAACCACGAACTGTCCACTGCTGGATTAAGGCCTCCTTCACGGTCTCACTAGACAACAATCCGTCAAGATCCTCTACTTGAGCTGGATCAATGTTATCCAGGAGCACGTGTTGTCGCGATATAAGTTTCACAATACAATACCCTACGATATCAAATTTCACGGTATCAAGATTATTACAATGTAAGTATTGTGTAATTTAGTAATTGTACTTGACATTGTTAGTGTATTGTGGTTGTGCTTTTCTGTACTTCCGGTAAAAATGAACATTACTTACAAGTTCTTAAATGCAGCTTGCTCAACACGAGTGTACCATATATCTTTTCAAAATTTTAACTTTACAATGTCTTCCTCTTTAGGTACCGTCTGTCTACTCAGAAGCGATGATGAAGAAAGTCCCTCCATGGCGGTCAGTCGTCTTCCAATTTCACGGCTTCATTCATTGCCAATCCTTTACAATATATAACACGGATGTTGAGCACAGGCCCAGAGTCCCAAAACATAAAGCGACCGGTAATGAACTGCATTCCTAAGCTTGTAATGCGATTATAATGAACTCCTTTCTTGAATTGAGCAAGGTTATTGTAAGAGCTTGGGGAAACAGACGACGGGAGGGAATACGCACAACACGGGCAGAGGAATCGATGAGAGAAGTCACGAAAAAAATTTACCATGTCAGTGGCGATAAAAGGGTGAAAAGGGTTATACTGCCAACTACATTTTTTCTTTTTCCACCACATGACGACGAAATGAAGTCGCGAGCCAATACAGGGTCCTAATTCTAGATTTGAAGCTTTCGTGACTGCAAGGATTCATACTCTTAGGTTTTTTCGGTAAAGTCACGTACCGAAAAAACCTAAGAGTATACATCACAGGGTCCTCACCCCTGGTCCTAAAAATTCTACCTAAAACCACCGGCACGGGGCACGCTCCACACAAACCGACCTGCTTGACGTTGACAAAATCCAAGAAGCGCAGACGGTGCCACGAGTCGAGCACGAGCTGCCCGGCCGAGAACTTGCGGCACCAGCTGACGCCGAAGCATGCAGGGCACGCGTCGGCGCCCACGAAGCGCCGCTCCTTCAAGGGGTTGCCCAGCAGCAGCGGCAGAGCCAGCGACGGAGGCAGCAGCGCCGGGGCGAGGGCCAGCAGCGCCACGACCAGCAGCGCCAACGCCAGGCAGAGGCGCACGGCGCGCCGCTGCCGCTTGCCGGCTAGACGCGGGGACCAGCTCATGCCCGCCGACTTGCTGGTGTGTGTGTGTGTATGTGTACGTACGTCGGTCAGTCGACCCGTGGCACCTGGGTCTGCCCCGTGACCTCCTGCCGGCGGGCGTTCGACACTTCACGTGGCCTCAAGGTGCACATGGCCTGGCACAAGCGTCGTGGTGACGTCACCGCCACTTAGTGGTGAATGGCGGTTGTTGTTGTTATACGTCGTAGGTCTAGCTGCACGTACGTCGTGTGTTTTTCCAGCAGCAGCCCGCCGAGAGAAGTTGAACTGTGGGAACACGCAGAGGGAGAAGTGGCGTGTTATGTATATCCATGTTGAACTTCTTTTTCATACCGTACGCAGACGACCGTGCTAATCGGAGGTTCTGGGGAAGGACGACAAAATTAACACAAAAAGCGGTTCTAATGAAATGAGTTTTCAATGTAGATTTTAAAAAAATGGCATAGCCCTTAGCAGCTTCCTTATATCGGAAGACATCATTGTCAGCCATGATCAATCCACTGCTGGATGAAGGCCTCTGCAAGGCATCGCCATGTCCAGCACGGTCCTGTGATGTATAGCAAGCTGGTGCACTGGAGCCAGATGTATGAGAGATGCAAATGCGAAGTGGTTAATTGCCACGACGAACTCCGCAGTTCTCACTCCACCACGAGTCAACCTCACTACGAGTCAACCTCCCTCCACCTCGACTCCACCACGAATCAACCTCACTCCACCACGAGTCAACCTCCCTCCACCTCACTCCACCACGAGTCCACCTCCCTCCTCACTCCACCTCGAGTCCACCACGAGTCAACCTCACTCCACCACGAGTCCACCTCACTCCACCACGAGTCAACCACACTCCACCTCACTCCACCTCTAATCAACCTCCCTCCACCACACTCCACCTTATTCCACCACACTCCACCGCACTCCACCACGAATCAACCTCACTCCACCACACTCCACCACGAGTCAACCACACTCCACCTCGAATCAACCTCCCTCCACCACACTCCACCTCACTCCACCACACTCCACCACGAGTCAACCACACTCCACCACACTCCACCTCGAATCAACCTCCCTCCACCACACTCCACCTCACTCCACCACACTCCACCTCACTCCACCACGAGTCAACCTCCCTCCACCACACTCCACCTCACTCCACCACGAGTCAACCACACTCCACCACACTCCACCTCACTCCACCACACTCCACCTCACTCCACCTCACTCCACCACGAGTCAACCTCACTACGAGTCAACCTCCCTCCACCTCGACTCCACCACGAATCAACCTCACTCCACCACGAGTCAACCTCCCTCCACCTCACTCCACCACGAGTCCACCTCCCTCCTCCTCACTCCACCTCGAGTCCACCACGAGTCAACCTCACTCCACCACGAGTCCACCTCACTCCACCACGAGTCAACCACACTCCACCTCACTCCACCTCTAATCAACCTCCCTCCACCACACTCCACCTTATTCCACCACACTCCACCGCACTCCACCACGAATCAACCTCACTCCACCACACTCCACCACGAGTCAACCACACTCCACCTCGAATCAACCTCCCTCCACCACACTCCACCTCACTCCACCACACTCCACCACGAGTCAACCACACTCCACCACACTCCACCTCGAATCAACCTCCCTCCACCACACTCCACCTCACTCCACCACACTCCACCTCACTCCACCACGAGTCAACCTCCCTCCACCACACTCCACCTCACTCCACCACGAGTCAACCACACTCCACCACACTCCACCTCACTCCACCACACTCCACCTCACTCCACCTCACTCCACCACGAGTCAACCTCACTACGAGTCAACCTCCCTCCACCTCGACTCCACCACGAATCAACCTCACTCCACCACGAGTCAACCTCCCTCCACCTCACTCCACCACGAGTCCACCTCCCTCCTCCTCACTCCACCTCGAGTCCACCACGAGTCAACCTCACTCCACCACGAGTCAACCTCACTCCACCACGAGTCCACCTCACTCCACCACGAGTCAACCTCCCTCCACCTCACTCCACCACGAGTCAACCACACTCCACCTCACTCCACCTCTAATCAACCTCCCTCCACCACACTCCACCTTATTCCACCACACTCCACCGCACTCCACCACGAATCAACCTCACTCCACCACACTCCACCACGAGTCAACCACACTCCACCTCGAATCAACCTCCCTCCACCACACTCCACCTCACTCCACCACACTCCACCACGAGTCAACCACACTCCACCACACTCCACCTCGAATCAACCTCCCTCCACCACACTCCACCTCACTCCACCACACTCCACCTCACTCCACCACGAGTCAACCTCCCTCCACCACACTCCACCTCACTCCACCACGAGTCAACCACACTCCACCACACTCCACCTCACTCCACCACACTCCACCTCACTCCACCTCACTCCACCACGAGTCAACCTCACTACGAGTCAACCTCCCTCCACCTCGACTCCACCACGAATCAACCTCACTCCACCACGAGTCAACCTCCCTCCACCTCACTCCACCACGAGTCCACCTCCCTCCTCCTCACTCCACCTCGAGTCCACCACGAGTCAACCTCACTCCACCACGAGTCCACCTCACTCCACCACGAGTCAACCACACTCCACCTCACTCCACCTCTAATCAACCTCCCTCCACCACACTCCACCTTATTCCACCACACTCCACCGCACTCCACCACGAATCAACCTCACTCCACCACACTCCACCACGAGTCAACCACACTCCACCTCGAATCAACCTCCCTCCACCACACTCCACCTCACTCCACCACACTCCACCACGAGTCAACCACACTCCACCACACTCCACCTCGAATCAACCTCCCTCCACCACACTCCACCTCACTCCACCACACTCCACCTCACTCCACCACGAGTCAACCTCCCTCCACCACACTCCACCTCACTCCACCACGAGTCAACCACACTCCACCACACTCCACCTCACTCCACCACACTCCACCTCACTCCACCACACTCCACCTCACTCCACCTCACTCCACCTCGTGGCCACACTCCAGCACTGTCTCTATATTGCGAACAGCTGCCCATGACATCTGCAACACGCGCGCACACAAACCACCGCACAGCGTTTGTCAAGGCGCTGCTGGATGAAAATCTCCCACATGCGGTGCAGGTCGTAGGGGTTATATGACCATACTTCACCACGCTGGTTAGTGCGGGCTGGTGAAGTATGATGATGCTTCTGCACTGCCCACAAGAGTAGGCAGCGAATGCGGTTTAATGCGCTTGGCGCGTGTCTGAAGTCGTCTGGAGTTCGAGTACGCACACTCGGCCGAAGCCTCCCGTCTTTCCTAGAAGCCCTACCGGGAGAGAGGCGAGGTGACCCCGCCGGCTTCGCTTGACCGCGACGGTTCCAGCCTCCAGGTCTTGGCAGATATTAAAAAAAAATTTTTTTAACAGGAATAAAAACGAGCACTCTGCAACTTAAAACACACAAAGACGGTTTCGACACGCGGGATTCGTTCGTGAAACGACGCTTAGCGACAAAAAAAGACGATTTTTTAAATAGAAATTCCCAACCGCGCTGTGCAGCTGAGGATGCCGTGGAACCGGTTCCACCGTTACATTCAATGGGAACCGGATCCCGGGTAGCGGAGTTCGCTTGAGGAACCGGTTCCGATGCTCGGAGATTACCGCCCCCCCCTCTCTCTCTGATTATTTATTTATTTGTCTATCCCGAGGTCAGATGATTGCATTGCACCATTAAGCAATTGGTAATTAAATATAATATTTTTGTCCTAAAAAGTGTCAAATTTTGGAATTTGTTTTCACGAACATTAATTGTCACGCACAACGAGTCTGTGTGGAAAATGTCAGCTCGATTGGATCACGGGAAGTGGGTTAAAAAACGACCGAAAGATTTGTACGGTCGTAAGCAAGCAAGCGAACTTAATATAAATGATTTAAAAACGTGTCTTTTTGTTTGTGTTTCTCCCTTGTGATGGGACTTTGTAGGATGAATGTTGATATTTATAAGGGTACATGGTGACCAATAAGGTCTGAATTGGTCTGTAATACGGTAGGGCACTGATAAGGGGTTGACAGGTATGCAGACCCAGGTGCCATGGGTTGACTGCTGTGTCAGGCTAGATGCAGGAGGAGGTCACGGGACAGACTCAGGTGCCATGAGTTGATTTCTGTGCCAGGCTAGGTGCAGGAGGTCACGGGACAGACTCAGGTGCCATGAGTCTTGAGACCCGGCAAAGCTTTCCTGGCTAAACAAGTTTATGTAACGCAAATGACGTGAGACCCCTGCAGCCACTAGAGGTCGCTATACCACCAAGCACAAATTAGAAAACCACCACATTTGTTGTTAAGCACGCATCTGTTTTACAACGGAACAGAAAGCCATGAAGAGGATGACAAAGGTCAGAGGGTTTGACTTGGTCACTTTCACTTTTACACGGCGGGGCACCACGATATAACTGGAAATGTTAAGGCAGTTGATGAATTAACTTCTGGTTGCCACCTCTGACAATAAAATCGGGAGACATCTTGAGCGATCTACATGTAAATGCATCGTCTTGAGTTGGTGGTTTAATATTACCGTACCGACTGTGGAGGTTTGCGGTTCAAACACTGGCAGGAGGCCCTGATTGACACTGTGGGTGTATTAACCACGCGGTGGATGTGAGACATCCCGTGACATGATTTGAAGAAGACTCGGCTGCTATGTGCTGGCGTTATGATCCCAAAATTTAAACAACAACAACCACAACCAATCAAGAACATTACTCGCAAATTACTTAACTGGGAAATACAGTAAATTATTGCCCCTTAATGCAAATAAAGCTTTGGCAGGACCCTCCTGAAAATTATTGAGACTCAGTGGGGCTTGAGTCATAGCAACCATGCAAGAATTGGGACTATTCCTGTGCTAGGAAGATTTACATAATTCCCAGGACACCTTCCTCGACGAATGGTCCTGTGACCACCAGGACAGGTGAAAACTCCGACAATCAACGGTTTGAACTGACATATTAACGATTGCCCAGAAGTAGACATGAGAGAATTTCCACTTTTTTCAGAGCGACGCTCACGTACCCCGAAAAAATAATTGGGGGAGGAAATTATCGAGAAAACATTGGCTTTCGAAGCCTATGTGCGTCTCCCGCCAAGCTCAATATACTCGCGAAATATTTTAGCACTCTGGTCTGTCAGCTATGGAGCCATGGCTATTATAAAATCCAATAAGCTATGCAGAAGACAGAAACGGAGCATTAGGAATCGGTGGGTTGTCTATAAATGGATCGCCCTGGGTTGCAAACACTTGTATTTTTTATCATAGTTCCTGAGCTCAGGCCCAAAACGCTAAGTGGCCAGTAACAAACAGCACTATCGAAGGTGTCATAAATACCACAAAAAAATGTAGTGGCAATTGCCCTACGGTCCGCTGCCTGCATAGGAATGTGTCATTTCCACCACTGGCTCAGTATGTCCAATATGGATGAGCAAGAGATTAGTGAGTGGGTTGCTGTCACAACTCAAAAAAAATGAAAGCGATGAAAATAAATGCCCGCGAGCAAATATATAGTAGTCTGGTGGAATTGATTGGACAGGAAGACAGATTACGGACACGCGGCCTTCATGCCATGGTGTTTAGTAGGAGTGGCACAACGCTTTGTTAATCCACTGCTGGATGAAGGTCTCCCGTGACTGTACAGGTCACACGGGTTATTTGATCAAATTATACCACGCCAGTCAATGCGGGTTGGTGGTGAAGGCAGCGAGCATAGACGCGGGACCATAGAATTACAGCACAATAATGTCGTTTTCTGTACTGTCCTCTGTTACCCAAAAAATAGCTCCCGCCGCCGAAAACGCCTGTTATCTTATTGTTCTTTCGGTAAAGTCACGTAGAATGGAAATAATAAAATAATAAAAATAAAACATAATAAAATAATTCTCACGACGTTTCGGCCACAGCGCAAGCAGCCGTCCTCAGGTGGAGAACAGGTATGTCGAGGAGGCAGAGTCTAAAACGTCGTGAGAATTATTTTATTATGTTTTATTTTCATTATTTTATTATTTCCATTCTACGTGACTTTACCGAAAGAACCAAGAAGATGAATCCCTGCAGTCACGAAAGCTTTAAATCGAAACGCCTGTTATGCATGGCGGTCGCCTATCATAATTGCTGAATAGTGACTCTCACCGCCTATACACCAGGCGTGGGGACCTACCTGGCTTGCTGAGGGCCCAATAGAACTTCCAAACAACTTGTGTGGCTCACACATGAGTGTGATCTGCAGTCACTTCTGTCAGCGCTCTTGTAACTTGCTGACCCGCCCATACTGGACCTCTGTGAAAAAGAGCTTCATGGCTCATCGGATTCATCCAGCCTTCATGAAGACTCTGATTCAGTGCAAGAGGGCCCTTGCAGTGGCAGTAGTGACTGAGCTCGCTACAGCTACAACACAGTGCTGTTTCCAGGTGGAAATAAAACTCATGTTATTGGCTCCAAAAGTCAGGAACCGGCAATTGTTTACAGTGGAATTGTGGTCATGCATGCACTGATTGGCACGCGTGAACGAACACGCATCATGGTGGCATTAGTCACTACCTTAATTGATCACTTCAAAATGGTAAAACTTACAATTATTGATCTAGACGTTTCTATACATTGCAGAAAACCGGTAACCCGGTTTTGACCGTTTTTTTCACGCTATCAGTAACGCTAAAACATATTTTAGTAACCCCACTCTAGTACCCAATTCGTGTGGCTAAGATCCTTAAAGTAAAGGATAAATATGGGGAGCGAGATACTAACTCCCTCGGCTGGTATGCAGGAGGTCGTTGGTTCGATCTCGATCCTAACGCATGGATAGTTGGAGTGTGCGTGCTCTCCCCGTGTTCTAATGGATTTTCCTCCGGGTCCTCCGGTTTTTCCCTCCACATGGACATGCGTTTAGAGTATTTAACTCCTATGCATTTCCACATAAGCCGCTTTGTTGCGCTATCATTTGTGGCCAGGTCACTTCTGAAAAAGAGCTAGGGTATATCGCTCAGTGGGCCTTACCTGGTAAAAATAAAAAAATAAAATAGTCAAACTATATTTATACTGTAGTGGTAGGCCTCACGTGGCCGAGGGCTCTATGAAGTGATGTCACCGTCTATAGGTTCCCCACTCCTGGCTCGAACGTGCTTACGTACATCGCGCGGAGTGTCACCTTTTTAGGAAGTGACGGCTCGTTTCGGCGCTCAATGTCAGGGTGTGTCCTCTAAGCGTCACCTGTTACCGCATTGCTGAAGAGGGCCGCAGCGCAGATCTGTGTACAGAAAAGCCCTCGGGCGACAACCAATAACCAAAGGAGCAAAACAGAACCAAAAGCGTCAACAAGAGCATCTCGTTTGCATCGATGCAACCAAACCGAAACATCGCAGCATACAAAAAAACGTGCAAAACAGCGGCAAGGCGAATTCCATTCGGTGACACTGTATTTTTCAATCGGAGAAATGGCAATCACAGTGAGTTTTTTTTAAAATGCCTTTTGAGTGCGAGGTACAAAAAAAATCCCAGAGACTGTGGGTTTGCTCTCAGCTTCTCCCTCCCCTCCCCCGGTTTCTGTGCCCACGTGAATGAGGTGGTCAAAGCGAAGGCCAAAGGACGTCTTGCTCAAATGAGCATCGAAGTGGTGCCCATCTCCCGTTAACAGCCCCTCAGCCAGCGGTAGAAATTCTACGTTCCTATTGCCGGGGCGAATTTGTCCATAGGACACCCATTGTTGATATCCCTACAAAGTGGAACCTATTTTTTTCGTCTTCGGACGGATGATGGGCTGAATCAACTCCTCGACCAGGATTTGAACTCTCAACCTTTCCGATTGCAAAGCCGCTCGCTATCTACCGCTGAGCCACGTGAATGTCATTGGTTAGCTTCTATTTCGTAACTTCATCTAGGCATTGCTAGAATAAAAAAAAACACCGGATTAAAAAATATATAGCGGAACGTGATTTTTTTAAGGTAAAAAAAAATTGCCTGGAGCTTTTTGAAAGAGAAATGAGCGGCCTTTCTATCTAAACATCAAGGAAGAAAATGAAAGCCTTTCACCAAGATTAAAGTGAGGTCCCGTGGCTTTAGTGCTGAGTTGCTTGCCTTAATTGACGCTTCACGGCTTCAACCACCGTTCAATCCCTCCACCAGGCAGTATGGGTGATTGATACGAGGGCAAGTTTATAACACGAATTAGCAGCAATCCCACACGTCACATCCAATCCTGCCCGCACGTCGAGTCAATTTGTGGATACTACTCCGTGGTTGTTCGCGGTTGTGCTGCTGTTCAGCTCTCCCATGTGTTTGTGTGTTTGTGTGGGGGGGGGGGGTGTTCTTTAGTGGGGAGTGGTAGTGTAGCGGTTAGCGTGCTGCGCTATGAACCTGGCGATCCGGGTTCGATTCCCGCTCACGGCTAACACCAGTGACGATTATCTGAACCGGTCCTGGGCCTCTCCTAGGTCGACTCAGCCTTAAACGAGTACCTGGTGCGGTGTGTAAACATCGCTCACTGGGAAGATAAAGGCGGTCGGGTGTGGTGCTGGCCACCCACCCTCTCGTTCGTGTACCGTTCCGGCCTTCATAGGTGCTCGCTAACAGCACTTGCCCCTACAGTCTGTTAAGGCTATACGGGGGATCTTTGTCTTTACTGTGCCGGAACGATGTCTTCACGCTTTGGTCCACTGTGTCTATTGAGTATCCCACAAATTGATGTGCACTGCACTCACGTTGTAGTTGATGTGTTTGGGAGTTGTACCGCATTTAAAACAAATATCTTATATTTCGATTTAAAGCTTTCGTGACTGCAGGGATTCATCTTCTTGGTTCTTTCGGTAAAGTCACGTAGAAGGGAGTAATAAAATAATAACAAGAAATGTATTAGTATATGATATTATTATATTATATTATTTAATTATGTTTTATTTTTAGTATTTTATTACTTCCCTTCTACGTGACTTTAAAGGGACAATACATTGGCAGCATGAATTACAAAAATATTTGAAGGCCATCCTGACGATTATGCCGGATTCAATCCACTGCTGGATTAGGAACTCACTACATCATATCGGCCCAGTTGCCACCTGTTCAGGTTTTCCTGGGAAGTATCATGTGTATATTTGGTCTTTGCATGTTCTCCCTGTGGTCGCGTGGAATTTTCTCTGGGTGCTTTGATTTTTTCATTTTTTCCCTCCACACTTAGAAGCATGCGTTTAGAGTATTTGGTTGCTATACATTTGCACGTGATAAGTCACTTCGTTGGGTTATCATTTGTGGCCAGGTCGTTTCTGAAAAACAGCTTTACAGCTGAGTGGACTTTACCTGATGAAATAAAACAATTTTTGTTTAGTTTAGTACGACGCTGATGTTAGCTGTGGCCGGGAATTCAAGTTGAACGGTTCTTTTTGTCGCGCGCTAATCGCCGTGTCACCTTTCCCCCCAAATAAACCAACGTTTGTAAAGACATGAATTGCCCTTCAACACTGCCCAGATGTTGGCACCGGTGTTGGTGTGAGTTGTGTCTGGCGAGATTTGTAGAGATTTGTTCGAGGAGTTGTGTGTGAGGGGGGGTCAGGGGTTTCCGTGAAACAAACATTGCCAAATTGCGGCATGTTTTTCGACGGATGGACAGACATTCCCGAACACATTAATACGGCGCATACAGTATGGGCTCCCTTAAAAAAAATCAAGAAAAATGGAATTTAAATCAACAGAATTTTTTTATTGCTGCAGAAATCATGGACATACAATGCATAGCATAACCCACGGAAGCTTAAAGTCAGTTAGGATGAGCTGAGCAATAGCTTACTGCTGGTGTAAAATTGAAACACACCACGTGTAAACTAGAGCCCACGTGTCACGTACGCTGGCTCTAAATCATAACTTAAACATCTTCTTGGTGTGCAACAAATTATAAATAAATAAGTTAAATGTGCTCTGTCCAGCGTAATGCCAGTCCCATTTAAACAAAATCCATATCATAATCAGACGTGTATTTACAGTAATAAAATATAATTAGTCATAACTTAGAACCATTTTATCAATCCACTTCTGGATGAAGGCTGCCCATGCAGTGTTTGGTTATGGAGGATTTATTTTTTAACCATACTTCACCAGTGTGGGACAGCTATGGCCAGGAATTGAACTAAAAGCGCGCTGGCTTCCTAGGGCAGAGCGTTAGCCACGATATCACCGGTTCACCCGCCTATACAGCATCACATCTCTGACCGTCTGTGTTCGTAAAATGTAGCCCATTAAAATGTAGTGTTCATATACAAAAATTGGCAAGCGTAATAAATATCGTAAACGTGTGATCATTTTTTTGTTAGCAACATATAAATAAAACTGCAGCATCTACCAAAGCGATACTACTGACCTTACTTGCCAACATATTACAAACTATAAACAACCCCATTGTCTTATCCAACATGCAACGTCACGAAATTGACCGAATGTCCCAATAACAACAGGACGCTGGTGCACAACAGTGACCCACGATCACCACGAAGATCCTCCGAAAAAAGGAGTCGCGAGTTTCATTGCTCGAGGAATATTTCCCAGAGCCCCCCCCCCCCCATCACAAAGCCGCCTCTACCCCCCCGCCTCCAACCGCACCGCACTAGACTCAAGTACGACTCAGGCACACGCTACCGATGTTGAGATTTGGTAGAGGGGCACAAGAATAATGGGGACCCATGTCTTGTCGATTGTCAATTGGGGGGGGGAGGGGGAGGGTGCACAGCACGTGGCTTGAACCCATCTGTCCAAATGTTGGAGCGGATGGCTCGGGTGGATGGGGAGAGCGATGAGCAATGGGGGAGATGGATGGAGAGAGGAATGCATGGAGAGAGGGATGAATGGAGAGATGGATGAATGGAGAGAGAATGGTGAATGGAGAGATGGATGAATGGAGAGAGAGGGATGAATGGAGAGAGAATGGTGAATGAAGAGAAGGATGAAGAGAGGGATGGTGAGGGTGTTCAGGGCAAGGGGCAGGTCTTCTTGAGAGCATCGTAGCGCTTGGCGAGCTTGCGAAGGGCATCCATGCTCTGCATGTTCCAACTCAGCTCTCCCTGTGGAACAATCGCGCACACGGGCATCACCGGTGAGACAGGGTGGTGGAAAGTGACATCACTTCCTGTGCTGTCACCTCTTCGGATACACATCCGAAATTCATGTGATTGCGGATCACGAAGAATGCAGTTTCTGTGCCCAATTCGCAGGGTTTTATTTTAGAAAAATCTGAAAATAGGAAATATCCTTAATACACACTGTGCATGCGGTATGTATGTTGAACCTCTTTCGCACTGTACGAAGCCAACAAACTAAACACAAAACGCAGTTCTAAAGAAATGAGTTTGTCAATCTCGACGATGATTCAAAGGAGCATAGCTCCCAGTGGCTTGTGTGTGTGGTTGTGTGTGTGCAGCAAGTTGGCACAGTAGGGTGCACAGGTGGTGCATCAGCCAGTCATCTCGGTCATCTCAGTCAGTCGACCCGTGGCACCTGGGTCTGCCCCGTGACCTCCTGCCAGCGGGCGTTCGACACTTCACGTGGCCTCAAGGTGCACATGGCCTGGCACAAGCGTCGTGGTGACGTCACCGCCACTGAGTGGCGAATGGCGGTTGTTGTTGTAGTTGTGTGTGTGGTTGCGTGTGTGCAGAAAGTTGGCACAGTAGGGGGCACAGGTGGTGCATCAGCCAATCATCTCAGTCAGTCGACCCGTGGCACCTGGGTCTGCCCCGTGACCTCCTGCCAGCGGGCGTTCGACACTTCTCGTGGCCTCAAGGTGCACATGGCCTGGCACAAGCGTCGTGGTGACGTCACCGCCACTTAGTGGCGAATTGCGGTGGTTGTTGTTGTTGTTGCAGCTGTGATGTATTCTTACGTGGTGGTGGTGGTGACGATGATGACGGTGATTATTGTGGAGCTCCGCATGGTCACTTTCGGCATGGTCTCCGCAGAACGGCTGTGAGTTAAAACATTTTTTTTGAAAGGTCAGCGAACAAAAAAAACCATGCGTTGTTTGTCTTCCTGAAAGTATTTGACAAATTGTCACTCCTCTGTCACTGTTGGCATGCTCGCTGCTCCTGCTGAGTTCACTCGTTGATTCCTCCACGCCTGTTGACCAGACGCCGACTGTGTCGTCTCATCCACCACATTGTGTTAAACCACCACCACACTGTGTTCAACCACCACCACCACTACACTGTGTTCAACCACCACCACCACAACCACCACCACCACACTGTGTTCAACCACCACCACCACAACCACCACCACTACTGTGTTCAACCACCACCACCACCACACTGTGTTCAACCACCACCACAACCACCACACTGTGCTCCACCACCACCACACTGTGTTCAACCACCACAACCACAACCACCACACTGTTCACCCACCATCGTGGTCAGTAGTAGCCAGGTGAGTGAGTTCCAGGTGAGTGCTAGGTGAGTGCTAGGTGAGTGAGTGATAGGTGAGTGTGTGCCAGGTGAGTGAGTGCCAGGTGAGTGAGTGCCAGGTGAGTGAGTGCCAGGTGAGTGCTAGGTGAGTGAGTGATAGGTGAGTGTGTGCCAGGTGAGTGAGTGCCAGGTGAGTGCCAGGTGAGTGAGTGATAGGTGAGTGAGTTCCAGGTGAGTGAGTGCCAGGTGAGTGCTAGGTGAGTGAGTGATAGGTGAGTGTGTGCCAGGTGAGTGTGTGCCAGGTGAGTGCCAGGTGAGTGAGTGATAGGTGATTGTGTGCCAGGTGAGTGAGTGCCAGGTGAGTGCTAGGTGAGTGAGTGCCAGGTGAGTGAGTGATAGGTGAGTGTGTGCCAGGTGAGTGAATGCCAGGTGAGTGTGTGTGAGCTCACTCACCGAGGCGACTCCGATGCAGGCGAGGTGGGTGCACGCGTTGTCTCGCATCGGCTTGAGGAGCCCGCACAACTCAAAGCTGCAGGGCTTCTCTTCGCCCTCTCCAACACACGACAGCAGCTTCCAGAACTTGGCCAGCTCCCGCAGGATGTCACTCAGCAGCTCCTCGTTCTACAGCAGCAGGTGGCAGGCAGGCAGAGCGAGGGGTAGACGACAACACAGATGTTAACACGGGAAAGCCTCAGGGGATGAGCACTGAGTATCCGTCGTGTCGATTTGACGAAGGATGATAATGATGATACTGATGATGGTACCAATGATGGAGGCGATACTCCTGATGATTATGGTACTGATAAAAAAATATTGATGGTGCTACAGATGATGACGACGATATGGTGGGGCTACGACTGATCACGATGATGCCGATGATGCTAATGATATTCTTGGCTCTTTCGGTAAAGTCACGTAGAAGGGAAATAATAAAATAATAATAAAACATAAAATTCTCACGACGTTTCGGCCACAACGCAAGCAGACGACTGCTTACCGAAAGAACCAAGAATATGACTCCCTGCAGTCACGAACGCTTTAAAGCGAAAGACGCTAATGATGTTTCACGAAGCGTTTCTGATAACGACCTTCCCTGCCTCTGCTTCTGCCGCTGCGTGATTATTCGTGCACGTTGAGCTCCCTTCGCACCGTGCTTAGGCAGCCGCGCTAATCGGAGGTGCAGATGCTGCTGCTGCTGAGCTCAGGTGTCGCACACGTGGAGGCTTACCGAGTCGAGTTTGCGAGCAGCGACGAGCGACACGTCCGAGCGAGCAGATCTCCCGTGCTTTTGTTGCACCTCCTTCACACGCACACACACACACAGACACCGCTTCATCTTAATATCACCATCATCGTCGTCGTCGTTGGCATCATCAACGTCAATCGTCATCAGCCATGATCTGTCCACTGCTGTACGAACCCGACACACCCCCTCGTCCCAGCCATTGGCATCTCGCAGAGTCCTTGGCATCGATTCGTGAGCCAGAATGGTTGCGTGGTGGACAAAGCGAAGTATCTCGATAAGTCGAGGGCGAGACCAAGCTCAATCGAGCATTGGGGCATCGGTAATCATCTCCTGCTTACTCACAACTCTGACCCCGGTAAGTGCAAATTCCACATTCCTATGGCGGGCGATGGTGCGAGTGTATCCACAACGACGCCGGAGTGATACAGAGATGGAGCTAGGAACTTCCCACGACGAAAGGCGGAGAGTCCAGAAATTTTCAGCTTTTTTAAATACGGGGTGGACATCTGGAATAAAAAAGCTTTATAGCTTATCAGATTCCTCCAGTATAAATATACATGTTATGATTCTGGGTAAGGCCCATTGAGTTCTTTACCATAAGCGACCTGGCCACAAATGATAGTTCAACGAAGTGGCTTATCGCGTGGAAATGTATTGCAGCCAAATCCTCGAAACAATTCTAAATGTGGAGGGGAAAACCGGAGGACCCGGAGAGAAATCCACGCCAGCACAGGGAGAGAGACACGCGAACTCCAAAATATACACACGTCGGGATTGAATCCACGACCTCCTGTATACCAGGCGAGGTAGTTAACATCTCCGAGCCACCGCGAGATAGGTGGGGTGGGGGGTGTGGGGGGTGTCGCGTTGGGGGGAGGGGTGGCACGTACTTTTGCGCAGTGATTGAGGAGTCTGATGATGTCAATGACGCGAAAGTTGCTGTAAGTTGGACAGACGCGACCACACTCGTCTCCTCCTCCTCCTCGTCGCGTCTCCACCTCCGCTGGGACGCGAGCCGACGCCACGGGGCTCGGCAGGAGCCAGCAGCAGCAGCAGCAGCTCACGGCCACAGCCAGCAGCAGACGCAGGGCGCGCATCTGTCGCGGGCAGAGCGAGCGCGAACATGAGATGAGATTGAGCCGTGCGACACTTTGCGAGTTTCATCAGAACCCTCGTGCTCGTCACGTGGTGGGCAAATGTGTCGACTGCTCATATTGGCCGATACAGGCAATGGAATCGAGGCATGGTCCCTCTTGAAAAACGAGTCGTGAAACTCTGGACAAATGACGTAATCGACATGAGTCTTGCGAACCAACTTCGCAACGACAACAGCAGCAACAACAAAATTAGACGTTTCGTATCAATGCACTGTAGTCCGATTTTCGAGCACGGCGCGCGTGTGCGGAACGCGGTCACAGCGACAACAGCCGACAGGCCTCCCTGTGCCACCCAGGTGGCGGTGGCGTGCCCACAGAGCGCCGGTGCCAGGCTAGGTGCGTTCCGAGGCCACGTGGAGTGCACAGGACAGACACGGTTGTTACGGGCGAGCTGGCTGCTCAGCTAAGGCATGAACGCGTTCAAATATCACCCGTATAGCTTGCAATGAATGGACTGATGGGCCAATAGCTTTTAGTGAGCACCTATTATGACAGGAATCGCGCACGAAGGGGTGGTGTGGCCAACACCACGTCCGGTTGCTGATGTGTCTCCGCTGCCCGAAGCAACTTTAAGGCCGAGTCGAGCTTAGAGGAAGCCCGTGACAAATGATGGGTTATCACTTCGCCACCGATATTGACCGTGGCTGGAAATCGAACTCGGGGCCTTTTGTGTGCGTAGTGCGGTGTGCCCTAACACCACACTCGCGCTCACCACAAACACACACACACAAAGACACACGCACAGACACATGTGCACAGACACACATGTTCACAGTCAAAGACACACGCACAGACACACGCACAGACACACACGTGCACACACAAAGACACACGCACAGACACACGCGTGCACACACAAACACACACACAAAGACACGCACGTGCACGCTCACCGTTCTCGTTGCACTTGGGGTGAGAGGAGAACGGTTGGACTTCTTGAGAAGAGAGCTCAGGTAAGAGCTCAGGTGCAGATGTCTGGAGCTGCAGGTGAGAGCTCAGGTGTGTAGGCAGGTGAGAGCTCAGGTGAAGCCGGCTGGATCTGCAGGTGAGATCTGCAGGTGAAGCTGTCTGGAGCTGCAGGTGAGAGCTCAGGTGTGCAGGCAGGTGAGAGCTGCAGGTGAAGCCGGCTGGATCTGCAGGTGAGAGCTCAGGTGTGCAGGCAGGCGAGAGCTGCAGGTGAAGCTGTCTGGATCTGCAGGTGAGAGCTCAGGTGTGCAGGCAGGTGAGTGCTGCAGGTGAAGCCGGCTAGATCTGCAGGTGAGATCCTCAGGTGAAGCTGTCTGGAGCTGCAGGTGAGAGCTCAGGTGTGCAGGCAGGTGAGAGCTGCAGGTGAAGCTGTCTGGACCTGCAGGTGAGAGCTCAGGTGTGCAGGCAGGTGAGAGCTCAGGTGTGCAGGCAGGTGAGTGCTGCAGGTGAAGCCGGCTGGATCTGCAGGTGAGATCCTCAGGTGAAGCTGTCTGGAGCTGCAGGTGAGAGCTCAGGTGTGCAGGCAGGCAGGTGAGAGCTGCAGGTGAATGACTGTCTGCATCAGCCGGTGCCTCCCTTTTTAAAGGAACTCTCTGGCGACCCACGGCCGCAGTCTTCGTCTTTCACCGAAACCGAAATCGAGTAACAACCCAAAAAAAACATTTTGGAAATCGGGAAAGCACTTCCGATTCGACGCCTCGCGGCGGTTCCTACCGCAGGTGCGGCGGGGGCGGAGTGGGGGGGGGGGTACACATGTACTCGAACTCTGTTCGCCCCCGCGCACCCACGCCCTCGAGGAGCAACTACAGCGGAGGGAGGCGACTTTCACAACTCCCTCGCAACTAGCCCCGGCTCCGTCACTCGCCTGCAAACCGACCACTCCCCCCCCCCCTCTCGTTGCGTTCTGGCGCTCTCCACGAAATGTAGTTGTTGTTTATTTAAATATATTTCTCTTAAATTCAAGGCCCTCCTGCACCCATCTTCAAGTGGGAAGAGTTGTGAGTAATCCCCCTTTTCTTTGGACAGTTCGGGGAGTGGGGAATTAAATTGTTTGTGGTGCATGCATCACTGGATTTCTTGCAAAATGAATCTTATTTGTGTGTTTGAGCATCTCAGCGCCAGTTTTTTTTTTTTCCAGACAAGGGTACACCACCTATTATTGTTTGTCATACATTCATACAGGCAGCAGCAACAACAAAAAAGTAGGTGCCATGATCTATGAATGATGTGCTGATGTAGCTTTCGTTGGCAGTGATGCACAAACACGGCTAACGAACAGAAAATAAACTCAACACGATTTTAGTTCGTTTTTTTTTTGGGGGGGGGGGTCGTACGTGCAGGTATGGCACCGTAATGTCACCTTTGGCTGCGTACGGTGCAAAAGAAGTTCAACATACGCACACTGTCAACGACGAACTCTTTTAGCTGAGCTTAGTTTTTTTTTGTTCCGCAACTAATGATGCTGAATGCAAATATCCAGCGCAAAGTGTTACGGAAAATTGGCAACAGTCGCTGGCTTTTCAACATTCCTCCAGTTTTAATTTTCACTTCTGCTAAACAAACAATCTTTTTTGCATATTTGCCCATCACGTGACAGCCTGACTTGAGTGGTTCTGTCGGGTGGTGGAGGCTTATCGCAAACAAAAAAATTACATTACACCTGCTCGCTCTGACCCAAATGTATTTATTTTAAATCATATTGGTTGCTTAAGCCTACGTATCAACAAACTAAATGAAAAGCACCGTGACTTAAAACATTATATAAAATTGGTGACGTTTCAAGCAACGGCCCTCTTTCATAACACAAAAAGGACATTGTTGTCCTATGAAGGGCCATTGCCCGAAACGTCGCCTCACCATATATTATTTTCATAAAACATGTCGAGTGTGTGTGTGTGAACGTGATTGTGTTTGCATGTGCACCTAGCCTAGCACAAGCGCCGTGGTGACGTCACCGCCACTGAGTGGGACACGGCAGTTGTGTGTGCGTGTCTGAGTGTGGAGGGGAGCGGTGGCGCAGTGGTTAGCGCTACGCTGCGCTACGAACCCGACGACCCGACTTCGACTCCTGCTCACGGCCAACACCACCAGTGACGATTATCGGAACCGGTCCTAGGCCTACCCGAGGTCGACTCAGCCTCAAATGAGTACCCGGTGCGGTGTGTAAACATCGCCAGTTGGGAGACAAAGGCGGCCGGGCGTGGTGCTGGCCACCCACCCCCTTGTGTGCCGTATCGCCCTTAACCGATGCTCGCTAACAGCACTTGCCCCAAAGTATGTTAAGGCAACACGGGGTATCTTTGTTTTTTTGTATAGGAGGAGCGGTGTTTAGAGTTCCATTACAACTTAGGATGAGAGTTGAGACCTCCCATTATTTAAGTAATCGATTACTCCACCGAACATTGGTTCGATTATTTAACGAATCACGTGTGCCGCTGTACGGGAGGTGATGGGCAGGACTTGTTATAGCATCAGCACCATCAGCTGGGCGCGTGTTGTTTGCTGATGCAGCTCGCTGACCAGCGCTCTACTGAGCATCTGTGATAAAGAACTTCACATCTCATTGAAGTTCTCAAATATAAATAAGTATTCTGATTGGGTGGGGGGGTCCCGCTTTCTTTATCACTCCCGTACTGACCAGCGTGGTGAAGTATGCTCAAATATCCCCATGGACAGACGCGGTGGCGGGGAGGCATCCATCCGGCAGCGGATTGCCAAGGGTCTGTTCGTGTTCAATCCAGGGCGTTGTTACAATGCCGCTGTTATTTTGCCGCTTGTGCTATGAAACTCGGAGCGTTGCCAGCCGGTGGAGGCAAACACCCAGGTTTGACTTCGCCCCGCGGGGTTACGGGAAAGGCATTGTCACACGCGCCTACCCACTCCCTATAACCCCACTCCTTCACCCATCCCTCAACCTATCCCTTACCCGGCATCGCACCCCCAAACCCAACCCTGAACCCCATTCCCTTTAACTCATGCCCTACCCCACAATCAAGCCCCGAATCCATCCCCTGCCGGGAATCTCGCTCCCCTCTACGCCGACGAATGTGACTCTCCCTGTCCCCCAGCCCATCCCCAATCAGGGCGTCTCCGTTCCTACTGCTACCGCTGTGACCTTAACCCTACCCCTCATCTCATCCCCTAAGAACCTCCTCTTAACCCACCCCCTCCAGAGGAACTTTGATGGGAGATTGGGGGGGGGGGGCACGAAAAGGAAGAGCACAACAGATGGGGGGGGGGGGGGAGATGACGCCCACGTTTCTGTGAAATGATCCGATCCAGGTCCACGTTGATTTGTCGTGTGTGGAGCTGCGTGGTGGTGAGTGCACGCGAGGACGGTGATGATGGTGATGGTGGAACTGCTGTGGCCATGATGATATGAACGACGTTCCTCGATGAGTGGACGATGACGAGGAGGAGGAGGTGGAGGTGGATGGCAGTCGTAGGTGTGTAACGTGTTCACTGTATGCGCGTTGATCTTCTTTGGCACCGTACGTAGGTGCGGGGGGGGGACGACGACGAGAAATACGACGATGAAAAGCAAAGACGATGATGAAAATATCGTCGTGATGATGATGATGAAGAGATCATCGTAATGATGCTGATGATCTTCTTGGTTCTTTTGGTAAAGTCACGTAGAAGGGAAATAATAACATAATAAAAATAAAACACAATAAAATAATTCTCACGACGTTTCGGCCACAACGCAAGCAGCCGTCCTCAGGTGAAGACCAGGTTTGTCGGAAAGACAACGTCTGAATTCCAGACGATGTCTTTCCGATATGAGAATTATTTTATGATGTTTTATTTTTATTATTTTATTATTTCCCTTCTACGTGACTTTGCCGAAAGAACCAAGAAGATGAATCCCTGCAGTCACGAAAGCTTTAAATCGAAATGTGATACTGCTGCTGATGATGAAAAAATAATCATTTCAGCCGCAGCTATCCGGGGCGGCGGGGGGAGGGAGACGGTCGGATGCTCGATGTCGGCACGCCGTGCCGGACTCAATAGGCGCTCGCTAACCGGCGCTCGTCCCGAGGCAAGGCGCGGGTCGCTGCCGCCTCGTGTCCATCGATCAACGTCGGCGGCTCTGCGCCACGCGCGCGCGCGCGGGGACCCCCCGAGGAGAATTCGGTTTCGAGTTCACACCGAAAGAAAAAGTAAAAGATCTCTTGCCCTAGGAGCACACATCACAGGTCTCCGCCGTGTCTCCCACGCGCGCGTAAATGTTTAGACGCGCTTGAGTCCATCGGTCTGCTGAGTTTCCAGATACTATAAATATATTTGGTAATATTTGCCCTTGTGTTTACCCGTGTGTGTGTGCGCACGCGCTCTCGGAATCGTATCACGAGCCGGGGAAGCCGGAGCAGTGCAAAGCCCTTCGCGCCCGAGAACGTCCCGCAGAAGCGGATATCACAGAGCTGTCACCGAGATCCCACAGAGTGAACTCGATTCCACGCACACAGCACGGGGTAGCACTTCCCACGTGAGCGTGACGTTCGTCGCATGACAGTGAAACTGAAATTGTCCTTCTAAGAGACGGACTTTAGCCAGCAGAACCAAGTTGAATGTGATGGGGGTTTGTTTGTTTGTGTGAGTTCTTGGTGACCGGACAGAGACCATCAACTCACGACACTTGGGGGCCCCGTTTCATCACCTGGCAGCTGCCTGGATTCGAGCCCAGGAGCTCAGCAGTGCCATCTCAACGATCTGCGCTTGGACCAACTCTGGACCGGTTTCAAACTTCTGGGTCTCATCATCAGAATCAGGCTTGTTAATAAAATGCTGCTGGATTATGAGATGTTATTGGGAAGGGCATCTTTCTGCATGATAACATTGATCTGGTAAGCCAATAGTTTGATGGACTGCAACTCGATAATAACAATACTTATATCTGTATTCATATGGCGTTGCTCAAATATCTGAGCAACTCAAAGCGCCTGGCGTCACATCGCATCTCACTCATCTCAGACATCGAAGGGTATCCCCCAGTGGCTGAATTGGCGTCGGCGTGCGAGCGTGTGATTCTTCTTCCAGTAGGGGGCGATGGCCGCTGCTGCGTGGAACCACAATTCAGCGTAGGTGCTGGCAAACACATTGTCCTGCGGAGGGAGCTGGTAGGAACGTTGGGTTACTCGGTCATTGGCCAGGGTCAACGGTGGCGTGGTGTATTCCGCAAATATGCCCGACTGTGAGGGCGGACACAAGCCGGTGTGAGTAGGTTAAACGTTGAGTTATATAAGGGCACCACGGGGTGACCAGCCCCTCTCCACCCAGCCCCACCCCTCCCACCTCCCACCCAGCCCCACCCTCCCCACCCAGCTCCTCCCCACCCTCCCCACCCAGCCCCACCCTCCCCACCCAGCTCCTCCCCACCCTCCCCACTCAGCCCCTCCCCACCCTCCCCACCCAGCCCCTCCCCACCCTCCCCTCCCCACCCAGCCCCTCCCCACTCTCCCCTCCCCACCCAGCCCCTCCCTCCCCACCCAGCCCCTCCCTGCACGACGGACGGACACAATAATCTCCTGTGGGCTGGTGTAACCAGGAGGTTCCTACCAGTATAACATGTTTTTATATATGTGTGGAGACCAAACACGTGTTTTTTTACCAATAATTCCTCCCACGGCAACGGGTTCCAGTGGCGTTACCAGCAGTTAGACGTCCGGTTGACTTGTGGATGTCATCCCAGGATGTTTATTCCGGAGTCGAACTCAGTGGTGCGAACTTGGGGGAGGGGGGAGGGGCAAGCGCATTGTGTACGCGTGTATGTTTGTATTGTGTATGTGTGTCTGTATGCGAGGCTGGGTTCGTGGTATGATGTTGACAGCTCAGCAGGTTTTGAGCCTGGATTGTCCTGGGATGGGCCACCACCATGCAAATGGGAGCCGCGGTGGCGAGATGTTAACAACCTCGCCTGGTACGCAGGAGGTCGTCGTTTCGATCCCGACCCTGACGCCTGCTGTATATTTGTAGTTTGCGTGTCTCTCTCTCTCCGTGGTCGCGTGGATTTTCCTCGGGGTCATGCATCTAAAGTATTTGACGGCTGTGCATTTCCACACGATAAGCCACTTAATCGGGCTCTCATCTGTGGCCAGGGCTGCTACCGAACAAGAGCTGTACACCGCGGTGAGCCTCCTTACTCGATAGAATAAAAATAGTTGATAGTTTAGTTGACATCCTCATCATCATCGGCTATGGTCAAAACACTGCCGGAACAAATCAAACGCCCGCGATCCTGCGATGTACCAATCCACTGGGCACCCGCACACGCTCTCGTTTCATTGTTCCATCTCCACGGAGGAGTGGTGGACACGTTCAGACACGTTCCCTTCCTCCGTTGCTACCGGGCTCATTATAATTCGTGAGTGCCGCGGGCACTAGAGGGCAGTGTAGAAAAACGCATCAAATCCATCTGTGCCCCTCTCGCCATCGCAAAGCCCGAGTGACCAGCGCGGTGAAGTATGGTCAAAATATGATTCGCGGTCCGCATGGCGTGGGGGAGTCTCTCTCATTGTCGGGCAGTGGTGGTTATGCCACGTGGTCGGCGTCTGATCCAGCACCGTGTGGAGACCGCGGGGGTAGGTGGGTCGCTCACAGATGTTGCGTCAAACTCACCCGCGCGCGTCCCTGGCTCGCCAGGAGAAATGCGGTACAGCCAAAATGTGTAGCGCATGGATGACGTCTGCGCCTCCCGTGTGGGATATTTCAGTTTCATGTATTAGGTATAGCCCTGTGAGCCATGCGGCTCTTGACTCGGGTGCAACTGCAACAAACAAAAACATGAAACATCTTAAAGTGATCTTGTTGGTTTTTTTCGGTAGTCACGTAGAAGGGAAGTAATAAAATAATAAAAATAAACATAAAAAATAATTATTTTATTATGTTTTATTTTTATTTAAAGAAACATAATAATTTATTATTTTATTATGTTTTATTATTATTAAAAATGAAACATAATAAAATAATTATTTTATTATGTTTTATTTTCATTATTTTATTACTTCCCTTCTACGTGACTTTACCGAAAAAAACAAGAAGATGAATCCCTGCAGTCACGAAAGCTTTAAATCGAAAAAAATCTTAAAGTGACTACACGCAACAGAAAAATACAGGAAAAAACAGCAAAGTCTTCCATAAAAAAACACTGTCATATACTACAGAGAATACGATGTGGTGTGTAAACATCGCCACTGGGGAGACAAAGGCGGCCGGGCGTGGTGCTGGCCACCACAACAGCCTGTTGAGGTTATACGAGGGATATTTGCCTTTGAGGGTTTAGGCGAGCCCTTGGGTTTTCTGCCCACTCGAAACTGAAATGACGCGAATAGAATTTAAACAACAAAAATCCAAGCAATACAATCGCTGAACGGTGTCTTGAGACTCGGGAAAGTGTTTTTTGCCCATTTGTTTTGTCATTGAAGATGATTGGGGCTTTTTTTGTTGTTTGGCAAGGCCACGTAATGATCGAGCCAGATTGTTTTTTTGTTGTTTGCTGCCGTGTGACCCTCCAGCCACCCGACATCGTCAAACACTCACTGGGTGAGCGCATCTCACGCTCAAAGACACGTGACGCTTCGCTTGAAGCCGCGTCAAGCGAATCTCAGGTCATGAAAGCAGAAAGACGGAAATAAATAAATAACATCACAACTGATAATTGCTTTTTTACCCTTCTATCTGGCAACAAAACTGACACCTTTTTTTATAAGGTGTCAGTTTTGCATACATTATCAGAGTTATGTTTTTTGTTTGCATTATGACTACAGGTATTGTGGTCTATGCAAACATGACTCCTTGTAAAAAAGGTGTCAGTTTTGTTGCCAGATAGAAGGGTAAAAAAACAATTATCATATTTTTTTACTGGCAAATGAGGTTCCAAAGGTGTAAACATCACAACTATTTGGGTGTTTTCTGCTCAAAATCACTACGCGGTCAATACCCCCCCCCCGCCCTCGAGCACCCGATTCGTGCGCGCTTGAGATGCTCACAGCGACTGATGCGTCCCGTGTCGCGGGCCCGATAAGCACGCCGTGTGCCTCACGTGCCCGCAGGCCTTGAGGCTCACGGGCCCCCCCCCCCACCAGCCCTGGGGGAGGGGGGCCTCCTCCCCCCTCCCCCCCCCCAACTTAAGGAACGTGTCGAGTAACGGGAGCTGTGGTGAACACTTGCGTCCACCAGTGCGCGCTGTTGTTGATGCAGGGCACGCGCCCGTGCGATGGCTCGCGACTAGCGGCTGCCTCTAAACGCCCAGCACTGATGGGGGCAGCAGCAGCAGCAGCGAGGGGTTGGTGGGTCACCGCAAAGATGTGGCACTCACTTCCCTTGAACACACATGTTGTGTGACACTCCCCTCCCTTGAACACACATGTTGTGTGAGACTCACTTCCCTTGAACACACATGTTGTGTGACACTCCCCTCCCTTGAACACACATGTTGTGTGACACTCACTTCCCTTGAACACACATGTTGTGTGACACTCCCCTCCCTTGAACACACATGTTGTGTGACACTCACTTCTCTTGAACACACATGTTGTGTGACACGCCACTCCCTTGAACACACATGTTGTGTGACACTCCCCTCCCTTGAGCACAGATGTTGTGTGACACTCCCTTCCCTTGAACACACATGTTGTGTGACACTCCCTTCCCTTGAGCACACATGTTGTGTGACACTCACTTCCCTTGGACACACATGTTGTGTGACACTCCCTTCCCTTGAACACACATGTTGTGTGACACTCACTTCCCTTGAACACACATGTTGTGTGACACTCCCCTCCCTTGAACACACATGTTGTGTGACACTCACTTCTCTTGAACACACATGTTGTGTGACACGCCACTCCCTTGAACACACATGTTGTGTGACACTCCCCTCCCTTGAGCACAGATGTTGTGTGACACTCCCTTCCCTTGAACACACATGTTGTGTGACACTCCCTTCCCTTGAGCACACATGTTGTGTGACACTCACTTCCCTTGGACACACATGTTGTGTGACACTCCCTTCCCTTGAACACACATGTTGTGTGACACTCACTTCTCTTGAACACACATGTTGTGTGACACACCCCTCTCTTGAACACACATGTTGTGTGACACTCCCCTCCCTTGAGCACAGATGTTGTGTGACACTCCCTTCCCTTGAACACACATGTTGTGTGACACTCCCCTCCCTTGAACATACATGTTGTGTGACACTCCCTTCCCTTGAACACACATGTTGTGTGACACTCCCCTCCCTTGAACACACATGTTGTGTGACACCCCCCTCCCTTGAACACACATGTTGTGTGACACTCCCTTCCCTTGAACACACATGTTGTGTGACACTCCCCTCCCTTGAACACACATGTTGTGTGACACTCACGTCCCTTGAGCACACATGTTGTGTGACACTCCCTTCCCTTGAACACACATGTTGTGTGACACTCCCCTCCCTTGAACACACATGTTGTGTGACACTCACTTCCCGTGAACACACATGTTGTGTGACACTCCCCTCCCTTGAGCACACATGTTGTGTGACACTCCCCTCCCTTGAACACACATGTTGTGTGACACTCCCCTCCCTTGAACACACATGTTGTGTGACACTCCCCTCCCTTGAACACACATGTTGTGTGACACTCCCTTCCCTTGAACACACATGTTGTGTGACACTCCCTTCCCTCGAACACACTTGAGCACACATGTTGTGTGACACTCACTTCCCTTGAACACACATGTTGTGTGACACTCACTTCCCTTGAACACACATGTTGTGTGACACTCCCCTCCCTTGAACACACATGTTGTGTGACACTCCCTTCCCTTGAACACACATGTTGTGTGACACTCCCCTCCCTTGAACACACATGTTGTGTGACACTCCCCTCCCTTGAACAAACATATTGTGTGACACTCACTTCCCTTGAACACACATGTTGTGTGACACTTCCCTCCCTTGAACACACATGTTGTGTGACACTCACTTCCCTTGAACACACATGTTGTGTGACACTCCCCTCCCTTGAACACACATGTTGTGTGACACTCCCCTCCCTTGAACACACATGTTGTGTGACACTCCCCTCCCTTGAACACACATGTTGTGTGACACTCCCCTCCCTTGAACACACATGTTGTGTGACACTCCCCTCCCTTGAACACACATGTTGTGTGACACTCCCCTCCCTTGAACAAACATATTGTGTGACACTCACTTCCCTTGAACACACATGCTGTGTGACACTCCCCTCCCTTGAACACACATGTTGTGTGACACTCCCCTCCCTTGAACACACATGTTGTGTGACACTCCCCTCCCTTGAACACACATGTTGTGTGACACTCCCCTCCCTTGAACACACATGTTGTGTGACACTCCCCTCCCTTGAACAAACATATTGTGTGACACTCACTTCCCTTGAACACACATGTTGTGTGACACTCCCCTCCCTTGAACACACATGTTGTGTGACACTCCCCTTCCTTTAACACACATGTTGTGTGACACTCCCCTCCCTTGAACACACATGTTGTGTGACACTCCCCTCCCTTGAACACACATGTTGTGTGACACTCACTTCCCTTGAACACACATGTTGTGTGACACTCCCCTCCCTTGAACACACATGTTGTGTGACACTCACTTCCCTTGAACACACATGTTGTGTGACACTCCCCTCCCTTGAACACACATGTTGTGTGACACTCACTTCCCTTGAACACACATGTTGTGTGACACTCACTTCCCTTGAACACACATGTTGTGTGACACTCCCTTCCCTTGAACACACATGTTGTGTGAGACTCACTTCCCTTGAACACACATGTTGTGTGACACTTCCCTCCCATGAACACACATGTTGTGTGACACTCCCTTCCCTTGAACACACATGTTGTGTGACACTCCCCTCCCTTGAACACACATGTTGTGTGACACTCACTTCCCTTGAACACACATGTTGTGTGACACTCACTTCTCTTGAACACACATGTTGTGTGACACTCCCTTCCCTTGAACACACATGTTGTGTGACACTCCCCTCCCTTGAACACACATGTTGTGTGACACTCCCTTCCCTTGAACACACATGTTGTGTGACACTCCCCTCCCTTGAACACACATGTTGTGTGACACTCACTTCCCTTGAACGGAGCCGTAATCGTGGATCGCCAGGAGAAAGAGGCACGGCAAACATTATTAGTATTGTTATTGCCAGAAAGGGTTAAACCCATTCTTATTTTTTCAGACTTTTTGATACTGCCAAAAAATGTCCCGTAAATATATGAGCAGAAAATAATCACAGGTGTTTATCCTTTTACGGCAATAAAACAAGGCGTTCAGATGCCTGTAACGTCTTGCAGTTCGCCAGAGTTGATTCAAGCAAGGCCGAGTCTGCTGATGAGACACTGCATGTCAAACCGAAATGTCCAGAGTTTGTTTGTGCCGAGGCTATGCTGCTGGAATTGTTCACCCCCAGAAGGCCATTCGCTACATGTCAATACTTTTCTTTATGTTTTGATTGGCAGCTTGCACGTCCTTTGGATATGACCATCCCTCCCTCCCTCCAGCCAGCAAAACTTTTTTTTCTAATACTGGCGAGTATGACTGGAGCTGCCCGCGTATTAGGGGCCGTCCATAAATGACGTCACGCACCTAGGGGGGGGGGGGTCAGATATTTGTGACGATGTGTGAGGAGGGGGGAGGGGGTTGAGAAATGTGACGTCACAACAAAATGCGCAACTTTAAATAAATATAGACAACACGTTCTACTTAATTAAGTCGACTTTTAGATAAATGTTTTCTCCTACAACAGCAGAGTGCAGCGCCACATTAAATACGCACTACAATGACAATAGTTTAAAGCGATTTGAAGCATGTTTTATTTTTTGAGGGGGGGGGGGCAGAGCTTTGTGACGTCATATTTGAGGGGGGGGTCTGACTTTTTCTGACGCCGTGTGACGAGGGGGGGGGGGGTCAAAAATCGTTCAAAATCGCGTGACGTCATTTATGGACGGCCCCTTAATGCGGGATACACGGGGTGGGTGGAGGGTTGGAGGATGGGTGACATCAGCACTCACGAACCCGACTCGTTGCTGTAGAGTGCAGGCGACGCCACCACGCAGCCAGGAAGCCAGCCAGCCAGCAAAACTTTTTAATACTATATCCTATGATAGGAAGGAGACGCGTTGTTTTTTGCGTGTTTATTTCAGGGCAGAACTTCCTCCTGTATGACTTGATAGACAATCAAATAGAGTACATATCATACAAATACGATGACATCGACCTCCCGTATAGCTTGATACAGACTATTCTTAGGTTTCTTCGGTAAAGTCACGTAGGTAAAAAATTAAAATTAATATAAGAAATAATAGAAATAAAATAATAAATCACGACGTTTCGGAGGCAACACAAGCTTCCGTTTTCAGGTGGAACCGTCACAGCACGATAGCTGTATCAAGTGAAACGTCGTGATTTTTATTTTATTTTTATTTTACTTTTATTAATTTGAAATTTTTACCTACGTGACTTTACCGAAAAAAACATAAGAATATGAATCCTTGCAGTCACGAAAGCTTCAAATCTAGAATTGATACAGACTGTTGGGGAAAATGCTTTGAGCGAACACTTATGAAGACCGGAAATGCACACGAGGGGGTGGTCAGCACCACGCCCGTCCACCTTTGTCTCCCTAGTGGCGATGTTTACACACCGCACCAGGTACTAATTTGAGGCTCAGTCGACCTAGGGGAGGCCCAGTATAGCCTGAGACTTTTGGGGCGAGTGCTGTTAGCGAGTAGCACCTATGAAGGCGGGCGCGGTACACGAGGGGGTACGTGGGCCAACACCACGCCCGACCGCCTTTGTCTTCCCAGTGGCGATGTAGCGCGACGTGCTAACCGTTGGGCCACCACTCCCCACCAGACAAAGATCCCCCGTATAGCCCGAACAGACTATTGGGGCAAGTGCTGTTAGCGAGCCCCTATGAAGGCCGACACGGCACACGAGGGGGTGGGTGGCCAACAATACGCCCGGCCGCCTTTATCTCCCCAGTGGCGATGTTTACACACCGCACCAGGTACTCATTTTAGGCCGAGTCGACCTAGGGGAGGCCCAAGACCGGTTCAGATAATCGTCACCGGTGGTGGCCGTGAGTGGGCATCGAACGCGGGTCGCCGGGTTCGTAGCACAGCGTAGCGCTAATCGCTGCGCCACCGCTCCTCACCAGACACAACCACACAGACACACACAGACACACACACAGACACACAGACACACACAGACACACACACAGACACACACAGACACACATACATAGACACACAGACACACACAACAACAACAACCGCCATTCGCCACTAAGTGGCGGTGACGTCACCACGACGCTTGTGCCAGGCCATGTGCACCTTGAGGCCACGTGAAGTGTCGAACGCCCGCTGGCAGGAGGTCACGGGGCAGACCCAGGTGCCACGGGTCGACTGACCGAGATGACCGAGATGACTGGCTGATGTACCACCTGTGCCCCCTACTGTGCCAACTTGCTGTGCTTTAGCCACCCGGCGCTCCGTTCGTTGTTGTGGGCGTCGCTCCTCCGCCCTCCATTGTTGTTGGAGGGCGACTGCCTCCAACTGCCCAGTAGCGTCCTTCACAAGCCTCCTCCACAGAGGCCGATGCTTGACACCGTTGGTACCAGTCATCGGCAAGTCCACTCAGCTCCACGTCCTCCTGTACCACATCACTCCATCTCTTCTCTAGCCCATGCCGCGCCCGTTTAGCCCCCTCGATCCGGCCGAACAAAAGCTGTTTAGGCATGCGGTGGCTGGGCATGCGGGCTACATGACCCAGCCAACGCAGCCTTCCCTGCTGGAGGAGCTCACCGATGGGACTTTGCCCAGATCTTTCAAGGATTTGTGAGCTCCTCACACAATCCAGCCTGGTTAAACCCAGAATGGATCGTAGGCAGGCCAGCCTAAATGTTTCCAACCGGCGAAGATGCTCCATTAGGGGGGTCCACGTTTCGCAAGCGTAGAGAAGGGAGGGAATGACTGTGGCCGAGAAGACCTGAAGCTTCATGCGGAGCGACAGACCACGTAGCTTCCACACAGCATTACATAACCGATGAAAAGATATTGTCGCTCGACTGATTCGGAGTAAGACCTCTGCAGGGAAACTCTCCACTATCTCCACTACTGCCCCATCACCGATTGGGAGTTGTGGGGGTGGAGTGTCCGATGGTACAAAATACCCAGGCAGGTGCTTAGTTTTGGTGGAGCTGATGGTAAGGCCCCACCTCTTAGTGGCACGCTCCAGTCTCAGCAGCAGCGTCTCCAACTCCTCCTCTGAATGAGCAGCTATTACCAAATCATCAGCATACATAACGTGGTTGACCAATAGGGAGCCATCCCTTGATCGCACTCGGGCATCGATCAGCCTCCCATTATATCTGTACCAAATGGAGATTCCCCCGGTACAGCTATTGAAGGCTTCACGAACTACGTGGTCAAAATAGATGTTAAATAATGTGGGAACCAGAGGGCATCCCTGTCGCACCCCAAGGTGTACAGGGACAGGCTCTCACTCCCGGCCACGTAGTTTAACCCGGGCCCGCTCACCATCATGAAGGTCCTTAATGATCGTGAGCAGAGGGTCAGGGACTCCGAAAGCACGAAGAACAACCCAGAGCCCAGGCCTACTGATGGTATCATAGGCCTTAACCAGGTGAATAAAGCAGAGATGTAGGTCTTGTTGAAATTCCCTACACCTCTGCTGTAGCAGACGGACAGAAAATATGGCATCTGTGCAGGACCGCCCTTTCCTGAAACCGCATTGGGGCTCCGCAAGCCTCTCCTCAGCGTGCCTAGCAAGGCGATGTTGAATAATCCTTGCCAGGACCTTTCCCGGTACACTGAGGAGTGAGATGCCCCTGTAGTTGTTACAGTCTGTGCGGTCCCCCTTCTTAAAGAGGGGGACCACCAGGGCATCCTTCCAATCCTGCGGAACCCGTCCAGCGGTCCAGACTATTGTTATGATGTCATATAGGACAGTCTGTGCACAAACGCCACCCTCCCTCAGCATTTCATCTCTGCCCGGTGCCTTTCCTGGTCTCAGACTCCGGATCGCCTTCAGTACTTCCTCAACAGATGGCACCTCAGCCAGCCACTCACAGGGGGTGACCTCTTCCAATATTTGAGGCACCGCAGCCTCAGCAGGGTCATCCACACTTTGTGCCATGATGTTTTCCTGGCTGAGGGATTTCCCTTCCTCCAGGACCTCACAGAAATGCTCAGCAAATCTGCAAACAGACACAGACAGACACACACACACACAGACACACACACAGACACACACACAGACACATAGACACAGACATAGACACACACACAGACACACACACACACAAACACACACAGACACACACAGACACGCACACACAGACACACACACAGACAAGCACACACATACACGCACACAAACACACACACACAGACACACACACACAGACACACGCACACACACGCACACATACACGCACACACACACAGACACACACAGATACACACATACACAGACACACACACACAGACACACACACACAGACACGCACACAGACACACACACACAGACACGCACACACAGACACGCACACACATACACGCACACACACACACGTACACACACGCACACATACACGCACACACACAGACACACACACAGAGACACGCACAGACACACAGACACACAGACACACACACACAGAGACACACAGACACACACACACACACAGACACACAGACACACACACAGACACACACAGACACACACGCACACACACACAGACACACACACACACACACAGACGCACACACACACGCACACATACACGCAGACACACACAGAGAGACACACACACAGACACACACACACAGAGAGACACACACACACGCACACACAGACACACACAGACACACACACAGACACACAGACACACAGACGCACACACACAGACACACACACACAGACACACACAGACACACACACAGACACACACACAGACACACACACACAGACACACAGACACACACACACAGACACAGACACACACAGACACACATACATCATCATCCACTAGCACACCGCGCACCATCGCACAACGGCGCCGCTCTCACTCCGTCCGGCGCTCTCCCCCCACCTCCACCCCCCTCATCCGCATCGCCTTCCCCGTTCCTCCCTCTCACCACTAGCACCGTAGCACGTCGTCACACACACAGGCACACAGACAGGCACACACACACACAGGCAGGCACACACACACAGGCACACACACACGCACCCCCCCCTCTCGGTCTTCGCCATGGCGGACAGGATGAGGAGGTCTTTGCTCGCCGCTCGGTTGCTGCCTCTCCTCTGCGCGTCTTTCTCCCTGCATTGTTGCGCGGGGGGCTCACTCCGCGGTGGTGGGGGGCTCGTCGGCCCGCGCGATGCTCAACAGATCGCCCCCCACAAAGAGGCCGCCGGCCCTGAGATATATTCCCACCGTCGTCTGACTTTTGTCGAAGTGCCAGCAGCAGCAGGAGCAGCAGCAGCAGCATCAGCGCAAAGAGGATCGGCGGCATCATCAGCAGCAGCAGCGGCATCCGCAGCAGCAGCAGCGGCGGGAGCCCGAGGGGAGAAGAGGGTGGAGGAGAGCCATCGACGTGACAGCGTGAACCTGCTGGTCTTCATCCTGCTGCTCATCATCACCATCCTCACCACTTGGCTCTTCAAGCACCGGCGCGTGCGCTACCTGCACGAGAGTGGCTTGGCGCTCATCTACGGTGAGAGACGCGTGGCGATGGTGGTGGTGGTGGTGATGGTGGTGGTGGTGAATGTGATGGTGCTGGTGATGGTGGTGCATGTGATGGTGTTAGTGATGGTGGTGCTGTTGAATGTAATGGTGTTAGTGATGGTGCTGGTGGTGGTGAATGTGGTGGTGTTAGTGATGGTGGTGGTGAATGTGGTGGTAGTGGTGCTGGTGGTGAATGTGATGGTGTGTTCGTGATGTTGCTAGTGATGTGATGATGGTGGTGCTGCTGGTGAGTGTGATGGTCGTGAAGCTGACGATGCTGGGTAGTGGTGCATGCTGGTGCTGCTGGTGCTGATGATGATGATGGTAGCGCTGGTGTTGATGACGCTGGTGCTGATGGCAGTGCAGGCTGACAATGCCGATGATGATGGTGCTACTGGTGATGCCGTCATAGCTACTCGCTCAACAGCACATGCCCCCAATAGTCTGCTAAGGCTATACGGGGGATCTTTCTCTTTGTTTGGTGATTCCGTGTTGACGCTTCGTGTTCATTGTCGGTTCATTGTCGGTGTGCCCACGTGTGTGTGTGTACGTGCGTGTGTTATGGCTGTTCAGAAGAGGACTGTCAGCTGGGGTTGGCATCGTCCCCCACTCCACCTGATGTCGAGGGTAAATGGGCGAGGTTTAGGACTGTGACTCATGCAGCTGCAATGGCTGCTTTGGGTACGCGGTCCAGACCTCCCCAGAAACCCTGGCTGACAGAGGAGGTGTTCAGGTTAATTGAGAAAAAGCGACAGGCCCACTCTCATCGCCTACAGCATCCCACGTCAGAGAATGAGGAGGTTTACCGCAGCCTTCGCTCGGAAGTTCGGAGAGCCGTAAGGCGTTGTAAGGATGGGTGGTGGTCGCGGGTTGCTGAGGAGATGGAGTCTGCCTCAGTGGCCCGTGATCACAAATCACTATTTAACTCCATCAAAAAAGTAACCTGCAGCGCCACACCTATTACCATCATTAGAGGAAAAAACGGTGATCCAATCTCCGACCCCCAGGAACAGGTTTGCAGATTTGCTGAGCATTTCTGTGAGGTCCTGGGGGAGGGAAATTCTCTCAGCCAGGAAAACATCATGGCACAAAGTGGGGATAACCCTGCTGAGGCTGCGGTGCCTCAAATATTGGAAGAGGTCACCCCCTGTGAGTGGCTGGCTGAGGTTCCAGCTGTTGAGGAAGTACTGAGGGCGATCCGGAGTCTGAGACCAGGGAAGGCACCGGGCAGAGATGATCTCCCAAGCGAAATGCTGAGGGAGGGTGGCGTTTGTGCACAGACTGCCCTATATGACATCATAACAACAGTCTGGACCACTGGACGGGTTCCGCAGGACTGGAAGGATGCCCTGGTGGTCCCCCTCTTTAAGAAGGGGGACCGCACAGACTGTAACAACTACAGGGGCATCTCACTCCTCAGTGTGCCGGGTAAGGTCCTGGCAAGGATTATTCAACATCGCCTTGCTAGGCACGCTGAGGAGGGGCTTGCGGAGCCCCAATGCGGTTTCAGGAAAGGGCGGTCCTGCACAGATGCCATATTTTCTGTCCGTCTGCTACAGCAGAGGTGTAGGGAATTCCAAAAAGACCTACATCTCTGCTTTATTGACCTGGTCAAGGCCTATGATACCATCAGTAGGACTGGACTCTGGGTTGTTCTTCGTGCTTTCGGAGTCCCTGACCCTCTGCTCACGATCATTAAGGACCTTCATGATGGTGAGCGGGCCCGGGTAAAACTACGTGGCCGGGAGTCGGAGCCTTTCCCTGTACACCTTGGGGTGCGACAGGGATGTCCTCTGGCTCCCACATTATTTAACATCTATTTTGACCGCGTAGTTCGTGAAGCCTTCAATAGCTGTACCGGGGGAATTTCCGTTTGGTACAGATATAATGGGAGGCTGATCGACGCCCGGGTGCGATCAAGGGATGGCTCCCTATTGGTCAACCACGTTATGTATGCCGATGATTTGGTAATAGCTGCTCATTCAGAAGAGGAGTTGGAGGCGCTGCTGCTGGGACTGGAGCGTGCCACTAAGAGGTGGGGCCTTACCATCAGCCCCACCAAAACCAAGCACCTGCCTGGGTATTTTGTACCATCGGACACTCCACCCCCACAACTCCCAATTGGTGATGGGGCAGTTGTGGAGAGAGTGGAGAGTTTCCCATACCTGGGCAGTGTGCTTATGACCGGCTCCAGTCTATCAGCAGAGGTCTCACTCCGAATCAGTCGAGCGGCAATATCTTTTCATCGGTTGCGTAACGCTGTGTGGAAGCTACCTGGTCTGTCGCTCCGCACGAAGCTTCAGGTCTTCTCGGCCACGGTCATTCCCTCCCTTCTCTACGCTTGCGAGACGTGGACCCCCCTGGTGGAGCATCTTCGCCGGTTGGAAACATTTAGGCTGGCCTGCCTACGATCCATCCTGGGTTTAACCAGGCTGGATTGTGTGAGGAGCTCACAAATCCTTGAAAGATCTGGGCAAAGTCCCATCAGTGAGCTCCTCCGGCAGGCAAGGCTGCGTTGGCTGGGTCATGTAGCCCGCATGCCCAGCCACCGCATGCCTAAACAGCTTTTGTTCGGCCGGATCGAGGGGGCTAGACGGGCGCGGCACGGGCTGGAGAAGAGATGGAGTGATGTGGTACAGGAGGACGTGGAGCTGAGTGGACTTGCCGATGACTGGTACCAGCGGTGTCAAGATCGGCCTCAGTGGAGGAGGCTCGTGAAGGACGCTACTGGGCAGTTGGAGGCAGTCGCCCTCCAACAACAACGGAGGGCGGAGGAGCGACGCTCACAACAACGAGCGGAGCGCCGGGTGGCTAAAGCACAGCAAGTTGGCACAGTAGGGGGCACAGGTGGTGCATCAGCCAGTCATCTCGGTCATCTCGGTCAGTCGACCAGTGGCACCTGGGTCTGCCCCGTGACCTCCTGCCAGCGGGCTTTCGACACTTCACGTGGCCTCAAGGTGCACTTGGCCTGGCACAAGCATCGTGGTGACGTCACCGCCACTTAGTGGCGAATGGCGGTTGTTGTGTTATGGCTGTGTGTGTGGGGAGCGGTGGCGCAGTGGTTAGGGCGCTGCTCTACGCACCCGGCCACCCGAGTTCGATTCCCGCTCACGACCGACAACGGTGACAGCGAATATGTCGAACCGGTCTTGGGCCTCTCCAAGATCGACTCAGCATTCATTGAGTACCTGGTGCGGTGTGTAAACATCGCCACTGAGGAGACAAAGGCGGCCGGGCGTGGTGCTGTCCACCCACCCCCTCGTGTGCCGTGCCCGGCCTTCATAGGTGCTGCTCGCTAACAGCACTTGCCCCTACAGTCTCTTAAGGCTATACGGGGGATCTTTGTTTTTTTGCAGGTTACGGTTATATGCAAGTGTGCACATTGGGAGCGGTGGCGCAGTGGTTTGCGCACTGCTCTCACAATGCCCAACCACCTGTGCTCGACTCCACGCCACGTACAGCATCAGCGTGCAAGCAGTACCACCAGGACACGTCTTCGTGGCCTCCCCTAGGTCTACTCAGCCTTAAGTAAATACCTGCTGCAGTGTGCAGACGTCAGCACTTGGGGAGATACCACGGCGCGGTGCTGGCCACACCAAGCCACCATGCGTCGGCCGGGCCTTAAGGGGCCGTCCATAAATGACGTCACGCACCTAGGTGGGGGGGGGGGGGGTGTCAGACATTTGTGACGATGTGTGACGATGGGGGGGGGGGGGGTTGAGAAATGTGACGTCACATTAAAATGCGCAACTTTAAATAAATATAGACAACACGTTCTACTTAATTAAATAGACTTTTAAATAAATGTCTTCTCCTACAACATCAGAGTGCAGCGCCACATTAAATACGCACTACAATGACAATAGTTTAAAGCGATTTGAAGCAGTTTTATTTTGGGGGGGGGGGGGCAGAGCTCTGTGACGTCATATTTGAGGGGGGGGGTCTGACTTTTTGTGACGCCGTGTGACGAGGGGGGGGGGGGGTCAAAAATCGTCCAAAATCGCGTGACGTCATTTATGGACGGCCACCTAATAGGCGCGCGCTAATTGCATTTTCTCCCTACGGCGTGCCTATGTATGTGGGACTTCTTTCGCACCGTACATAGCCAAACGTACGGCCAATTGCACCCCCCTCCCACCACAACGCGACATTATAACGCCAGTTCACCCAATCTCAGAGGATAGGAGACCGTGTGCCCTATGGGACGTGTAAACTATTTAAACATTTTTTAAAATTTTATTTTACCAGGTGAGGCCCACTGAGCTGTTAAAGCTCTTTGTCAGAAGCGAGCGACCTGGCCACAAATGATAGCCTGACAGAGTGGCTGATCATGCGGACATTTTATTGCAGCCAAATAGTCTCAATGCTTGTCTCTACATGTGGAGGGGAAACCCGGAGGACCCGGAGAAAAATCCATGCGACCACGGGGAGAGGGAGAGACGCAGACTCCGTATATACAGCAGGCGTTAAGGTCGGGATAGAACCCACGACCTCCTGCATACCAGGCGAGGTAGTTAACATCTCGCCACCGCGGCGCGCCAAAAAAAAACAACTCAAGTCGCCTGCTCCTTGTGAATGAATAGGAGTGGAGAAGTGACGTCTCGGCGTCTTGTTACGTCTCTCACTGAGCCCGTGGTTAATTGTACATCTCCAGCCACTCGGAATGGAACACCACCGTTAGAATCCCCGCTCTCGAAACCACGGGGACACGTTTCGCGCGTGATGATTATCAGCTGACGAAGGCAAAAGCCACCTCCTAATCCCGCTTGCGGTCGATTGACTGGCATGCCGTATGTCCCACGTGGTGGATGGGGTAAAGCGTGGCTACTCGCCGCCTTCTCCGACACGTTTGTCCGGCGTGGGGAGAGGAGGCCAAATTCTCCGCGGAGACGCTCTCCGAACGGAGCTTCCTCGTGCCCTTCTTCCGCCAGCAGTGACGTGGGCAGGCAGCTGCAGGGCTGCGGCTCTACCCATGACATAATTACCGGTTCCCTGTCCTCCCGTGCAAACGCGATAATGAATCTCATTGGCTCCCACGTGGTTAGGTAATGGACAATCAATCCACGCCCACTGATAGCGTGTCAAAACGCGCCGTCAAATCGCGCTGGGTAGCGTTCATATCTGTCGGCAGTCTTAAGCTAGTGCTGTTTATTCCACGTTCCCATGACGGGGCCCAGTCTTCCGATAGCTCAGTCACTGTCTTCATCCATAAAAGCGGTGCAGATGTTAACACGTGGTACTAACTTTACCAACACTAGCAGGGGCAACGATGATGATGAGTATGACGGCTGTGATGATGGTCATTGACGATTATTGGTTGATTAATTATGACCGATTGGATGATCCTGGTGTTGTTAATGTTCATCGATGATGATGCTGATGCTGCTGATGATTGATTGGTCGATGATGACAATAATGACGGTGATTGGTGGTAGCGGCATTACTGAGATGACGATGACGTTATGATTTTAATTGATTTTGATGATCATCATTTGTCGACCATTGAGTGTATGTTGCTGATGATGGTGGTGATGATCACGACGATATTGATAATGGCCAGGGAGAGATTTGTCCAAATAGGTTTCCAACATCCTGCACTGACCAGCGTGGTGAAGTATGGTCAATCAATGGCTGACACGGCATGGCGAGGCCTTCATAATCGATTGACAATAGCTGAAAATAATCATAATGTTACACGTAACAGGTGTTATCGCCTCGTTGTGGTATATGCACTTTGAAATTTTAATTAGAATTATGTATTTCTACCGTAGCACGTCTCGCTGAGTCCCAAGACTAATGTTTTGTGGTGTTCACAATCTATGGGGCGGAGGGGTAATATATAAATGTTCCTCCCCCTACCTCATGACCTCCCTTCCAGCGGCGGGGATGATAATTGAAAATGCAGTCATGGGGGAATAGTAAAAATTAGAGCCAAGGTAGATCCCCCTTCTCCCCATAAAATCGCACCCTGATGAGGGCGACGATTTGAACTCTCACACACAGCTGATAAACTCTGTTGCAGCTTTATTTACCCATCGAGTCCAGGTCGCGGTGTACTGGCGGCACGGACACGGTGTTTGTGAGCGCTGTGTATCAACAACACCGGAGGCTATGTCGCGGTGGCTGCTCTGAACCTGGGATCTGGTGCTCTGGAGGCCAGGGTTGGTAGATCCAATGCAGGAAGGGATTTCGTTTTTTGTGTGACGCTTTCGAAACCGCGTCTGGGTTGTTGGGCGGGTTCAGGAGATTGCAGCATGGTCGGTGAGCTGATTCGTGAAAGCCAGCTTGGTATACGTGGTGGGTTGTTTTTTTAATGTTTAAAATCGTAATTTTTTTAATGACACCGCGAAATACTTAATTGGGTAAACGCGTAGCAATCGTCGCACGCTTTCACGCAAAGTTCAGCACGGCCCATCCTGAAGAACAATCCTCAGACTCGATGGGGCATTTCCTGGGTTAATAACTGCAAGAGGTCATAATAATGACAACAATTATAATAATCAAGGACAAATAAACAACGAAGTGGCCAAACATCCCAAGAAGGAAACTATTGGGGACCCTCCCCCCGGGACAACAACAATAACAAGTCAGTTGAACACGGAGTAGCCCTTCGCGATCAATGCTATCCATAATCGAGGTTTTTTTCGGTTAGATCGCGTAAATATAAAATATAAATGTGTCGTTAAACCCGCCATAATGTGCATGCATAACGTATGTTGATTAGCCTATGAATAACCCAACCGGTAATGAATGGTAATTTATATGCGCGCATTACCCCCCCCTCCACTCTATTTAAGACCGAACCAGGAGGCGGATTTCTCCACAACTCTGGCTGTCTAACCTGATGATGCTGGTTGTTATTACTGGATTGTAAATGTCGTGGGTTTTCTCTCCGACACCAACCGGTGGTGCTGGACTAGTAACGAACTGACACGTTTTGCTAACGTGACAAACCTTACTCATTGGCTGTGCCGGGTGGTGGCGGGTTTAACGACACGCATTTTTATTTAATAACAACAAGTGACTTTACATAAAAAAGTGACTTAAAAGAAATTTTTTTCTGAAATTTAAAAAGTGACTTGAAATGAAAAACAAGTGACTTGACATTTTAAACAATTGACTTGAAATAAAAAAACAATTGACTTGAAATGAAAAACAAGTGACTTGAAATGAAAACAAGTGAGGCCGATTCGCGCTCTTCAGCTCCGCCAGCAAGCCGCACACGCGAGGTTTGACCGTGGGCCTCGAAGGGGCACCCCGTGCTAGCGGCGGGTAGCAGCAGCAGCAAATAGAATGCGTCATCTTTATAGCTGTGCTCGCGAGATCGTCATGTTCTTAATGTTGGCGGAGGGGAGCAGGTGGGTGGGTGGGGGTTTATGAGCATGCGTGCTTGCTGGTGGGGGAGCGGTGGTGCAGCGGTTAGCGCGGCGCTGCGCTACGAAGCCGAGTTCCATTCCTGCTTCACGGCCAACAACAACAGTGACGGATTATCTGAACCGGTCATGGGCCTCCCTTAGGTCGACTCAGCCTTAAATTAGTACCTGGTGCGGTGTGTAAACATCGCTACTGGGGAGACGAAGGCGGCCGGGCGTGGTGCTGGCCACCCACCCCCTCGTGTGCCGTGTCGGTCTTCATAGGTGCTCGCTAACAGCACTTGCCCCTACAGTCTGTTACAGGCTAAACTTAAGGCTATACGGGGGATCTTTGTCTTTGTCGAGGCGCACGGAGTGAGACCTGCTTCGAGCTTGCCAGCCCTAGACCCTTGCTAATTAGGGGGGGGGGGTGCGAGGGGGGTGCGAGGGGTGGGGGGTGAGGGGGGTGGTGCGAGGGGTGGGGTGCGAGGGGTGGGGTGCGAGGGGGGTGCGAGGGGGGTGCGAGGGGGGTGCGAGGGGTGGGGGGTGAGGGGGGTGGTGCGAGGGGTGGGGGGCGAGGGGGGTATGAGGGGGGCTGCGTGAGGTGGGTGCGAGGAGGGGGAGCAAGGGGGGTGCGAGGGGTGGAGGGCGAAGGGTGGGGGCGAGGGGTGGGGGGCGATGGTGGGGGCAAGGGGGGTACGAGGGGGGTGCAAGGGGGGGCGCGGGGGGGCGCGAGGGGGGGGGGTGCAAGGGGGGGGGGGTATTGCCCGCTCCACGACTCTCATCAACTAAACCGGTTCTTTTTCACGTCGCTCAATGGCCGTTTCTGCTCGTAGAAAAGGTGACTTCGCTGTAAAACTCCCACAACGTTGTTTTTTTCTCGCCAGCTTTGCTCCAAATTGTTCCAACGTTTTCTGTTGTTGCTTAGTCCGTCGCTCAATTGTATTTAAAGCGTTGCTTGTCGGTGTCCTCCGATGGGACGTAGTGGCTATTCACAATGCCGTGACCCTCCTGTTAAGAGGACTCGCCCGCTGAATGAGATTTCACGGGGCTCCCAAGTGAGTTGCTCCCCGATGTCTTTACGAGGTTGGGCCGCGTGTTTCCTACGCACGAAGTCTGACGTTTCGCATCGTGGCCACGTGCTGGGAGCTTCTTCAAGAAGCACCGTCCCCCCGATGAGCATGATTGGCTACGTACGGCGCGAAAGAAGTTCAACACACGGCTCGCGAGTAGTCAAACTGAAATGATGAATTCTGACACCTGGATTTTTTCCCCACCAGAATCGGTTAGACGTGCCGTCACTTTAACTTAAAAAAACTTAAATGACCCACTCTGATGAAAATGATGGCCACTGTTTCAAAATTCCCTCTGCGTGAACGTGAAGCAACGCGTGCGAGATACACCCCTTCACAAAGAAGGCCCTATTATGTGCATGCAAGATGTGGAAACCCACCCAAATATAAAGGGCCTCTTGTTTGAATGTATAAAGTGTTGGGATACTATTTCAAAATTGAAGCTCTGCTGTGTGGGCATATTGAAGAGATGGACACCCCAAGGATGCCTGCTCAAGACAAGAGTCATTCCCTGCAAATATATAAACAGTACCAGTAAAGAGATATGGCACCCCTTCAAATTAAAAGCACCCTTGCATGAACATGTACGAGAGGGACATTCTACACTCTAGAATTGAATTACAGTATATGGACACCCGAATCAAAATAAAAGCCCCCTTGAATGGACAATTATTGTACTGTTTAAAGTAAGAAACGGACACTTCTCAAAGTTAAAGTGCAAAAATGTGAATGAATAAAGGCAACCATTCAAAATAAAAGTCCTGTTGCACAACCATACATTCAAAAGGGGCACCCCAAAGAGTAACCACATAGAAAAAATGGACACCATCAATCAAAATAAAAGCCCACGTGTGATTGGCTCTTGAATGGTGAGAAATTAGCTGGTTCATTAATTAATTTTGTGTTCATCAAACCAACTGACGTCATACTATAAATTATTTAAACTGTTATTATTATTTTTTGCCAGATAAGGCCCACTGAGCTATGTAGTTCTTTTTCAGAAGCGACCTGTCAACAAATGATAGCTCAACGAAGTGGCTTATCACGTGGAAATATAGAGCAGCCAAATATTCTAAACGCATGTTCCTAAATGTGCGGGGGAAAACCGGAGGACCCAAATATACAGCAGCAGGCGTCAGGGTCGGCATCGAACCCACGACCTCCTTCATACCAGGCGAGGTAGTTAACATCTAACCACGGGGAGAGAGAGACACGCAAACTCCAAATATACAACAGGCGTCAGGGTCGGGATCGAACCCACGACCTCCTGTACACCAGGCGAGGTAGTTAACATCTCACCACCGTGGCGCTCCAATGACGTCAGATCAATAACGGGAGGGGGTGCAGAATCCCTCCCCCCCTCTTGAGTAGCACTGCTTGAATCATCATCCGCGCACGGATCCTCCAGCAGGCAACGCGGCAGCAGAGGGGGCATCGCCTGCTCCTTCGGTTCGCGGTTCGGGGGGTCGGAGTGGGGGGGTCTGGGGGGGGGGGGTGTGGGGGGGGTGTGGGGGGGTGTGGGGAGGGTGTGGGGGTCGGAGCGGGGGGGGTGTCCCGGTCGAGAGTGGCCCCGGGATTTTTGCTCTCAAGCCGGCGGCGTCAGCTGATTTGGTCCGCAGGGGGATTCGGCACGCGACTCGGCGATGGGTAACGAGGGGTCGCTCGGTGGCTGGTGGCGAGGGGCGGGTGGGGGTGGGTGGAGAAGTTGACCCCCCCCCCTCCCCCCCCGGCTCTTTAAGGCTCTCACGCGCCTGAGGAGCACGCGCGGGTTTTATCGGCACGAATTCTCGACGTGTCCGTCCGCAACACGCGGGGCCCTTTGTAACCCCCCCCCACTCCCCCCCCCCCGCGCGCGCTGAGTCACGTGTTCGTGATGTACCCCCCCCACCACCACTTCCTCACCACAAAGACAAAGGTCCCCCGTGTAGCCTTGACAGACTGTTTGGGCAAGTGCTGTTAGCGAGACGCGCATACAGATGTGCAACGGGCAAAGTGTGTGGCGCCACTGCACACGAGGGGGTGGGTAGTGGCCGCCACCACGCCCGGCCGCCTTTGTCTCCCCAGCGGCGATGTTTACACACTGCACCGGGTACTCATTTGAGGGCTGAGTCGACCTAGGGGAGGCCCAGGACCGGTTCAGATAATCGTCACCGGTGGTGTTGGCCGTGAGCGGGAATCCCACATCCACAAGTCCGTGCCTTTACCTGCTGGAGCAGCTGGTTATCTCCCTCCTCGCCACACCTCGGCGGCGCGCTAACCACTACACTACCGCTCCCCACCCGAACCGATGGAGCTTCACATTACGTGGGCTCCTGTAGCCTCTCCTCGTCTCCTCTCATTTGTGCTACGCCCGGAGCGTCTCTGATCCTTTCTCTACACCATCCCCCGGCGCCTGTCTTCCTGTCTCCATCATTATACATTTTTGTTCGGTTCCTTTATTACAAACACACAAAACCACCGCCTCCCTTCCTCCACCACCACCACCATTGCATGCACGCACAACCGCGCGTCTGGTGCGCACACGCGGGCGAGGAAGTAATTTCCCAAACGTGCAGGCTTATTTGTTTATTTGCAAGACAAGCGTGATTGTGCCGACGTGCTTATTGGAGCAAAACTCTGTGTGTGTGTGTGCGCGTCTCTTATCGGCTGCTTCCACGCCACTCCTGACCCAATACTACTGAAACTCACCGTCTCATCGGGGCGCCTTGAGTTTGGCTCGGTGAGCATCACAACACATTCCGCTGAATCATGTGTACAGTGTATGAAAAATAGCAAACAGTGAGATTCCCTGGGAGAACAAACACCACTCTCTCTTCTCGGGCCCCTTGGTCATTGCCGTGGGAGTGTTTGGGCCATTGAAAGCCAGATCCAACGATGATTCATTGCCAAGGAAGTCCACTCGGGTCACCACATTTTCCACCCCGGACCCAACCACGGAGGTCGTGGGCTTTCGATCCCGACCCTGACGCCCGCTGTAAATGTGGAGTCTGCATGCTCCTCTCTCTCTCTTTCCCTGTGGTCGTGTGGATTTTTCTCCAGGTCCTCCGGTTTTTCCCCTCCACATTTGGAAACACACGTTTAGAGTGTTTGGCTGCTGCTATACATGCCCGCGTGATGATGAGCCACTTTGTTTAGCTATTATTTGCGGCCAGTCTGCTTATGAAAAAGAGCTTCTTCTTGGTTCTTTCGGTAAAGTCACGTAGAAGGGAAATAATAAAGTAATAAAAATAAACATAAAATAATTCTCACGACGTTTCGGCCACAACGCAAGCAGCCGTCCTCAGGTGAAGACGCTGTCTCCCAGACAGACCTGGTCTTCACCTGAGGACGGCTGCTTGCGTTGTGGCCGAAACGTCGTGAGAATTATTTTATTATGTTTTATTTTTATTACTTTATTATTTCCCTTCTACGTGACTTTACCGAAAGAACCAAGAAGATGAATCCCTGTAGTCACGAAAGCTTTAAATCGAAAAGAAAAAAGAGCTGTACGTTATTGCTCAGTTGGCCCATATCTGATAAAAAAAAAATAAAGTTCATCGTTTAAAACCGCAACGGTCAGCACGAGCTCTAATGTAATATACAGCAACCTGTGCAGTATTCTGTATTAAAGGTCACCACAGCAAAACTCTATCGGTACCAGATCTCGGTACAAGCTAAGTCCCGCTGCCACCCAATCCTGGGATTGTACGGGGTCAAACCCGGGTCAAATCCGGTACAGGTGGCAACCAACCCTCGTCCTCCATGCAGGACTCTGTTTTAAACGTAAGCCGACACGAAAAGCCTCACATATTTCACCGCCCACCCCCCTATATAATAATTCGGCGTAATGGGGGGGGGGATGGGGGGTGCAGCAATAGTAGTCCCGATGAAGCAAAAGAAATGACAATGCAAACAGTCTGTGTGTGTAACGAACCGGACACTCTTAAAAATGGGAAATAAATAATTGGCGACGTTTCGGCCACCGGCCTCTCTTCGTAGCACGTGCACGGTGCTGTTATGCGCTGTGAAGAAGGGCCATTGACCGAAACGTCACCCAATTGTACTTATAAAAAAAAGATCCACACGTGACCGTGTTGAGGTTTTGTTGCTGTGAACTGTTCTTGTGCACCACTGCCAACGCAGCAGCAGCCCATTCTGTGTAAAAACGAGGCGATTGAGATTTTAGTTTTGTTTTTATTTGTTACTCGGATGATGGTGGTCCCGTTTAGCCAGCTGCCCGTCTATTTTACACGGGAGATCCGTGGTGCTGCGTGCGCACAGCAGCAGCAGCAGCAACAACGGAGACAAACACATCAACATTGCAGTGAACGAAGGAGTAACACAGGAGGGTCCCTACAAGAGATATTGGCCCAACGAACAATCGAGGCGATCGGGGCGCGTTCACGGTCGACCGACGTACGGCTCGGGCGAAGGAGCAGAAGAGGCGTCGTCCGATTCCCTTCTCCGCGTGGTCGGTCGACTTCGCCCCGGTGCCCGTGGCCACGTGGGCACCGACAGTCACAGAGCCCCGGACCCTCGACGAGTGAGGAGCAGCCTCGCAGCGTAAAACCGCGGACACGGTTCAATCCGCAACAGGGATTACAATCCGCCCAAGGATAATTATCGAATTCCCCTTTGCCCCTCCCCCTTTCCCTCCCCCCCACTCCCTTTGCCCCCCTCCTTTGCCCCCCACCCCCAGGCTTGCTGGTAGGCGTGACTCTCCGCTATGCGTCCGTCCCGGGCCCCCCCACGCCGCCCCCCCGACTGGACTGCCCGCTGGTGGACGGGGGGCCCGACACGCTGGTGGTGAATGCGAGTGGCCAGCTGCTCGAGTACACGTTGCGCCGGCGCGTCGGCCCCGACTCCGCACCCGGGCACCCCGAGAACCAGCTGCTGCAGCAGGTGAGGGGTGGGGGGGGGATGGGGGGCAGCTGCTGCAGCAGGTGAGTGGATGGGGGGGGGAGGGGGGGGCAGCTGCTGCAGCAGGTGATGGGTGGGGGGGGGGCAGCTGCTGCAGCAGGTGAGTGGATGGGGGGGGGGAGGGAGGGACCAGCTGCTCCAGCAGGTGAGTGGATGGGGGGGAGGGGGGGCAGCTGCTGCAGCAGGTGAGGGGGTGGGGGGGGGGCAACTGCTGCAGCAGGTGAGGGGTGGAGGTGGAGGGGGGGCAGCTGCTTCAGCAGGTGAGTGGATGGGGGGAAGGGCACCCTGAGAATCTGAAAATGGGTACTTATTGATACTTACCTGAGACAATACCACAAATGTTATTATTAATGGAGGGCCTAATTTTAAAATCTTGACATTTCAGGAATCCCTCCCCCCCTTTGGGAAGATAATAGACCTGCCCAGGATCTTCAGCATTATTTCTCCATGTAAAATAAACATGGACTGCTGTCCATCCGCTGTGTTTATGGGAATTCCCTCCCATCGTCTCTATGGTCAAGTCCTACTATCCTTGTTAAATTCAACAAACGTATCAACTGCCATCACTTACACCTTCAATAGTGCTGTCCGTGGCTGGCAACTCGGCATTTTGGGTCTTTTTGAACCCGTGCTAAGCAACCATGATTTATGTATACAGCATATCTACATGTCCTTACCCCGCACCTCCGATAAGCACGGTTGGCTACGTACGGTGCAAAAGAAGTTCAACATGCATACATTGTCATGACCTTTCTGTCCGCTCATTCTGTTGGAGGATGAAGAAGTAGTACTAGCCCGCCTACCACATGGGGAACGAACACAGACTGCTTGTGTGGGCATCCTTCCTCCCTCACAACCGTTACTCACGAGCCTTCACCATAGAGCACATGAAGTATTGCATACGTCGATTCAACAAGCCTGGCTTTTCAATCGACAGGATGTCAGTCCCTAAGTTCTAGATCCAAATATTTTTCAATGTTTATCCAGAACCGGAGAGACCGGGGTCTCGTTTCATTTGCCAGAGTGACCCGGGACCACAAAATAAATAAATAAATGGCGAAATGCAATCACGAAAAAAAACCAAGCAGAGCAATGAAGCGAATGGAAGTCAGAGCAAAAATGAGCTCATCGAAATTCGAGCAAAGATCAACCGCTTTACAGAAAATATCGAAAACAAAGTAGAAACATAATCAGTAGTAAGTAAAATATTTTTTTTTTAGTGCAGGTGATAGCAGCGGGCATCATTGTTGTGGAATGTATCCCCTCCCCCAGCCAAAACTGTGACGAATATTCAAATGTACCAGCTGGCCGCACGTTCGTGTACACAGCAAGGAGGTAAACCCCCCATCCCATCAGCCTCCGAGCCCCCTAGACCCCACCTCCCCCACCCCCCAAAAAAAGAAAATGCCACAACTGAAAAAAAAAACCGCGATGGATCCGCGCGATATTTTTATTTATTTATTAAATAAGGTGGAACAAAAACAAATGAAATCGTTATGAGTACATGGCCCTGGCGTGTTTGTGGAAGGGCATTCGCGAATAACAGCGGCGGCTGGCAACCGAGCAGAGCGTTCGACCCTCGTGACTCCGCAAAGCAAATCGCTTTAGCGCCGGCAAAACGCAGCGAAGAAATGAGACCGCGGATCAGAGAGGGCTTTCACGGAGAGGCAGATTGGATTCGTGAACACCACCGCCACTACCACCCATACCACAATCCCCTCCACCCACCCGTCATACGTGAGACAGGGCAGCTGGGTCTACCGGAGCTGCAGTGGTGCGCCCTGCCCGAAAACTGGAATGCGATTCAAAAAATAAGAATCCCCCCCCCCCCAAAAAAGAAGGAAATTATAGTTTGCGGCGCTAAAAAATAAATAATACCGACAAGGTGACAGCACGTCGGCGTGTGATTTTAATGCTGCCAAGGGAAATGTACTTTTTCGTATATTAAATGATAAAATATATCTGCGCCAAATAAATTGGGTCGGTGCGGTGTTGGCGCGTTTGCGATGGGCCGGCGTGCGTCCTGGTGCCGGCGATCTGCGGTGAACGCACAGAATTACGAGGTGATGGATCTGGTAGCCCCCACCACCCGCGCCCCCCCCCCCACACACCCAGGTCCAAACATTAAATTGTACTTTAATTCATTATCGAGCCGGGGATAATAAGGAATAAAGATCACGCGCAGACGCGCACGCGAACGTAACGGATATACACACGCACAAAGACAAAGGCCTCTTGTGCATAACCTGAACAATGTGCTGGCCCAAGAGAGGGTGGTGATGTGGAGAACACCACTTCCGGCCACTTTTGTTTCTCCATTGCCGTTGTGTATTTACACACTACACCCGGTACTAACTGATTGCTAAATTGACCTACTTGAAGGGCCAGGACAGGTTTAGATATGTCACCATGTCACCCAAGTTGGCCATGAGCGGGAATCGAACTCAGTTTGCTGGCAGCACTTGCCCCAACAATCTGTGAAGGCTCCACTGGGGTCTTTGTATTTGTCTAACACATAAACACACATACATGGCGCACGTACAGATGTACAGAGACAAAGTGTGTGCCGCCACTGCACACGAGAGGGTGGGTGGGTGGCCAGCACCACGCCTGGTCACCTTTGTCTCCCCAGTGGTGATGTTTACACACCACACCAGTTCAGATAATAGTCACAGTTTCGTAGCTCAGCGCGCTAACCGCTGCACCACCCCTCCCCACAAACATACAGACACGCATCCATACCCGCACAGACACTCGCGGGCACGCACGCACATTCATTCCAGACACATTCACAGGAGCAGACACACACATGCACACACAGATTAACACTATCAGAACACACACAAATACCATGCCGAGACCATCAAACACTGCAACAGCTGTGCAATTTTAATAGCATTCATGGCTCAATGAGCTCAGTTTTTTATATTATAGAATGTTCATGTAAATTATTATCTAGGAAAGCCCCGCTGAGTATTTTATTAGAAAAGCTCCTGCAATTGGATGATTGGCCAATTCATTTTTAAATAAAGTGTTCCGATTCGTCATGGATTTTTTTTTTGGATGGGGTAGTGCACGTAATGATCTGGCCAAAGATCTCGTGCACAGACGCACACGCGTAAGATCCCCCATCACGTGATTCGAAGCTTTCGTGACTGCAGGAATCCATACTCTTTGATTCTTTCGGTAAAGTCACGTAGGTAGAAATAAAATCAAACAAATAACGACGTTTCGAACGCAACACAAGCTTGCGATCGAAACGTCGTGATTTGTTTTATTTTTCTTCTTGGTTCTTTCGGTAAAGTCACGTAGAATGGAAACAAAAAAATAAAACAGCGTCTGAATGACGCTGTCTCCCCGACAGACCTGGTCTTCATCTGATGACGACTGCTTGCGTTGTGGCCGAAATGTCGTGAGAATTATTTTATTATGTTTTATTTTATTATTTGTATTGTTTCCATTCTACGTGACTTTACCGAAAGAACCAAGAAGATGAATCCCTGCAGTCACGAAAGCTTTAAATCGAAATTGTTTTATTTTATTTCTAACTACGTGACTTTACCGAAAGAACCAAGGAGTATCCTCCACCACCTTAACGGGCCAGTTGTTATTGTATCAGCTCGTCGGCAACGTGCAAATCACTGGGGCTGTTCGGTCATACTTCACCGCACTGGTCAGCGCAGGTTTATAAAGTCTGGGAGCGTAGACTTCGGAGCGCAAAAGTGTGGTGAAACAATTTAAAGAATTTTGCTCAGCTGCCCTGTGCTAACCCACAAAGGTTGACGTTGCCAGTCCATTTGTCGATGCTTGTACCCAGTGGTGGCGATGTTAATCTACAAGCAGGGCCGGAGTAAGGTTCTTGTAGGCCCTGTAGGCACTTGTGTTTCGTCGGCCTTCAGTGATCACTTTATGCATAATTTGGTTTATACCCTTCTATCTGGCAACAAAACTGACACCTTTTTACAAGGAGTCATGTTTGCATAGACCGCAATACCTGCAGTCATAATACAAACAAAAGACATAACTCTGATAATGTGCACTGTCCTTGAAGTTGATTGGTCCACGCCCGAGACAGCTTTCCTTAGAGCCTAGTCTCACATGGGTTGGACCAGATGACACCACTTTATGCAGTTGCCACTGCTGCTGCCTCGTGTTACTACGACTGCTGATATGACTCCGCTTGCTTCACGCGGTACTTTGTCCATAGGACAACAACGATCGTCTTCCCTTGCACTCCTGTCTATTGAGAATGAGATTGTGCGGGGAAAAAAAACACAATTTGAAGATGTTATTTGCTAATTTTGCAATGAAAAAAGAAACTGTATCTCAGGTGTTAAGTTCTCTCACCTTATGGAAAAACCCCGATTAACATGATTCCAGCTCTTTATATATACATTGTGCCTATCCTTGAGATATATTTATCGAAGAAGATCCATTTTTTTCACACAGTTTTCGTAGGCCCTAGGCAGAGTGCCCTGTGTACAAGTGCCAGTATGTGGGCCCTGCAGCAGCGCAGTGACTTCACCGCCGTCGTTTCCACCTCTGCGGAAATGTCGCGCACACCCGAAGGAATAGAAACCCATTTGAAATGAGAGGCATAACCCCACTCGTTTCAACCGCTGCTTGTACCCCCACACACACGATACAATTACAGGCCTATGTCGCCTGCCATGCGTGGTGGTTGCTCGTCCAAGTGACGTCCAGATTCAGACTTTATTTCAGACGGTAAAGACCCGCCCCTATTCACTGGACGAAGAGCTTTGTAGCTCATCAGATTCCTCCAGCGTGAATAAATATTCTGATCTGAGCTTGCGCAGTTCACAGCTACCAAGGACGATGGAGTCGTGGGGGTTGCTTCACCATACTTCACCATGATGGACATCATTTTGGATTTTTAAAAGTAAGCGGGGCAGTGCCCAGGACCGGTTCAGATACCACTGATGTTAGCCGTGTCCGGGATTCCAACTCACAATGCGGGTGTTCGTGGCGTTGCGTGTTAACCGCAGCACCACCGCTCCAATGGATGCTATACAAATTTGAATTACTATTAGTAGTTGCAGATTGCATCGGTCGTTTTATTTGGCTTTTGTTATTGGTCCGTGCAGTGTGGGGCATTGCATTGGTCCGAATGGGTTTCGTTATCTCTTGGCCTGCTCCATCTATTAAATGCAATTGCCCGTGTTCTGGTATCATTGCGAGCGCAGCGCTGTGCTTTATCGCACTTAAGCGAGCTGCATTCCAATTAGGGAGAGGTTATTGGAGCGGTGGCGCAGTGGTTAGCACACTGCGCTGTAAGTCCGATGACCCAAATTCCGTCTCAATCCACGGCTAGGGTCATTGGCGAGTGAATACCAGAACTGGACCTTTCCTGTATCGTCTCAGCATTCACTGCGTACCCGGTGCAATGCGTAAAAAATAAAACACGCTAGCACTGGGGAGACAAAGGTGGACGGGCATGGTTCTCATACCTAAACGGATCCTGGCACTTTTCCACAACCAGCACTGACCAATGCGGTGAAGTATGGTCAAACAACCCCCATGGCCGGCAGTGGATGCCTTCATCCAGCAGCCGATTGATAAAGGACAGTAAGTGATTAACAGTCGTGAGCAGAGAGCTAATGGTTAACTCTACAAAAGACACGTGAAATGTTGATTGTTCAGAGTGTGTACGCAGCCTCTGCAGCCTCGACTCACTCGGGCATCTTGGCTGCTTTTAATAATGTCCCATGCAATAATCTGCCTTTCTCAATCCCGATATGTAGTTATTTATATCCCGTGGTAATAATAACAGATGCGTGATTGGGTGGGGATGTAGATAGCTGGGTGGCTCGATAGATGGGTGAGTAGGTAGGTTTGGTAGCTTGGTGGGTGAGAAGGTAGGTAGCTGGGTGGGTAAGCAGACAGGCAGGTATGTAGGCACTTAGATATTATTTCACTTCGTATTTATTTGAGTAACGTTTCATGAAATTATATCTGCAGCAAACTGAACGGACGTCAACAAAATCTATTTCCATTTTCCAACCGGATATCCCCGTACACATGTAAACTCTGTGGTCGGTAACATTGCAACCATACTCTTAGGTCTTTTCGGTAAAGCCACGTAGGTAAAAAATTAATAATAAAAATATTATAAGAAATAATAGAAATAAAATAATAAATCACGACGTTTCGGAGGCAACACAAGCTTCCGTCTTCAGCACAATTGACTGTTCCACCTGAAGACGGAAGCTTGTGTTGCCTCCGAAACGTCGTGATTTATTATTTTTTTTCTATTATTTCTTATATTATTTATTATAATTTTTTACCTACGTGACTTGACCGAAAAGACCTAAGAGTATGAATCCTTGCAGTCACGAAAGCTTCAAATCTAGAATACATTGCAACTATGCCCCTCACCTGGACTCGGCAGTGGAGACCCTTTTGCCGCACACTTAAGATTATCTTCATAAGGTAATACCATTCTCATTATTATCATTATTTCTATCAGGCTGGTGGAGAGAGATATTGGTCTACGGTGAATGGTGTTGCCTGGGGACCCCCAATGCCCACATGCCTTCCCATCTCCCATTGTTAAAAGGGCAAATTGACGGAGGCCTAGATTGCACCCGTGTTGCATTATTTACTAGACACGTGCTTTTGTTAGTTTGCTGGCACAGAGACGAGGCAGAAATACGTTTCAGAAATGGCGAGCAGCCCGCACGAACTTTGGACGTGAACGTCCCTCCCTCCCTCCAGCCAGCAATACTTAAAAAAAATGCAATATCAAATAGGCGGCCGAGATATTAACCACAACATTACCTAACGTCGCCGTGTAACATACGTGTAGCGCTTATCACGGAGAGAAATGTTTGATTTTTTTTTACTCGTCAAACTATCTTGTAAAATAAAAACAAATCTTGTTATACAGGGTGTTTCAAAGATATGGATTTTTAATTGCTATATCTCTGCAACCACGAACCGCCCATGAATGAAACTCTTACCACTTGAAATGGCGGGGCATAGAGTTTCAAATGATTACCGCTTGATGCCTCTCCCAGCGCACAAACAGCCCCTAGCCTCAGTCATTCGCAAGACACACTGCCTCAACGTTGGATAGGTCGCACGGGACCCCAAGACTTAGCGCTACACTCTTGGCCCCCAAGATCACTCCCCAGACATCATCACACCCTGCGACTTTTTCTTGTGGAGATACGTCAAAGACCGTGTTTTTGTGCCACCATTAGCGACTAATCTGGATGACCTCACAAACAGAATCACGGCAGCGGTGACTTCAGTGGAAGAAGACACTTTGAGAGGCGTTTGGGACGAATTCAACTATCGTTTCGATGTTGTCCGTACAGCAGGTGGAGGGCACATTGAACATTTATAAAATGGTTAGTAAAACTTGATAACTCATTAAACCGTTTGTAACTTTTTGTGTCATTGTGACATGTTGCCATCGTGAAATATACTGCTTTGAAATTGGGTCCATGAGTTTTAAACACCCCGTATATTGGGGTAACCGTCCTGTGCTTGGGGACGCAGTCCAGTTGTATCCACTTTCATTCCCCTTCTCGTCACACCTGGTTATAATAATACTAACTATTATATTCCTTGGGTCTTTCGGTCATCATGATGACGACTGCTTGCGTTGCGATCGAAACGTCGTGATATTTGTATTTTTAATATTATTTTCATGTCTACGTGGCTTCAGCGAAAGACCCAAAGAATATGAATTCCTGCAGTCACGAAAGCTTTAAGTCAAGATTCAATACTCACTATTATTTTAAAAAAATTCTATGATATAGTCGATTTTAGAATGAGCTGTTAGCCCCTGCTCCAGAGGGGTGACTTCACATTTCCTGGAATCTTTGCATTAAAACCACTGAGAGCCACAGACCCGCACCCCGTTCAGTACTTCACATGCTGCCTCAGCGTTTCCTGTTGTGCTGCATCGCGTGCAACGCGGCTCCCACCAAGGTACACAACACCACGTGATGTCGGCAACACCGCCCCACACCACCGCCAGTAACACTGCCACCACCACCGCCATCCAACAGACAGAGATCCCCCGTATAGCCTCAGCAGGTTGTTGGGGCAAGTGCTGTTAGCGAGCACCTATGAAGGCCGACACGGCACACGACGGGGTGGGTGGTCAGCACAGTGGCGATGTTTACACACCACACCAGGTACTCATTTGAGGCTGACCAGTTCAGATACTCGTCACTTTGTTGGCCGTGAGCGGTAATCAAACTCGCGTTGCCGGGTTCGTAGCGCAGCCGCAACCAGCACCACAATAACCACCATTACCATCTCTGCCATGACCGCTTCCACCACCACCACCAACCACCACCACGATCCACTGAGACTGCACTGACAAGGACCCTCGAAGGTGACGGTCTCCCTCCATCTGGGGCCTCCGGTTCAATCGTCACGCTCCGCGGCCTAGGCATATCCGCTGCCTTCGATACCGTCCACCACCACCCTCTCCTCATTGTGTCCTGGAAACTGACCCTTGGTATCGGTGGCCCTGCGACCTACCACCTCGAGGCTCTTCGTCATTTATTTCCACTCATCGCCATCAAAATCGCCAATACCATCGCCTACAGCGTGGTCGGGTCTCAACTCCACTATTTCAACTCCACCTTGCCCATTCTTTTCAAGACCATCTCGCCCGTGTCCTCCTCCTCGGTGACATTCCCTCACCTCCCTCCGCTGGCTTCCCACCATCGCCAGCAGGGGACAGCCGCAAGATCTCCTTGCCTCCACTCTCGGTCGTCCGCCGAATCTCTTCCTCGCCGCTCTCCACCTGCACTTTACAGCCAGGAGCGTCCACGATGGGGGGTGCGGTGCCCGGGTCAACTCACACCGTGTGGGGCACCCCCCGTGCCCCCCACGACGCCTTTAAACTAAACCAGGAGTATAACATCTGACGCCGTGACGTCAAAGCGCAAGGGCCTCCCCCCCCCAAAGCGTGGGGCCCGGGGCAGTCGCCCCGATTCGCCGTACCCTGGGGACGGCTCTGCTTGCATCTCGCGGTGGAACTCTCTGCCGCAGCAGAGTAACTCACAACCTCCTCCTCAATCTCTCTACACCAAGGAGCAGAACCACGGTCGCTGGCAGGCGTCGTTTCTCCGTGGCATCCCCGCTGCTGCTGCTGCACGCTCGCAGAAGAATTCGCTGTACACCGACTGCGAAGGGAAACCGATAGGCCACCACCTCTGTCACCTTCGCGCTCTAGCGACGCCGAGGCTGGCTCCACACCTCAAGAGAGCCGCGGTCAATTATGCCCCTGAAATAATGTACACTTAGTCAATTCCATCGTTATCGCCACCGCCAGACACCACGCATCCCACCTACAAGGATCCCCCGCGTCACTGTCGGGGCAGCCGGCGTGTTGCCCACGTCCAGCGCGTGCCAGGGTCGCGATAAGAGAACCCGTGGCGCTTCCTGCCACACACACCCACAGACCACCACCACCACCACCACAACCACCACCACCACCAAAACAACAACGCTCTCGTAGTGGAGCCGATCGACTGTACCGGGACCACGCACCCATTCACCACCACCACCATCACACCACCACCACCATCACACCACCATCACACCACCACCATCACACCACCACCACTACTACCACCATCACACCACCACCATCACACCACCACCAACATCACACCACCACCACCACCATCACCACCATCACACCACCACCACCATCACACCACCACCACCATCACCACCATCACACCACCACCACCATCACACCACCACCAACACACCACCACCATCACACCACCACCACCATCACACCACCACCAACACACCACCACCATCACACCACCACCACCAAACCAACAGCAGCAGCAACACTCTCATTGTGGAGTGAAGCTGTTGTAACGGGGTCACACACCCAACAACCACTGCCCACGGAGCTCATGGTCCACCCTAAACCGCATCCGCACAAACCATGGCAGATGCGGATACCTGATGCACAAATGAGAAATTGAAAACTGTCCCAGTGTGCGACCGCGAGCATCCAGAACAGACTGTGCACGGCGTATAACGAGGCAATCGCCCGATACACGAATACGAAGGGAGTCATCACGGCACTCCTGCTCCTGTACACCAGCTGACGTACAGAAGAAGAAGACCACCATCACCACCACGACCACCACCACAACAACAAAGTTGTTGTACACGCCGCACACACGTGTAGCCATTTTTTTATTCACTGCTAGATGAGAACCACGGGGGGGGCTCTTTGAGCATGCTTCACCGCATAGGTCAGTGCCGGTTCGGGAGCATAGAATAACGGCACCGCACAGTACAACATTTGATTATTGTTCCACCATTGGAACCTCATTTGCCAGTAAAAAATATGATAATTGGTTTTTTACCCTTCTATCTGGCAACAAAACTGACACCTTTTTTACAAGGAGTCATGTTGGCATAGACCACAATACCTGCAGCAATGATGCAAACAAAAAACATAACTCTGATAATATATGCACTGTCCTTGAAGTTGATTGGTCCACACCCGAGACAGCTTTCCTTAGAGCCTTCCTTTCCTTAGAGCCTAGTCTCACATGGCGTCATCTGGTCCAACACCATGTGAGACTAGGCTCTAAGGAAAGCTGTCTCGGGTGTGGACCAATCAACTTCAAGGACAGTGCATATATTATCAGAGTTATGTTTTTTGTTTGCATTATGGCTGCAGGTATTGTGGTCTATGCAAACATGACTCCTTGTAAAAGAGGTGTCAGTTTTGTTGCCAGATAGAAGGGTAAAAAAACAATTATCACTGATTATTGTTGTTGTGTTGTTGTTGTTGCTGCTCCACGCTGCAGTTTGTGCGTGCTGATGGTCACCAATCCGAGTACTATCGGGGCCCTCAAGAAAAGTCCCGCACGCCTCCTGAGATGGAACACTCTCAAGGGACGGGAGGCGTGTGGTGAAATATGGTCAAACAACACCCGAGGCCTTCATCCAGCAGTGGATTGACAAGAACGTGCGTCCAGTTCGCTCCCAATTAATTATCAAGCGGGATCGCGGGATGGGGCAGGCCACGCTTTCCCACCTGATGATGGACGCTTGTGTGTGCGCCCGAAACGTCGTAATTTATTTTATTTTATTTTCTACCCACGTGACTTTACCGAAAGAACCAAAGAGCACGGATTCCTGCAGTCACGAAAGCTTCACATCAAGATCGAGTACTGTACTCTATCTACAAATGCGGCCGTTGCATTTGGTTCAATCTTTATTTTGGGTGCCAATGTCGTCCTCAATATAGCAGGCACCAGCGCACACAATGCTTCAAGTTGCCGTTGTCATGTCCACCCACCCATTGTTACCATGACCCCCCTCATCGGCCTGTGTGTATTGCACGCACAACCAGACACATCGTAAAGAAATAGCTTAACACCCGTCAAAGAATAAAATATCTACGGTGTTGTGTTCCTGAAATCCCCCCCCCCTCCCCACTTGCACAACATGCTAAGCTTCTGTGCTCTGGCACAGGAATTGAGGTTTTCTAACGGATATCAGTTGCGCAAGAACACGCAAACGCGTCGTGCCTGGCGCTCTCATGTGCAGTGTGTCTGTGTGTGTCTGTGTGTGTGTGTCTGTGTGTGTGTGTGTTGCTGTGTGTGTCTCTGTGTGTGTGTCTGTGTGTGTGTCTGTGTGTATGTGTGTGTCTGTGTGTGTGTGTGTTGCTGTGTGTGTCTCTGTGTGTGTGTCTGTGTGTGTGTCTGTGTGTGTCTGTGTGTGTGTCTGTGTGTGTGTCTGTGTGTGTGTGTATGTGTGTGTGCGTCTGTGTGTGTGTGTATGTGTGTGTGCGTCTGTGTGTGTGTCTGTGTGTGTCTGTTTGTCTGTGTGTGTGTGTCTGTGTGTGTGTCTGTGTGTGTGTGTCTGTGTGTGTCTGTGTGTGTGACTGTTTGTCTGTCTGTGTGTGTGTGCGTCTGTGTGTGTCTGTGTGTGTGTGTCTGTGTGTGTCTGTGTGTGTGTCTGTGTGTGTGTGTCTGTGTGTGTGTGTCTGTGTGTGTGTCTGTGTGTGCACTTACTTATAGTGAGGAGCGGTGGGTGTAGTGGTTAGCGATGCGCTGCGCTACGAACCCGTCGACCCGGGTTCGATTCTCGCTCACGCCCAACACCGGTGACGATTATCTGAACCGGTCCTGGGCCTCCCCTAGGTCGACTCAGCCTCAAATGAGTACCTGGTGCGATGTATAAACATTGTCACTGGGGAGACAAAGGCGGTCGGGCTTGGTGCTGGCCACCCACCCCCTCGTGTGCCGTGCCGGCCTTCATAGGTGCTCGCTAACAGCACTTGCCCGTACAGTCTGTTAAGGCTACACGGGGGGTCTTTGTCCTGGTTGCTCTCCAACAACAACGAAGGGCAGAGGAGCGACGCTCACAACAACGTGCAGAGCGCCGGGTGGCTAAAGTGCAGCAAGTTGGCACAGTAGGGGGTACAGCAGGTGCATCTACCAGTCATCTCAGTCGGTCAACCCATGGCATCTGGGTTTGTCCCGGGACCTCCTGCCAGCGAGCCTTCGACACTTCACGTGGCCTCAAAGTGCACCTGGCCTGGCACAGGCGCCGTTGTGAAATCATCGTCACTTGATGGCGAATGGCGGGGTGTTGGTATTGGTGTGTGTGTGCGTGGTGTCACCCGCACACAGAAATTAGTTAAGGAGCAACCCTGAAATTCCTTTGTCCGGGGCGTGGGAAAATATTGTTCTTCCCCGCCTGGTACATCACAATGTACATCACAATGTGCCAGGACACCCCTTGAAGCAGGTACTTAAAGCGCAGGCTTTCCTGCACAATTAAAAAATATTGTATTGTTATTAAGACAATTGTTTTACGTATGTGCTATGAAGCAGGACAATTGCACAAAACGTCCCCTATTGTAGCACGGCACAATATATATTTTTGCCTTTTAAGGCCGCGGTGTTTATTGACAAACGTGTTGAGTTATTTAAAATAAAACAATATACAAATGAAGATATAGGCCCCCATGCCATCGTCTTCTTTCCGCATGAAGACTAAAAATGTGGACGGACAGATGGTAACGCACGGGGTGGGAGTGTAAGGCAGATTGCCGGCTTCTTCACTTTGCTACTTAAATTCTCCACGACGACATCGGGTACCGTAGCCAACAACATCAGCCGCAATTCAAGCGTCGGCCGTCAAAACCCGCTCCTCGGATGAGCACGGTGGGTTACGTACGGTACAAAAGAAGTTCTGCACGGTCGTACGCGCGTGTGTGCGCGCACGCAAACAAGAGCTATAGCGGAATTCACGATAGACACAAAATCGCATCGTGTCAATACTCGGAGCACTTAACATTTGTTTAAAGATTAACTTTGTGTCATGTGCCCCCCCCCCTCCTCCTCCTTCAAGTCTTCATGCCCCCCCCCCTCCCACCCCCCTTTTAAGGCAAGGTCACACTGCAACGTTGACTTGGATGGACCGGAGTGGTTTATTGTCATTGTACCGTCGCGATACGAGTGGCTCGTGCCTGTCGAATGATTAATTTTACAAGACGGACAAAGTTGTGTGGGTTCTATGCGTTTGGTTACGTGGCTAAAGGATGATTCAATTTGCAGCCTTGCCATAACATTTAGCCACTGTAAAGGTTCAACGTCCATTAAAATACATTCCCTGTTCTAGATTTGAAGCTTTCGTGACTGCTAGACATTCATACTCTTTGTTTTTTGTTCGGTAAAGTCACGTAGGCAAAAAATAAAATAAATGAAAACAACTAAATTAAATCACGACGTTTCGGGCGCAACACAAGCGTCCTTCTTCAGGTGGGGACAACGTAGCGAACACACAACCGCTTAAGTGTGCGCGACACACTTAAGCGGTTGTGCTTTCGTTACGTTTTCATTTATTTTATTTTTTACCTACGTGGCTTTACCGAAAAAACCAAAGTGTATATTCCCTGTGTTGAATCGGGCATACGAACATGATTTGTGATGTTTGGAGGGTTGGTGTCGTGGTTATCTCCTGCTGCACTATAAACCTGGCGGCCCGAGTTCTATTCCCCGTTATGGCTCACATCAGTGGCAAGTGATTTCTGAACCGGTTCCTGGACACTGCTCATTTTGTAAGAACTTGCACCCACCAGCGTGGTGAAGTATAGTTGAACAATCCCCATGCCAGACACAGTTTTGAGAGGCCTTAATCCAGCAATGGATTGACAAAAGTCGGTAGATCACTATTTTAATCATTAATGAAATCTCAGTGTAGCCAACATTGCGTTCGTGATTAATAACTACAATGATTTACAGCCTGTTTGAGACAGCTTTCGGAGGATTTCGTCCATCAATGGATTGATCATGGCAGATGATGAACGATTAATTAAACCTTTTGCATTTGCTTGCAAAGGACTACACCCTGCAGGGGAACGATCATCGTTGATGCTGATGATGATGAATAATCCCTCATGCCCTTGTCTTTTTAATTCTCGTTTCAGGCGACCTTTGACCCAGAAGTATTTTTCAACGTATTGCTCCCTCCAGTAATCTTCTACGCCGGGTACAGCCTCAAGAGGGTACGTCACATTAACCTCCGCTCTTTTCCTGCAATACACAGAAAACCTGTACAACAACAACAACAACAAAAGCAACCATGCTGCCCTGTACAAATTATTCGAAAGCCATCAACAGCTCCTGAAGAAATGCATTCCCAGTGAAACATGCCAATGTTGGGGGCACCGTTGGCCCAACGTTCCACACGAACTTGGTTGTGGTCCTCCTGTCTTGTGTCACCGGCAAAATAAATGTGAGTGCATGTGGTCGAATGGCAGCAGCAACAGCAGCAGCAGTGATGCGGAGAGAGACGACTGTACATTGGTTGAATCCTTATTGGGACTCATCATTACACCGCAGTCACAAAAGCTCACTACCGCAAAGTTTACCTGTGGGAAGCAAATATCGTAATTGCCATCGTTATAACCATCATTGTCAGCGTAAGAATGAGCGGGCGCATTGGGAATTAATGTAATTGGAAATGTAGCCCTATTATTGTGCAAACTTAGTGAAACATGAGCCTGGTTCGAGTGCCACTGGTGAGGCAGGTTAGGCCTGGTGTGAAATGCTCTGTGCAAGGTGCCGGATTTCAGAAAAACAAACAGCAGCTCCGTCTCACTCGGAATTGTAATTCTGGTCATTTGTAAATTAGTACAGTTTTACATTCGTGCCATAGAAGGGAAATAATAAAATAATAAAAATAAAACATAATAAAATAATTCTCACGACGTTTCGGCCACAACGCAAGCAGCCGTCCTCAGGTGAAGAACAGGTCCTATCGGGAAGACAGCGTCTGAATTAAACACCACCAGGCTTGGAGCGTATATTTAAGCTGGGTTGGAGGGGGAAGCGCGCCTTGACAAAATAATTTGCATATCAAGAGGAATTTAGCATATTTATGGGAAATACAGATTATGTTTTATTTTTATTATTTTATTATTTCCCTTCTACGTGACTTTACCGAATAAACCAAGAAGATGAATCCCTGCAGTCACGAAAGCTTTAAATCGAAATTCGTGCCATACTTAGCTTTGCGGTAGCACAACATTATCTGTACTAGGTTCACAGTAGCGGCCGATAATTGCCATGTGTAAATGCAACTAAGTGATTTGCGGTGTTTCATTTTTAATATTTGGTGACTTTGGACCGTCACGCCGGCAGACAATAGCCCGCTATTGCCAATGACGTCAGGCGGATCTTTAACATCCACTGTGAAGCAGACGGTGCAAGATTTATGCCACGGTTAATTATACAACGGCGGAATTAACCGGGGTTCAAACCGCGAAACCTCTGGAACAAGCGGCGACCGCGCTACCGCTGAGCCGTGTAACTGGCCCGGTACCGTCACACGTCTCTCGCGAGCTCGGCAGGGGTTTGAGCCTGGACAGCGATTGGATGGGTGGCCACCATGCACAGAGGTTGTGCCACACAGGGCTATAGAGAGCGGCGCAGCGTGTGCGGCGGTCGACGTCATCGCCTTGGCCAAAGAGGCTTGCTTTTGTGAGCGGTGGGGTTTTTATGGCCAGGTTTCGGATAACCGCTTGGATCAATTCGGCCAGTTTTCCCGAGAGTAAGTCACCAATAACAACAGCAGCAACAACAACAACGCAGCTTCGTACTAAAATGTCACTCGTATTGGGTCGTCTTTCATGAGCGTTATTGGGAATCCCGCGATCGGAGACCGACAAAGACGGACACAGCCAATGCATCGACGCGTTTTCACTTTTAAGTTTGGTCCTGTTAGGCAAGAGAACACGGAGGCGGTGGCGGTGGTGGTGGCGATGAGAGGTCCCATCTGCTTGGGCGCATCCAGCCATCAATGGGGCTGAGAGCAAATAGATGCGCAGGCGAGCTGGCAGTTCTTACAAAGAAAGGGCCAGCAGGGGTTTACAGAAGCGTGTGGGGCTTCAGTGACAGAACAAACACGGCCCACGATATCACGTGAGGACAGCGAGCGCCGGGGATAGTGAGAACGCTCAAAGCAAAAGATGGAGACGATTGTGAACCGAGGCATCCGCTGTGCGGCAAAAACGGATTTGCGAGTCGAGGAATTCAACGTTATACGGAAACGATCTATATTTGACATCCAACGGAAGATGAAAAACACAGCATCTGAGTGCAAATAACAAAAGGCAAAAGCTGTTTGTGGGTGTGCGCGTTTAAAACGGTTGCCTCTGACTGAACCCCTCAGGATGCTGCCCGGTGTTGTCCGATCTCGGAAGTTAAGTGGGATTGAGCCTGGATAGTGCTGGGATAGATATCCGCTATGCGCCAACAGCTTATATCAATGGAGAGAGTAAGCGAGTTTGACTTTGACTGACTAGAAATAATAAAATAATAAAAATAAAACACAACAAAATAATTCTCACGACGTTTCGACCACAACGCAAGCAGCCGTCCTCAGGTGAAGAACAGGTCTGTCGGAAAGACAGACCTGTTCTTCGGAAAGACAGACCTGTTCTTCACCTGAGGACGGCTGCTTGCGTTGTGGCCGAAACGTCGTGAGAATTGTATTTTATTATGTTTTATTTTCATTATTTTATTATTTCCCTTCTACGGGACTTTACCGAAAGAACCAAGAAGATGAATCCCTGCATTCACAAAAGCTTCAAATCGAAATTTGACTGACTACTTTTGTCATAAAGTCGTCTCGGAGCCAGCCTCGTGGCTTGCCCTGGGGGGGGGCTGGATGGGGGCTGGACTTGTTCCCACTGCCGAGTCAGCGACGTGTCCCCAGCGGCAGCAGCGCGTTCGCCGCTTGCCGTGGAGGTTTGCGGTTCGAAGCCGGCAGGCCGCCCTGGATATCGCTCGCCGCGAGTGTCGACCGCAGTAGTAATGATGATGATAGTAACAACAATAATAATAATGCAACGCGCCGTCCGCTTCGCTCAATGAACGGCAGGTGATACCGTGTCACGTCATTCGAAATGAGGAGGCCATCGTGTGCCACCACCGTCATCGTTCGAGTATGGTAAATTAGAAAAAATGTTCTTGCAAACGACTCAATTGGGATAACACGCAAGTAACGTTACCCCCACACCCCCCCACTGTGAAAAATTGGCAAGACCATTTCGATACTAGAGTTGAGACTCAGTGAGGCTGTTCTGGGTAAACACGCGGAGTAATAATAATGACGATGATTGATATATAACAATCATCATCACGTTTGTCTTTTTCTTTGCAGCGGCACTTTTTCCGAAACCTGGGTTCAATCCTGACATACGCATTCCTGGGCACCGCGATATCCTGCATCATCATTGGGTAAGAGATTTCCCCCCCCCTCCACCTCCACCCCTTCCTCCCCCCCACTGCAGACTCTGACCCTTGACCCTGACGACGGCTGCCCCCCCCCCTTCTTCCTCTCCCATCCTCCCTGCATCCCTCACAGGAGTAGAGTGACCGCTTGTCTGGACCATTCTCACTCAGAGGGCCCTTTGTTGTCCAATAACAAGCCTTGCCGCGTCACTCGCAAGGAATTTGGACGTTCAGCCGCAATCACAGCCCACAAAACTGCTCTTTATGTCCAATTCCTTTTTTTTGTGAACACGTGCGTGACTTCACCGTTGAAAAATTTATTATTTTTTGAATGCTTTGGTTTTTGGCCCTTTTTTTTGGCGAATTCCACTTTTAGAGACGGATACATTTAACAACAACAATAAAAAGTTGGCCTTTTGTTTGGGTGGAATGGGTTATTTTAATTTTATTTTTAAAGCAGGCAGTTAGAAACACACAAACAAAAATCCATATATAGGCAGCCCACTGGTATAACAGGGAGACATGATGGAGAAAAACACATTTTACTTCAAAGAATCCGCGCATCTCTCACCAATTTCAGTGCACTCCTAAAATCGTTGAACACTCTCCCACTTAATCAGCTGTCGAGAAGTTATAAATCAGCGGGGTATCTATAAATGGATCTCCCTGTTGCAAAAAACATTCGGCTCCACACTACTCCAGTGCTATTACGCTGAGGCTCAATCCATATGAAGCCCTTTGTCTATCCACTGCTGGATGAAGGCTTTCCTCACACTGTGTCAGTCGTGGTGCTGGGGAGGCGGGAGCAGGGGGTGGGGGTGGTTGTTTGACCATACTTCACCACGCCTGTCATGGCGGATTAGCTGGACGTCTGGATATGACTCATCGGTGATGTTCGCTGTGGCCGCTAATCAAACTCGGGTTCACAACAGAGTGCACTAACCGCTGCACCACCACTCCCCCCTCCCCCACACTTGTTTCCCATTTCTTATCCACAAAAGTTCGGATATAAACTATTAAGAGATTTTTTCAGAACGACCTGGCCACGAATGCCAGCTCAACGAAGTGGCTGATTGTGTGAATATAGAAGCCACATTCTCGAAGCGCGTGTTGATTATTAATGTGGAGGGAAAAACCTGGAGGAGCCGGAGAAAAATCCACGTGACCACGGGGAGAGAGAGAGACATACACACTCCAAATATACAGCAGCAGGCGTCAGGCTCGGGATCGAACCCACTACATATTGTTGTCCTTCCCCACACCTCCGATTAGCGCGGTTGGCTACGTATGGTGTGAAAGAAGTTCAAAATACATACATACTACCTCCTGCATACCAGGCGAGGGAGTAAACACCTCGCCACTGTGGCGGCCTCAAGCTATCACTCGCCGCTGACGTGAGCCATGGATGGGACTCGGGTCGCCGGCCTTGTGACCGCGGCTCGCTGTACCACCGCTCGCGTCTCACCGAATCCCTGCGATTGACGTGACCGATCTGCTGGATGCCCAGAGTCTGTGTGGCGTGGGGCGGTGATTTGGAAAGGTGACACGCGGTGGGCTTGGAATCAATTATACATCGGCCGTGTCGGGTGCCGCGGTGGCAAGGCAGCCGCGGCGCAGAAGGCAAAAAAATCGTCGCGTGGCCCGGAGTTGCGGGGCGATTCCCCGCGCGCTCAAACTTCCGCACCACCCCCGCTCGCTTCAGTCGCGTCTCGACGACCCAATACCGCCGGAAGAAACGTTTCGAAGTTTACTGAAGCGAAAGGATTTTTTTCTATTTTCGGTCGATGGCTTTAGGCGCCACGGTGGTGAGATCTTAACGACCCCGCCTAGTATGCAGGAGCTCGTGGGTTCAACCCCGACCGTGACGCCTGTTGTACATTTGGAGTTTGCGCGTCTCTCTCCGCGTGGTCGCGTGGCTTTTTGAGTCCACGAAGTGAACGGCGCTCTGTCTCGGAGGTTATCAAACGGATTTTGAAAATGGAGGCGTAAATATGCGGCGCTTTGATTAACGCCACTAAATGACCGCACACACACAAGGAGATTGACTCAACTGTCGCGGTGCTGCAATCAGCTTAAACGTGCATTTTTTTCAAATCCCAAAACCGTATCGCTGTTTTCGGGGCAAGTAAAAGCTGTTCATATTTAAACGTATAAATAAAGAATAAACATCGAGCTCTCCTTCATGCAGTGAGACCCCTGGACGTGGAGACGCACGAAGGAGACCGAACGTTCCGCATCAAACCCCTTCGCTCTTGAGAGAGACAGAGTTCACTTCCCTGCTCGGAGTTCAAACCCAAACCACCATCCCCCCCTCCTCCCACCCCACGGCAGGGGGTCGGCAACCCGCGGCTCCGGGCCTGCGGTGCGCCTCTTTGAGGGCTGCTTCGCGATGTTTGTTTATGAAGGAACCGCCAGCGTCCCGTGATGCACCACATGAATTGCGGCGCTTGAGATATCGAGGTTTAATTTTTTTTTACCGAATTCCAAAAAAAGTCTCCTCTTGTTATATTGGTTGGCGACCCCCCTGTCCTACAGGGATGATTACCGCTTCTGAAGGCCAGGAAACCGGTATTTTGTTCCCAGTGGAGCCTTATTTAGGAAGGGGTCGCCATTCCTATGCTTTACCCCACCACTCGTGACCGGCCTGTAGACTCACCTGCGACGAACGCCAAAAAAAACCTGGCCCATGATTTCGTTTTTGTTTCAAACGCCGCGCCAAGAAGTGGAATCGGGCCGGCCATCTCTGGATCGCAAGTCCAGTGCGCTACCCATTAAACCACCATGGCAGCTGCCTTCGACAATTCTCTGTTAAATACTGGAGAACGTTTCCTTCACTGCTCTAAGTTATCTTCCATTTTAACAACACTACCCAAAAGGTCGATAAAGCAAAGCACCGCTTTGTGGGAATGACAGCAGCGGCTTGTCCCGCGGAGAGACTCAAGGTGTGCATTGCGTAGGAGGCACGCTACGAATGATAATGCACCTAATAATTTACGAACTTGACCTCGCAGTAGGAACGTGGAATTTCCACCGCTGGCTCGCAGGCCGTCGACACGATGCCGAGTGCCGTTCAGCAGCCCGACAGCGCAAGGGGGGACTTTGATGATTTAATATTTATTTTTTATGAACACTGCTGCCGGAAATTTTTAGTTCCAAACGGAAGAGCTCGTGCCACCCCCGCACACGAACTTGCCCGAGGCGTCGCTCGCCACGTCGTCGTTACTACTTTCGGAGAATTTTTCCGTCGCTCGTGTGCGCTCGCCCACGTTGGCTCCCCCACCCCCAAGGGCGTTTTTTTTTTTACGTCGCCACTGTGGTAGCGGCTCCTTCACGAAAAGGGAAGCGAAAGAGAAGATGGAGAGGGCCTGAGGGCCATTGGCATGTTCGCCCTGTGCAGGAACAGCAACGCCCATCTTCACTTTCATTTCAGTGCCTCTTTCACCGGTGATGCAATGGTAAGCACGCCGTGCCGTAAACTCGGCAACCTCGGTTCGACTCCTGGCCATGGCTCACATCAGTGGCGAGTAATATCTGTTTCCGATATGGCCAGATCTCCGAAGCTAAGCAGGGTTTAAGCCTGGATAGTGCTTGGATGAGCGACCTTAATGCCCATTCTAGACTACTTGGAGCCTACATTATCACACCATGGCTCCATCCCTCCACGGTCCATCAACCCAGCCACCAAGTCCCTGGATTTACACCCATGTCATTTACATGAATGCAACAACCGCCGACAATGACATTGTATTTCGATTTAAAGCTTTCGTGACTGCAGGGATTCATCTTCTTGGTTCTTTCGGTAAAGTCACGTAGAATGGAAATAATAAAATAATAAAAATAAAAACATAATAAAATAATTCTCACGACGTTTCGGCCACAACACAAGCAGCCGTCCTCAGGTGAAGAACAGGTCTGTCGATAAGACATTTCCATTCTACATGACTTTACCGAAAGAACCAACAAAATGACATTGTATCGACTAATATTGCAGACGTTGAATAATCTTGAATGTAGGAAACACGACAGTCTACAGCACCTTGTCAATCCACTGCTGGATGAAGGCCTCCGCTACGCCGCGTCAGTCACTGAGGTTGTATGGCCTTACTTCCCCACGCTGGTCAGTGCGGGTTAGTGCAGTGTAGAAAGGGGGTGATGTCAGCCGTGGCTGCATATCGAACTCAGGTTGCCTGGTTCGTAGTGCAGCGGGGCTGACAAAAAAACATTTTTAACCGTGGTCGCGTTTCACAATTTCTTGATTATTTTTTCGCGTGTGTTCTCCGTCGCTGTTGTAAATGATGGGAAGCAGATTCTTATTTTTTTGGCTCCCATTTTGTGTGAGCAAAACAGCGCCGCCCGTTCGAGGTGCGGCCGCGAAGTGAAACAACGCAGCAACGCCGTGCAAGGCGACAATATGCAGAAACCCGTTGGCAGGAGGAGCCAGTCGCCCAGCTTTTAGGAATCGCTCGGTTCCAAGAATACTCTTGAAATGTTCGACGAGGTTATAACGATTGAATCCATCAAAACGGAGCTCCCCCCCCCCCACATCACTTTCGGGAAATTGCACAGATTGATCTTTGACGCGTTTTACCCTTCAAATTATTGACGCGCGGTGATGGAGCGTGCGTGAAATGCTTGGGCGATCGCGGCGTCGGGCACGCCGCCGCCACCGCCGCCGCCACTTAGGTCTGAAAGCAAACATGGGCAGATCTCCCTGCTGCTGCTGCTGCGTCCCATGAGTCCATCATCAGCCGATTGGATTTCGAGACCGATATCATCAAGCGGCATTTGTGTAAGCGAGCAAACCCTGCACCGGTTTCAACCTTCCGGGTCTCATCAGCAGAGTCAGGCTTAAATTTCGATTTAAAGCTTTCGTGACTGCAGGGATTCATCTTCTTGGTTCTTTCGGTAAAGTCACGTTGAAGGGAAACAATAAAATAATAAAACATAATAAAATACAATTCTCACGACGTTTTGGCCACAACGCAATGAGGACGGCTGCTTGCGTTGTGGCCGAAACGTCGTGAGAATTATTTATTATGTTTTATTTTTATTATTTCCCTTCTACGTGATTTTACCGAAAGAACAAAGAAGAAGAGTCAGGATTGTTAAATCATAATTTAGATGTATACGACGCCCTTGAGCAATGGATCACAGAGCGCCATGCGTGTAAAGGAGGACAGCAAGTGAGACGTGACCGAGGAGAGAAAGACTAACCAGGCGACATGAAGAGCCAGAGAGAGAGAGAGAGTGATGGACGTTGTAAACAGCTGGTGGGGTCTTTGGCGGCGACTTAGGAGGTCTCCAATGGACTGCGAGTCCCTGACCTCATAGGGCAGGGAATTCCGGAGCCGGGGCGTCGTGCGGACAAAAGTCTGGTGGGCACCCCGGGGTCGGAGCCGGGTAGCGCGCGGCGGGTGGATGGATCTCAGCGAATCTCGGTGGAGGGAGTGCGAGGCCGGATCAGCTCGTGGACGTGTGTTTGACGAGCGAGCCCGTTTCGAGCCTAGAGCACCGGTAGGAAAATCTTGAACTCGGCGGGGGTTTGAACCGGGAGTCGACGCAGAGAGACCGCGAGCAGTGGCGTGAGAGACGGTGCGATTGAAGGACATGGCGGGCGCGTTTCGGACGGGCCGCAGGCTACTCGGGAGGTCAATTTAGGGCTCTTGACAGTAAGGCGTCGCAACGGTCAATAGTCAGATGCCATGGCCGGATGTTATCGGCAAGAGCGCTCCATGTAAATGATGGGGCCCCGTCCGATGCACGAAGCAGTGCCGTGTAAAATTCCACATACGTCCGTAGATTCGTCATCATTATCATCAGCAGCATCATCATCAGCCGTGGTCAATCCACTGCTGGATGGAAGCCTCCCCCAAGCTCGCGTCACCTCCCGCGATCCTGCAATGAGATCGTGCACCCAGCACCTGCACCCGGAACCCGTTTCATCGCTCCATCTCCCCGGCGGATGGCCTCTTTGAGACGCATTTCCCGTCCTTGGCTGTCGCTCTATTCGTGTTTTTTTTTGTTGGATGTCGTCCATCGCCCTTTCGAGCAATGACGCGTCTCTTCCCACGCCCCGCTTTCTTTCCTTAATTAGTCGGGTGGTGATGTCACTAGCCTGTGCGTGTGTGCGTCTTCTCTCATCCCATGTGTTCATCTTTCTGCCAACTCTGTCTGTAATTCGTAGAATGCGTTTCTCCCTGCCTCTCCGTTGCACGCTTTTCAATTTTCGTTCCGGATTCGACGCGAGTGACCGTGGCGCTTTTGAGCCATGCGTCATAGCAGGCGGTGGCAGGCACCGGCAAAAAAAAAATTTGCATTTCTTCTTTAGATAAAAGTTTAAGAAATAAAGACAACGTTCGCTCTTTAGTTGACGTGGCATCTTATTTTATAATATCACTGTGAATACAAATTAGTTTGTTTAAGGACGGCATTTGTGATTATTGGAGGGTTTGTCTGTTACTCAATAGCTACTATTCTTGTAACTATTCATATGCCGATTTAAAAAAAAAATTATTTTCTTAGGAAACATAAAAAAAAACATTTGGGTAAAATGTAGACTCCATCTCTTACTCTCTTTATGGTCTCTCCATGCAATATTATTGATATGCTATGAAGAACGGCCATTGTCTACATCACATTACTACTATAATGAGCCAATAATGTCTTGTTTGTGTGTAACGCGCGTGACGTCACTCCACATTCCGCACCCCCCCCCCTAATTAATATTCATGAGCGATTGGATTTTTACACTCACGCAGAAGGTCGAGCGGAAATAAAAAATAATTTTACGCAAGTTCTCTTTAAGTTTCACGTTTCTTTATTGAAAGTAAATCTAATAAGTAATTCTACGCAGCAACAAAGTGCATTTGGTGTCTTTATTTATTTCTTCAGCACTTGAGACAAAAGGTTAGTCTAATTTATGGTTCTACATTATGGTAAAATAGACATTTTTACGTGTGATCGATTTTCAATTTATTTCAACCCCAGCGACCGAAAGCAGAAGAGAATAAATTATCAGAGCAGTGAATTTGAACAAATTGAAGGTCAGTTATATACAGAAATCCACGTGACCACGGGGAGAACATGCAAACTTCAAATATACAGGCGTCAGGGGTCGGGATTGAACCCATGATCCTGTATACCAGGCAAAGTAGTTAACATCTCACCACCTTGGCGCCCCGATGCTAGTGACCCGGTGCTTTCAAAGGCAAGGTAGGTGGGTCACGTCAGCATTTGTTTTTACTCTCCAACCCCACAAGGCTACGAGGTGGTCAGGATATGGCCCTACAGCAATTTCTATCCGTCCCCAAATCACAGCTCGTTGATGTTTTGAGACAATTTTGTCAGAACGTTCGCATTAAACCAGGGTTTCCTCTGGCTGGGAGCAAGCGATGTGTACGTGACCCCTACATGACCCCCGTGTGACCCCTACGTGACCCCCGCGTGACCCCCGCATGCCGCTCCTCTGTGACTCTCCAGGCTCATCGTCTACGGCTTCACGCAGATCCTCGTCGCCATGGGGCAGCAACGCAGCAGCGGATTCTACTTCAACGACTGCCTCTTCTTCGGCGCCATCGTGTCTGCCACTGACCCAGGTGGCGCCACCCCCGCGACCCGAGCACAGGGCCTGACCCCTTTCCCTCTCGGCCTGCGCCTAACGCAAGCGCTAACTCGCTCTCTCAAACCATAACCCTGGCCCTCCCTATGACCCTAACGCAAGACCTGACCCTCGCTCTCACCTTGACCCTGACCCAAGTCCAAACCTTCGTTCTCTCCCAAACCCTGACCCGAATACAATGCGCTGGCCCCCACTCCCTGCCTCAAGTCCTTCCTTCAGCGTGCTGCTGGAGGTAGGGAGGGAGTGCCTCTCTCTGTGTGAGTGTCGCCCGTGTCTCTCTGGTGCCACCTGGTGTCGTCACGTGGGGTCGCCACGTGGTGTCGCCACAGCGGCAACGTTGGAAGTCTGGTGCGGATGACCGCGTGTGTGCGTGCCTGTGGGGAGCGGTGGTGTAGCGGTTAGCGCTACGCTGCGCTGCGAACCCGTGTTCGATTCCCGCTCACGGCCACCACCGGTGACGATTATCTGAACCGGTCCTGGGCCCTCCCCTAGGTCGACTCGGCCTCAAATGAGTGCCCGGTGCGGTGTGTAAACATCGCCACTTGGTAGACACAGGCGACCGGGCGATCGTTCTGGCCACCCCACCCCTTTGCACGTCGTGCCGGACTTCATAAGGTGCCACTCGCTAACATCGCTTGTCACCAGCGGTCTGTTAAGGCCACGTGGGTTGATCTTTGTCTCTGTGTGCCGTACGCCCCTGGCAGTGACCGTCCTGGCGATCTTCCAGGACCTGCGGGTGGACGTGGATCTGTACGCGCTGCTCTTCGGAGAGAGCGTCCTCAACGATGCCGTGGCCATCGTGCTCGCATCGTGAGCCTCCACACACACACGCACACGCAAAGAGAAATATACCCCGTGTAGTCCACATACGGAGGCCAACAAGGCACACGGAGGTCGGTGCGGACAGAGTTTGCTTGCGCTGAACCAATGCCGCTGGAATCGTGGACTCCTGGGAGGCCAGAAGGCCGATGGGACATGTGGAGGGCCACATTTGGGAAGGAGGTGAATCGTTCGCTTGTTCATCATCCACACCGGCGCTCGCGATTATTTCGTGTTCAACTTTAACTCGCCACCCTGCCGAGTTAACACGGTGGCGAGAAGTGAACTACCTTGCCTTGTATGCAGGTCGTGGGTTCGATACTGACCCTGACGCCTGCTGTATATTTGGAGTTTGCACGTTCTCCCCGTGGTCGTGTAGATTTTTATCTGGGGTCCTCCGGTCCCCCCCCCCCCCCCTACGTTTAGAATCAACGTCACGCATTTAGAGTATTCGGCCGATTTAAAGTTCCACGTTACGATAAGCCCACTTCGTTGAGCAATCATTTGCAGGTCGCTTCTGAAAAAGGGGCTGCGTAGCTGAGTGCAGCCTTATCTGGTGAAACCACAAATTATTTAGACAATTTTTTTGGGTTACTTTTATTGAGTTGGATAGTTCAACGGGCAACCTCACAGCTGGCTGTGTCACCTGACGTGCTGTGATGACCAGTCACCCCCCACGCCCCCCACACAGCTCCATCGCGCTGTACAGCCCCGCGTCGGGGAACCCACACTCGTTTGACGCCAGGGCCTTCTTCAGCGCCGTCGGCCACTTCGTGGGCGTCTTCAGCGGCTCTTTCGCCATGGGGGCCTCCACCGCCGTGCTCACCGCCCTCATATCCTCGTACGCGCACGTCTTGGTGCGGGCGGCGCTGTTGTCGCACGGTGCTCATCGTTCAGCCCCTATCGCCGCTCCGAGACGTCTGCAAGGCGCAGGGTGGGTGGTCCCGTTCGCCGCCGAATCTCGGGACGTCACGATCCATGGGCAGATGGCCCCGTAGGTGTCCACTGCACATTTTTGTCATTTGTTTTCCACTTTCCTCTCTTGTCTTGTCGTGCCAATGTGCTCGAGTAGTGCTACATGTCGTCGTCAAGCCGTTCCCTGTCAGGTCCTCCTCTCTTTCTCGTTCCTTACATTTTTCCGAACAACAACAACATGCTTGAAATGTTCCTGTTGTTGTCTATCCCACGTGTGTCCAAATAGTGCCATTATCCTTCTCATCACTGCCTGCATCATCAGTTTGTCTTCTTCAATGTGCAACCTTTTTCTTGCTTCTGCGTTGATCACTCTTTGGGTCCAGTTGAGATGCAGTATCCTTCTGTAGCAATACATTTCAAATACTGACCAAAAGCGGTTAGCGTTGTTTTTAAAGACATTGTACTCACCGCAGAGAACCGTAGCGACACGACCGCACTCTATGACAGCTGGCGCCAAACTGTGCCACACGCCCTCCCGCATGGCCTTGTGGGAGTCTCGGTACGTCTTCCGACCTGAAGACGTTGTTCTTCCGATCCCGTTCTGACGACGTACACAAATGGGGAAGGGTTAATCGGCGGTGACGCCAGGCCGTGAGCAACTCGACGAGGTGGCGGTAACATCCTTAACCGCGCGACCTCCGACCTCGGCCGCTGCCCCCCCACCCCCCCATCGCCCCTCCGCCCCCCGCGCATCTCACATCACCAAGTTCACGAAGCTGCGGGAGTTTGTGCTGCTTGAGACGGCGTTGTTCTTCCTGCTGTCGTGGAGCACCTTCCTGCTGGCCGAGGCCTGCGGGATGACAGGTGAGCGACCCGCACTGCACCGCCAATCAACATCAACATCATCTTGGTTCTTTCGGTAAAGTCACGTAGAATGGAAATAATAAAATAATAAAAATCAAACATAATAATACAATTCTCACGACGTTTCGGCCACAACGCAAGCAGCCGTCCTCAGGCGAAGAACAGGTCCGTCGATAAGGCAGTGACTTTACCATTATGTTTAATTGTTATTATTTTATTATTTCCATTCTACGTGACTTTACCGAAAGAACCAAGAAGATGAATCCCTGCAGTCACGAAAGCTTCAAATCGAAACATCAACATCATCATCATCGTTTGAACGCGTACAGCTTTCGCGACAGATTACTCGCCATAATATTGGTCGTGAAAGCGCTCCTGTGGCCGTCTGGAACGCTCTTCCTTCCTATATTAGGAATGCACTGTGGAGCTGTGCACTTTTCAATCTAGATTGAAAACCCACTTCTTTAGAACTGCTTCTTGTGTTTAATTGTCCTTCCCCCCGCACCTCCGATTACCACGATTGACTACGTACGGTGCGAAAGAAGTTCAACATACATACATAGATAATGGGGTGTTTTTTTGGGTTAGATTGCTTAAATCTAAATGTGCCGTAAACCCACCTCCACACGACGCAGCCGATTAGTAAGAGGTCTCCGTTGTGATCGTGGTGGTGGTGGCGGTGGCGGTGGTGCAGGGATCGTGGCGGTGCTGTTCTGCGGCATCGTGCAGGCGCACTACACCTACAACAACCTGTCGGAGGAGTCGCGGCTCAGGACCAAGCAGGTGCGGCACGGGGACACTGGGGGAGAGGAGAGAGGGGGGGGCATGGGGGGGGGCATGGGGGGGACATGGGGGGGGGCATGGGGGGGACATGGGGGGGGGCATGGGGGGGACATGGGGGGGCATGGGGGGGCATGGGGGGGCATGGGGGAGGGGGGGCATGGATGGGGGAGGGGGGGCATGGGGGAGGGGGGGCATGGATGGGGGAGGGGGGGCATGGATGGGGGAGGGGGGGCATGGGGGAGGGGGGCATGGGGGAGGGGGGCATTGCATCAAACGAGATGAGAGGGGAGAGGTGGGAAGGGCGAGTCACGGAGGGTTTTGAAGACCGCAAGTGCGATCTTGAAATCGGTCCGGGAGGGGGGGGGGGGGTGGTGGGATTGCATTGGGATCCGGTGGAAGGATCAGAGCGTTGGGGGGCGACGTGACCACGGGCGCGGGCGAGGAGTCTCAAGCAATGGAGCGTGAAGGTCCCGGCGCCAGGGTCGGGAGGCGTGGGTCCGCGCTTCACGGGGCCCCAGCTCGCGTGTCGTCGTTTCTCCTTCCCCTCCCCCGGCACGTGCAGTTCTTCGAGTTGCTCAACTTCTTGGCGGAGAGCTTCATCTTCTCGTACATGGGCCTGGCGATGTTCACGTACCAGCACCACGTCTTCAACCCGATCTTCATCGCCGGCGCCTTCGTATCCTCCGCCAAGCACCGTTCCGTTGTTGTTGTTTTTATTTTATTTTCCTTCCTGCCGCGTGAAAATGTTTCGTAGCCAGAGGCCCCCCACCCTGTCCCCTAGGGTCGCACGGTGAATCGGGGCGACCGCCTCGTGTCACGTGCTTTGGGGGGGGGGGGGGGGGGCTTCCCTGCTTCAACGTCACGGTGTCAGATGCTACACTTCCGGTTTAGTTTGAAGGCGTTCGTGGCACAGGTGACCAGGGCGCCCAGGGGTCAGAGACACGGAGCCGCTGGCATCCTAGGGGGTTTGAAATCCACTTTTCTGCCACCCATCCTAAGTCATTAAACCAGGTGCTCAGGTGTAATGAGTTGATGATCTCAGCCTGGTCAGCAATAATTGCGTTACAAAGTCGGTTTGATTCTGTCTAAATTGCAATTCTGAGCAAGAAAAAATGTTGATGCCCGTGAAAATTGTCTGCCAGTAGGGGCTGATGATTGCCATGTAAACTCCAATTGACTCATTTACGGTGTCATTTTCTTTAATTTTGGCAAGGTTGAAACATCACGCAGCACTCATTTCGAATATGAGTGAAGCAGACAGCCTAGTACTAATGATCTCGTTCTCGCAAACTGCAGTATTAACCAGGGCGACCTGCCGGATTCTAACCGCGAACCTCTGCGACAAGGGGCGAAAAGCGCGCTACCCCTCCCTGGTGTGGAATGGACACTGATTAAATCGATGATCATGAATGTGATCGCAAAGTTTTTTATCCTTGACCCAGGGTGCTCTCCTCTTCGTCCTCGACCGCACCGACCCCTCCCTCCTCCCCCCATCCCACTTGCCCCCCGTACAGCTGGGCATCTTCATCGGCCGAGCGTGCAACATCTACCCGCTCTCCTTCCTGCTGAACCTCGGCCGTCGCCACCGCATCGGCTGGAATCTGCAGCACATGATGATGTTCTCAGGTGTTGCGGGGGTCGGCTTCGTGCTACGTCGTTCACGTGGGACGGGGGGGGAGGGTGGGCGGGGTACGTGCGGTGACACGGCCTGGGTGGGAGGGTCACGCTCGTCCACCCAGGAAAGTGATCGCCGAGTCTCAGGGAGTTTTTACAGTCGGCGGGGAGAGCCGGGGCGGGGGGGTGGCGTGGGGTAGGTCAAGATGCCGAACCTCCGATAATTAGCGCGGTTGGCCACGTACGGGGCGAAAGCAGTTCCACATACACACGTACAACATTCATGTACATACTAACAACACGCGGTACAACCGCAACAACGCACGTCCGGAGGGCTGCACCGCACGCCTCGGTGTTACCGCCGTTGCTGTTGTTTACCTCGTCGTTGTCGTCGTTGTTTACATTGTTGTTGTTGTTGTTGTCGACGTGCCACCCCCAGGCCTGCGTGGGGCCATCGCGTTCGCTCTGGCCATCAGGAACACCTCGCTGCCCGCCCAGCAGACCATGCTCACCACCACGCTCTTCATCGTCTTCTTCACCGTCTGGTTCTTTGGCGGAGGCACCACTCAGATGCTCACGTGGCTCAACATACGGTGAGGGAGGGCTCGATGAGACGCCATTCTTGTCACTGCTCTCACTGTTACGGTCGTTAAATGTGGCCAGATCGTGACGCAGCGGCCCAACCGAAGTAAGAAAATTGCTAATCTTAATATTCAATCTAGATCTTAAGTTTTCGTGACTGCAGTGATCCATACGCTTTAGTTCTTTCGGTAAAGTCACGTAGGTATAAAATGAAATATATAAAAAAATTATTAGAATCTTAATATTGGCGACGAAAACGGTATACGTTTTTAGTTGATGCAAAAACTTTTTAATGATAGTATCATCATCAGCAGTAGCAACAGCAGCAGCAGCAACTGCCTTCAGTGTATGTATGTTGAACTTCCTTTGTACCGTACGTATCCACCCAACAAGCTAAACACGAAACAGTTCCAAAGAAATGAATTTTCAATCTAGATGATGATTTAAAAGTAGATAGCTCCAGTGGCTTCCTAATATCGGAAGGAAGAGCGTTCCAGACGGCCGCAGAAGCGCTTCTGAAAGCGCCGTGCGATGCGGTGACCGTCTTTGTCAAGAGCCGCTGTTGCGAGGATGAGCGGAGTTCACGTGACAGTTTATGTTCCTCGACGAGACCAGAGAAAACAAGAAACGGAGCGCGCGGATACGGGAACGTCCGCAAGCATCGACTGCTAGGGAAAGCAAGCTGGGTAGGACGCGTCACGGCTAAGAGGGACGGTGTCCGGTGGTCGAGACTGATGATAGAATGCCAGCCAAAGGAGAGAGAACGCGTCCGAGATATCGTCCATTGTGGACGCCACCTCGTGTGCAGCACTCAAGACCTCGACTGTCGCACCCGCAAGTCCAGCAGTGGATAGATAATGATCTAACGCCGATTAACGATGACGACGACGAAATACACCAGGGCTGAAGTTGCTCATTTGTTCCTTTCGGTGCGGCTCGCTTGCCCGTTGGCAGGAAATTTCCACCGGCGACGAGAGAGATACGGCTGCGGAGAGCCTCGTGCGGAGCCCAGATAATCTCCTCGGCGCGCCCACGGCCACCACCTGCGAGCTCGCGGCGGCAGCCACAGTGCCGAAGGAAAACAAATCTCTCTCTCCCGCGCGCACGGCGCGGGCGCGGGGAGTTGGGGGGGGGGCACGCACTCAAAACTATTTTGAGCACGGGATATTAGTGGCGAAGCAGAGCGGCGAGCAAAACGCTTCCGATCAGTGCGGTTGGTCGGCTGCGTAGAGTGCGAAAGAAGTTCAACGTCACACACACACACGTCGGTTTTCTGCAGGTGATGTGATCATTTTCGCCGGGCGGTAGTGGCTACGCACATGGCCTGTGTAATCCAGCTCCGTGATCAGGGCAGCGAGTGGTTGGTGGATCGTCGCTCGCAGATGTTGTGGAACTCCTTCCCTGTGCACGTCGAGGAGGTGCCCCCGTACCCGTCCAGTGCAAAATGTGGACTCCGCCTGCTCCCTCTGCATGGGGATAGCGTGTTTCACCCTCGCACGTGTGGGGTTTTCTCCGGGCGCTCCGGTTTCCTCCCACGTGTAAACACTCATTCATTGGCCGAGAACAACCGTCATATATAGAGGACCGCAGAGCTTGGGGCAGTTGTTGGTAGCGCCGGCTCGCCGCCTGGTGGCTGCTGCCTTCCTGCTTGTCTGTGGTACCTCCTACTGGCGCCTCTGAGTCATTTTCTCTCTCTCTACAGTTCATCAGGAACTTGCGGTCTGCGATTTTAGCGGAGATAAAGTCTGTGTCTCTCTCTCTCTGTGTCTCTCTGTTTGCATCTCTGTCTGTGTCCTCACTGCAGTGTGGGCGTAGACCCGGACGACGATTCCTTCACAGAACCTTCACGCAGAGTGAGTGTGGACCTCACTACTCACACCCCACCACTCACGCACCATCACTCAAGTACCCCACCACTGACTCACCTACCACTCTTGCCCCAACACTCACACCCCACCACTCACGCACCAAACCACTCCCACCCCACCACTCCCACCCACCACTCCCACCCCACCACTCCCACCCCACCACTCTCACCCACCACTCCCACCCCACCACTCTCACCCCACCACTCCCACCCCACCACTCTCACCCACCACTCCCACCCCACCACTCGCACTCCACCACTCGCACCCCACCACTCCCACCCCACCACTCACACTCACCACTCACACCCACCACTCACACCCACCACTCACACCCACCACTCACACCCACCACTCCCACCCCACCACTCACACCCCACCACTCACACCCACCACTCACACCCACCACTCACACCCACCACTCACATCACTCCCACCCACCACTCCCACCCCACCACTCCCACCCTCACCACTCGCTCTCCCCAGTCATTGCGATTGTCCCCTGTGCCACCCTGCTGCATCGCGCAGGACTCGTCCCAGGGCCTCGGGGGTCGCTCCACCAAGGAGGACAGCGCGTGGCTCTTCCGCGCGTGGTACAACGTCGATCACAAGTATCCTCCTGCAGCGCACGGTGTTCACGGCGGTGGGCGGTGGGTCGGAGGCGGGGGAGGGGGCAGTGAATGGTGGGGGGAAGGGGATGGGAGGCAATGTGTGGGTGGTGCAGGGTGGGGGCAGGGTGGGGGCAGGATGGTGCAGGGTGGTGCAGGGTGGTGCAGGGTGGGTGCAGGGTGGTGCAGGGTGGTCCAGGGTGGTGCAGGGTGGGGCAGGGTGGGTACAGGGTGGTTGCAGGGTGGGTGCAGGGTGGGGGCAGGGTGGGTGCAGGGGGGTGCAGAGTGAGGCAGGGTGGGTGCAGGGTGGGGGCAGGGTGGGGCAGGGTGGGGCAGGGTGGGGCAGGGTGGTGCAGGGTGGGTGCAGGGTGGTTACACTCGAGGCTCGCAGCAAGAAGTCCTGGGTTCGATTCCCGACCTGGGAGCAATATCTGCTGGGAGTTTGTGTGTCCCCTTTCCCTGTTCTGTATGGGTTTCCTCCCGTAGTTAATAAAATTATAATAAAAACATATAATGCAACGGATCCTGGCCAAACAACATCGCAATGCTGAAAGATTACCTGAAAATTTGATTGAAAACTCATTTCTTTCGAACGGCTTTTCTGTGTTTAGTTTGTTGTCCTTCCCAGCACCTCTGACTAGCACGGGTGGCTACGTACGGTGCCAAAGAAATTCCACATCCATACAGATGACTCAGTTTGGACTGCAGCAACGTCGTCCCGCCTCCTGCAAAAAACACTTGGCAGGACCCCTCCTCATGAATAAAAAGGTGTTGAGACTCAGCGAGGCTTTGCTGGACACCTGTGAAAAAGAGCTTTGCAGCTCATCGGATTCCTCCAGTATAAATAAATGTTGTGATTCTGGGTGGGGGCGGACGATGCCAGTGATGGCCCCGCGGCTCATAGTCACCAGCTCGTGTCACCGCTTGATCGATTTCTCGATCGCTCGCTAGTTTGCTTGATTGATCGGTCGCTCAATCGCTCGCTCGATCGCACAATCGCTCGAAGGCTCGATCGCTCGCTCGATTGATCAATCGCTCGATCACTCGATCGCTCTCTCAATCGCTCTCTCAATCGCTCTCTCAATCGCTCTCTCAATCGCTCTCTCAATCGCTCGCTCGATCGATCGCTAAATCGCTGGTTCATCCGTCGTTCCTCCCTTAACGAGCTCGCGCCCGCTCAGCTACCTGAAGCCGCTGCTGACGCACGCGGGGCCCCCGCTCACCGCCACCCTGCCCGGCTGCTGCGCACCCCTCGCCCGCCTCCTCACCAGCCCACAGGCCATGCAGGTGAGCGAGTGCGATTGTGCGCGTTTGTGCGCGTGTGTGCGTGTTTGGAGCAGCGGCGCTGTTGTTTGGCACGCTGCGCTACCGACCCAGCGGCACGCATTTGATTCCCGCTCATCGCCAACGTCAGTGACGAATATCTGAACCGGCCCTGGGCCTCGTCTAGGTCGACTCAGCCTTAAGTGAGTACCTGCTGCTGTGTGTAGAGCGACAGCAATACTGGGGAGGCAAAGGCAATCGGGTGAGGTGCCTGACTTAATCAGGCAACTCTTGCTCACGTAAATTGTAAATTTTTGCTTACGTATCCAGCCCTGAAATTTAGCAAAAAAGGAAGACTGGTCAAAGCGTCAAGGGTCAAAACAGTCCCCGCCATCATCCGTCTGTGGTCAATAAACTGAGTCGACCTTTGTACTAATTGGCCGTGTCGAGTGGTGGCGGGTTTAACTACACGCATTTATATTTGCGCGATCTGACCCAATAAAAATTAACCCGTAAAAACTAATTTTTTCACTATAAATCCTTTATATGCGTGTTCAATGGGCCACAACCCAGCCCACATTGGTCTTTGAAAGGGACGGCAAGAGTCCTCTCGTCCTCTGGCTTGAGATGGCTGCCACCTATGGGTCAGATGATTGCCTGCCACCATTAAGCAATTGGTAATTCAATAAATAAAAAATTCCTAAAATAACATTTTGGAAAAAAGAATTTCACGAAAATAAATTGTCACGCACAACGAGTCTGTGTGCAAAATGTCAGCTCGATTGGATCACGGGAAGTGGGTTAAAAAACGACCGAAAGATTTGCACGGTCGTAAGCAAGCAAGCAAGCACGCGAACTTAATATAAAGGATTTAAAAAAACCCCTCTATTATGGAGTTGGGCCAATGTGAACGAGTGGTCGCTGTTAAACGAGACACCGAGCCGTGACAGCTCTGTGACTCGCCGCGGAGGAGAGTGGCTCATGTGATGCCCTCGTTATCACCACCGCCACCGATGACCCCTCCGTGTGACCTTCAGAACGAGGGACGACTTCGCGACGAAGACGTCGTCATCCCAGAGACGGAGCTGTCATTCAACATCGGGGGCGGAGTCGATCCCAGCCACGCCCACCGGCACGCCAAGCCCCGCAGCGACGGCAGCGATGGCCAATCAGAGCGCGGCGCCTTCGGGGGGCCCTGGGGGCCGGGCGCCCAGGAGCTCCACCCCACTCACGTCACCGCCCCCTACGGCGGTGGCCCCGCCCCCTACGGCGGTGGCTCCGCCCCCTACGGCGATGGCCCCGCCCCCTACGGCGGTGGCTCCGCCTCCTACGGCGGTGGCCACGCCCCTTACGTCAGTGGCTCCGCCTCCGTGGAGTTCAGCTCCGCCCCCACGGACTTTGGCTCCGCCCAGACGGGATCAGGGGTCAACACTGGCAGTGTGCCCACGTAGAGAGATGGCCCCCCGGGGTCACGGAACACTGATGAACTGTGACGCAGGCGAAGCTGCCTCCATCGCAGCCGCTGCCCCGTCTCACCCCTCCGCTTGCCTCGTTGTCCACATCGACGTCACTACGTTCAGTTACAGGAGCTGGCGGTAACGGTGCCCGTAGCCGTGACCAAAATCGAGGATTTGTGAAAACGTGTTTAGAGTTTCATTTTTTTTTATTTCACTTGTAACAAACAAATAAAACGATCGCCCGTGTATCTTCTCGCAGTCGCTCGCGTCTCGCCGGTTTTTCCCGGGAGAACCTTCACGGCTGACCTCGTTGAAGCCAGCCGCGCGGCCGAGACGATTTCCCTTCCTTTTCAGTTTGTGTCCAGTAAACGCGATTCGGTGGTGGGACGTTAGAAAACGAAAATCGACATTTGCAGTGACCGGCGCCGGAATTGTTTAGCGGTTGCGGCGTCACCGCGCGGTTCTGCCCGGCTCCGTGGCTGCGTTTGTCCGAGAGGCGCTCTCGTGAGCTCAGCATAATAATCCGCGTCAGCGTTGGCAGCAGGCGAGCGTTGGTGCAGAGTTCAGTTTTCTTGCAGCAGGTAACTTCGAGCAAGACCTCTGCATGTATTGTGGGTCCTTGGACAACAACAAAAATAACAACGATATTTATCATCGACCAGTTCGTTACGTTCGCGCTGCACGTGTCAAACTCACGCCTTTCGATGCTGCCGCCAAACCGATCAATAAATTTACGACAGAAATTGGCCACGCCAGTACTCACGATCCCGAGTGAGGTTGAAGCCACCGGGCACGGCCACAAAGCGAATCGCCTCGTCGCTGTGTAAACGTTGCATCGCAGCCACAATTGACCTCCGCCGGCGGTGGCGGTGGCTTGAGGAGACCTTCATCCAGCAGTAGATTGACCACGTCTGGTGATGATGATGGTCCCGCAGAAAGCTCAGCACAGGTGCGAGCGCTCGAAAGGAGGCAGTGCCGAGTGGCGCGCTGTGTTTTTAGCGACCGCATGAAAGCACGCATCCACGCGCGAACGTGCGAGCGCACGGAGTCGTCACCGAGCCGTCAGCTCGGTGGCGGCTCCGTTTTCCCTCCACGACGATTTGCACTTGCGCCGCGTCGTGCGGGGCGCGCGCGTTGGGGCACGGGGGCCCCGTGCTGGTGCGTAAGAATATTTCTGTCCCTCTTCTGCCGTCGCCGTCGTCGTCGTCGTATAAAAACTTGGTGGGGCGACGGGACCCCCCCCCCCCTGCCTCCGCACACATCCAAATCCTCGCGACGGATTCGAGCGAAGGCGCCGACTCGTACGCCATTGGCGGACCTGTCTCGAAAATCAAATTTCTGTCTTGAAAACGAATTTATTTAGAACTTATTTTTGTGTTTTAGTCTGTTGTCCTTCCCCCGAACCTCCGATTAGCGTGGTTGGCTACGTACGGTGATGCAAAAGAATGTCAACCTACGTACATTACTTAGAGATGTGCTTCCGCATCAATGTGGGGGTTGACCTGGCGGCGAGTGGAGGGGGGGGGCTGCTGTGCATCCCTTTTGTTTTCTGTCTTTAAAAGCCCCAGCCACCTTTCACCTGGCGGCCGCCACGGGAACATTGCCACCACAAAGGGGATGCAAGTCAACCACGCCGCTCTGAACGGAACAACGAGGAGGGGCAGTGGCATGGCCGGGTGGTGTCGTGGCCAGGTGGTGGTGTGGATGGTGGTGGTGTGGATGGTGGTGGCATGGCCGAATGGTGGTTTGCTTGAGTGGTGGCGTGGCCGGGTGATAGTGTGGCCGGTGATAGTGTGGCCAGGTGATAGCATGAGTGGTAGGTGATGTGGCCATGTGGTATATGACCTTTGCCGTTTGTTGGAGAGGTTCGTGGTTCAAGTTCCGCTGGCTGCCCCGGTGAATACTGCCGGTCGCATTAGCCTCTAAGTCCGTGCCATCTGCATCACAGTGGCCGCTATAGACCCCCGTGGTTGTTATTACAAACGCTGTAGGCCACCCACGTGCACTGGCGGCATTGTCCGAATTTACAAAACTACTCACAAGTGACTGAACTGGAATAACCAATAACACCACAGCCTCCTGTTGGCAGACTAATGCCCACTGTCGTGTTGCATACATCTTGTGGTGCACACGGACAGCTGCCATCGGGGGGTCCCCTCGGCTAAGATGAAAAGTTCAGCTGGGCAACGGAACGATTGAGGTGCGTTGTAAGGCGCTCCGAGATGCCGGGGCATTTAAGCACTCGGACTCACCCTAACCCTTAAATGAACAAGATTGGGCCTTGCGACAGTCTTCCGAAGCGATAGGCAAGCGACGGTGTCGGTGGTTCGGAACTGTTTACAAATGCAGGGTACGGAGCGCCAGCGGGTGGCTCGCTCACATCATACCACGCAGCACCAGGGTTACCCATTGCATCGGCTTTCGTTTAATTGTTTTAGTTGATTCCCCGCGTCTGCCTAACCCTCGACTCGAAGTCGCCTCTCCGAGCCCCAGAGATGTATTCAGGGGATGAACTTCGATCCGAGCGTAACTACAAGACTCGCCACACTTGAACGCTGGGACATTCCCCTCCCGTAACAGGGCCAGGCAGAAATTTTTCATTTTTAAACATTTACATAAAACAAAATGTTGTAAATAATAATATCAAAGTATATGTACGTGTAACCCTAACTGCCGCACGGATGTCACGGTAAGTCTTTGATACCCTAATTGTTGTACTGCCCAGGCACAGAAGTGGAATGTAAAGGTAATTGATTTAACGGAGTGCTGCTGCTGCAGATGAAATATTATTGGTTAATCCGCAAATATGTTTGGCCTGTTTGCCTCTGCTCTAGACATGCATTGTGTGTGTGAGTCCTGTGTGTGCGTCTGTGCGTATGGGGAGCGGTGGGGGAGCGGTTAGCGCACCGCACTAGAAGCCCGATGAGTTCGATTCCCGCTCACGGCCAACACCAATCAAGATTAACTAAGCCGGTCCTGGGCCCCCCTCCCCTAGGTCGACTCAGTCTCAAATAAGTACCCATCACCACTGGGGAGACAAATGCGGCCGTGTGCGGTGCTGCATTCTCCCCCCTCCCCGCCTCGTGTGCTGTGTCGGCCTTCATAGGTGCTCGCTAACAGCACTTGGCCCAAACGTCTGTTTAAGGCTATACGGGGATCGTTGTCTTTGTGAGTGTGTGTGCACGTGCGTGTCAGTGTAACAGCTTTGTGGAGAGGTGTCGTAGTGGTTAGCGCACTGCGCTACGAACCCGGTGACCCAAGTTCGATTCCCGCGCATGGCTAACATGGAGTGGCGAATAACGAAACAGAGCCTCGGCTCCTAGGTCGACTCAACCTTAAATTAGTACTTTGGTGCGGAGTATAAACTTCAACACTGGGGAGATAAAGGCGGCCGGGCGTGGTGTTGACCACACCACCCCTCTCGCCTGCTGTATCCACCTTCACAGGTGCTCGCAAACACCCCCTTCCCCTACAGCCTTTCCGAGGCTATCCCGGTGGGGTTGATCTTTTATCTTTGGCTTCGTGGTGATGATGGTGGTGGTGGTGGTGGTGTGCATGTTTAAATGCATGTGTGTTCCCCGGCGACCCGACATATGCTCTACGGGCAATCTAAGATTTAAATAAACATCGTGTTTCCATTTTGGAGAAAGTTCTCCTTGTTGTCGTTGGTTTGTTTTGTTCCGTCTGCGTCGAGGTTTAATCCCGACGGGCAATCCCCGGGGGCTTCTCCGTCGTCTTCCAAACAGTTCTAGATTTGAAGCTTTCGTGACCGCAAGGACTCATACTCTTAGGTTTTTTCGGTAAAGTCACGTAGGTAAGGTAAAAAAATGTTTTAATAAAAAATCACGACGTTTCGGAGGCAACACAAGCTTCCGTCTTCAGGTGGAACCGTCACAGCACAATAGCTGTATCAAGTAAAGAGAAATTCCAAGAGACCCGACCTTGTATATATACTGTTTCAGGGGGGGGGGGGGGGGGGGAGCCAGGATAGGCCCCTGGATCGGAGTTTTTGTTGTAGCTTTAACAGTTGTTGTGTGCTACACTTTCTAAACATTGTACCCGGTACAGATCAAACGGTAACAACAACAACAATTGCCGCAGCTCTGCCGTCCTATAGCAACTGTCGTGAAGCAGTACAGGGCGGTCCAGATGTCCCGTGACCCCCCCCCCCCCCCCTCCATTTCAATCTCTAAAACTTACTATATTTTTGTAATAAATCTTTATTCAAACATAAATGTACATGCGAAAGAAAAAATGTTAGAGGTCAATTAATTGGGGGGGGGGGGGGAGGTGGGAGGGGGGTCACAAGACATCTGGAGCGGTGGCGCAGTGGTTAGCGCACTGGACTACAAACCCGGGCGACTTGCGTTACAATTCCCGGCCACGGCTAACATCAGTGGCCAGCGCTACGTGGAACTGGTCATGGCAACCCCACCCTCTCCCCTCACCAACAGACACTGAGTGACCAGCGTGGCGAAGTATGGACAAATCAACGCCCCCCCCCCATCGCAATTACAACCTGAGGGGGAGGAGGGGGTGTTCATCCAGCAGTGGATTGGCTGTAAGTTGTATATCCACATTGACGCAGTGCATACCCCGTCTTGTTTCTCATGATGATGAAGGTGGCACTCAGTTTCTGCTCAGCGTCTCGAGGCACACTGCGATATACAGGGCACGTCGATGCTGCGTAATTGTCTTCTAGTGGATTCATTCGCGTCGATCTCCGGGCGTGGCAGCTCTAAACAACGGGCGCAAGTTTCTTTCCAGAAGAGGAGGCTTGCCATCACAAAGACAAAGATCCCCCCCCCCGTGTAGCCCAAAGAGACTGTTGGGGCAAGTGCTGTCAGCGAGCGCCTATGAAGGCGCTCGAGGGGGTACCCGTTTGATGCTGAGTCGACCTAGACGGAGGCACAAGACCGGTTCAATTAATCGTCGCCAGGATCGTAGCTCACGCACAAACGAGACGTGGCATGATCCCAGAGCGTCCGTCGCCTGTTGCTGAGGTTGGCGGTTCGAACTCTATCGGCCGCCCTGGTTATTACTACTCGTGCAGTGTTAACCGTAAAGATACTACTTCCCGTGACGAGTAGGAAGACGTTGTGTGTGCCGGTCTTGTCAAATGCGACGAAATAACAGCGCAAATGGTGTTGCACATCGCAATACCAATTCATAACGCACAGCGAGGCTTTTCTGGGTAAAATAACCGTCATAATTGATGATTACTCACAATGTTCATAATTGATGATGATGACTCACAATGTTCAGGCACGAAGGACGACAACAGTGAGGAGAACAACGAAAGTTGTGTACGTATGTTGGACTTCTTTCGCGCCGTACGTAGCCAATCGGAAGTGCGGGGGAAGGACAACAAACGAAGTACATTAACAACAACAACAACGCAGTTGTCAACAAATCCATGTTCAATCAAGACGATTTCAAGGTGCATCAGAGCGCCCAGTGGCTTCCGAACATCGGAAGGGAAGAAACGACGCAGAAGCGGCACAGCTGAGAAAGCGCCGCGCGACGATGATGATGACGATGATGATGATGACGACGATGATGATGATGACGATGATGATGACGATGATGACGACGATGATGACGATGATGATGATGATGACGATGACGATGATGACGATGATGATGATGACGATGATGACGACGATGATGATGATGACGATGATGACGATGATGATGATGACGATGATGACGACGATGATGACGATGATGATGATGATGACGATGACGATGACGATGATGACGACGATGATGATGATGACGATGATGATGATGATGACGATGATGACGATGATGACGATGATGATGATGACGATTATGACGACGATGATGACGATGATGATGATGACGACGATGATGATGATGACGACGATGATGATGATGACGATGATGATGATGACGATGATGACGACGATGATGACGATGATGATGATGATGACGATGACGATGATGATGATGATGACGATGATGACGACGATGATGATGATGACGATGATGACGATGATGACGATGATGATGATGACGATGATGACGACGATGATGACGATGATGATGATGACGATGACGATGATGACGATGATGATGATGACGATGATGACGACGATGATGACGATGACGATGACGACGATGATGACGATTATGATGATGACGATGATGACGACGACGATGATGACGATGATGATGACGACGATGACGATGATGATGATGACGACGATGGCGATGATGATGACGACGATGACGACGATGATGACGATGATGATGACGACGATGATGACGACAATGATGATGATGATGACGATGATGGCGATGATGATGCGATGACCTCCGTCTTTGTTTAACAGGCAGCCAAACGCCGCCGCCACCGCTGCTGCTGCTGCTGCGAGGATGCCCGGAGTTTGGAGTGTGTCGTGACGGTGACTCATGCGAAGTGCTCACGGCTCTCCACCACCGCATTGTCTCCCCTCCACCCCCACCCCACGGGTCGTCCTTGTTCAGATCCAGAGGAAGTTGCCCCGGGACGCCGGACAGCTGAGCGGGTATCCCGCGACGCTCATGACCTCACGACACAGCGCCTGGACGACGCGCACCCTCTCGGCGCTCAGCGTCCTCCTCCAGCCGCTCAGACTCACGTTGGCGTCCCTGGGGCTCACGGCGAACGCGGGACGGGGCCGCGCTCGGGACGGGAGTCGAACCTGGGTGCCGTCGCCCTTCGGGGAGGGCGCCTCCACCAGCGCGTTGAGCAGCGCCGAGGCGTCGGGGCTGGGAGGGAGGCCGGCGAAGGTGTAGAGGGAGGAGAGGGAGCGCTCGGGGTGCGTCAGGAAGTCTTCGTAGCGCAGCAGCAGGTACCTGGCGCGCAAACGGGACAGCAGTACGGACACGTCACATGGCGATACGCCGATTTTTTTTTTCCATTGGCACAGCCGAGCGGAGCTGACGCGGAGGCGCTCTCGGTACGGGTGGGATTCCACCAGCTGTCAATCAGCCAAACCAACTCATTCTGCCACCCAAACACTCAGACACTCATTCACATACTAACTTGCCGATACACTCATCTACTTACCTATACACTCACCCACCCACCAACCTACCTTTACATTCACCCACCCATATACTCATCCACTCGCTCACCTGTGCCGTAGCCAGGGCTCCAGGATTCCCTGTTGCACTCCCTGAGCAGAGCTCCTGCACAGCACCTCCATGAGATTCCCCGTAAAGTCCACGCGAGAAAGTGGTGGTGGTGGTGGTGGTGGATTCTGGTATGGGACATTCCGCTGCTGCTGTGCAGGTCGCGCATAGTGGCGGTTACCACCACCACCAGCAGCAGCACGGGTATCAGCAACGTCACCGTCAACACCAGCGAAATGATCTGCACCAGCAGCGCCAGCACCAGCAAAGTTCGCATCAGCAGCACCAAGAGCAGCAGCAGCAAATAGATCAGCAGCACCGGCAGCTCCTGCACCAACCCCAGCACCACCACCACCAGGGGCAGCGGCTACGGTGCTGCTGCTGGTGCTGCTGCTGCTGGCGGTGGCGTTGTAGCGCCGTGGGGGGAGCAGTGAGCGCGCCAGCTGCGCGCTGTCCCGGGCGAGCGCGCGCCGCACGCGCTGGCGCGAGGCGGCGACGGCGCGCGGATCCCGCAGGAGGTGCACCACGCGCACGTCCAGCGCGCCGCCACGACCCTCCTGTCCCTCCTCCTCCTCGCCCCCCTCGTCCTGCTCCTGCAGCAGCAGCGGCCTCAGCGCGTGCAGCTCCAGCAGGCGCACGTCCTTGACGGCCACGACGCCGAAGCGGCGGCACTGCTCCTCCAGTTGGCGCAGCGACACGCGGGGGCAGCGGCGTCCGCACGCCGCGCCGCCGCTCCTGGGCACAGCCCCGTGCCTGCTGCTGCTGCCGCCGCTGTCGCTGCTGGTGGTGTTGGTGGTGGTGCCGGTGGTGGTGGGCATGGGGCAGAGCGCTTGCGAGCACATGACCTGGATGGTGGGGGGTGGGGGGGGCAGAACAAGATAAAAATACACAACGCCTTGTCTGAATTTAATTCGTATTCACATAAACATGTGTGGCGCGCGCGCGCGCAGCGACGGGTTTCGTTCACGCTCAGCAAAACGGAGAGAGAGAAATGTGAAGAGGAAGCATGAGAATGACGGAAGAGCCGCCAAGGAAGCCGGCAACATCGTGCCGACAATTTCCCAATCTCTGCGTGCCCTTTACGTACAAGTCCCGAGTCGTTTGGCCAACACCCCCCAAATGAGTTTCGAACCAAACTCCGGGACTCCTCCATGTGTCGCCAGACCCCGCCGAGCGAGCCACCAGCCGCCCTCCGCTCGCTCCGTCTCAAACAATTCGGCTACCTTTCGATTTAAAGCTTTCGTGACTGCAGGGATTAATCGTCTTGGTTCTTTCGGTAAAGTCACGTAGAAGGGAAATAATAAAATAATAATAACAGGTCTGTCTTGCCGACAGACCTGTTCTTCACCTGAGGACGGCTGCTTGCGTTGTGGCCGAAACGTCGTGAGAATTATTTTATTATGTTGAATTTTTATTATTTTATTATTTCCCTTCTACGTAACTTTACCGAAAGAACCAAGAAGAATTCGGCGACCTTCACCCATTCTGGACTCCGCACGCGTCTAGACGATGTGGCCAGAATATCGTCGTCCACGTGGCCATAAGCCGCGTTCGTCGAGTTATCGTTCCAGGTCGCTTCTGAAAGAGAGCCACATCGCCGCTCAGTGGGCCTGAGCTGGTGAAATAAATAATAGTTCATAGTTCTTGACCTGAAGCTTTCGTGACTGCAGGACTACCGAAAGACCCACAAAGTATATATTTAAAGCTTTTGTGACTGTAGGGATTCATCTTCTTGGTTCTTTCGGTAAAGTCACGTAGAAGGGAAATAATAAAATAATAAAAATAAAACAATAAAATTCTTTTTTTTATTTTTGATTTTATTATTTACCTTCTACGTGACTTTACCGAAAGACCCACAGAGTATATATTTATACTCTCTGGTTCTTTCGGTATCAAGTAAAGTTCATAGTTCATTCTGACGGTGACGACCCCCCCCCCACCTCTCTGAGTAGAAGACCCACGGCACCGCCACCTGTCCGCACCTTGTTACGCTGCCATCCGAAGAGGAGCCGCGCGTCGTCGCGACCGCGGATGAGCGGCGAGAGCGCCCGAGAGAGGCGGCACTGGAAGAGGTCACGGAGCAACTCTACGGCCTTGGGCTGGAGCTCGAGGGCCCCGCGGTCAGGGAAGGCCCTCCACAGGTGCCACAGCGGCTCGAACATGTAGAAGACGGCCGGGTGCTGGTTCAGGAGCTCCCCCACGAACGAGGAGCCAGACCTCCACGTGGTGTGGATGTACACGTGGCGGCGTGCACGCGGCGCTGCAGCTTCTGCCGGTGCTCGTGGTGATGGTGGCGGTGGCATCGGGTGTAAAGCTGTTCCTGCTGGTGCTTCTGCTGCTGCTACCGCTAGTGGTGGTGATGATGATGATGACGACGACGCAGAGGGCGACCACCCCCGGGCGAGTCGCTGCTGAGTTCGGTACCACGCGGCCGTGGCGTTCGAACGCCGCGGATTCGCGTCCTCGCACGGGTCGAGCAGGAACGCGGCGCCGGCCACCGCAGCCGCAGCCGCCGCGTCTCTGTTCGCCCAGCGACGCGATGGAGAGAACGCACCCTGAGTCCACATGAGGAGCACCGCGAGGCCCATGGAATAGGCTAGCAGCAGAGCGAGGAGAAGCGAAAAGACGCACAGCCTCGCACGCATTGCGCGCCCCGTTTCCCGGCCGCGAGGAGTCCACAGGGCCGGGTTCGATCAAGGCCGGCGGGGTCTTGTGCGGTCTTACGAACGATGGAGAGAGCGAGCGAGCGAGCGATCCAGGGAAGTGACGCGAATCGAATTCAACTTTCTGTTGGGGGGGAAAAGGAAAAGGGTGTATCCGTTATTCGACCACGAACTTGTTTGTAATGATCGAAACGACGAAGAGGGACACACGTGTCCTTCCAAGACGCGTGGCCTGCGTATTCGCGACCAGGAGAGAGAGAGAGAGAGTGTTCCACGATCTGTGATCGTTGCCCTTCCTCCGCACCTCCGATTATCACGGTGAGCTACGCAAGGCACGAAATAAGTTCAACAGACAGACAATAAACGCATGCGTTCGAGATGCGGTGAATGCAATTAAAATAAGCCACACGTTCATTATACTCACGTCCAACCACAGTCACAATCATATCAAATTACGGCTACAATCGTGTCCAATAACGGTTATGATTGTAATCAATGAGCTATGATCAAATCCATTAATGGTTACAATCCTGTCCCGTGATTGCGCGCTGCTGGAATCCGAGCACTGACTCGGCTCTCTCGCCGACGGAGTGAGTCAGTCCGGACAATTTTGAAATAATCAAATGGCCACATCTACTACTGCTGCCGTTGCGACGAAGGAAGGGGAAATGAGTGCACGTACAGGCAGTGCTCTTCCTGTGCGTGGGTGTGCGTGTGTATGTATGTATAGAGGCGTGCAATGGTGAGCGGTGGTGCAACGGTTAGCGCACTGAGGCCACCCCAGTTCGATTCTCGCTCACGGCCAACAATAACGAATATCTGAACCGGTCCTGGGCCTCCCCTATGTCGACTCAATCTAAAATGAATAACTGGCGCAATGTGTAAACATCGCAACTGGGGAGACAAAGGCGGCCGGGCGTGGTGCTGGCCACCCACCCTCTCGTGTGTCGTGCCGACCTTTATAGGTGCTCGCTTACAGCACTTGCCCCAACAGTCTGTTAAGCCTATACGGGGGATCTTTGTCTTTGTATACACGCGTGTGTGCGTCTGTGTGTGTGTGGAGGGGGTTTTCATTGGTCGCTCGCTAACAGCACTTACCCTAGTAATTTGCTGAGGCTATACCGGTGAACTTTGTGTTTGGGGGGGGAGCGGTGGCGCCGTGGTTGGCGCACTGCGCCACCCGAGTTCGATTCCAGCTCACGACCCTATAACAGTGGAAGCGAACAATTGAACAAGTCCCACCTAGGTCGACTCGGCCTCAAATTAGGAGGCCGCGTGACGTGTTAACGTCAGAGCGGTGTTGGCCACCCAACCACCGGCGTTCATCACAGCCCTTGCCCCAGCAGTCTGGCCCAGGTTACACGGGGGATCTTTGTCTTTGTGTTTTCGCGAGTTTTTAGCGGAAGCAGGTCAACCCTGGGTGCACGCATATCTGGGTTCATCTTTCACGCACACGACGACAATAACCCCCCCCCCCCCCCCGCGTAAGCCTTAACAGACTGTTGGGGCAAGTGCTGTTAGCGAGTAGCAGCACCTATGAAGGCCGAAACGACACACGAGGGGGTGGGTGGCCAGCACCACGCCCGGCAGACTTTGTCTCCGCTGCAGTTGCGATGTTTAGAGACCGCGCCAGGTACTCATTTGATGCTGAGTCGACCTAGGGGAGGCCCAGGACCGGTACAGATAATCCGTCACTGGTGTCGGCCGTGAGCGGGAATCGAACCCGTGTCGCTGGGTTCACAGTGCAGCGCGCTAACCGCTGCACCACCGCTCCCCACACACACAGAGACACACACAGACAGACGGCCGCTACTCGCAGGGCCCCCTCGTACAGAAGAGGGTGCTGTCACCAACAACCAGCAGCTGGCACAAGCGTGACTCACAATGGGAACGCGCAGATAAAAATTAGGAACCAGGCTGTGGTTGTCTGATGGATGGACTCGCCATATGAATGTGGAATTTCCACCACTGGCTCAGAAGATGGGCACCGCCGTCAATGTCGTCCATGAGTCCAGACCAGGCTGGTCACTTGTCGGTACCACACATAAGGTTGCATAACTTTAGTAGTTCACATTTATTTAACTACCTCGCCTGGTGTGTAGGAGGTCGTGGTTTGGATTCGGACCCTGACGCCCGTATATTTTGGAGTCTGCGTGTCTCTCTCCCCGTGGTCGCGTAGATTTGTCTCCGGGTCCTCCGGTTTTCCCTTCCACATTTAGAATTAACGTGCGTTTACAGAATTTGGCTGCTTTGAATGTCCACGTGATAAGCCACTTCGTTGTGATATCATTTGTGGCCAGTAAGCGTCTCAAAAAGAGCTATTTAGTTCAGTGGGCCTTACCTGGCAGAAGAACAAAAATTTGTTCAGTTTATGTGGCCAAAAACAGTGAATTAATGATCAATTCGTTACAAGTGGCAATATAATATATCTGGCTGTGTTGGGTGGTGGAGGGTTTTAATAAACACAAATTCGGTAACTTGGCCAACCCCGGGACATCTGTGAAAAGGAGCTGTATAGCTAATCGGATTCCGCCAGTATGAACACACATTCCGATTGTGACCCCCCCCCCGCCCCCCTCAAATATATCGTACATTTTGAAGAACTTTGCTTTGTTAAAGCGTTCGTTTGCTCGACTGTGGGTGGAGGAAGTTGGAGGAAGATTCGGGTCAGGGTTGGGGGGGGGGTCTGGGTCTGATTTCCGTAAGTTTTCACCACCTCAGTGTCACCCAACCTCCTCCACCCCCCCCCCCCCCCGTGTCTTTGTGGTTTCCGCACCGCGCTAAATCACGAAACGGAAAACGTCCCCCGCATGTTTTGTTCCACTTTTTTTTAGTATTCGTCCACGCTCACTGTATCGGCGGATCTCGGAAGCTAGGCAAGGTTTTTTTTTTATTTTGGGGCCTGAATATCGCTCCGCGGTTGGCGAGCACCTCGCATTTGAAAATAACAAGGCGCGTGACGTATAGTGGGAAGCAGAGAGCAGTTGCAGCAAAGATCCCCTGCTGTGCCGTGCCGTGCTTGTATACTTGGGGGCGCCACGGTGGCTAGGAGATGTCAACTACCTCGCCTGGTATGCAGGAGGTCGTGGGTTCGATCCCGACCCTGACGCTTGTACGTTTAGGAGTTTTCGTGTCTCTACTCCCCCCGTGGTCGCGTGGATTGTTCTCTGGGTCCTCCGGGTTTTCCCTCCACATTTAGAATTCACGTGCGTTTAGAGTATTTGACCGCTATAAATTTCCACGCGATTAACCACCTCGTTGAGCTATCATTTGTGGCCAGGTCGCATCCGAAAAATATCGATATGACTCAGTTGGCCTTACTTAGTAAAATAAATAAGTTTAAATAGCCTGGGGAGGTATGGCCAAATAGCCCCCCCCCCCCTACAACCCACACCGCGTGTCACTCTCAACAACAACAAAAAAAATGTTGCATTGTTGGGTAGTATATTTGAACCAAAGGTGGAGGTGCCCAGGTAGCTCAGGGGTCAAAGTGCTGAGCCGGAACAGCTGAGATCCTGGCTTTGGAACCGAATTTCTGTCGCCTGTAAAGCGACCGGGCTTCTCACGTGCATCGAGTTGATGGTCTGATCCCGCTCGACAGTGACTGCACCCACACACACACAGCAATGTAGCACGTCAGATTCGGCGTGGTTTACATTAAAATCTGCCGCATGCCAACTTAGAGAGGTAAACAGTTCAGGTTGAGAGCCGTGCCCCCGTGGGTCGATGATGATGAGCATGAGGATGACCGGACAGCCAATTCTGGTCAAGATGTTTAAGGGATTACATCTTGAATCATTGGCTCACTTGATGCAGCACATCTGGCTGTGACGGTTCCACCTGATGACGGAGACTTGTGTTGCCTCCGAAACGTCGTGATTTTTATTTTATTTTACTTTTATAATTTTAATGTTTTACCTACGTGACTTTACCGAAAACACCTAAGAAGATGTTGCCACTCAATCGCGGCCGTCTGTCGCCAGGGAGCTCGGTGTGGAATGTGGAATTTCCACCACCCACCGACTTCACCCGCGATCAGGTAAGCAACTTCGTACGATGCTGCGAGGATCGGTTTGTTGATGGGTACAAAGCCGAGAACAGGCAGAGTAGCCTTTTCATCGAATCTGGTTCTCTTCACCTTGAATTCAGCGAGCGTTGTGTTCTTGTATTCCCCATCTCCATGCAGCTTAAGGAAGTGTTCCCTTAGTTTTGCCGGTGCTAGACTAGAATTGCTCAACTTGGCATTGCAAATCATGCAGTTAGGAGGCTGACTCCCATCACGTTCCGTTACACATGCGAATCCATATTGTACATATTCGTCCGACCACTTTCTTTTCTTGCTCGACATAGTTAGTATGAAGGGATCAAAATATTAAGAAAGAAATCACACGACGTACCATCACGACAGTCACAAGTCGACTACCGAGCGCACCAAATTCGCTGCAGCACAGATAGGCCAAGCGATGTAGCGTGATCACTTGCAGCCAATGATGGCCAAGCCGGACGTGTCATCACGAATCATATGAGTCAAGTGTGTGTCTTAACCTCCGCCGAACCCCTGAGACTGACTCACCGAACCCCTGGGGTTCGATCGAACCCAGGTTAAGAACCACTGGGATAGATCATCCTAGAGAGAACGGAATGCGCGGGGCATGCATAATACAGTGAAGCTGCTCTCTTATCTGCATTGTACAGGTAGGAACAATATGTTCCACACTGCCCACCAGGGATTTTTTGTCTGTCTGTCGTGCATAAATATATATATAATATAAACAGCCATTTGATTGGTGGAGACCGACTGCCGGGTACGGAGAGGGGAGGTGCCTAAGGGAGGAGGGTCAGAGGAGGGTCTAAGGATATGGGGGGGGGAGGGTGGTCAGGGGAGGGGCCTAAGGGAAGGGGGGGTCAGCGGAGGGGCCTGAGGGGGGGGTGGTCAGGGGAGGGGCCGAAAGGGGGGGGGGGGTCAGGGGAGGGGCCTAAGCAAGGGGGAGGGGCCGATAGTGAAGGGGGCTGTCTGCCTGGCTACCTCAAGTCACGTGATCTTGTACACAGGTAGGAACAACAGGTTCCACAACTGCCCACCAGGGATTATTTGTCTGTCGTGCACGAATGCGCTGTCCAACCAAGTTCCTTTCTGCCCACTCCGAAGGAACGTGTTTATTTGTGACCTACCAATGTCTGCAGCAGCCAGGATCAATCGATGACAATCCTATTAGCTGCAGATATTTAACAGATGAGATGCGTTGCACCGTTGATTCCTCCTGTTTGATCATTCATACTTCTCTTGTCCGTTTACATCTGTACAGACAGGTTTTTTTTTGCGGTTAAGCCATAGTCCCCACATACCGCTCGTATCAATGCGGATAAGAGGAGCGGCGACCTACTACTCTGTAGGGCAGGGGTGGGGAACATTTATTCTGCCAATGGCCATTTGGATATTTATAACATCATTCACGGGCCATACAAAATTATCAACTTAAAAATTTGCCTGTTATATTTGGTCAAACATTTAATTAACTCACCCCTAATGCGATGGCTGGAACTGGTTCTCTTTGGCGAGGCGTGTGATGTTAGCTGGTATTGATGTTGATACTCTCAACTGCTTTTCCAGGTTTGCTTCTAGATTTATTGAATTTCGAGTCCCGCCTGCGGTTGCCTTGGCAGGGCCGCACCAAATGATTTCGCGGGCCGGACGTTCCCTACCCCTACTGTAGAGTAACATCGGTATAAACGATTGTTACTATATGAACAGCGCATTGAAAACGCGTACTATTTCACGTACTGTTTACAAAGTGTGTTCACAAATTTACACTGAGAAACACGATGATTCACAGAGGGGTGTTCATTATTTTTTCGAGTGTATTTAAATAGAGGTACTGCAGGTAAGTAGTTTTCAGTTTTAAAGGCAAAGTTTAACAAGACAACACTTGCCACCATCCTTCAAAACCATTGGTGAAAAATAGCAAAGTTCATTATTAGGACAAAATAAGGCGAGATGGGTTTGGCATATTAAGAATAATTCAAATGTTATCATCAATCCTGTACAAAAACACTGCCCCTTTCTGCCTATTTACTGCGTCCTCAGATGGATTGTGTCTGTGTGTGTATATGTATACGTGTCTGTGTATATGTATGTCTTTGTGTTTGCCTGTGTTTGCATCTATGTATCTGTGGTAGTGTAGCAGGTAGCGCTACGCTGCGCTACGAACTGGGCGAACTGAGTACGATTCCCGCTCACGGCCAACACCGGTGACGATTATCTGAACCGGTTATGGGCCTCCTCTAGGTCGACTCAGCCTCAAATGAGGACCTGGTGCGGTGTGTAAAGATAGCCACTGGGGAGGCAAAGCTGGCCGGGCGTGCTGATAGCCATACTACCCCCTCGTGGGGCCATATTTGTCTTTTAGTGTAACATCACTTGCCCAAAGTCTGTTCAAGCCGAAACGGCAGAGGTCGCAACCGGGTACCCGATACCCGTACCCTACCCGATACTCGGCTACCCATACCCGTACCCGTTTGCGACCCTGGTGCGGCCGGGTGCGGGTAGCCCGTGAATCACTGGTGAGTCACCGTTTGTCACTCATTTCCCAACGTCTTGTCTCTTCTCACAATTCAAGTTCCTAGAATCAACCCACCCGCGCCTGCAACATGGCTTCATCCCAGAGGTCGCAATCAGGTACCCGATACCCGGGTACGGCTGGGTACAGGTACCCGTTTGCGACCCTGGTGCGGCCGGGTACGGGTAAGGAATCAAAACCCGTTTGCGACCTCTGCGAAACGGGTACTCCTTTGTATTTGGTTTGTGTGTGTGTGGTGCCCTCTGCTGGCCGCGGTCTCTCCCCGCAGCTTCTGCATCAGCTGTCGTAGCAACATCATCATCATCAACATCGTCAGTGTCATCATCATTAGCAGCAGGAGCATTAGCTTCAGCAGCAGAAACACGTTGCCAGCAACAGGCAGCAGTATCATTCGTAGAAACAGCATCATCGGCAGGAGCTATTTAATCAACAACAATTTACCGGACAGTTGTGATTGGTCAAGCAACAGTGTGAGTAGGTGAGTAACCCTGAACCCGAACTTCCAACCCAAACTCTGACCCCCCCAACTCAAACCCCAACCGCGACCCAACTCCAACCCCAACTCTATTTCTAACACGGCCCTAACTTTAACCCAAACCCCGACTCTAAACACCCACCTCCACTCCAACCCTAACTCCAACCAAAACGTGGCACACCCCCGGCTAAGTGAACAGACGACAAAAAGTACGAAACAAAATTCGACGTTTCGGTCCCGACACGCGCGCCGGTCAGGTTTCGAGGCCGATGTTTGTTGCCTTGCGATGATGCGCGGGGTTCACGGAATGCGGTCGCCGTCTCTGTCGTTGCGATTCTCACACCGAATGAGAGGCCACGATTTGTTACTGGTAGAAACCACCTGGTTCCACCAGCCCACATGGGATTATTGTGTCCGTCCGTCCGTCGTGAATCGAAAAATGGGAGGGGTCGGGCTGGGTGGAGAGGGGAGGGTGAGGAGGGGAGGGGCTGGGTGGGGAGGGGAGGGAGGGGCTGGGTGGGGAGGGTGGGGCTGGGTGGGGGGTGGGAGGGGTGGGGCTGGGTGGGGAGGGGCTGGTCACCCCGTGGTGCCCTTATAAAACTCAACGTTTAACCTACTCACGCCGGCTTGTGCCCGCCCTCACAGTCGGGCATATTTGCGGAATACACCACGCCGCCGTTGACCCTGGCCATTGACCGAGCAATCCAACGTTCCTACCAGGTCCCTCCGCAGGAATGTGTTAATTTTGGGGGGGGTGGCGCCTCTTTGATGAACACAAACCCGAGCCCCCTTCTTCCTCTCTCGCCACTCGGCCGCCAGGTGCAGCCAGGTGCAGCCAGGTGTAGGTCACCGCAGGTACGGTACCCCGCGTGGATGGATACCCAAGTTCACTGCTGGTTGAGTGTTGGCGATCCTGCCAGCAACAAATAAAAACACACAGCCCTGTTCCATTGTCTTTTCACGCGCACCTCCGCCGAGCAACGGTTGGCTACGTAGGGTGCGAAAGAAGTTCCAACGCAGACGCGCACGCGTGTCTTCTGTACAATGAGAGTGGAGACAGCAGCAAGGAGGGAGGGAGAGAGACGGAGAGCTGCAGACTGACACCAGGGGCACCTTCTCGAGGGGAGGGCAACGCAGCAGCAGCAGCGCATATGCCCCGTACCAACACGGGGAGAGCGAGGGGAGAGACACGAAGGCGGATCACGACCTGTGCTGGCTGGAAGACCTACTGGAGATGACCTTCGCAAATGTAAAGAGGAAAGTGCTCTACTCCTACATGGTCCGGTTTCACCAACAGGACACCCTGAGGAGCCACAAGGACCATGCCTGGAGCAAAGCCCTGCCCTGCATCTCTCCGGAGAGGCCGCGTTGGAGGCAACTCTACTCCAGCCAGACGTACAACCGCATCGGTGACCTCAGCTGGAGCATCGCCCACGGCACCGTCACCACCAACGCCTCCCTGGCGCACTTCACCGACACGTCCCCGGAGTGCCGGTTCTGCGGTAAAGTGGAGACGGTGGCGCACCAATACGTGGAGTGCAAGAGCCTGGACTCGCTGTTCAAGGTCCTGAGAAACATCCTCCTAAGGTTCAGCCTCCCACTTCTCCCCGACGGTCCTCATCTTTGGATAGCCGAAGGGCGACGGACCCCAACATCTTCAGGGGCTGGTCAACGTACTCGTCGGCTACGCCAAGCTCGCCGTACACAGGGCGAGGAAGGTGGCCCTGGAGGGGAAACGTCCGGCCAGCAGCCTGGGCATCTTCCGCGCTCTGGTCGGAGCCAGGGTGTGTGGGCTGGAGTTCCGCCATGCGGCGCGGCTGACCCACGCCGTGCCGGCCTTCAAGGAGCAGTGGGCGCTGGAGGAGGCCGTGTGCTCAGTGGCAGAAGACACGGATAGCTCTGCATGGAGATATGAGCTACCCGTCGGAGGCCGTAGGACTGCGAGAAGGGCTGCGTGCAGAACAAGAGAGAGCGAGAGAGAGAGAGCGAGAGAGTGAGGTAGAGAGTGTGTGAGAGGTGGGGGTTTACATAAAGCAAAGACAAATAAATACGAAATGATGAACGAAGCAAAGTGCCGACTACACCGAGCATCTTCTTGTTTCCTCTGATCGTAAAAAAAGAGACAGGGAGAGCGAGAGGAGAGAGGAAAGCGAAGGGAGAGAGACGGCGAGAGTGAAGGGAGAGAGGAGAGCGAGGGGAGAGAGAGAGGGGGGAGATCTCGATGAGAATCAGGGGATAAATAATTGAGAGAGAGGGAGGAGAGGAAAGAGGAGAGAGGTAGAGTGGAGAGCTTGGGGAGGAGAGGGAGAGCGCTCGTGGAGAATCAGCTCCCGGGGAACGAGCTGACCCACGCCGTGCCGGCCTTCAAGGAGCAGTGGGCGATGGAGGAGGCCGTGTGCTCGGTGACAGATGACGGGGAGCTCTGCGTGCAGATGTGAGCTACCCGTCGGAGGCCGTAGGACTGCGAGAAGGGCTGCGTGCAGAACAAGAGAGAGAGCGAGAGAGTGAGCGAGAGGGGGGGGGGGATTACATCAAGCAAAGTAAAAAAAAAATACGAAATGATGAACGACGCAAAGTGCCGACTACACCGAGCATCTTGTTGTTTCCACTGATCGTAAAAATAAACAACCCACGCCGTGGCGGCCTTCATGGAGCAGTGGGCCCTGGAGGAGGGCCGTGTGCTCGGTGGCAGAAGACACGGAGAGCTCTGCGTGGAGACATGATGGGTGCAGATGCAGCACTTGCCGTAGTTTAAAAAAGAAAAGAGAGAGAGAGGAAGAGAAGGGGGGAGAGCAAAAGAAAAAGACGTTTGGAGAGAGGGAATACATCTGGGATGGAGAGGAAGAAGAGAGCTCAGGCAAAGGAATTGATCTAGGAGAGAGCTAAGGGAGCGAGAGAGCTTGGAAAAGAGGGAGATTGGGGAGAGGGAGGAAATCTCAGAGCGAGAGAAGGGGTGGGGGGGGGTAGCTGAGATAGCACGGGGAGAGGAAGATGGATGAGGGAGAGCGAGATCTCGGGAAGGATCTCAGGGAGAGGGAGGAGAGATCTGAGAGAGCTCGCGTGTAGCTTGGCAAGATCTCAGAGCGGGTGAGAGAGCGCAGTGGGGAGCAGGGAGAGCGAAGAGAGAGAGAGAGCTCGGGAGAGGAAGATCTCTGGGAGCAAGGCGGTGGGAGACGCTCTCAGAGCGCGAGAGGGAGGAGAGCGAGCGAGCGAGAGGGCTCTGCTCGGGGGGGAGAGAGTGAGAGGGAGAGAGGGAGGGAGGAAAGAGAGAGAGGGCGGAGGAGGAGGAGGAGAGGAGGAGGATGATGCCCGCGTGCTGGTGGCGAGGCGCGGCATGTCTGTTCAGTGCGCGGCGGTAGCGAGCGCCTCCGCTCTGCTGGTGGGAGCCGCGGCGCTGCTCGGGGTCACCGCGCTGGAGGGGTTCCCCTCCTCCTCGTGCGCCCTGCCCGGACTCACCTGCGGTTTGGTCTGCGGCCTCTCTGCCATCCTGCAAAGGTGCGGGGGGGGGGGGGGGGAGACGCGCCGGGGACGGGGAGATAAAGAGAGACGGGGGGGGGGGGGGGGCGAGAGACGCATTCAGGGAGAGACGCTGGGAGAGAGACGCTGGGAGAGATTTGGAGTGAGGTGCATGCCGAGAGGCACGCACGGGGAAGAGACACGCAGGGACAGACTGGGGGTGATGTAGAGACTGGGAGAGACACACACAGGGAGAGACACACAGGGAGAGACACACACAGACACAGGGAGAGACACACACAGGGAGATACACACACAGGGAGAGACACACAGGGAGAGACAGACACAGGGAGATACACACACAGGGAGACACACACAGACACAGGGAGAGACACACACAGGGAGAGAGACACACACACAGGGAGAGACACAAACAGGGAGACACACAGGGAGAGACACACACAGACACAGGGAGAGACACACACAGGGAGAGACACACACACACAGGGAGAGACACACACAGGGAGAGACACACACACACACAGGGAGAGACACACACAGGGAGATACACACACAGGGAGACACACAGACACAGGGAGAGACACACACACACAGAAGAGACACACAGGGAGAGACACACACAAGAATATACAGACACAGGCACAGGGAGAGACACAGACGCAAGGAGAGGCAGACACACATAGAGACAGGGGGAGGGAGGAACAGACAAGGTGAGACACGAGGTGAGACACGAGGTGAGACAGCCGTTCGGACATAGACAGGGAGATGGAGGGAGCGTGAGGGTGGTGGATGGTCGGGGAGGTGCAGTGCGCATTTTGTAAGCGCTCGTCACTGACTGCAGAGCGGTGGAGCGCGACTAACGTGGTGTGTGTGTGTGGTGGTGTGTGTGTGGTGTGCGTGGTGTGGTGTGTGTGGTGTGTGTGGTGTGTGTGGGGTGTGTTTGGTGTGTGTGTGGTGTGTGTGGTGTGTGTGTGGAGTGTGTGGTGTGTGTGTGTGGTGTGTGTGTTGTGTGGTTTGTGTGTGTGGTGTGTGTGTGTGGTGTGTGTGTGTGGTGTGTGCGTGGTGTGGTGTGTGTGGTGTGTGTGTTTGGTTGATGTGTGCGTGGTGTGTGTGTGGTGTGGTGTGTGTGTTTGGTGTGTGGTGTGTGTGTGTGGTGTGTGTGTGTGTGTGCGTGGTGTGTGTGTGGTGTGTGTGGTGTGTGTGTGGTGTGTGTGTTGTGTGTGGCGTGGTGTGTGTTGTGGTGTGTGTGTGTTGTGTGGGGTGTGTGTGGTGTGTGGTGTGTGGGGTGTGTTTGGTGTGTGTGTGGTGTGTGTGTGGTGTGTGTGGTGTGTGTGTGGTGTGTGTGGTGTGTGTGGTGTGTTTGTGGTGTGTGTGTGGGGTGTGTGTGTGGTGTGTGTTGGGTGTGTGGTGTGTGTGAGATGTGTGTGTGTATGTATGTATGGTGTGTGTGTGTGGGGTGTGTGTGGTGTGTATGGGGTTTGCGTGTGTATGTATGGTGTGTGTTTGTGTAGGGGGTTAGTGTGGTATGTGTGTGTGTGTGTATATATGAAGTGTGTGTGTGGGGTGTATGTGTGTATGGTGTGTATATGCCAGATGTGTGTGTGGCGTGTGTGTATATTTATGGTGTGTGTGTGTTTGGGGTGTGGTGTATCTGGGGTGTGTGTGTATGGTGTGTATGTGGGGTGTGTGTGTATGCTGTGTGTATGCTGTGTGTATATGAGGTGTGTGTGTGAGGTCTGTGTATGTGGTGTTCTTTGTGGGGTGTGTTTGTGTGGTGTGTGTGGTGTGTGTGTGTGGGGTGTGTGCGTAGTGTGTGAGGTGTGTATGTGGTGTGTGTAGCGTGTGGTGTGTATGTAATGTGTGTATGTAGTGTGTATGTAGTGTGTGGGGTGTATGTGGTGTGTGTATGTAGTGTGTGTATGTAGTGTGTGTGGGGGGTGCATGTAATGTGTGTATGTAATGTGTGTATGTAGTGTGTGTGGGGGTATGTAATGTGTGTATGTAGTGTGTGTGTGTATGTAGTGTGTGTGTGTATGTAGTATGTGTGTATGTAGTGTGTGTGTGTATGTAGTATGTGTGTATGTAGTGTAGTGTGTGTATGTAGTGTGTGTATGTGTGTATATAGTGTGTGTGTATGCTGTGTGGGGGTGTGTATGTAGGTTGTGCGTATGTAGTGTGTGTGGGGGTGTATATGTAATGTGTGTATGTAGTGTGTGTATGTAGTGTGTGTGTGTGTATGTAGTGTGTGTATGTAGTGTGTGTATGTAGTGTGTGTGTGTGTATGTAGTGTGTGTGTATGTAGTGTGTGTGGGGGTGTATATGTAATGTGTGTATGTAGTGTGTGTGTATGTAGTGTGTGTGTATGTAGTGTGTGTGTATGTAGTGTGTGCGTATGTAGTGTGTGTGGGGGTGTATATGTAATGTGTGTATGTAGTGTGTGTGCATGTAGTGTGTGTGTAGTGTGTGTGTATGTAGTGTGTGTGTATGTAGTGTGTGTGTATGTAGTGTGTGTGTATGCTGTGTGGGGTGTGTATGTAGTGTGTGTGTATGTAGTGTGTGTGTATGTAGTGTGTAATGGTGGTAGCAGCAGTGGTGGTGATGGTTATAAGGTGACGGTGTTAATGGTGATGCTGCTGGTGATGGTGTTAATGGTGATGTTAAACTGTTCCCGTTGAAAGGAGCGTTGGTGATGATGCTGTTGATATGGCTGGATAAATTGGTAATGGTGATCGTGATGTTGCTGGTGATGGTCGCAGTGGTGGTCGCGATGATGATGCTGTCAAAGTGGTAGCAGTGGTCATGGTGATTTTTGTGGTAGTACAATCCTCGGTACCGATGATGGCCGTTTTAGTCACGATGGTGGTAGTGAAGTATTGATGCCAATAGTGATTGTGGTCATAGTGGTGGTAGTTGCTATGGGATGGCAGTGCAGGTGATGGTGAAAGGGTTGGTAGGTGCTCGCTTACAGCACTTGCCACACAAGTCTGTTGAGGCTATCCGGGGAAGCTTTGTCTTTGATGCTGGTAGTGGATGGAGGTGAGGATCGGTAGTGCAGCGGCTAGCGACCCGAGTTCGATTCCCGCTCTGGCCAACACAAGTGACGACTATCTGATTCAGCCCTGGGCCTCCCCTAGGTCGACTCAGCCTCAAATGAGTACCTGGTGTGGTGTGTAAACATCGCCACTGGGGAGACAAAGGCGGCCGGGCGTGGTGTTAGCCAACCACCCGCTCGTGTGCCGTACCGACCTTCATAGGTGCTTGCTGAAAGCACTTTCCCCAACTGTCTGTGCAGGCTATATGGGGGATCTTTGCTGCTGCTGCTGCTGTTATGACTATATTTTCCAGTGATATAATTATCAGTCTCTTAAAAAAAATACTTTCGCATAACTGCATAACGTGCTTAGACAGATTTAGCACACACACGCGCGCGCGCGTAGCCGTGCGCCAAATCACACACACGCAAACACTGCACCGGTGCCTTTGTCAATTCCCTCCAAAGCCAAACCCCCTCGGCTGCCCCAATTCCGTTGACCCGCTACAGATGCCATCACACTCACGCGAGACGCGCCGCTATGCACCGCGTATGCAGCAGGCATGCAGACCTCCCTACCTGCCTATCACAGTCGTGTTGCGTAGCGCAGGGGGTCTGCAACCTGCGGCTTCTGATCGGCATGCGGCAGGTCTCTATCACGTTGCATTGCGGCTCTTTAAATATTGAGTCGTTTTTTTTAAATTCTATACTGAATTCGGAAAAAACGTCTCTTTTTGTTATTTTGTTTGACGATCCCACCCCCTCCTCCTGCTTACACACACGTGGATGGGAGCGTCTATCACGGGCGGGCATTTACCGAAGGCGTCAGACAGGCCCAGAGTTGCTATTAGTCTCCGCTCGTTTACTCGGGAATAGCCCTCGACGAGTCTCATGACCTCCTTTCAGGAGGGTGCTGCCACGTCTATTATAGCAGTCCGAAGAGCGCGACGATTGATGACTACAGTCGACGCAGATCCCAATTGAGTAAGCTATCTTATCGTGCATTTATACAGCGCCTTAACCTTCACGTGCCTCAAGCAAGGCGCTGTAGAGTGAAGAACTAAGTATGGTACAAGGATGGTTGGCGAGATGAGACGAGTGGGTGGGATTTGTGTAAAACGAGGTGGTGGTGGCGATACGTGGAGTAAACGAAGATGGAAATGAGGTGAGTGGATTGATGGTGGGTGACCATGGGGAGTTGGGGACAGGGAAGGCGGCGTGAGAGCTGAGTGGGGAAGACAACGAGGAGAGAGCAGGAAGGGTGAGAGGCAAGAGAGAGTGAAGTGGGTTGTAAGGGAAGAGCGGAAGGCAGTGAGAGAGGGTGATTGCAGTTGTACATTTTCAAATTTTGCAAATTAATAAAATTATCCATAATAGAGGTTATTTTTGGTGAGATCGCGTAAATATAAATGTGTCGTTAGACCTGCCACCACCCGACACAGCCAGTTAGTAAGGTTTGTCACGTAAACAGAACGTGCCAATTTGTTACTAGTTCAGCACATCGTTGTTTTGGAGAGTAAACCCACAACATTTACAATTCGAGGATGACGTTTCGCCGGTAATGACATCGAGCATCATCAGGCGACAGCCAGAGATAATTGGTTTTTAGAAGTGAATATATATTTATATATACCGTCAAGAAATATGGGAGGCATAGCCATTAGGCGAATGTGTGTGAGGTGGCTCACAATGGCCATGTGAAAACGCATTTCTTGATAAACTGCTTTTTTGTGTGTTTAGATTGTTGTCACCTCCGTATAGCACGGTTGGCTACGTACGGTGCGAAAGAAGTTTAACACACACACGTACCATACATGTCTGAGCCACTGAGCTGGCACCGCTAGGATTGTCCGCTTGGGGTTGGCTACGTTCAAGTCACTTCTCTTTCAGAAGGCATCTCCTCTTTAAACTCAGCCACTTCTTACCCACACCACAAGCAGCCCATTGGCATTGATGTAGAGCGCTTTGGGATGTTATGGAAGCCGCTACTAAAGGAGTTGTCACTATAATAGTCATTCAGAGTCGGAATCAGAATGTTTATATATTTCCTGGATTAACCCGAAGAGCTGCTCTTTGACAGACATCCAGAAGGGGCGGGTCAGAAGGTCACAACGACAACAACGATACGAAAAACACGGCACCAGTGCAACGTATATGGAACGTACACAAATAATTTAAACAATATACAAATACAACTAAACAATGTTTGTGTTTATCTTACTCATCATTAGTATTAGTAGTAGCAGTAGTATTATTGCTGGGCTTCAATGACAGACAGCCACCGCTGGCGATGGCCACGTGTTCTCAAGCGGAGCGAGTCGATGTCGCCACATCGGTCAGTAACGTCCGATAGAAACCACCGCCACTCGTCGCAACGACGTTTCGCGTCCTTGGCTCGACGTGACCGCGCTCGGCTTCCGCGGGGGGGTGGGGCTTTAAGTTCAAGTTCATGTATTAGGTATAGCCCTGTGAGCCATTCGGCTCTTGAATCGGGTGCAACCGCAACAAACAAAAAACAAAAACCTGAACAAGAAACATCTTAAAGTGAATATGTGACTAAGTGCAAACAGAAAATCCAAGAAAAGACAGCAAAAATTTTGCAGAAAAAAAACCGTACACCAACGCTGTGTGCAAAAATCCCAGTGGGATGCAAGTCAAACAACAACAACAACAACCACAAGACAACTTAGATTAAGTTGTCTTGTGATCGTCACGCATCTTAAGAAGAAGACGCGTGACGATCATTAATTATCATTCATCGCCGCGCGTGCCACCGACAAAGAAGCGACGGAGGAGCGTCCACCTGGCCACGGGCGAGGGAGGGCAACGAATTTTCAGAGAGTGCGGCTGGGGGGTGGGTGGGCTGCTGCTATGTCCAGACTCACAGCAGCAGGGCTCGCCGAAGGAGGTAGGCAGACGCCGTTTCAAAGGAGGGCGGGAGAAGAAGAGCAACGTGCCTTTTTTGTTATTCGTCTTTGACCAAAATATTTCGAGAGACGCATCACACGCAGAGCTACTTGTGCACAGACACGGCAGCAGGTACGAATTCTGACTTCAATAAACTAAATAGGTGATGGAATAAGCTGCGTCTATATTCAGTGTTTCCCCCACCCCCCCCCTTAGTTATTATTTTAACAACACAGTTTGACTGTACATATTGTCCTCACCAAGACCGTAACATTGCGTCTATGGGAAAATAAGAAAAGTGTGGACTAATATCATATTTCTGTGTGGGATCGAGTGTTGCCCCCTCGCATTGCGTGGGCTTTCTCCGGCTGCTCCCTGTTTCCGCACACGTGTTTAAGCACTCATTTCGTGGCTGAAAGCATCTTCATGAATAGAGGATTGCAGAGCTTGGGCAATTGTCGGCTCCGGCTCAGCGACGGGCTGGCTGGCTGCTACGGCCTTCCCACCCGTCTGCGGTTCCTCCTCGCGCCTCCGAATCGGACTCTGCGTTCGAGAGACTGGTGAATATTGTGCGACTGTGTGATACGAGTTGAAATCATTATTATATTTAATTAATATAAATTGCGGTGAGGGGGGGGGGATCAATTCCTGCTCAACTGAGCCATTGAGGCATTGGTGCTCATGTTTTGTTTACAGCCTTGAGGTAATGGTGGAACAAAATCCTTATCCAGATGGTGGCAGTGAGTGATTGTGATTCATAGAATATTCTGACGCTGCAACCACCGAACTAAGCTTGCAATGGAGTGAGCACGTGACATGTAGTATTATGCAAATTCGTACAACATCTTGATTTGAAGCTTTCGTGACTGCAGGAATCCATACTCTTTGGTTCTTTCGGTAAAGTCACGTAGGTAGAAAATAAAATAAATCACGACGTTTCAGGGCGCAACACAAGCGTCCAGCATCAGGTGGGAAAGCACAGGTCTGCTGCTGAGGGTGTTGCTCAAGGCTGATAAAGAAGTGGCCGGGGCTAGTGATGTTGATGTGAGAAATTCGCATGTAACTGTAAGCTAGGAGGGCACGGAAGTGGCTATGCTAATGTGAGGGATTAGCATGATGTTAATGTGAGAGATTAGAGGGCATGGAAGTAGCTATGCTAATGTGAGGGATTAGCATGATGTTAATGTGAGAGATTAGAGGGCATGGAAGTAGCTATGCTAATGTGAGGGATTAGCATGATGTTAATGTGAGAGATTAGAGGGCATGGAAGTAGCTATGCTAATGTGAGGGATTAGCATGATGTTAATGTGAGAGATTAGAGGGCATGGAAGTAGCTATGTTAATGTGAGGGATTAGCATGATGGTAATGTGAGAGATTAGAGGGCATGGAAGTGGCTATGTTAATGTGAGGGATTAGCATGATGTTAATGTGAGAGATTAGAGGGCATGGAAGTAGCTATGTTAATGTGAGGGATTAGCATGATGTTAATGTGAGAGATTAGAGGGCATGGAAGTAGCTATGTTAATGTGAGGGATTAGCATGATGTTAATGTGAGAGATTAGAGGGCATGGAAGTAGCTATGTTAATGTGAGGGATTAGCATGATGTTAATGTGAGAGATTAGAGGGCATGGAAGTGGCTATGTTAATGTGAGGGATTAGCAACAACATGTACATTATCTTTGACCCTTAGTGCGCCGAAAAATATTGTTGTTTCGTGGGGGGCTCTCCTGAGAGGCCCCCTCTCAGAGGCCCAGTCGGTCCTGAGGCCAAGAGATCAACTGCACCCCCCCCCCCCCACGCCTCATACCTCTCTCAACGGCCCCCATGCTCCTGATCATTCATCTCATTCGACCTTTTCAAGCTTGCGATTGCTGCTTTTCCCGTGCCACGTTGGCGAGATGTTAACTACCTCGCCCGGTGTACAGGAGGTCGTGGGTTTCTGCCCGACGCTGATGCCTGCTGCTGCATATTTGGAGTTTGCGTCTCTCTCTTCCCGTGGTCGCGTGGATTTTTCTCCAGGGTCCTACGTTCTTTTGGTATTCTCTCTCCACATTTAGGATCAACGTCACGCCTGTTTTTTTTGTATTTGGCTGATATACATTTCCACGTGATGATAGGCCAGGTCTCTTCTGAAAAAGAGCTTTATATATCTCAGTGGGCCTTACCTGGTCCAATAAAAAAAACGTTTATGTAATGGTGGCGCTTTGGGTGGAAGATGTGTGCTGGAGAGGTGCCACGTGTGTAAGCAAAAACAAATACTTTGACCTGTTTATCTGCCTGCCTGTCCACCAGCCGTGTGTGTGCACGTCTAAAGCCTTGAGCGGGCAAGTGGGGAACGGTGGCACAGTGGTTAACGCACTGCATGACGCACACCCAGTGAGCCACGTTCGATTCCCGCTCACAGCCAACACCATTGACGATAATTATTTGAACCGGTCCTCAGCATCAAATGATGCTAAGTCGACCCAGGTGTGACGTGAGCACTCGTTTCCAACTCACACAATGGATCGGCTTCACACCGGGAGGGGGAGGGGGTCCTATTTGAGTACCGCACGTTCACTACGAGGCCCCCCTCGCTCCACTGGGTGACGAGCAATGCTCGTCTAAGCCCAAGACGCCCGGCTGTGGAATTCCAGCGCAGCTTCTTTCATGGAGACGGAGCACGGTCCCCATCCACGCAGCGTGCATTCCGTATTTGCATTGTAAATTCAGAGCGCGTGTTAATACGTGTTCGGACGCGCGCGCGCGCGTGCTGTGTGCGTGTGTACGCGTGGGGAGCGGTAGGTGTAGTGGTTAGCGCGTTGCGCTATGAACCCGGTGACACGGGTTCGATTCCCGCTCACGGCCAACACCAGTGACGATTATCTGAACCGGTCCCGGGCCCTCCCCTAGGTCGACTCAGCCTCAAATAAGTACCCGGTGCGGTGTGTAAACATCGCCACTAGGGAGACAAAGGCGGCCGGGCGTGGTGCTGGTCACCCACCCCCTCGTGTGCCGTTCCGGCCTTCATAGGTGCTCGCTAAGCAGCACTTGCCCCTACAGTCTGTTAAGGCTATATGGGGGATCTTTATCTTTGTGTGTGTACGCGCGCGCGCGCGTGCGTGCGGTGTGCGGTGATAATTATCTGAGCCGGTCCCGGGCTCTCCCCTAGGTCGACTCAGCCTCAAATAAGTACCCGGTGCGGTGTGTAAACATCGCCACTTTGGGAGACAAAGGCGGCCGGGCGTGGTTCTGGCCACACCGCCCCTTCGCGTGCTTTTCATGGCCTTCGCCGGTGCTCGCGAACAACACTTGCCCCGACATTCTGTTAAAGGCCAGACCGAGGGATCTTTGTCTTTTTGCGGTGTACTCTTAAGGTGATCTGAACATCGACTAAAGCCCAGCCACCCAAGTTGGACTCCTGACCACGCTGTTGGTGCTACTGACTGTGTGGAGCAGCACCTGGTGCCGATCTCACCAAACCCAGTAATCCGCTTGGCAAAGCAATCTAATCTGACCTGTCGTGGAATGGCCATGTTACTAATCCGGCTGAGTAGACATTGGAGAAGCCTGTTTTTAGTTTACGCGTCAAAGTCTTTCGTATTTAACCGTGAGCATCCATTACGTTCTGCTGCTATACAAAGAACGAATTCGGCCAAAATTGGAACTCTGTTGCCCTTAGCTGGCTGCGGTGAACCCCTGCTCCTAACTCACTGCACCGAATATAAATCCGCGTAACGCAGGCAGGTGGGTTTTATGATCCAGCACGCACTGACTCACCCCAGTCACTCACCGACAGTTGCTTCGTCATCACTCTGCTAGCGCTACTACCATGGGAGCTTCACTCGTTGGTTGCTCCATCCGTGTCGAGGACTCGGTGTGAGAGACACCGTTTTGTCTCATCCACTCTGTGTTCAACCACCACCAATCAACCACACATACCAGGCCACAACAACACACTCACTAAACCACTCACTCATCCACTGACCCAACCACCACCAATCAACCATACTTCAGGCAACAACAACACACTCACTCAACCACTCACTCAACCACTGATCCAACCACCATCCACACTTCAGACCACAACAACACACTCACTCAACCACTCACTCATCCACTGATCCAACCACCACCACCACCACTTCAGACCACAACAACACACTCACTAAACCACTCACTCACCCACTGACCCAACCACCACCACCCACACTTCAGGCCACAACAACACACACACTAAACCACTCACTCACCCACTGACCCAACCACCACCAACCACACTTCAGGCAACAACACACTCACTCAACCACTCACCCACTGATTCAACCACCACCAACACTTCAGGCCACAAGAACACACTCACTCAACCACCACCACAACCAATCAACCACACTTCAGGCCACAAGAACACACTCACTCAACCACCACCACCAACCACACTTCAGACCACAACAACACACTCACTCAACCACTCACTCACCCACTGACCAAACCACCACCACCAACCACACTTCAGACCACAAGAACACACTCACTAAATCACTCACTCACCAACCACACTTTAGACCACAACAACACTCACTCAGCCACTCACTAAACCACTCACTCACCCACTGACCCAACCACCACCACTTCAGGTCACACCACTTCTATTTCTGCTTCGTCCCTCGCTCGCACTGCCCGAATGTGGAATTCCTCTCTCCCACCGTCACTTCACCCATGCTCTTATAATAATAATAAGAATCTTGCGCTATTCCAGAAACGTATTAGTGCGGGTTGTTGCTGACCGCTTGGCGTTCTGTTTCTGTTGGGCACTGTGGCTCAGCAGCCGTGAATTTTTTATTTTAATCATTTTGAATATTTTGTGCTGATGGGCATCACGCGTCTGTACGCATTATGGCGATGTCATCCTGACACGCAAAGCGTGCTGCTGTGACGTTTATGTACCGTATTGTGCACGCGTGCAGTGCTTGTTTTTGCCCATCCACTGCTGGATGAGGGCTTCCCCACGCGGCGTGGCTTTTGTGGAATTCTCTGATATACCTCGCCACGCTCGTCAGTGTGGGCGTGAGACGACGCAGAGCATAGGCGTGGGAGCATAGTGCAGTACAACAGTGACATTGTACTGCACTGCCCACTACTGCCCACAACGTAGCCCCCGAAGCAGCCTAGAGCACCTGCCATGCATGGCGTTTGCACATTTCAACAACAGCCAGGCTCAATACTGCTTAGCTTTCGATATCTGCGTGAATATTCTGATCATCACCACCACCACCACAAGTTGTAATGGGTGTCCGAATCTGGTCTGGACCTCTGCTAGGTCGACTTAGCCTTTTAATCGGGTACCGAGTGCGGTTGTGGTTACTCCCGTTACCCGCTGGGGAGACAAAGGCGGCCGGGTATGCTACCCGCTTGGTGTGTGGAAGTTACCAGAGAACCATCCGTGCTTTCTTGGGAGTCGCTTGAATTCCACGTTATGGGCGTTATCACCGTCAATCAGGATAATCATTGCCATCGTTATCATCATCATCAATGCGCTCATTGTTTCAGATGATGCCACCACCACCACGCACATTTCTCACGGTGGCGACTGCGCGCGGTCGAAGTCGACTGCCTGACTGCTGCACTCCCGGTGAGAAAGCGATGTCGAGATGAATGCAATCAATGGGCGCACTCAGCCACTCGATCAATGCCCTTTATTTAACTGGGTCACGGTCCCACCGTTATTACGATTCGTCATCACCTTTTGGTGGGGCTTCCAGCCAAGGGGCGTGTTGCTGCACGGACGACGTTCGGCCGTGAATTATTTACAATGGAATTTACAATCCAGTCTCGCGTTCGCAGTCTTTCTGGACTCCGCGTGTCCGCGCGCGTCCGTCGAAATCGCCCCGGGAACGCACCCAGTCTTGGCCGACGTCGCAAAGCTGGAGCAGAGGTTGAGAGCCTGGACGATGCTTGGATGGGCGGCCACCGCTCACGGAAAATGTTCCCCATCATTGGTTGCCATGCGCCAGTAGGGCCCGATAAACATGGGCACCGCGGTGGCTTGGAGATGTTGACTACCTCGCCTGGTATACAGGAAGCCGTGGGTTCGATTTTGACCCTGACGCCTGCTGCTGTATATTTTGATTTTGCGGTGTCTCTCTCTTCCCGTGGCCGCGTGGATCTTTCTCTGGGTCCTCCGGTTTTCCCCACCGCATTTAGAATCAACAGGCGTTTAGAGTATTTGTCTGCAATACATTTCCACACGATGATAAGCCACCTTGTTGAGCCATCATTATGTGACTAGCCAGGTAGCTTCTAAAGAGAGCTGTATAGCTCCGCGGGCCTTAACTAATAAAATAAAAAATACAAATTAATAGATTAGTTTAGAAACAATCGTGCATCCTATATTTTCCACGGATAATAGGGGCGTGGATAAGAGGAGCATGGCTTACGCTGGTTGTGGCTGTATTTGTGCAGAGTGCGAGGTGGTGCTCAGTGTTGTCGCGGCCAAAAATATATTGCGATGGAATGAGATGCAGTTCTTAGAATGGGTTTGCTAAGATGGCACCCCCGTGTCTAACGAGTGAGACCACTTATCCTCAGCCCGAGATGTCTGTAATGTTACACCAAAGCGCGACATTGCGGTTTCACTTGGACGGGCCTCATGACAGCGCTTACAGCGTAACGATACACAAGGCAAGACACATACTCTTAGTTTTTTCGGTAAAGTCACGTAGGTAAAAAAATAAAATAATAATAAAAAACTATTTAAAATAATAGAAATAATAATAATAAAATAATAATAAATCACGACGTTTCGGAGGCAACACAAGTCTCCGTCATCAGGTGGAACCGTCTAGCTGTGACGGTCCCACCTGATGACGGAGACTTGTATTGCCCCCGAAACGTCGTGATTTAATATTTTATTTCAATAATTCAATACATTATTTATTTATTTTTTACCTACGTGGCTTTACCGAAAAAACCTAAGAGTATGAATCCTTAGCAGTCACGAAAGCTTCAAATCTAGAAGCAAGACACACACTCAAACAAACACTCACTAACGCATGCACAATTGCGATATTCTCCAGATTATAAGATGCACTTTTTTTAGCTGTCTTTGAAAGTACCCATCTTTCCGGCCAAACAGATGCTGCTTGGGCATGCGGTGGCTGGGGATGTGGGTAACACGGCCCAGCCCTCACTGATGGCGATGTGTCCATATCTTTCAAGGATCTGTGAGCTCCTCACACAATCCAGCCTGGATATATCCAGGATTGATCAGAGGCAGGCAGACTAGCCTGTATATTTCAAGCCAGCTGAGCTGACCCTTTAAATGGGTACCACGAAGAATGGGGATCCTGGCCTCTGGATTGTATCATAGGCCTTGGCCTAGTCGATGGAGCAGATATGTACGTCGTGTTAAAATTCCCCACACCTCCACTGTAGCACATTGACAGAGTATATGGCATCTGTGCAGATCTGCATCTGCCAGAGACGACTGAAGTATGATTGCCAGCGTGCCTGGCCAAGCCTAGTTGAATAGTCTTTGCCAGGCCCTTTCCTGGCATTGAGGAGGGAGATGTCCTTTATAGTTGCTACAATCAGTTGTTGCCATCAGTGTGGTCTCTTTTTAAAAACGTGGACCACCAAGGCTTCCAATCCTACAGAACACGTACGGCAGGGCCAAGTACACAACACATAATACACACGACGGACACAACACATCACAATACACACGACACACAAAACACTCACGACATACAAATAGCGCACACACGCACACAACCTATACACACACAGATAACACAAACGATAGTCGGATCATCACGGTAAGGAATTAAACTAAGGTAGATATATTCATTAATCCTTGCACCACCGTGCCCTACACAAACACGCATGCATCATGAAGATCCCACATTTAGCCGAATTGGAGAATGAAGGGGGGGGGGGGGGGAGAAGTGTTGTTAGCGAGCACCTATCAAGGCCACGATGGGATCTGAAGAGATGATGCGTTTCGGGCTGAGTCGACCAAAGGGAGGCCCAGGACAGATTCATACAAAGATCAAAGATGCCCCCGATAGACTTAGCAGACTGTTGGGCCAAGTGCTATTAGCGAGCACCTTTGAAGACCGACCAGCACACGAGGGGGTGTGTGGCCAACACCACACCTGGCCGCCTTTGTCTCCCTAGTGGCGATGTTTATCCATCGCACCAGGTACTCATTTGAGGCTGAGTCGACCTAGGAGAGGCCCAGGACCGGTTCAGATAATCGTCACTGGTGTTGGCCGTGAGTGGGAATCGAACCCGGGTCGCCAGGTTCATAGCGCAGCGTGCTAACCGCTACACTGCCATACACACACACACTTTACACACGCATGTAAACAACTATGAATATGAACATGTGAATGTCTTCTTGGTTCTTTCGGTCAAGTCACGTAGAATGGAAATAATAAAATATTAAAATAAAACATAATAAAATAATTCTCACGACGTTTCGGCCACAACGCAAGCAGCCGTCCTCAGGTGAAGAACAGGTCTGTCTTTCTGACAGACCTGTTCTTTCTGACAGACCTGTTCTTCACCTGAGGACGGCTGCTTGCGTTGTGGCCGAAACGTCGTGAGAATTATTTTATTATGTTTTATTTTTATTATTTTATTATTTCCATTCTACGTGACTTGACCGAAAGAACCAAGAAGATGAATCCCTGCAGTCACGAAAGCTTTAAATCGAAAAATGTGAATGTCTCTTAGCCATGTCTAAAACAGGCATTCCTTTAGCAATACCCATTTGTGGTGCTGGCGAGGTCTGGCTGCGCTTCTGGTCACTGCCCATTCCCATGCAACACGACACATCGGCTGCTATTTTGCAGCGAGAGCGGATTGTCATCTCGCCCGCTCACTCTGTGGTGCAACGTTGTTAATCTTTTTGCTGCGGCGGTTTCCAGATAACGTGGGGGAAATGCCGATGCAGCTTGCACAAGCGGGGCGGGTGGGCAGTGCCCGGAGCGGCGATGGTTATGGCGATGATCGTGGTGATGGTGATGGTACTGCTGCTGCTGATAACGATGGTCATGCCTATACTGCTGCTTATGATGATGATAGTGATGTGCTAATGGCTATTGCTATCGTACAGGTGTCGGTGAAATCACGTGGTATTATAAATATTGGGTTTATGAAAGCCATGATGATGATGCTGCTGATAATGTTGTGGGATTGCCGTTGCAATGATGGTAGCAAAGATTGTGGTAGTGCTCCGGTGCTGATGCTGGTGGTAACGGTAAAATATTAGTAATGATCAGGTATGGGTGACGTAGAAATGTTGAGGCAAGGGTTGATGGATCAGACAGAGATTCGTGAAATTCCCGAACCCCCCTGAGGCTCGAAGAGCGTGGAGATGGCAGCAAAACAAATGAGTTCATGATCCCATTGGCGTGGACCTCAAGCGTTGTCCCCCCCTCGTATGCGAGATGGGCTTTTTTGGGGGCACTCCGATTTCCTCTCCAAACAAAAGTGGCCAAAACATCAAGATCATTGCGTGACCTAACCCAAAAATAAAATTGCGAATCATGCTTGGCATTGTATTTACGCTCAGAGCGAAGTGTGACAAAGGGAATTCTGGTCGACCCATGAATTGAAATTGGCCCAGAGAATTCAGTCTCCAAAGGGAAACGGCAGGCAACTCGAGTTGACTGCCAACACGGAAACACAGTTCCAGGATCAGGGTGGGATAGCCACTTCAGTTCAGACTCAAGATCAGAAACTTAAGGTAACGCCGGACAAGACACCGGCAATCATCTTGCAGGACTGCAGGCAACCACAGCTGTCCGTCTATAAATTAAGCAGGAATTCACATGGTTAGGTTCCTGTTACTAAACCCAAAGCTATTTTAGACCCGGCACTCATGCACTGTGTGTGTTGTTGTTGTTGTATATATAAATATGCGCATGCGGATTTGGCATGCACAATTCGTGGCCATCGATGCACAAATCTGACGGTGGCATGCTGCGAATAAAACCTAAAACAGGCATCCCACTCGGTCAAGTCTGCAATAACACGAGCAGCAGCCACCCGCAGAGGTGCCGTTCTGTGGCATATGGTGTGCAGTGTTCGACATGAAGACATTAGCAATTGGATTGAGATGAAGGCGCGGTTGGGCCGGTGGGGCAGAGGTCGCAAACGGGTTTTGATTCCTTACCCGTACCCGGCCGCACCAGGGTCGCAAATGGGTACCCGTACCCGACCGGGTACGGGCCGGGTACGGGTACCCGTTCCCTACCCGAAATGAGTGACAAACGGTTACTCACCAGTGACTCACGGCCTACCCGTACCCGGCCGTACCAGGGTCGCAAACGGCTACCCGTACCCGGCCGGGCACGGGTAGCCGGGTATCGGGTAGGGTACGAGTATCGGGTACCCGGTTGCGACCTCTGCGGTGGGGTGATAGCCATTGTACACCTCGTGTTGTTGGCTTGAAGGTGTGAGGTGGTCAGAAGATGGCAGTAGAGTAACTGATTCTTGATTCTTACTGTGTGGAACCGCTTGAGTGCCATTGCTTTGTATGCGTGAGCGATCACGTGAGTTTGGCAGGTCTCTCCCAGAAATGCTTCCCAAAATTACGTTCTCGGAAATTACATCCGAATAAAAGGTCAGGACTGCAATTGCTTCACAAGTTCATTTTAAATCAAATGCAAAACTCGACGTTCCTGCCGCCAACGACATTTTCGATTGCAATGTGTTTTGGTGAAGTGTGTTGCCCGGCCTGAATGTTGACGCAGGGAATTCAAGACAGCCCTTGAAGCGAAATTGGCCATGAGAATGTGGGTTCCAGTCCAAAGAGGCGGATAGCTTGAATTGACAAAAAACAAACCACGTAGTCACGGAGTTTGAGTAACGGTTGTCGAGTGTTCTTACCTTGGGGTTGCACTTTTAAAACGTGTTAATGCCTCCTTATTGCCATGCACACGATTGTTTAAACACAAATAAATTGCACGGGAGATAATTTCTTAAATGCATGTTTACATGTGGTTTAAATTGTCTCGCATCTCTCGGTCGAATATGTTTGAAGTTGTTCATGCTTTTGGTTGTGATGGAGCCATGCTGTGGATCTGTGCACTCGTGTAGTTTATTGGTCTTGCTTGTGACAAAATCACCGTGACAGAGACCATTATCATGAGATGTTGGAAGCTAAGGAGGGTTGAGCATGGTTAGTGCTTGGTTGCGTGGTTGCCTGAGAATCATAATCTTTATTTATCCTGAAAGAATCCCATGAGCTATGAAGCTCTTTTTCACGGATATCCAGTGGGGGCGAGTTAGAGAAGAGAGTAATACCAGCTGTTGTTGACTTGGGCTGTGAAGTGGCCAGGACATGGCAGTACCGCAATAGATTATTGAATCCATCTGTGTGGAGCTTTTGAATGTTATCCCCTTGTATGTTTTTCCTGGTTTACTTCCACATGAAACCAAACGCTCTTGAATGGTTTTGGCCACACATCCCAATATAGCACCACCCTCCTAAAAATGTATTGAGGCTTTCCTGGGTAAACGCGCATTAGTAAAATAACATCAGATTTGACTTGCAGTGATTTACATTTGCTTTGATTTGCATTGGTTCAGGTTGTTGGAAAAATAGCTTTAGACTGTATAATCTTCACTTAATTATAGATAACCGGACTATATGAACAGTACCAATGTTTTTTGTTCTCCAAGCCGGGGAGCTGTCCAGGTGGTTCAGGGTGGAGTGAGCGGTCTCACAAATCGGAAGGTGACGAACTCAAATCTTGGTTTGGGGTTGACTCGGCCCCATCATCCGTTTGGGGGTCAAACAAATGACCACCACTTCACGGGGGCGTCAACATTTGTTGTCCCATGAAGTCAGTCGCCGCTGCCATAGGAATGTGGAATTTCCACCACTGGCTCAGGGCTGGAAACAGGAGATGTGTACCAGTGTCTCAATGCTCACTTTAGCATGTCACTCTCAGTTGGCTTATGCTATATAAGACCAAATACACATGTGTATAAGAACATAATTATTTTGTGGATTAATTGAGGAAATCTAATCAACGAGTCGTTCTCCCTTGCTGTGCAATCAATGTAGTGTTCATAGTTATTGCCTGAGAGGATCTCAATTGGAGAGGCCTTCATCCGGTCAGTGGATTGCTCATGACTGTTTACACGGGTAGTAGTAACAAAAATAAGCAGACAAAACGTCTCGTTCGCATAACTGTCCTTCCACTTACTCGATAAAAACATTTATTTTTTACACATACCCATCACGGCATTCTCGGAGTGAATCATTTCAGCAAGTATTGATTGGTTCAACACAAGCAAAACTCTGGACCGGTTTCGACATTAAGTGTCGCATCAGCAGTCAGGCATGCTTGTACCAAAGCTGAACAGACGTTATAGGCAAGGACCCTCTCCGGAGGATATGGGTTCTAGTTGAAATCAAAACTAGATCACACTATCTTCTTGGTTCTTTCGGTAAAGTCACGTAGAATGGAAATAATAAAATAATAAAAATAAAACATAATAAAATAATTCTCACGACGTTTCGGTCACAACGCAAGCAGCCGTCCTCAGGTGAAGAACAGAAGACTCTGTCTCCTCGACAGACCTGTTCTTCACCTGAGGACGGCTGCTTGCGTTGTGGCCGAAACGTCGTATTATTTTTATTATTTTATTATTTCCATTCTACGTGACTTTACCGAATAAACCAAGAAGATGAATCCCTGCAGTCACGAAAGCTTTAAATCGATAGATCACACTATGTATGTATTAATTGTTGCGTTGCCTCGATTGCCCCCATGTGATTAATCGATCAAGATTTGTTCAGAAAATCAGCTTCATTTGGTGATTATAGCGACCTCTAGTGGCTGCAGGGGTCACGCCGTCACGTGACATGGAGGTGATCGATAATGTTGCCATCGACGTGACTTTACCGAAAGAATATCAATTCCTGCAGTCACAAAAGCTTTACATCAAGATCGACGTTCAGTATCGATACAATATCGATTGGAATTTGTATCGCCCGGTTGCATGTCGACCGGGCGATACAATCGCGGTATCGATACTGATCGATACAGCCCTCGAATCGCCACGGGAATGGTGGCGCAGTAGTGAGCGCGCTGTGTTGATAACCCCGGTTCACCCGAGTTGAGACTCACGGCTAACATCAGTGGCGGGCGCAATGCCTCTGACCACGTGGGTGCGGCATGGTACTGACAACACCGTGGGTGGTGGTGGTGGATAGGCAATAGAAACTCGTGGTTTTTATTCTAGATTTGAAGCTTTAAATTCTAGATTTTAAGGATTCATACTCTTAGGTTTTTTTCGGTAAAGTCACGTAGGTGAAAAATAAATAATAAAAATAAATATTAAAATTTTCTAGAAATAATAATATAAATAAAATAATAAATCACGACGTTTCGGAGGCAACACAAGTCTCCTTCATCAGGTGAGACTGTCACAGCTAGATTTACTGAAACTCGTGGTTTATAAACACGCGTGGAGAGGGTTTGGTAATTGCCCTCGCCTGGGTAACAAGACAATTAGTAAAACAGTCTAGCAGTGCATTGACCATGGCTGGTGATGATTCTTATGCCTTTGGACCTGTCCGTGCTTACAGCTAGCAAAAGTTATTTTTATTACTGTGGAGCACAATACTTTACTGCACTACACCACTGTACCACGATATAATACTGTGCTACAGTATGATACTGTACAACGGCAATACTGTACAACAGTGCAATACTGTACAACAGCACGATACTGTACCACAGTGCAATACTGTACCACAGCACGATACTGTACTACAGTGCAATACTGTACCACAGCACGATACTTTACCGCAGTGTAATACTGTACAACAGTGCAATACTGTACAACAGCACGACACTGTACAACAGTGCAATACTGTACCACAGCACGATACTGTACCGCAGTGTAATACTGTACAACAGTGTGATACTGTACAACAGCGTAATACTGTACCACAGTACGATACTGTACTACAGTACGATACTGTAAATACAGTACGATACTGTACTACAGTATAGTACGGTCTGTTTTTTGTGCCGGATTCACGACCGGGGTGGTGGGGGCGTGACGTCATCACGCACGAGCCCAGCGCGGTGGGACGCCGGTGACGTCATCACGCACGAGCCCAGCCCAACGCGGCGGGACGCCGGTGACGTCATCGCGCAAACCTTGCGCGGTGACGTCACTGCCGCGCACGCGCACTTTTGGCCGCGCGCCAGGCAGGAATCCAGGCAGGAAACATTTTTTTTTATATTTTTCTTCCGATATGCAATGAATTACGACGGACTGTACGCCGTGGTCAATCCACCGCTGAACGAAGGCCATAAAAGACAATAATTCACTACAGACCATCGGACTAAAGGACTTTATCCAGCGGTGTATTGACCGCGGCTGATGATTATTACACAATCTACCCACCCCCCTCACCCCTTTGTCAGCCCACTGCTGAAGGGCCTCAAAATAGACATTCACTGTAACGTGAGGCCTCACATCCAGCAGTGGAGTGGCCACTGCTGATGTTGAGCGCCTTGAGGGTGGGCGGCGTGGCTCGTCAGCTGTTCTCGTCCGGGGCCCCTCCCCTCCTCCTACATTGACAAATTATAAAGACCAATCGCCCTGGGGGCACTTTTAACGTGGCGCGTTGTTCTCATGTCCCGTCGCGAGTGTGCCCCCAGGGCGTTTGTGAACCTCAACTCCTGTCAGGCGTTTACAACGCAGCGGGCGGGCAAGCCGAGACGTTGACCAATCACGTGGCAGCTTTATAATTAAAATACGATAAAATTACGTTATTTACTTAAATAATCTCTTATTTGTTTCGCATTGATATACATTTCATTACAGACGCAGTGCTGTTGGTGAACGCCGCTGTAATTTGAGTAAATTCTTCACATTGTTAGTATGAATTCCTCGGTTTCCACAGCGCTTTAATATTTACCTTAAGATCATCATTCAAGGTGTTTGTACCGTGGTAATCGGACTGTGAAGTATAGTATAGTAATATACTACTGTTAAATTACTGTCATGTTGGCAGTGGTTTTACTTTAAGTTCTTTTATGACGTTCGTGCAATTTATTTTTTTAGATTTAATTTCGCTCATAAAATCTACACGTCGCAAAACACGTCAGAATTAATTTTACCGTGTTATAAATCAACATTGAAAGAGTGAAGTGGTACACGTTATGTAACGTCAAGTAATACTATCGTAAGTAAACGAATGAGAATGTAGAAAGTTACAACAAGAATCAACTTAGACGCATTACACTACAGTACACGCACTGTACCGTTAAGCAATTTAACAATTTGTGTATTATATCAAACTACACATTTTTGTCACATCGCAAAAACTAGTGTCATAACGTTTCCCTGATTAATTTAATTTAGTTACGCTGTAAACAGTTTCTTACTGATAATTATTCAATGTTCCACAACCCACCACGCGTGGGGCATGCGTTAAACGCCTTAAACATTACTTGTTAGCAAAACTACATTAAACAAAATTACTGCATTGGATTAAACCCAATCCTACACTTTTTTAACTCTTCCACACTTACTCTCCCCCCCTTTTCATCTTTATTAAACCACGCGATATTAAAATCGATCGACCACACACATTTATTTAGTCAAATAACTTAGCGCAATGCACTTTGGCTACATAACCCGGCACATCTTGCAACACGTTAAACAAAAATAAAAAAACACACGTCGTAACATAACCCCGAGTGTACATAAAAACAATGCCGGATTTATATTTTAAACAAAGCGACGTGTTAAACCACAGCTGCAAACTAAAAATAAAATCCTGACAAAGCTTTCGTGACTGCAATAATTAATATTCTTTGGGTATTTTTGGTAAAGTCACGTCAATATGTTCAAATAAAATAAAAAACTACGACGTTTCGATCGCAACACCAAGCGGTCGTCATCATTAAAAAGTTTCTACGTGACTTTACCGAAAGATCTAAAGAATATAAAATACAAATTCTACCGTGCACCACGACAGCCTAAATCACCACCACTCAAACCGCCAACTAATAACACAACAGCGAAGAGCGCGCTATTTTACAATTAATAAATCATCAAACCTCTTGCTTCACGCCGGAACAACACACACCCACCGATCCGTCGTCTTTAGTTATTGCGCCCCATATTTTTACCTCGCCGCTAAAACTTCTATCTGTTCAGAAAAGAGAGAGAGGAGGAGGCCGTGGCGGCATCGACGGCAACGGGGGGTGAAGATCAACTTTTATAAGCCCGCCCCATGCGCTCCCTCCACACGTGTCTGTGTGTGTGTGGCTGTGTGTGTCTGTGTGTGTGTGGGTGTCTGTGTGTGTGTGGGTGTCTGTGTGTGTGTGTGTGTACAGGACCTGGAGAACCATGGGCAAGAGACGCTGCCTCGCAGAACCAGACGCTAACATGGCGGCGGGTTGCTGCGGGGTCAAAAAGCAACGCTTGGCCACCACCTCCACCACCTCCTCCACCACCACCTCCTCCTCGTCCACCTCGTCCACATCCGCTACCGCCTCCTCTACCACATCATCATCATCGACCCCAGCCTCGTCATCATCATCATCGGCGGCTGTAGCAGCAGCAGCAGCGGCGGCGGCGGCGTCAAGCGGAGCCGGCTCACACAATGGCCACGTGGACGGGCTAGACAGAGGAGGTGGAGGAGGAGGCGGCTTAAGTGTTGGCTTGGGGGGAGGAGGAGGTGGTGGTGGACGAGGAGGCCGGGAGGCGATGTCTGGGACCGGCTCGAGGACGATGATGATGGTGAACGGAGCGGCTGGTGGACAACGCGGAGCGGCGGCGGTGGCGTCTCCCGAGATGTGCTGCTTCTGTTTCGACGTTTTGAGCGCGCACCTCCACGGGTTCCAGCCGCCAAGGAACCCGAGGTTCACCAACGACCCCTAGTACGTCCACACACACACTCGCACACACCACCACCACTGAAAGCACCCGTTTCGTAGACTCAAATCGATTAACTAATCGCACTAGAAATGATCGATCAAGCACCTCGCTTCACTTAGCCACCGATTCGCTCGCTCGATCAACGAACCGCTCGCTAAAACCAACTCACGATATGATCATTTGTGTACTTAGATCTGTGTACTTAGATCTGTGTACTTAGCAGAGGTGTGGACTCGAGTCATGTGACTTGGACTCGAGTCAGACTCGAGTCATGAATTTGATGACTTCAGACTCGACTTGGACTTGCATAACAATGACTTTGTCCCACTACTTAGATCTGTGTACTTAGATCCGTGTACTTGTGTGTGCTTTGTGTGAGCGTGTACGATGGATTCGACTCAAAACAGTCACCAATCACTCGCCTACTCAACCATTCACTAATCCGCCGATCACTCGCCTCTCGATACTCGCAATTGATCGAACCACTCGTACCCAGTGTTTGTACTTTGTGCTTGTACTTTGTGCTTGTACTTTGTGCTTGTGTGTGAACCGTGTGGCTGTGTGTACTGTTGCCTTTCGTGTGACCCTCTCGAGTACGTGAACTCGGCTCGATCATTGATCATCGATCCACAAAAGAACAGATTGGTGATATGCTCACTCGCTTTGTTGATGTACTTTGTGTGGCTTTAGACTTGGGCGGACTGAAATCATTGATAAAGTCACGAACTCACTCGATCTCTCCCTTGGCAAGTCACTCAGTCTGTGTGGTGTGTGTGTGTCAACCCCCAAGTACTTTACCAAGACTCAGTCGTTCACTCTGTGTGGTTCCTAGTGCTGTAATTGTACCAAGGCTTTGTGTGTGTGTTACAGTACTACGCGTACTCTCACATTCCCAGTGTGTGTACTTGTGTGTTTAACTCGAGTACCTGTGGACACACATGCCCGTGTGTAGTCTCTGTACCGTGTTAGGACGATCATCTTGCGCCACGATGTTACGTTACTGTGTTGTGTGTACTGCTGCTGGGTTGTGTGTACTGCTGCTGGGTTGTGTGTACTGCTGCTGTGTTGTGTGTACTGCTGCTGTGTTGTGTGTACTGCTGCTTGTGTTGTGTGTACTGCTGCTGTGTTGTGTGTACTGCTGCTGTGTTGTGTGTGCTGCTGGTGTTGTGTGTACTGCTGCTGGTGTTGTGTGTACTGCTGCTGGTGTTGTGTGTACTGCTGCGGTGTTGTGTGTACTGCTGCTGGTGTTGTGTGTACTGCTACTGTGCTGTGTGTACTGCTGCTGGTGTTGTGTGTACTGCTGCTGGTGTTGTGTGTACTGCTGCTGGTGTTGTGTGTACTGCTGCGGTGTTGTGTGTACTGCTGCTGGTGTTGTGTGTACTGCTACTGGTGTTGTGTGTACTGCTGCTGGTGTTGTGTGTACTGCTGCTGGTGTTGTGTGTACTGCTGCTGGTGTTGTGTGTACTGCTGCGGTGTTGTGTGTACTGCTGCTGGTGTTGTGTGTACTGCTACTGGTGTTGTGTGTACTGCTGCGGTGTTGTGTGTACTGCTGCTGGTGTTGTGTGTACTGCTGCTGGTGTTGTGTGTACTGCTGCTGGTGTGTGTACTGCTGCTGGTGTTGTGTGTACTGCTACTGGTGTTGTGTGTACTGCTACTGGTGTTGTGTGTACTGCTGCGGTGTTGTGTGTACTGCTGCGGTGTTGTGTGTACTGCTACTGTATTGTGTGTACTGTTGCTGGTGTTGTGTGTACTGCTACTGTATTGTGTGTACTGTTGCTGGTGTTGTGTGTACTGTTGCTGGTGTTGTGTGTACTGCTGCTGTGTTGTGTGTACTGCTGCCGTGTTGTGTGTACTGCTGCGGTGTTGTGTGTACTGCTGCTGTGTTGTGTGTACTGTTGCTGGTGTTGTGTGTACTGCTACTGTATTGTGTGTACTGTTGCTGGTGTTGTGTGTACTGCTGCTGTGTTGTGTGTACTGCTACTGGTGTTGTGTGTACTGCTGCCGTGTTGTGTGTACTGCTGCGGTGTTGTGTGTACTGCTGCTGTGTTGTGTGTACTGTTGCTGGTGTTGTGTGTACTGCTACTGTATTGTGTGTACTGTTGCTGGTGTTGTGTGTACTGCTGCTGTGTTGTGTGTACTGCTACTGGTGTTGTGTGTACTGCTACTGTGTTGTGTGTACTGTTGCTGGTGTTGTGTGTACTGCTACTGTGTTGTGTGTACTGCTACTGGTGTTGTGTGTACTGCTACTGTGTTGTGTGTACTGCTACTGTGTTGTGTGTACTGCTACTGTATTGTGTGTACTGTTGCTGGTGTTGTGTGTACTGCTACTGTATTGTGTGTACTGTTGCTGGTGTTGTGTGTACTGCTACTGGTGTTGTGTGTACTGCTACTGTGTTGTGTGTACTGTTACTGTGTTGTGTGTACTGCTGCTGTGTTGTGTGTACTGCTGCTGGTGTTGTGTGTACTGCTGCTGTGTTGTGTGTACTGCTACTGGTGTTGTGTGTACTGCTACTGGTGTTGTGTGTACTGCTACTGGTGTTGTGTGTACTGCTATTATATAGTCTGTTAATGTGTGTACTGTATATACAACATGCTATATGTACACGGATGTGGCACGTGTGCGCACTGTAAAAAAAGCACGTGTGACAATGTGTAACGCGCACGCTGCACTCGTGTACCCAGTGACACGCAGAGTACACATGTGTTCGTGTATACTGCATGTGTAGTGCTGTGGAGTGGACAGCCACTCCTGGCACCCACTTGCAACGCAACTGTGCACTGCTAAACGAAGCTTCTTTGTCCCTTTTTCTACATATTTAGGGGGCTGCGAAGTGGCCAGACGACGGTAGTTCAGCAATGGATTCTTGAATCCATCTGAGCGAAGCTTTGAGTGTTACCCCCCCGTCACATGCGTGGTGGGTTTTCTTCGGGATCTCTTTTGTTTTTTTCCTTCCACCACCCCCCCCCTCCTCCTTCCTCCACACAAAAAGCGAAACACGTGGGTCACGTTAACACATTTGGCCAACATCCCTAACGTAAAGCATAACCCAATGCAAAGCGACTCGATTAAGAGAGGGGGGGGGGGGCTGCTCTGGATAATGTTGCCCGTACAGCAGTCTACGCATAGCGTGTTTGTTTCTATAGTTGTGTTACCAAAGAACTCATTGAATATGCTCACGTACAGTGTGTCACTGTACGTGTACAGTGAGTGCCGTGACTCACATGGCGTTGCGCAGGTTGTAAATGATGGAGGTTGTGTTCCCTTTAAAGCAGATGTGCAGTCGTACTTGATATTATTCACACACACACACAAAGCCTCCGTGTATGCATATATCGTAGTGCCGTTGAGACGGCTGCTGTTAGCGAGCACCTATTAAGGCCGGGACTGCACCCACGTGTTTGGATGCTGTGGTCAAAAACCACAAAGGGCTGTCCGCCTTTGTCTCCCGAATGCTGATGTCTGGACACTCGGCAGCACCGGGGAGACTTGTTTTAAGGGTCTGAGTCGACTTAGGTTGGTGGGCCCTGGACCGGTTCACGATATTCGTCACTTGATGTTGGCCGTGAGCGGGAATCGAACTCAGTTTTCCCCGGATTCGTACCATTTACGGGGCACCGTTTCCCCGCACATGAACACGGAAGTGTGTGTACACGCGTTAATGCCAAACTCAACATGTCCCAAGAACAGCAGCGACGTCTTTGTTTATGCGCCGATGTGCTTTGTCGCATTTCCGTTCGTTTGTTTACGAGTCACCAATATCGCTTAACGTGTGTTCACTTAATTTAAAAATGTTTGTACATATGCGTCGCATCAATCTTCTTTGTGTCGGTGGGACAAAGCCTTCCCAAAGACTTGCCACGTTGACTCGATTAACGGGAGTAATGTGCGAGTCGCAAGGGGTCCCCTACATGGATGGAATGTTTGACCAATTCCACGATTGAATGTTTTCATTTTGAGAGGTCATTCATCGCAGGCAATGGATTGTGAAATGTCCTCTGTATTGTGGTACGTACGACGCACCACCGCATGGTTATGTACCTTCGTACTGTGTATGTGTGTGTGTTCTTGTTGTGTGCGTCTGTAACTCTCTGTGTTTGTGTATATTGTCTCTGTATACAATACGAGCCTTCAGTCCACGTTCACCAAGTGTGGTAAAATAACCCCATTGGCCCCACAATGGCATGAAGAAGCCCTCTCTACAGTGGTTTGATAAAGTGCCACACGTTTCTAATGTGTGTACAGTTACTCTGTATGTGTAAACATTATACAAATACACACGTCCTATATGCATAGCACTCGCTAACCTATCTAGTTTCATGCTCGTTGTTTTGACCTGTGTGTGTGTGTCTATAGGAAATATATTCGGGTGCCACTATCCGCTTTCTGGGCTCACAATCTCTTGTCTCAATGTGTGACTTGTGGTGTATAAATCAACATCTGAGAATCTCACACTCCTCTGTTCGTATTCGCAGGGCTCTCCGATCATCTCCGATCATCTCCGCATCGTCTGTCCCTAATACTCTGACTCGATGTGTATTGAGTGGCACCCTACTACTCACCTACTACCTCACCTAGTCACTTACCTACTCACCTACCTAGTCAATTCACCTACCCAATAATTTCCCTACTAACTCAACTGCACACTTGCCTATTCGCATATTCAATCATTCACCTACTCGCCTACCCAATTATAATTCGCCTACTACCTCACTTACTCACCTACCCAATCATTCATTTACTCACCAACTCGCTAACCTACTCACCTACCCAATCATTCATTTACTCACCAAATCGCTTACCTACTCACCTACCCAATCATTCATTTACTCACCAACTAGTTTACCTACTCATCTACCCAATCAGTCACCTACTCACCAAATCGCTTACCTACTCACCTACCCAATCATTCATTTACTCACCAACTAGTTTACCTACTCATCTACCCAATCATTCATTTACTCACCAACTCGCTAGCCTACTCACCTACCCAATCATTCACTCACTCACCAACTCCCTCCCCTACTCACTCAGGGTCCCCCCCTACTATTCTCGGCATCTATGCCTCTAATACTCTGATACTCTTTGCTTTAAGTACTGTAATGCATCTTCCAATTCCGTCGAGCAAACTAGTACATGTTGAGGAATCGTCTTTTAAACTCGTAGCCGCTTCAGTTTAACAGGCACATTAATACAACAAGGAGGTGTGATCTTGAAAAGGACACACTTGAATTTTGACTGCCACCCTAATACTGTATGTTGTATTTGTGTGTAATTCGTATATGCATACACTATACTTGTATTTCACTGTCTTCTGAATAGTGTGCTGTTATTGTGCGTAGTTCCTAACGTGTGTGTGTGTGTGTTATCTTGCAAATACTTGTCAGTTCACTTGAAGTTTTGATATTTTTTTGTAAATTCGAATATTGAACGTTAATTCTAGATTTGAAGCTTTCGTGACAGCAAGGATTCATATTCTTAGTTCTTTCGGTAAAGTCATTTTTTACCTACGTGACTTTACCGAAAGAACTAAGAGTATTGAACGTTAATTTTTACGTACCCTTGCCGATTGTATGCATACACGTGTAGTGTGTGTATATAAGGTACATGCATGTGTTGATGGGTGCTGCTGATACACAGTGTAGGTATTTGCTGAAGATTGCTTGCGAGTAAGCGTACAGGGCCCTGTATGTTCGGCATGCGTTCATCCTAACACAGGAATGCGTGCATCTCCCGCCCTTTGAGCCCCTTTGTCTTGATGAATTATATTCCATTATATTCCTAGGATCCGTGCGTTTGAAATCCAGTTTTGTTTTAATCGCAGGTGATGTGTGAGGCTAAGAATGAACTCATCATTCGGTCATCACCACGATTATAAATACCTGGGCGGTGGAGTGGTGGCGGAGGTGGTGTCTATGGGACCTATTTGCCAGTATCAAAATGATGAGAAAATAAGAATGGACTTTATCCATTCCGTATAGTATTAAGACGTTCAAACACCAAAATGATACCTATTGCAATAGCATCAAGTCTGCGTTAACCACACATTATTGCAGCAAAAAAATGCAAACAAACATCCTCTGATTATTATAATGTCTGCATTATCTTGGAAACTAAATGGCCTACACCAGAGAGGGCCTTCTTTACGGCCTTGTTGTCACCACCAGTGTTAGTCGACCAGAGAACGCCAAAAAGGGGAACCGAACAACGGAAATGCAAGTATCAATTTATTAATAGCGCAAGTATTAGTTCATTATGAACCCGATGAGCCGAGTTTAATTCCAGGCCGTGACTAACATCGTCGGTTGTGCGTCATGTCTGAACTAATTCTATCCCACCCCGGCCCCGTCTTCACCGACTCACATTGACCAGCATGGCGAAGTATGGCCAGACCTGCACGGCGGTGGATCGACCAAGGACCGTGCAATACTTATTTATAATCTCTACACCTGAGTGTTAATTTTGTGAATTGATGAAGTCCTTGCTTAAGCAAAGGGCTGCGAGTTGTAATTAAGTGAATAAAGCACCACGACCGGGGTTCAGCTCTTTGTCTCCCCGAGCGAGGCGTTAAGACAACGGCGCCCTGGTCCGAGTGTTCATTTTTTATATAATGTCGAGTTACACCTCGCGACCAAAGCCGTGCTTTGTGCCTTGAACAATTAAGCAGACACACCGATAATTTGTAGATTTCCGCATTGCATGTTGTTGCATCGGTGGAATGTCTGGTTAATAATGCAGCAGTGTTGTGTAATTGTCTCCGTTTTATTTCTGTGTTGTGTTTCAGTGCGTTGTGTCCCTTTTTAAAGTCATCTTTTTTAAAGAGCCAGACTGACTGTGGCCTCTTCCGTGATACCGTGACCGCACTTTTGATAACGATGATAACCCTTTGTGTTATCTGTGCGATTACCACTGGTTAAACGTGGAAAATAAAATCTATTTAGTGCCACCTCTACTTGATTAGTCGTATCTGTAAAAATGAGACCTGCACAATAGAATCCATTCACCACCTATCCCTAGTGACTTATATTCACGAGGATAAGAAAACTTTGCCAAAGGGAACCAGTGTCTTCAGCAGATCGTCTGGAGGTACACATAATCGCAGTAGCAGATATCGGAGCACCAGAAATGCACGCTTGAACTGTGCACGTATCTGTTTCACGATTTGTCCGTCCGTAGAATCTAGAGGCACGCATACGTGTATTTCTGCCACTGGTTTATTTTATTGTGTGGGGTTTGTGTATGCGCAGGCTTGCGTTGGCCTTTGTGTAACGGGGAGGCTACTACGTGCTTTGTGCGTTGCGATTGAGTTCGACCCCGGGCACAACGGGGAATTGTGTATTTTAAATATACGAGTGCATGCACGTTGCCTGCCTTAGGGACCGTGCAAACAAGAGACGCAGATGCTTGTAAAGCGTTTCACGGATGTTCAATTAAACACGACAGTTTTGCTTTGATAAAAAAAAAATCCTATCCCGACTCAACTTCAGGATAAAAATGTTTAATTTAACTCTCCATTGTTAGGGAAACGATGTCTTCTTGGCATACAAAAGAAGCTTGGTTACAAAAAAAAAACGTATAATGAAATTTCTTTCATTCATTCCTTTGTTTGAGACTGACCCGCAAAATACACCATGTTGTGTAGACAATTCCATGGTGACAGAACTACCGCATGGGATGGCAGAGCAAGAGCATCACACAATTTAACTTAAGCCTCTCATTTGGGCTTTTCATAGTTTCTGAATGTTCTTTGCACGGCAAAGCAAAGTGGAGCCTACTTCATAGCCGGGGCCCGGTTACGTGCCACATTGCCTGCATGGTTGTAAATTCACTACTGTACAATTGCCATATGCACGCACGCAGGCATATCCTTATACATTGTTACATATAGCAGCATACACTCAGCATGGATATACTTATATTGCAGTGTCTAGTGTAGCGTATACACTGTATGTATGTATATTTACACGTTTGTCTCATTTCAAAGTTAGGCAAATTCTCGTTTACAGCCCAGCTGGTTACCTGCACAGGACCGTCACCCTTGATTCTCCTACAAAGTGGCAGTCGTCATTTTGCTCACCCCGAGCCCTCATTACTTTGATAGTGGCATTGTCTTTGAGTTGTACGCCTTTTGGCGTCCTCTGGTCGAGCACCAATTGGGTCAAGGCTCAAAAGAAAGCCGTCCCTTGGTGTGAACCAATCAGTTTCAGGGACAATGCATATATTATCAGTGTGTTTTTTTGTTTGCATTTGACTGCAAGTATTGTGGTTAATGCAGACATGAATCCTAAAACCGTGAAACTTTGAGGCGTTCCTGATGAACAAGCATAATACACGTTGAGTAATTAGTCTGCTTGATTTAAGTGGTCTATGTATTTTTTTTCCTGATGCTCGCCAGCATTGAGCTCGCACACAAGGCACCACGTTATATCACAAGAGGGTTTTATGTAACTCCCCTGTAATAAAGAGATAAATCTCGCAGGCAAAGTGTGGAAGCATGGCCTGCATCGCCAAGTGGTCATGAACTCATTTTGCCAGACCACATCGTCTGTAGCAGAGGCGCAGCGATTAGTTGGCGCATTGCGTTACGAGCCATGAAAAGCTGAATTCGATTCCTGCCCATGTCTGACCCCCCCCCCTTTCGACGGCATGCACCGACCAGCGCGGTGAATATCATCGACACGTTGGTAGAGGCCTTCATCGAGCGTAGTGGATTGACAACTACCTGTAGATTTTGGTTGTTATCCTCTCCAGAACTTTTGTGTGAATTGAACCAAATGCATTTTGCTTCCTTTGGGCCAGTATGAACAGAAGCAAACGCTAGAGCCTAATCGCGCACATTTGGAGTGTATAAAGGTCTCGCAGTTGTGGCATATCTCGGCCTCGAAATGGCACTGCTTGACATTCCTTTCAGCTTGAATAATAATGAATGATGTCACGCGTGCGCTGCGAGTCTCTACAGTATAGTATTTTTTGACGTGTGTATATGTGGTGGGGGGGGGGGGGGTCATAGCTCTTATGCAGTACTGGCACAGTAACACTTTGTTAAAAAAAAAACAGCTGGATGAGTATTTGCGAGGAGAGGAAGGCGGAGGAGACGCCGTTTGCCCTCCCAACCCAGTGGACCTGGCCTGGAGTCCAATTCTCTCCCGTGAGGAGTGCACCTCCACCAGACCACATCAAAACTGATGTGATTGAACGAGGTCCCCGTTTTTTATATATATTGCTGCCGTGGTGTGATGGTTTTACATGCTGGACTCGCAATCCAGAGATTGGCGGTTCGATTCTATCTCCCGGCGCGACAGTCGGAAACAATCGGCACGTTTTTTTTATATTCCCCCCCCCCCCCCCACCACCTCTGCCCACCGAATTATAATTGGTTATACCGTAGTTAGTGCACCAGCCAGGTTGCCTGTGGTGGGCGGGGGGGGGAAGATGCGGGTATTGCCACCTCTGCTGAGATGCGATGCTTGTAAGAGTAGGCCAGATGCCCTCTCTCAAGGGGCTGTCTCGTGGGGAGGCCCTTCTGCCCGACAGTGACGTGAGTAAAGCAGTTGCAGGGCTGCACCTTTGCTTGGTCAATAGGTTGGTGAGGTCCTTTCCCACCACTTTTTTTACGTGGCTTCGTTGAGGCCCTGTAAAGGTGGACAAGTCCATTGTGGAGAGTGCAAGTGAGAAACGATTGCACCTTGGCGGCACCAGCCCTTGAAGGCAGTTGAGGGGGACAACCAGATTTGATACAACGTCACGTATATATCCGACTCGCCGGGGACTCGCGTAGAGTGTTAGGTGGCTATGTGTTAACGTCGATGGAAAATGACAGTTACACCCAATGCGCAAAAATTGCACTGGGTGTCGGCGGTTAATTTGTCTGGGAGGCTATGTGACGGTCGGGTATGTGACGTTGTACTGCATGTCGTCTGTTCGTACGTTTTATTAAAACGCGTTAGTGCGGTGAGGACGCCACTTTGATGGACCCTTTTTATTCGATCTGCCAAATAAATTTTGCCGAGGGCATTTAAATCTGGCTAAATATTTTCCTACCTCGGCCCTGACCCAGATGTTAGAGACTTTCAAAAATTGTTTACGGGCAAAAACTGGGCATGCGTTTGCCTTTGCCAACACTGCTTCATTGAGCGAACGCTGGCCTGTCAGCATTTTACAGAAGCGTGGCCAGTCGCTGACTGTCGTGCGACGAACAGTGCTGAAACAGCTTGAATGTGGAACCTACCGTGTAGGGTTTTTGTTCGTCTGTATTGTTGTCTGCGGGACCTGTCCAATTACATAAGCAATTCCCGATCCGGGCCAGGGAACGTGTGCGGAGAATTTCCGGCGTGCTGTATGGTTGTTTGTCGGTGCGTGCTGTGTATTGTTCTGGATAATGTCCGACGTTTTTTGCCATGTGCAGCGCATGAGCATGTAGAGTGTCGTGTTTAATGATTGATACTTTTTTTAAAATCAATACAGTATTTTGAACGTGCCCTGTTATTATAATTTAGGTGGATTGTTTAAGTTTGAAAGTGGAGATTTGTTTCAGTTGATGCTGTACACGGTAGGGGTGGGATGCTGCATCGATTCATCGGTTAAAATCGATTATTGATCTCGCGGTAATACATCAAATAGCGTGCGCGTGTGAGAGTCAATTATCGTGAGTTTTTCATCTGTCATACATTATGCGCTCATGTGACTCCCTTACAGCCACAAGTGGCGCTATCATTCACGACAAAAGTTGCACAACTTATCGCTCCTACGATAAAAATCGCGATCCTGAATCGCACCCATTCCATTGAATCGCGGTGGGTGGCGAGACACATTTTTTTATCCCCGGCTTTACAGAATTGGAACGTCCTGGCAAAATAAACCGTCCCACACGCAGTCCAGGATTTCTGCATTGTGTAATTTTGTCATTTTCGTTCATCGGAGCTTATTTTGTACAGTAACGCATTGTTAATCCCGCATTCCAATCCGCCCGTCTGCACGGTCCGTCTGCACGGTAAAGAAAACCATTCTCTCGTGTTTTAATGCGGCTCGCGTTTTGGGTTTTTTTCTTTCTCCAGTAGCCGGTTTCATCACACGTGGCGTGACCTTCATTTTCTAACAGTTCACAGAATGCAAGCATTTCACATCTCCACCTACACCTGGGTCTGCCGGCAGGTGTGCCTCGTGACGTTGGGAGTATTCGGCTGCTGCTATACATTTCCACATAACCCACATTGCCAAGTTGTGATTTGTGGTGAGGTCGCTTCTGAAAACGAGCTATTATAGCCTCGTTTGCCTAGCCTGGTAAAATAATATTGTTTTAATAGTTTAGTTTTTTGGACTGTAGTATATTGAGCGTCACCTTTTAAGAGGAGTGTGAAGGCGTTTAAGAGTTCTGTGTCATAATGTATTCCAGTCGACATTACGCACACACACACACGCGTTATAAACTAATCTGAATGTCAGTAGTGACGCTCTCCATCCCCCCCCTGGTTAATTTCAGAATCGGGCGAATACCACATCCTAGCCACTACCATGCCAACGATGTGTTTAACCTGCATCCCAGTGAAAAACAAATAACCTTCAGCTAGCTGTTTTTTTCCCCAGGACAACACTAGCGTAGCACCACACGTACAGAGCTTCCAAGGGCACACACACACCTTTGTGCCGTGGCTGTGATTATTATCACAGCCCGTGAATATTTCCACTCCCCACTGTTCACTCGGTTCGTTCCATGGATTGCACTGGTTTCTTTTTTAAAAGCAGAACTTTATCCTTCGTTAACATTTCGCTGGCTCTTACGCCACATAGTGTTGGGTTAAAGGGGGGGGGGGGTCGGCGCACATACATACTGTAGCGTGTGTGGGCCCTCTGTATTCACTGGCCCCGAACCAGAGGTCTCAATCGGGCACCCGATACCAGTACCCTACCCGATACCCGGCTACCCGTACCTGTACGGGTACCCGTTTGCGACCCTGGTGCGGCCGGGTACGGGTACGGGTAAGGAATCAAAACCCGTTTGCAACCTCTGCCCCGATCTGCTGGATTTGTAGAGTTTGTGTGCCCTTTGTATTCACTGGCCCCGAACTGCTGGACTTGTAGAGTTTGTGTGCCCTTTGTATTCACTGGCCCCGATCTGCTGGATTTGTAGAGTTTGTGTGCCCTCTCTATTCACTGGCCCTGAACTGCTGGACTTGTAGAGTTTGTGTGCCCTTTGTATTCACTGGCCCCGATCTGCTGGACTTGGAGAGTTTGTGGGCCCTTTGTAATCATTGGATGGGGTGCTGTTTTCGGAAACAAATGTGTAGTTCTTAACTCGTTCCAAATAAAGTTTGAAATAATTATGCGTTTAACTCTGTCCATCTGTCCGCCCGTAATGGGGAGGGTTGGGGGGCGGGAACGACGTTAGCGCTCATAATGATGATCCATGATGATCCAAACTTTAAGTATATCGCTGTGTTGTTCGTGGCCAAATGGATTGTAAATGGCAAATGGCCAAAACTTGTGTGAGACAAAAAAACAAGCGCAATAATTACTATTTTAAAATATGCAAATGAATTTTGCTCAGAGATACCTGTCGGCATTCGTTCTGCTTACTAAATAGTTCCCAAAGACTAAAGCGTTATATAATCATCAGGATTTTATTGAACCTGTTCTTGAAATTATCTTTCATCTTAGTAAAGATGGTACGGTAAATACTACGAGTCATTGATACAAAGTGTGACACACAAGAACGATGTTTTTGTTGGTGGTTAATAAAATGCATTCGCTTCCATCAGGCACTCTTCATGCAAACATCTCGTGAACATACGTAAAGATAATCTTTATTTCGTTAGACTCCAATATGTCATTGGCCAATCAATGCAGCTCAAAAATAAGCTCGCTTTTGAGTGCATTTGTAAATTCAGTTTGTGAAGATTTAATTTGAGCAATGTTCAGATTGAACTCCGTCTCCTCCACAGTGAACAATATTCTCTCGTTATTTCATGAACTTGCGATCCGCGGTATTTGCTACCCGTGGAACTCTACACGACTGCATCGACAGAGAGAAAGTGCTGAGAGATAAAATATTCATGCATTCAATAGTTTATTTACACATCTATTTAAAGTAATTCATTAAAAAGAGAGGTTTTCTTAGACCAGCATCATTACCTGAGAAATGTTTTATTCGCGAGCATCTCCGGAACGTATCCCTCGCGAATCACGAGGGAGTACCGTACGTTGAGTTTCCTTTGGCACCGTACAACGCCAAACGTGCTAATCGGAGGTGCATGATCAACAATTCTCTTTCTGCTTCTTCCCTTGCACTGCTCCACGTGGGAACTCCCTCCTCCCATCTCTATTCCCAAACTCTTTAACATGACGAGATGTTCATAATCAACGTTTTTGGGTCAGATCGCGTTATTTATAAATGTGTCGTAACCCTCCACCACCCGACACGGCCAATCAGCAAAAAAGTGCCACGTTGACGAAAAGACAGTTCACTGCTTTAGCCCACCGGTGTGTTGAAGCGTGAAATCACAACATTTACAATTTTTGAGTACGACGTTTCGCTGGTTATTGCATCCAGCATCATCGGGCAATTCGCCAGAGATGTTAACCACCTTGCCTGGCATACAGGAGGTCGTGGGTTTGATCCCGACCCTGCCCCCTGTATTTTTGGAGTTTGCGTGTCTCTCTTTCTCCGCGTTCCCGTGGATTTTTCTCGGGGTCCTCCGGGTTTTCCCTCCACATTTATAATCAACGTGCGTTCACAGTGTTTGGCACCTATACATTTTCTGCATTATAAGCCACTTCGTTGAACTGTAATTTGTGGCCGAGTTCCTTCTGCAAAAGAGCTACATAGCTCAGTGGGCCTTACCTGGTAAGAGAAAAAAAATAGTGGTATGATAAGAAACCTGTTAATTATTTGTCTTATATCTTTGATAGTGCGTTTTTAAACGCTTACCATTGAACGATTTTTTTGGCCCTTTGGGCATGTGTTCAGAAAACTTTGTTTAAAAAAAAAGAATAGAGTTCAGGAGCGTAGCGACTCCAGGCCCTCGCTCCTCCTGATTGGAGACAACTTCTAGGAACCACCAAAAGTTTGGCGCTCCCCGATCTCTCAAGGTGCGACCTAGGAGTCTAAGGTGTCAGCAGTTCTTGTAAAAGGTCACGAGGGCCTTTTACAACTGGGAAGAAACATTTTAAAATCAAAGCTAAATTTAACAGGAAACCACTGGAGTGTTTATTGTTTTTTTAAAGAACCACAGTAAGGTGTTGTGTACAACGTGTGCCTTCCAGGCTTTGCACTAGTAGGAGCGACGTCATTTATAATGGGAGAGGTCAGAAAGAAAAAGTGTTACATCAGCGTCGGGAATGTACCACGTGTGATCTCATTAATTCGGCCTGTGGCCACATGAGGCCTTGGCTTCAGAATGACCTGCAAGCGATGTTCATCACCGCGAGCATCTTGGCCACACTAATTGGATACGAGAAGTATAATTTCGACCTGGCTAACAACACTTTCTAAACTTGGCACACTCGGTTACCGCATGAGCCCCATTACAGGGACAGAAGTGAGGTGTGTATGTGTGCGTCAATGTGCGGTGGTCTGTGTGGAGTGGTAGTGCAGTGGTTCGCGTGCCGTGCTACGCACCCGGCGATCCAAGTTCGATTCCCGCTCGCAGTCAACACCAGTGACGATTATCTGAATCAGTCCGTGGGCTCCCCTATGTCAACTCCATCTCAAATGACTACCTGGTGCAATGTGTAACCATAGCCACAAGAGAGACAAAGTGGCCGGGTGTGGTGCTGGCCACCCACCCCCTTGTGTGTCGTGTCGGCCTTCATAGGTGCTCGCTAACAGCACTTGCCCCAAAAGTCTGTTAAGTGTCAATCTTAATGTTAAGGCTGTATGGGTGATCTTTGTCTCTTTGGCCTGCCCATGGTGCTCTGTCATCTGTATTCGGGGCTCGGAAATGAAAACGTTCCCTATCCCTGCTGTACAGTCATCTACCCAAGAAATAATAAAAGCATTATCCAGCCTCTCAGAATATTTATCAGATGGAATGTGGTGCATGAAAAAAATCACAACCCTTATTTAAACACGCGGCAGCTTATTAGCTGGATAAGACAAACGAATGGGGCGCTTTGGTGGCAAGATGTTAACTACATCGCCTGGTGTACAGGCGTGGGTTTGAGCCCGATCCTGATGCCTGTTGTATATTTGGAGTCTGCATGTTTTCCTTTTGGTCGCGTGGATTTTTCTCCGGGTCCCCCTCCCCCCGCTCTTTCCCTCCACATTTATAAATATGCATTTAAGAGGATTTGGTTGCTTTACATTTCCACGTGGTGAGCTACTTCGGTGAGCTACCATTTGTGGCCAGGTCGCTTCTGAAAAAGAGCTACGTCGCTCAGTGGGCCTTAGCTGGTAAAATGAAAAAATATTAATTTTTTTTATGAGAAACACGATAGAATTGACGGCCATTCCATCCTGTTTGACGAAGAGCATCTCTCATAAAGCTGCTCATCAACGCCACTAAATCAACAGTGCAGCAAAATGCATTGTTGTTCTGCACTTCCCCCACAACACCCCCTCCTGCCACCTTCACCGACCGCTCACTCGCCCAGTACGGTCCCATATCCCATCACGACGTGGGGAGGGATTGTACCTCATCCAGCAATGGGTTGGGCTGGACACACGTAGGCTGGGATGGATGATGGCCGTTGGTCGAGACTAACAGCAGAGGGGTGGCGAAAGGAATGGAGCACAACAACGGTGAGCACGTTCGCCCGCATAGACGGAGCGATGAAATTCGCTCGTGGCCAAGGGCGAGATAGATTGCTGCATCGTGGTATCGTGACAGATTGAGACCTTCATCCAGCAGTGGATCGATCCTGGATGATGAAGATGATGTGCCGCAGTGAACCATTTTCCACGTGGATACGGGGCACGTATGAGTCGCATTCCATCGCAGAGTCCATTTCTTGTAATCTGCATGGTTGAGCATTCCTCGTGATATTGATTACACATCATCGTGAAGAAGGAACAATCAAGACCCCCATGCGTGGCACGATTTTGGCTGGTTTAGATTGACGGAGATGTGGCTTGTTTTTTGCTGCCTCTCCGCCAAAGAACATCTCGCCCCTCTCAGCAGCAGCAGCACAATCTCTACTGGTCGCTGACAGCCAGACCTGACCAATCTGCGGGAGGTGACTTGGCAGATGAAATTAATCGACTGCCACTGCTTTAGAACCCCTTCGCGTGGAACCTGCAATGTACGTTGTTAAACTTATTTTGCACCCTACGTAGTCAACCGTGCTAATCGGAGGTGCGGGGGAAGGACAACCAACTAAAGAAATGAGTTTTCAATCCAGAAATTATTTTAAAGTGCATAGCTCCGTTTGCTTCCTAATATCGGAAGGAAGAGCATTCCAGATGGTCGCAGAAGCCCATCTGAAAGCCATAAACATTCTCCGAAAATAGACCGCGACATCGATTTGTGTTTTTATCGCGCCCCACAAGCCAAAGTGTCTCGTGCCCTACACTCGTGAGCGACTCGGAGCCAAAGCACAGTGGGCGAATTCAACACAAACGCGACCACCATGCCTCCCTCGCTGTGTGAAGCAGCGTCTCGAGACACGGTCCAATTTATATTGTACAGAATCCAAATGTTATTGTATCGCTGGATAACTTAAGTTGTGAGCGGTGGTGGTTCACAATGGTCAACATCGCCACGTGAGCCCATTGTTTTTAGATTGTTTGACAGTCAACAGCCCTTTGTCGATCCACCGGCTGGATGAAGGACATGCCGGTCTCGGGCAGTTGTTTGATCATATTTCACCGTGCTGGTCATTTGGATGTTTGTGAAGGAAGTCCTTCGGAGGAGGTTCCAGGACCGGTAGAGATGTCTCTACTGCAGCTGATGGAGTTGTCGCTAGTGCCACTTCCACTGATATTAGCCATGGAGTTCACAGGACAGTGTGTAAACTGCTGCTTCATCACTCGGTTATTAGTTCGTTTTATCTTTTTTAAATCGACAAGGCCTCCCCCGTGGTTTGAAACGGCCTGCTTTATGGGGGCCTTAATCATGGACACGCTGTGCCGGTAAGCATTAGAACGGTGATGAACACAGAACAAGAAAATCCAAATTGACAGTGCCGCCACGGCTCTGCGTGTTTTCTTGAATTGCGACGGGAGATCTTGCCTGCCTTCGCAATTAGAAAGCCGCCTGGGGAATTTTTCACGTTTTTTGGGGGGGGGGGGGGGGGGGGGCAGAAGGAACACTGGAAGGTGCTCCGCGTAGAGGGAGACTGTGATCTGAGAGATCAGACGCTGAATGGGGTGCACAGCCGTCTCGGTTGGACAACGCAGCGAAGGACGGAGGGAAGTGGAGAGCGAGAGAGCAGTGCAAGGAGATGTCAGTGCAGGAGACGGTGAGGGCCCAAACGGCCAAGCGACTACGAAGATAAAGGAGAAGTTTGAACCGTACCGCTGCCGTGGTCGTCCTGTGTTACCCACGCGCTTCATTGCGTTTATTGTCGTTGGCCTTGGTTCGCGTGCGCCCTTGCGTTTTCAGATTGCGTCGTGTCGCCGAATTTCTTGGCATTTTATTTGTAAGCAAAATGCAAAAAGGACGACAACGAACGAAAACAAGAGACTCCCCGTCGCCTTTATTTTTTTTTAAAGTATCTGGCTGCGAAACGAAGCAACGCGGCTTTTCCAAAATGTGTTCCGGGGGGTCCCTCAGTCGGACGCGATTGTTCTCGGCGTGGTGGCGGCAGTGTACCCCCGCGGCCGATTGAAAAGCCCCGTGCGCTGTCTGTCGGGCAGGACGCTATTACCTCTAATCATAGAGGGGGAGGCCTCAACCCAGATGGGAGTGCAAAGTCCGATTAAATACTAAACTGGACGAACGCGTCCCCGGGAATAACGGGGTCACTTTGACCTTCGTGATTCTGCACACAAGTGGGCAGAATGCAGTGGGGGGAACAGTTCTGCAGTTTGGAACGTACATTTCAGACACTGTAAAGATGTGGGTTATATAATTGGTGCAATTACCAACTGGCTTTTTATTTGGGCGTAGTGTGTCGTCCAATTAGAGGACTGTAATGGAGTTGAAAATAATTGGCCCATCCATTTTTTATTAAATAAAATACTCGCGGTGGCACACACATCCAGACGAACGGAATTTTTATCCACGTTGGGATGGCGACGGTGAATTTAGTTTCATGTGTCTGTGAAACAGTTGGTTTATTCCATAGCTAAGGCATATTTTTGAATATGGCTTAATTAAGGAAATGACATGCTCTGATATGTTTATCCTTGTGGTGTTTTTGAAATGTTGATGGTGAGTTTTCCTAATTCCGTGAAGCTGTCCCAGTGGTGGCTGTTTTTCTAAACGTGCCTATTTTAAGCCTCGTCTAATTTCAGCCCACGTCAACCTTGCCAACGATCTCTCCCGTCATCCACAACGGGGAAGATCGCAGGTGCAGCGAGTCACTGACACGTCAAAGGCACGGAATGCCTTTATCCGTCTAGCAGTGGATAGATGATGACTGATGACGGCCGTCGGTCATGATATCATTAAGTGCTTCGCATTGGGCAAGCTTAATCAGAATCAGAATATTTATCCCGGACGAATCCGATGAGCTTTAAAATCCCTTTTTCACAGATGTGGCTCAACGGACAAGTGGCTTTTTCACTAAACCATCAAAACAACATCGTCCTGAGCGACCAAATAAAAAGTAAAAATAAATCCCAGAGTGAAATCTTGGAGCGGCTTTCAAAAGCACTGCTGGTGCCCCGATCGTAGCCTTATTGACTGTTTATTGATGAAAGCTTAGGGCACAAATAATAACCTTGAATGTGCCCAATTCTGTCCGATCTTGGAAGCGAAGCGGTGTTAGGCCCGGTTAGTGCTTGGGCGAGCGACCACCACGCACAAACCGGTGTTATAGGCTGTGGGCCTCTGGCCATGTTGTGGTGCATAAAAATCCATTCAGCTGTACAATGTACTCCGCTCCCCCCTTTCACCAACCCACACTGACCAATGAGGTGAAGTATGATCAGAACCCCCCCCCCGAAAAACGACCCACACGGCATGGGAGAGGCTCATGTCCAGCAGTGGATTAGCAAAGTTAGTGTGTGCGTTGTCGCTGCTGATGTCGCGATTGGGTCCCGTTGCCGCTAACAAGTTGGAAATTCATATTCTTTGGGTCTTTCGGTAAAGTCACGTAGATAGGTTAACAGAAAATAACAAAAAAAACACTTTCTGATGACGAACGCTTGTGTTGCGATCGAAACGTCGTAGTTTTTTGTTATTTTCTTTGAACCTATCTATGTGACTTTACCGAAAGACCCAAGGAATATGAATTTCTGCAGTCACGAAAGCTTTAAGTCAAGGTTGAATTTGGAAATTGGTCCTCGGCACCTTGTGATGCCCCTGAGCGCAGCATTGTTCACCGCCACGGAATACCTCTGTCCAGCAGTGGATTGATGATTGCTGATGAGGGCCGTCGGTCGTGATGTCATCCGCCTCTCGCCATCAGACGAACGCGGCTGGAACCGCGGCCATGAGGGCAGTGCTGTGGAATTTGCTGTTCGATGGAAATGGTCTTCATATTTGGGGGGCTGATCGCCACCATCATTGCCACCGGCGCTGCTACCAAAAATATATAATCGCTCTTGGGATCGCAAACACACGAACACACATGCACACACACGTGTACGTATAGATATGTAAAATATATTTCAAAGCGCCACGAAAATAAGGCGTGTGTCATGGCATGGTGGCTTGCTGAAGAGAGTGAAACGGAGGGGATGACGTGTGCGAGGGCCCTGTTTAAACGTCAGCCAACCTCGTCGCTAATAGCCCCTTGTTGCCGCTATTTGAGGCTCGGAGGGAGCGCATTTGGTCGTAGCTGCTGATCTCATCCCCCGAAGCGCCGCAGCTGCCTGAGTCACCCCCCCCCCCCCCCGGCACCGCGCTTAGAACGTCGCTGGCCTCTACGCAGTTGCCGCGACATCTGCCAGATCGCCCGCCGCGTATGTCCATCTCGGTTGTTTTTAGGCGTAAAAACGTAGACCCAGGGCGTGCAAATGGTGTGCCGCCGTCTGGCTGAAGAAGCCCGCTGAACGGACTTTTCTCCTGCAGTGGTTCCGCGATGTCGGCATCCGTTGCCTGACACAAGGTGGTGCGCTGCTCGCTACTCACGTTCCTGAACGGGGGAAATGTCTTCGTCTTTTGACCCAGACAAAGGTGGCGCGATGAGAATATAGTTGGGAGAGAAGTGCATATCTATATTTAGTTTAAACGTGACGACGCAAAAACGTTAACGGCATGCTACCGTTAGTTTTGTTACCGCTCCTAAACGGACAGCGCCAAGCGTGTGCGCAACGTGGATGAAGCCGGAGCTCCGCTTGACCAGCGCTTATCGTGATAGACGAAAAGGAGCGGTTGGGAAAGTGTGCAACGTGTTTTTAATTGCGGCAACTTGTGGCTGGACTGTCTGTCTGGAATTTCCAAGAGCAGACCCCCGCACGATTACTTTGAGATTGTGAACAGCGACGGTCGACGGACGAGTCGGGAACAAAACAATTACGGTAGCGAGCTTATCGCTTTTGCCTTTGACCGCGCGCTCCTCCATTTTCATTTCATCATCTAACCCAGTCAAGTAGAAAGCTGCTGGTAAAAATGTCAACCTGCTTGTGTAATTTCACACATTCGAGACTGTTTATCTCGATTTAACAGGGGGGGGGGCCCTGGGTTGAGTTTTACACACCAAAACAACCGGTTATCGTGCCGTTAAAATAAAAGACGTGCCCGCTGAATAACGGCGAAGAAACGAATCGGCGAGTCCGTAGTGACACGTGCCGCAAAACGCATCCGCCTTACCCCAAGTCCGTAATCCACACGTAACTGGCAACAAAACTGCCAATCTTCATCATATATATAAAAGGCAAAGTTGTGAATGTGTGTCTGTTCAAAATTTTTAGCGTACTTCCCGACATGCAACAAACTGGAAATTTGCCATGTGGGTACTTTTCAGACTGTACACCATGCAAAATTTTTTTAAATACACTTTTTTTGGGGGGGGTTTGGGGGGAGCTCAATAATGCATTTATTTTTTGCACAGCAAGTGAGCTGTGACGTCAAATCTGTCACGTGACCCGCGCATGTGGAGGCGTAACGCATTGTAGTGTAGTGGTGAGTGCGCTGCGCTACGAACCCGGCGACCCGAGTTCGATTCCCGCTCACGGCCACCACCGGTGACGATTATTTTAACCGCTCATGAGCCTCCCCAAGGTCGACTCAGCCTCAAACGAGTAACTGCTGTGGTGTGTGAACATTGCCACTGGGGAGACAAAGGCGGCCGGGCGTGGTGAAGGCAAGTCCCGGGCGAAGCCGGGTAGTACAGCTAGTTAAATATAAAGAGTGAAGGCGTACAAAACCAGGCATCTGAATTTCTGCTGAAAAATAAGATACGAGTCTTTGATGTGCTTTCGGATTGTTAAATTAAGGGTTGTCGGATTGAGTGAGGTATTTCAAGAGTGCTTGCTTAGCTAGGAGCCTCTGGATTAATTTTCCCACGAATTGATGTTACGATTGAATGCTGGGATTCGATTCGAGAATCGAGTCTTGTTCGTATTTTTCGTTTGTACCGTCTGATCTTGTATTGTTCGCCTGGCATGTTCCGTCTCGTTTGTGTTGTCCATCAAGTCTCGTATGTTCTTTACTCGTTTGTACCGTCTGATCTTGTATTGTTCGCCTGGCATGTTCCGTCTCGTTTGTGTTGTCCATCAAGTCTCGTATGTTCTTTACTCGTTTGTACCGTCTGATCTTGTATTGTTCGCCTGGCATGTTCCGTCTCGTTTGTGTTGTCCATCAAGTCTCGTATGTTCTTTACTCGTTTGTACCGTCTGATCTTGTATTGTTCGCCTGGCATGTTCCGTCTCGTTTGTGTTGTCCATCAAGTCTCGTATGTTCTTTACTCGTTTGTACCGTCTGATCTTGTATTGTTCGCCTGGCATGTTCCGTCTCGTTTGTGTTGTCCATCAAGTCTCGTATGTTCTTTACTCGTTTGTATTGCCCGTCTTGGCGGTCGTGTACGTTCCGTATTGTTTCGCGTGGATTGTTTTGTTTTCCATTGCCCCGATGGTAACAGTTACTTACAAAAATTTGCGCATCCAATAGATAATCAATTCTCCCGCGCACAATCCAGTAACGTCGTATCGTGAGCCCGAGTATCGATTTTAATTGCCACTTCCCTGTCGGGTGTTTCGTGTTTTCGGAATCGAATGCTCACCTGAGCGCGTGCGTGCGCGTTGTGTGTCCGCCGCCTGCCCCTCCCCCGTTTTATGCCGGCCAGCCCGCTGTTTGTGACGTGGAAGATCGGACGAGACAAACGCCTGCGTGGTTGCATCGGCACTTTCTCAGCCATGAATCTGCACTCAGGACTCAGGGAATACACCCTAACCAGGTGAGGGGCGTCTTGCCTGGACCATCGCCTGTCAAGGGCACGCACCTGCACCAAAACAATCCACGGTGGTGAGAAACCTTTCCCGGGCCTCTTAATTCGTCTGCCGGTGTTTCTGTCTGTCCGTCTGTCCGTGTCGTCATGGTAACTCATCAAGATGAACCAACACTGGCTTACGTTTGCTTTGCTCGGATGGGTGGCCACCATGCACAAACAGGTTGCTATGGGCTGTTGCGGGGCCACGTGGGCAGCAGAGGGCAGTGTAGCGAAATCCATTGTTGTACTGTACCTCCATTCCCCGGCGTCTATGCATGCCTCGCCTTCGCCAAATCGCAGGTGAAGCCGGATCCAACACCTCCCTCTACACAACCCGCACAGCGTGAAGAGGCCATCATCCAGCAGTGGATTGACAGAAGGGCCCCACGTGTCGCATGTGTGGCATTGCTAGACACTGTTCGGTGAAAATGCTACCCTGCGAATACGCACGTTTCCACGCTTGTGCGTCGCTCTCCGATCTGTTTGATTCTTTATTGTCATGGTGGTGAGATGTTCACTACCTCACCTGGTATACAGGAGGTTGTGGGTTCAATCTCAACCCTGATGCCTGTATATTTGGAGTTTGTGGTCACGTGGATATTTCTCAGGGTCCTGAGGTCTTTCCCTCCACATTTTAGAAATGTGCATTTAGAGTATTTGGTTGCATTACATTTGCGTGTGATAAGCCACTTTGTTGAGTTATCGTTTGTGGCCAGGTCACTTCTGACACAGAGCTGCACAGCTCAGTAGGCCTTACCTGGTAAAATACTATTTTTTTATAGTTTAGTTTATGGCAACCGAATTTCCTTCCTGAAGACGCTCCCAGAACGACGAGCGAAACGTCGGACGTCGTGCCGAGCAGCGGCGTGGCACAACTCGATAGGACACCGGAGAGGCACAACGCGAGCTCTGTTCTTGTGAAACAGTCCCAGCCCGATATCCGTGACCCCCCTCCGCCCCCCGTGTCTTTTTCTGTAGCTGTAAAATAATTCACGAGTGGATAGGGGTGAGGGGGAGTAGGCCTCTCCAGTAGCCCTGAAAGTCACATGATATGAGGTTGACACTGCCCCCCCCCCGCTGGCTATATTTGATTAAACGGGTGGTCCATTTCTACAATTAGTTTGGCAGTTATCGGAGAATGGCTATTGGATTTTTTTAAAGAGAACGGTCTGTTTTGAGACCCGGGTTTCGTCGCTACCGTGCATGTTGGCGGGCGGCGTTGGTGTAATTTGCGTTTTTTTAATTCACTCGCGACCGTGCTTTCCGTTCGATTACCCTCCCCCCCACATTTAATTACCAAACTTTATTAATCATAGCCCCGCCTAATTCTTTACGGTTAAAAGTGATCAAAGTCAAAAGTGTTTCAGCGTTTCTGCTCGAGCCTAGCAATGGGCAGAGCTAATCTCCAGCGGTGGCGATGGGTCACTTGTGGAGATTTAAAATTCACATGTTGGCGTGTAATTATGCATTCTCTCAAATGGATTTGTACGCTGTCTGTATATGTACGTGTGTGATTTGAGTGGTGCGTGTAAGAATCATTTACGTACAGTTTATGGTAATATTTGAGGTCCACTTATGGAGTGACTAAGACATTGACTTGACGCTACAAATGGGACACAATGCAAATGAGACGTTACAATTAAGAACGAGGAGCTAAACGTCAAACGTCATGCCGAGACACAATACAAATGAGGCATTACAAACTAGACGGGCAGCATAAATGAGATGGTACTAAGTAGACACGGTACAATACAGACAGGCAGAACAAACAGTACAATACAAACGGGAACAGACAATACAAACTCGATAAAGAATACGAGATCAATATAATAACACCAAGACAACAATAAGTACTTGCTTGCAATGCATCGATAGTATGAATCCTAACAGTTCGTCACATTGCTTGCTGAATTAAACTATTAAACCTCCGTAAACTTCCCACATTATTTGGAACTCAAGTTATCGGCTCATCTCGGCACATCTCCGATTTGAAGAAAAGAGCACTGATCCCACAGCGCCCACCTTGACGCACTTAGAAATGTTGGTCAGACGTTGAGGTTTTTTCTCACCCCCTTCTCTCGCTTTTAATGAAATTTCAAATTCCCCAGTGCAGTCACGTAAAACGCCGTTTAATATTCTGCCCGTGTTTTTTTTTTTACGGCCACATCCGAATTGCACGCGCTGAATGACGCCAATTGTCTCGGTCCGGATCTTGGTGATCGGCCCACCGACGTTTGAGATTCCGTCCAGGGATGAAACTCATTAGCGGAGCCAGCTGCTAAGATTCCGCCTTTGTTTGTGTTCAGTCAAATCCACGCGACCGACTGCACGAGTTAACGTTGCGCAAAATGGTCAGGACAACAGGCACAACGCCCATTAAAATCTTTTCACTATAATTTGCAAGCACAGGGCGTCGTTCGGGGGAGATGACCTCGTAAACACTGCGATTGTGAAACGGGTATTTAAGATGCCACGCTGCTCTGGAAGTAAATGTCATTTTCCCCCTGGGTAATGCCACCCTTTTTTTAAAGTTATATATTGTTTTTTTTACGATTGTGGTATCGGTATCCCCGGCACGGAAAACACATCCATTCCGAATCCTTGCAGAGCAGCACAAGCATGTGTGTGAGAGAACGGCACGTGAAAGGAAACGCCCTGGAACCACTTCTGAGATTCCCCTTTTCCACGCTTGGGCGACTGCAGTTTCCCCTCGCTGTGTAGAGATGTTCGTCGCGTGACAGTCAAAACGTCGGACCGCCCGACAAGTGCAGCGAAACGTCGGCCGTCGTGCCGAACAAGACGCGGTACAACCTGAAAAACACACTGGATAGTGTGTTCCCTCCCCCCGATCGATTCGTCCGTGCGTTTGGATGCAAAGGTTCATCACACCAGCCTGTGGCAGTGGATTGTAGATGGAGGGTTGCCAGTTCATGAACAAAACGAGGGGTGGAGCAAACGTCAGCTGACGGAGGAATACGCTGAAATGGAAGCCGGTGTAGGTGATTGCGGTAACACCATCGCTCAGGACGCATTGTAGGGAAGTCGCTTGGGAGGCTTTTATTCAGCAGTGGTTTAAGCATGGCTGTTAACAGGTTTTGAATGAGCAAAGGAGTGTTGGTAATACAAACAGTGCATGGCAGGGAGGGGTAGGGCGGTGAGTAATTATTGTTAAATGTTTTATTTTTCCATATCTTGTATGGCATCTGCGGACAACACTCCCTGTTGTTTGTTAAATCGGTAAATGCCAGATGATTATTATTACTTTGCCCTCTGTTGGCTTATTCACTGTCCCTGTGACGCATCACAACGTGGTGACGCGAGGTCTGTGTGACATTATTGGGTTTCATGTGACACCCACTACGACCAGACCGACTCTGAGGGTCTCTACATCACCATCATCATTATTATTATCATCAACATCATACACATCATGATCGTCAACACCGCAGTGATAAGGTGTGTAACGATTTGTAAAATCGTTAATCGGTATCGATCGTGTGAGCTCACGATACGTGTATCGAATAGTGTATCACAATTTGTTTTTGATTCTTATATTTTGTATGTCGTGTGTTAGCCTAACACCTCAATGACCCACATTGTTGAATTTGTATAAAAAATATATATAAATTCTTGGATCGGATCACGACTCTGAATTGTGACAACACGCCCCCTTAATTGATGTCACGATTGTCACCGCTGTTATCATCGTCGTCATAACCGCCGGTGGCATCGTTTTAATTACCGTCAAACATTATCGCTATAATTTCATCACCGTCGTCATTGTCAATGACATCATGCAGCCCGTTGTGTGCCTCGCCAACAGTAACCTGCTGTGTGCTTGGCTACATTTAGATGGAGCTGCTGCAGCCGAGTGAGTTGGTAGTCGAAGTCCACCGCGGATAGCGATCTCACGGAAACGCTTACCCGTTCGTACTTCTGTTAGGGCGACCATCCTAGGAGGGATCTTTTTTCCTAATAATTTCGCTCGAAGCTTTTGTTCACGACGCAGAGAGTTGCGTTCGGTTACGCGCGTGTGTTCTAAAGCCGCGCGTCATCCGCGGAGACGCGAGACTTTAAAACTGGACCGAGAGACTGAAAAAAAAGCGGCGCGCACACAGAGTCCCCCATTCGTCATATTGACCTGCTGAGAAACGTGAGTGGACTTGGCCAGGGCTCGTCGCTGGCAGCGACAGTGCGGCCTCCTAGCGACAATAACAAACCGGGTGCCCGTCACAGGAGGGCAACACGCGCCCAAGAGCACGACCCACCGCGGAGACGGAGCGGTGACATGGGCTCGTGCGCAGGTGCTAGATGGGGTTTGCTGCGCTACGAACCCGGCCATCCGAGTTCGATTCCCACTCGCGGCCACCAACACGAGCGACGATTATCTGAACCGGTCCTGGGCTCCCCGAGGTCGACTCGGCCATAATATGAGTACCCGAGAGACAAAGGCGGCCGTGCGTGGTGTTGGCCAACCCACCCTTCCGTGTGCCATGCCGGCCTTCATAGGTGCTCGATAATGGCACAATCCCCAACAGTCTGTTATGGCTCTACAGGGGCTCTTTGTCTTTGTGTGTAACACATATACTCTTCTTGTGTGTGCGCACGTCACCTCCACTGTGTGCATCTCTGCTCATTCCCATCCGCTTCACTAATCTCCGCTGCTCGCCCACGGCTACGATCTGCCCGGCGACAGGCACGAGGCCTGGCTGTGATTGGCTGCTTCTCCAATGTGCCGCCGTCTCATTGGTCGCTTACCCGGCACGGGCTGCCCCCCCCCTCCACCCGGTCCTCCTGTCGCTGGGGCTCTGCCCTCACTCGTGCAGCATCATCAGTTTCGTCAACAGCAGCAGCAGCAGCATCATCATCAGCCGCAATAACAAAAGCAGTGCCATCCGCAGCAGTAGCATCATCAGTAGCATGCTCTTCAGCATGAGTGGTATATAATCATCATCGTCATCAGCAGCAGCAGTAGTCGCAGTACCGTGAGCATCATCATCTTTGTCAGCAGTAGCTAATGTAACCGTAGCCATCATGACTATCGGCAACAATAGGAAAAGCAGTACGAATACCATCATGATCATAATTGGCATTGGCAACAATAGCAGATACAGCAGTAGCACCATCATAATCATCAGTAGCAGCACCATCATAATCATCAGTAGCAGCACCATCATAATCATCAGTAGCAGCACCATCATAATCATCAGCAGCAGCATCATAATCATCAGCAGCAGCACCATCATAATCATCAGCAGCAGCACCATCATAATCATCAGCAGCAGCACCATCATAATCATCATCAGCAGCAGCACCATCATAATCATCAGCATTAGCACCATCATAATCCATCAGCAGTAGCACCATCATAATCATCAGCAGCAGCACCATCATAATCATCAGCAGCAGCACCATCATAATCATCAGCAGCAGCACCATCATAATCAGCAGCAGCACCATCATAATCATCAGCAGCAGCACCATCATAATCATCAGCAGCAGCACCACCATAATCATCAGCAGCAGCACCATCATAATCATCAGCAGCAGCACCATCATAATCATCAGCAGCAGGACCATCATAATCATCAGCAGCAGCACCATCATAATCATCAGCAGCAGCACCATCATAATCATCAGCAGCAGCACCATCATAATCATCAGCAGCAGCACCATCATAATCATCAGCAGCAGCACCATCATAATCATCAGCAGCAGCACCATCATAATCATCAGCAGCAGCACATCATAATCATCATCAGCAGCAGCCACATCATAATCATCAGCAGCAGCATCATAATCATCAGTAGCACCATCATAATCATCAGCAGCAGCAGCACCATCATAATCAGCAGCAACAGCACCATCAATCATCAGCAGCAGCAGCACCATCATAATCATCAGCAGCAGCAGCACCATCATAATCATCAGCATTAGCACCATCATAATCATCATCAGCAGCAGCACCATCATAATCATCATCAGCAGTAGCACCATCATAATCATCAGCAGCAGCACCATCATAATCATCAGCAGCAGCACCATCATAATCATCAGCAGCAGCCATCAATCATCAAGCCCATAATCAGCAGCAGCACCATCATAATCATCAGCAGCAGCACCATCATAATCATCAGCAGCAGCATCCTAATCATCATCAGCAGCATCATAATCATCATCAGCAGCACCATCATAATCATCAGCAGCAGCACCATCATAATCATCAGCAGCAGCACCATCATAATCAGCAGCAGCACCATCATAATCATCAGCAGCAGCATCATAATCATCATCAGTAGCACCATCATAATCATCAGCAGCAGCAGCACCATCATAATCAGCAGCAACAGCACCATCATAATCATCAGCAGCACCAGCACCATCATAATCAGCAGCACCAGCACCATCATAATCAGCAGCAGCAGCACCATCATAATCATCAGCAGCAGCACCATCATAATCATCAGCATTAGCACCATCATAATCCATCAGCAGTAGCACCATCATAATCATCAGCAGTAGCACCATCATAATCATCATCATCAGCAGCACAATCATCATCAGCAGCACCATCATCATCGGCGGCAGCAGCAGTGAGAAAAGCATCGGCGGAATAAAATCAGAGCAGCAATTGAATTGTGCCGGGGTAGAAGCACAAAGACGTTGTGGGTCGAGGGGTTAACGGTTTGGTGTCTCCGCAGCTCCCGGCACCGAGAGCGGCCGCGCCACAGATGCCGCACGGTGGCAGCGGACGTGGCCGTTGTAATTATAGGGCGGTCGCTCGCCTGTTGGGTCGCGTGGGAAGCCGCCTATAAATAATCGACTGGAGGAAAAGCCCTCCCAGCCATTGCCGGGTTTGACGAAAGGAGTTCGTGGGCGGTGGCGGCGTCATTGTGGCGTGTGACGCTGCCGTGTTGATGAAAACAGCCGGGTCTCGTTATCGGCCGTGGTCGCTCCGTTGCTGGACGAAGGCCCTCCCACCCCCCCCCAAGTTTCAAGTTTCATTTATTAGGTACATAGCCCTGTGAGCCATTCGGCTCTTGAATCGGGTGCAACCGCAACAAACAAAAAAACAAAAACATGAACCAGAAAACTACGTGCAAACAGAAAATCCAAGAAAAGACAGCAAAATATTGCAGAAAAAGCACCGTACACCAACACTGTGTGCAAAAATCCCAGTGGGATGCAAGTCAAACAAAAAAGCCGTCACCCTCCCGCGTGAGATCCACGATGCAGAAAATTCCGTCAGCACCTGCGCGTGTTGAGATGTTTATCACATTCCATGATGTCTCTTCCCCGAGGCCGTATTACATTGATGGTGCTGTTTGTTGCTGGCCGTTTTATATTTTTGGTCGTTGCCCGTCAACTTTGTTAACAAAAAACTAAAATATAACCCATGACAGTTAGACCAAAATGTTTACATTTTCATAGCTTATATTTTATAAATTCGATTTAAAGCTTCTTTCGTGACTGCAGGGATTCCTCTTCTTGGTTCTTTCGGTAAAGTCACGTAGAAGGGAAATAATGAAATAATATAAAAATATTGAACAATTAAATTTCTCACAACGTTTCGACTGCAACACAAGCAATCATCATCAGATGTGAAATCCACAGCAAGAAATTTCATTTTATTATTTCTCTTCTACGTGACTTTACCAAAAGAACCAATAATATATTTTATAAGTTGTGTGAAAGACCAAATTTACCATAATTGGTTTTTTTTGTGTATGTACAGTCATTGGTGATGAGGCTCAAACCATGAACTCACTCGCTACACTTGAGGACCTGGATCCGAACCCAGGTTGTTGGCAATGCCGGCTCAGAGATCTGACTTTTGAGCCACCCAGCCACCGCAGCTGAATAGATAATCATACGTAACGCCGTTCAGAAAGTTGTCGTCAAAGTCATTTCATAATGAACACGAATAGAGAACTGTCTTTGTTTTTTTTGTTAATTGATTGATTTGTAGAACTGTGTGTGGAAATGTCGTCATCGTCAGCCATGATCAACCCATTAGCGGGTGAAGGCCTCAAGCCGATGCCACCTCTCCCTATCCTCCTGTTGTCCCACTATTTATACAGCTTCTGTCGGATAGACTGTGGAAATCTTAACAGTGGAAACATTGGTTTTTTTTTTAGATGCAAGTCCACTTCCATCGCGGGTGGTGTCGCCACCACGCCCAGTTCAACTGGCCCAGCGTTTGAGGGAATCGGATTACCTCTTGAGAGCAAGAGAAATTTTCAGGGAAATTGACGCAGGTTATTTATAAAGTGTCATCGTATGAGGATGTTTAAGAAATAAAAAAAAACTGCCAGCGTCCCGTTCTGCACGGCCGCCGAACATCGAACATCACTAAATAACGCGCCCCCCCCCCTCTCCCTCCACTCCCTTCCCAAAAACCAGCTGAGCGGCATTTAAAAATAAACGTGAAGGACTATATTCTGCATGCTGGTTTCACGCTCCACCTCTTACGATGCAGCCCTAGGTAAACAGGGGCCCGCCAGAGGATTGGAGAGCGAGGAGAGGGGAATTTCTAAAAGCAGCCCCCCCCCCCCGCTGCGAACGCGGGCAGTAAAAATAACACAGCTACCAGCCCTGTGTCCATTGAGCGGGCCTCCATCTTGTCAAGGTGGGGGGGGGGGAGGGGTGTTTGACCGCGCCAAACAAAAGTGAGCACCTTAAATAAAATGTTAAGGCGCAGGCCTGCAATTGTGCTTGTGCAAGTCTTTGCTTGTGGAAGGAGCCCTCGCGAGGGGGAATTCGGGAGAGCTCCTTGGAAAAAGTGTGTTTTGGCCTACTCCTACGGTGGCCCACTTACATCGATGATGGGTGTCTGCACCTGTACAAGCAAGCCTCTGTCTATGCGCGCATGTGTCTACTTGCGTGTAACGCCGGGTGCCTGCGTGTGCCTGCGTCCTCCCAGTGCCCTTAAGGACAGTCGCTTTCCTGCCATGACGCGGGAGGAGCTTCCGCGGCTGTTCTGCTCCGTGTCGCTTCTCACCAACTTTGAGGAAGCGGATGACTACCTCGACTGGGAGGTCAGGGTGACTCCCAGCGTACACCACCAACACCAGCAGCAGCATCACCAGCATAATCGCCACCATGACTATTACTACTCTTAGGTTTTTTCGGTAAAGTCACGCAAGTAAAAAATAATAATACAATAAAATAAAAATAAATGAAACATTAGTAAATTAAATCATGACGTTTCGGAGGCAACACAAGTCTCCGTCTTCAGGTGGGATCGTCACAGCTAGATTTACTGTACAGTAAATCAGCATTAACACCAAATTTGGCTGTGACGGTCCCACCTGAAGACGGAGGCTTGTGTTGCCTCCGAAACGTCGTGATTTAATTGAGTTACTTTTCATTTATTTTTTATTTTATTATTATCTTACGTGACTTTACCGAAAAAACCTAAGAGTATGAATCCTTGCAGTCACGAAAGCTTCAAATCTAGAATCACTATTACTCACTGCTAACATTAGCATTATCCACCGCTACCATGATCACTATTATATCAGCATTAACACCACTATTGCGATTAGTATCACCACCGTCATTACCAACACCATCGTTACTCCTACTTCTGCCACCAACACTGGCACCAATACCACCACCACCACCATCGTGTTCACTGTCATCAATTAGAATAATTTCGTCAACTTGGTATTCGTGCAATTCTTGCAGATCAAAGCCACCGCTAAGAAAGGTGCAGTGTTTCACAAAGTCTGTAGTAGTTCCACGATAGGGAGTGATATTGTTGTGGTTCAACCAAATTTACTAATTTGTGGTGTAATTGTTCAATTTTGGCAAATTTCGGACCTTCACGCCCTGGCCTACTCCTTTCGAATGACGTTGGGGGAATCTTTTAACGCCCGCTGCGAAGCGGGCGGCGCTTGTCCACTGCGCCCAACCAGGGCAGCCTGGATTAAAACGGTGAACCTCTGCAGCAAGTGGCAAACACGCCACCGCTGTGCCACGCCACCCCCCCCCACCCCAACGTGGCCCAGGGGTAGTGCGTTGTTCTCACGGCACTGCTGTCACATCACCCCCCCCCCCCAACACCACAATCGACAAACAACACCACTGTTGAGACTTGCACGAGCACCGCTGTCACCAGAACAACCACCACCGCAGTTGCCACCGGCTCTTATGTCCACCAACACGAAGTTTAGAGTGCCTCGCAATCGGAAGGTTGCGAGTTCAAATCCTGGTTGGGGGTTATCTCAGCCCATCATCCTTCAATGGTCGATAACGTTTGGTACCACTTTGCGGGAAGTCACCAATGGTTTTCCCATGTATGGACAGACTCACCCCTGGCATATGAATGTGAAATTTCCACAAATCGCTCAGGCCTGCGAACAGGCGATGAGCCACCGCCTTAACGCTCGTGCGAGCGGGAAATCAATTTGACTCTTGTAACTAGCGGAACCGTGACCGTCCCCGCTAGCGCCAAGCCCCGTCGTCACGACCGGCACGGCGCTCGTGCCCTCTCCGCAGTCTCCTCGTACTGAACCCCGGTGGGGCGGGGGAGGGGAGTAGCTCAGTTGTTTACCGGTGGCGATGGTCTCCCTTTGCAGGTGGGCGTGCACGGCATCCGGATAGAGTTCTGCAACGAGAAGGGCGTCAAGCGAACGGCCACCTACCTGCCCGAGGTGGCCAAGGAGCAAGGTAAAGGAGGAGGCAGCACGCACGCTCGCTCGCACTCGCTCGGAGAGTGTTGACGATGACGAGTTCTCTTGCACGTACCGTAGCAGTTCTCTGGTCCACGCCCCCGTGTCCCCGCTCGCACGTCGGGCAACCAACACAATCTTCTTCTTTCGTATGGCTGCTGCTGTAGATGCAGAGCGCGACAACTACAATTTCATATTCAGATAACCGCGTCAGGAGCAGTAGCGGAGTGTATCGGCATGATGTCTCGTATTTGTGGATCGAGCCATTACGTCGTTGTACGTTGCACGGTTTGTTCTGGATGACCGCAGTCCGCATACTACTGGAGAGTTTTTACTACTCCATTGTGCGTCAGTTGTCCACACCTGCCATGGTTTGTGCGGATGGGGATTTAGGGTAGAGCATGAGCTTTCGTGGAAGATCAAACCCAACACAATCATTCTTCTATTGCTGCTCGAGGAGGGATGTTTGGTGGTCGTCGTGAAGCTGCGCAACCTCTATTGTCCCCACGCACCGCTCGCACTGCCGAGCACGCACCCCGCCACCACCTCCACCACCACCCCCCTCCACCTTCACACCACCACCACCCCCCTCCACCACCCCCATCCACCTCCACACAACCTCCACCACCCCCCTCCACCTCCACCACCCCCCTCCACCTCCACCACCCCCATCCACCTCCACACAACCACCACCACCTCCACCACCCCCCTCCACCTTCACACCACCACCACCCCCCTCCACCACCCCCACCACCACCACCACCCCCCTCCACCACTCCCATCCACCTCCACCACCCCCCTCCACCAGCCACCTCCACACAACCACCACCACCCCACTCCACCTCAACACCACCATCTCCCCATCTCCACCCTCCACACCACCACCACCACCACCCCATCTCCACACCCCCCACCATTACCCAAACAAGCCCCAACTTGTATCCGGAGGAATGGGCGGGACCTAAAGAAGAACGGGGCGGAGCCCTACAGAGGTGGATCTCACCTCTTAATTTTACGTAATAAATGCGTAGAATCAAAAACTGCAGCTGGCAGTAGCAGCAGCAGCAGCATAGCTTTTAGTGCCGCAGACGCCACCACGGGCCGTTGAATAATGATGAGTGACATTTGGTATTCGTGCCACTCCTGATGGGAGCAGGGCTATCTCAGAGGCGCCCTGTTTCGCCCCCGAAGGCATTGCGTTTCACAGAAGGTGTGATCCGATGCGTCCGTTCCACCACTGTTGAGTTGTGGGTGTGGAGCGGTTGTAACTCGCGTGCGCTGCTGCAGGATGGGACCAGATTCAGACGATTGATTCGCTGCTACGTAAGGGTGGCTACAAGGCACCCATCTCTACTGACTTCAGGAAGACCATCAAACTGACCAGGTGACTTGTGGAAAGAAGAAAGGCAAAGCTCGGTTCTGTGATTCGGGACGTACATTTTAGAACGCGTGTAATTATTGTGCGATGTTGTTGTATAAATGGACAAAATTACTGTTGCTACGAAACTCGCTGAGCTCTTGATTGCTCGTCGAAAACAGACGTGGACTCATTGGTTTCCTCCCAACACAACAAATGCTCCTCCTCATCATGGGCTTGGCCTAACATCACAGTGCAGGATCGTCCTGAAAATGCATGCTTGAGACTGTGCTCCTGTTAGACACACGCAGACAGATAAAGGTACACACAGACTGACGCACGTACGTACGTACGTATGTATGGCGATACGTGGAGTATGCACACACGCAGCCCCAGCCATCTACGGATAAACACGCAAAGCGGTTCATAGGATCACAGCCACACACAGCTGTTCACACACGTACAGGTGGGCTCGGGGTTTGCTGCCATGGTGTCATGGTTAGCACGCTGCACTGGAAATCCCACGGGTTGCCGGTTCGATCTCCCGGCACAAAGAGCTGTAAATATGTGATTCTTTCGGTAAAGTCACGTAGAAGGGAAATAATAAAATAATAAAAATATCAAAATACAATTCTTTTACTACGTTTCGACTGTGACACAAGCAATCATCATCATCATCGTGTTTGAAATCCACAGCAAGAAAAATGAAAAAATATGGGGTAAGTTTCTTAAATCCCCACCGCCCCAACCCCCACCTCTTTTCACCCAGCAGTGTAAATGGGTACAGCGCAGCTGATCCGGTAGAGATCTTGTGTGGTGGGGTAAAGTGTGGGTACTCCCAGCTGGCCAGCATGGAAGAATAGATCAACACCTCCTTTTCTAGCGGACTCTAGAACTCCCTCTACAATAGGTGGGAGATCCTTCTGCCAGCAGTGGCACGAGCAAGAAATTTCAGGGCTTCACCTTTACATTAAACACTCTTGCCGTGCTGCCGCCCCTCCCCCCCCCTCCTCCTCCGCAGATACCGCAGTGAGAAGGTAACGGTGAGCTACTCGGACTACCTGGCCTCGCGACACCAGACCGTCCACAACGGCGTCACCTACCCAACCGCCCCCCACTACGCGCACTACTCCTGACGGCGCGCCCCCCGCGGGCCCCCGCCCCCGCCGCCGCTAGGCCGACCTCGCACCACCCGGGACCAAGTGGCCCCCCGCGGGGGGGGCTCGGCGCGACGCGAGGGCGAGCCCCCCCGGCTGCCCCCCGCGGAACACTCGTGAGGGCGTTCGCGTCCAAAAGGCGGTCGCACCGGCGGTCCGGTGCGCTCGCCACGGCTCCCACCCCTCCCTCCCGGCCCCCCCCCCCCTTCCCCATTACAACCCCTGACCTCGTGGTCAAGCCCAGTTATGTTTTAAAAGCTTTGGCGGTTGTTTACTCGCGCCAGCATGACCTGGAAAGCGGGGGTTGTTATTACTTTTTTATGTTATTAGTATGGTTGTTCTTTTAAATGCAATGGCTTTTATGTTACTCCAGAGTAGGCAAGTAACGATTTGGTGGGTTTTCGCATTTCGGCATCGCTTATCTGATTGAGCAATCGGTTTATTTTCCAACTAACAATAGCAGTCATCTATCCACTGCTTTATTTGTACTGCATCTACCGTCCCGCCTGTCCCGCTGCCTTGCACGCACACTCTTTTGCTCGTAACGTCCATCTCATTTGTACCGTCTGCCTTGCTTTTTTTACCGTCTTTGTACTCTCTCGTTCGCCTCGTTGGCCTAAACGTGACATCAACGTACAATTCCCGCGCAACGATTTTTCGCAAATCGCAAAAGCGAGTGGAGTTCCTTCCCCCCCCCCCCCCGCTTGCACGGTTTCCATTCGTGCAACGTGAGCGTGGCGTGTAAGTAAAAAAACAAAAAAATCTTATTTCAACCGACGAACTGACGCATCGTCGTTACGTGCCTACTCGGAAGCCCTCGCTCGGCCCTAACGGGGGTGGTGGCTGTGAGGGGGGGCGGCGCGGTCTTCAACACAACAACAACAACAACAACGGCCGCTGTTTAAACCGATAATCTCTCGCGGGATCCGGACTGTGTTCGGGCTACGTGCCGGCGATTGTAAGCCACCCTCTACGCGTCCGTTCCCCCCCCCCCCGACACAGTTGGATTCCCGTTACGCTTGGAGTTACCTTCGCTCGGCCGATCTCCCATCGCTCGCGCCGCTGGAATTTGCACTACGAGCCGAGAGCCGCCCCCTTCTGTACTCCCACCGCACCATCGTCGCTCTGCCGTGTAACCGCTCGATGATGAACATAAGAATATTTGAGGGCAATCGTCGTTGCTGCAAGTTGTCGCTGGCAATAGTGGCCGCGATTTTCAGTTTCCGAAATCCGGATGATTCTGTTGGCTGCGAATCCCCCCTTGTGTGCATTTGGGACGCATCGTCCAGTTGGACAGCAGATAGAAGTCACGTGACTAACCTCCCGAGGTTTTGTGTGCTCTGTAGACCAATCGTTGTTCATGAAAAACACACTTTTAAGAAAAGTTTTTCTTTGGCCAGAGGGAGTTCTGTCACTGCGTCCATAGCCCCATAACCAAATCACCCGCAGTGCACCCGTCAGATATTTTAAGCCTGCATGGTACATTGATGAGTGACCACCACGCACAAAGAGGTTGCCATGGGCTTGCTGGCGGAGCTCATGTGGTGGGCAGCCAGAGGGCAGTGCAGAAAAATCCGTTGTACTGTGCTTCTATGCTCCCTATCTCACAGTGACCAGTGTGATGAAGTGTTGTCAGAAAACCCACACAAACTGTGTGGAGAGCCCCCGCATCCAACAGTGGCTTGACTAACGGGGTTGACACACGTCACCGGTACTTGTGAAGGGGGCCCTGTCCGTTGGCCGTAGTTGCTCATGGGAAATGTGTTTTGCCGGCGACGGTTGTCTTAAAATTATCATCGTGCATCCTCGACCTTTTACAGACGTACGGCATCGATCGCGCCGACCTTTTAACCTTAGACGAGCATTACAAATTCTAGCTTCACCTTGTTTGTAAAATCTGCAGCAGTAACAAAACTTGCAATGGGGGGGTGGTGGTGGTGGTGGGGGAGGGCAAGGCTAGTCCAGATGCCACGACTCGTCTCTTGATCGTTCGCTGTGGACGGAAATGTCACTCGTCGCGCTGAGTTCCCAGCGCAGCGCCGCAAAGCACTGCACCATTGCGCTCCACCCCAGTAAGGGTGTGTGTGCGCACACGTATGGCGCGTGTCGATGTATATGCAATAAGTATATACATGTCACAGCGTGGGGGGGCGGCGGTCATGTCCTGAGCTAGTGGTGACAATTCCACATTCCTATGGCAGGGAACAAGTCTATTCATGGGATGACCAAAATGCACGTAAATCAAAATACACGAATCAATCTGATGCATATATGTGCCTGCCTGACCCTCTGCTCACAACCATTAAGAACCACCATCATAGTGGACAGGCCCCGGGTAAAGTCGGAACCATTTCCTTTTCTCCTTGGAGGTGCGAAATCAAATTTCCGTCTTTGGTTCTTATTTTTACCACATAGTTGAAGAGCAACGACAACTCGTGGTCAAAAGGAAATCCAGAAAGGCGGAGGAAAGCGACGCACTTTACGATCATCGTTGATGCACGCCAGGGGGAGGGGGGGGGGCGACGTTTTACTTGCATGGGGTTTTGTCTGCGGTGGTGGGGGGCCAAGGGAATTCCAAGTCAAGCGGTTGATCTGCACCACTGCACCATGGCTGCTGTTATTGCTGCTGCTGATGCTGATGTTGCTGCTGTTACTCTTCACGGTTGAATCGAAAACTTTCAAGACGAAAGTTGAACAATTCCGGATAAATCTCTTTTTATGCCATTTTTACATTTCTTTTTTCTTCTTCTTTGGAAAAATTATTGAAGCAAGAAATCGAGTTGATGTTAAGGGTTGCGTTCATGTAACCGATTTAAACCATCACGGTGCGATAAACTTTTTTTGTAACTTTTATTTTTAAAAGAAGAGGCTGGTATATTTGTATTACCGCCTTGTTCAGTGTTCGAGGCAGCCATGGCGCAGTGAAAAGTGCAGGGATGTCACGGTAAATCCCCTTCCTGTGTCTCCTCCGTTGGCGGCGGTGGATTCAATTTCTCTCTCTGTGGCTTGACCCATCCTCTTGCTGTCGTGTTCGTTTCGCCGAATCGTCGTTTGTGTACTTTGTCGTATGTAGTCGGCTCGGCCCAGTGGTGACTACGGCCACCCCGAGCTCACTCGGCCGTCGAGCTCTTCACCGTTGATGGATTTTGTCCGAGTTTTGTTTGAGATGTTTCCTTCTCCCGTCATCTCGCTCTCTCTGTCCACTCTGTCCGTCATTGCGTTTACATGCTTCGCGGGCCATGAGACATCCTGCCCGGCAACGACGTCTGGTCAATTTGGATGTCACGACAGCCACACGACCCAAGCCACGACGTCGGGAGAACACTACCCAACGTACAATCGCAACGGTGACATCGTCCATCCAAAAAAATTCTGTCTCCGATTTTTTTTTCTCTCCCTTCCCATCTAGGTTCAGTTTTCTTTATGCAGCCACTATAAATAATTGGCCGGAAATGGCGTTTTGAAGAACAAGGCTGCCAGTTTATGCACAGATTGTGTTGCAATTACAAGTTTACAGCAGGGGTGCGGGATCTAAACGATGTGTCGATTCAAATCGATTCGCGTGCATCGGATCACGCGGGCACGTCAGAATCAATGTTGGTTTTGCGATTCGAATTTACCGTCTGTATGCAATGGGCTCACGCTCGCCGCTGCAGCCCACTGGAGGCGCTGTCGTTTATCGCCACGATGTAAGAAAATCGATGTACGGAATCTATTCTCGTGTTTAAAAAAAAAAACGCTGACCTACAATCGTAACGATTCATCGCTTAGCCAGAAACCGAGGTGGTGGTGGGGGGGGGGATGAATAGCTCCACTCGTTGACTAAAGGTAATGTCTTTCCTGAGGGACCCCCCCCCCCCCCCATCAATCCTCTGCTCTCTTTGTCCCACGCCGACGCCTTCTCTGCACCGTGTCTCTCTTTGTATCTCACGGTCATCATCGCCCCCCCCCCCCCCCCCCGTTCTCTTGAATTGACATCGAGAGAGAGCCGGTCTTTGTTGGTTGCAGCAATAAGGTGTTCAATTGCAAAGGCGAATGCTGCTAAAGAATAAAAAGGGAAACCAGGCCTTAATAACGTGCCATTTATAGTCGCGAAGGAACAATTTCTATGAAGTGCTGAATCGCTCAAGAGGCTTTTTTTTATTATTTTTGCGTTAACCTTTCCGTTCCGTTGGGTTACGCGTTGATTTCATCGGGTTTGAAAGCAATCGAAGCAAAAATGAAGCCAACAACGTTATCTTTTAGAATCCACACTGGAGCTTTTCTTGATTGTAGATTATTTCAATCCAACGGTGTAATGCACAAAAACGAGCAACACTTGTAAAAACAGTGGTAAGAACTTAAGTGGCCAGTCAAACAAAATGGGTACCAAATAAAAACAAAACAAACGTGAAGTGAAGCCAATGTACATCTATAACGTCTATGTTTAAAAGGAAAAAAAAAATCTTGATTCCCCCCCCCCCCCCCACTTGAAATGCTTTTTCTGCACCGATCGGGGGTGGAGGCTCTCTCTAAAAGGTCACATGGCGTGTCTGTGACGTCACGGGCAGAAGTCTGTGGCCGACAGCGACGCGCACGTGAACGCCGGAGATTTCGGATTCAAAGGAAACTTCGCGAAATCTGCACGGGGAAGGTGGTGTGGGTCGCGGGGGGGGGGTGATGGGCGTAGTGAATAATTCCACGTGGACCGAAGGAGAGCTGCGTCGTTCACGTGTGAGGCTTTAAAACGAGTGATAAACTTGAATCGTGTAAAAAACTAAAACAAAATTGGTGCTATTTTGGTTTAAATATGTCACGGGGACTCGCCTTTGGGCTTGTCGCCATTCTTATTTTTTTCGAACGTACGATACAGATCATGCGGTTTATAAATAACCGCAGTCTTCTTTGGCGCAAGTGCGGGCGCCCCTGGCCGTGGTGGGGAACACCGCGGGGGGTGCCGAGTTTATTTTTTGCGCGCGGGGCGAGGGGGGGAAGAGAGTTGTCGTTGGTGCGAGCAGGAAGGAGGACGAGGAGGATGAGGATGGGTTTTCCGAGACCGGGTTTTTTTTTCACGCTCCCAAACGAGTTGTTGTTGTTGATGCTCTCTCGAGGTTTTGGTCATCTCGCCCACGTTGGGCTCGCTGGCGTTGCTTCCAAGTTCGCCGCCGCGTTTTTACATCGAGAAATGTGTCCCTGCACGGGCGATTCGGAGAAACCAACAAAAAAAAACCTCTCAACGAACGCGCTCGCGACGCCGAGTTAATGCAACGCTCGCGACGCAAAACGTGCAAAGTTCCGTTGTCTGGAATTTCACCCCAACATGAAACAAAAAAAGTTCTGGCTGGAGCCGCTCCACCACGGCGTATAACCCGGTGTTGTAAACTGCTGCCCCCCCTCCTACACCACGGTGTACTCGGCGTGCCTCTCACCATCAACCCCCCCCCCTCCTACACCACGATGTTCGCGCGCTCGGCGATTTGTCGCGTTCAAGCAGCCAGGGCGGCCTGGGGCTTCTCGGACTCTCCGGCCCTCTGGTCCACAGAGTGCGGATGGCCGGACTAGAAACTTCCTTTTGCCTCTCGGGCGCAAAGAAGGAAGGGGAGGGGGGGCCGAGAGCGCCGGAGGTTTGCGAGCGACCCCCTCCCCCAGTTTATGAATTTTACCCGGCAGGGGGGGGGGGGCCTCCCCCAGCCCCCCCCAGCCCCCCCCCCCCCCCCCCGTTTGCTCCAACAAAACCAGGCGTGAGAATTTCAAACTTAACTGTTGCGTCTTCTTGGTTCTTTCAGGTAAAGTCACGTAGAAGGGAAGTAGTAAAATAATTAAAATAAAACATAATAAAATAATTCTCACGACGTTTCGGCCACAACGCAAAAGAACCAAGAAGATGAATCCCTGCAGTCACGAAAGCTTTAAATCGAAACTTAACTGTTGCGGTCGGGACGATTATAAGTTGGGGGGTGGGGGGGCCAGGGGGGTGGGGGGCCAGCGGAGTGGGGGGCCAGGGGGGTGGGGGGCAAGTAAGAGTTGGGAAGGGGTTGAGCTGCATCTGGGATGCCGCGGCTGGAAGGAAAAGCGTGCGCAGTGCAATTTGAAAATCTACCGGAGCAGCAGCAGAGGCCTCGACATTTGATCGGAGCAGACACGAGACGTATCATCACCATCGTTTCCCCCCTCTGTGGCTGCGTTCGTTTTACTCTTGAAACGTGTGTGTGCACTATGTATGTGTACGTATGTACATATATGTATGAGTATATATACTGTATACGATATTGCAGTGTATATATGTATACAGTATATATTATTTTTTACTCTATGTAATATGTATATACGGCATCTCGTACGTGTGTGTACGTGTGTACCGCGTAGAAACGTATATAACATCCGTATTGAATTATGCGTGCATCATTCTGCATGCATAATTATACATGGTATGCACATAAATGCAAATGTGCGCGGTCTATACGTACGTGCATATGTATACTGTGTGATATACGATATAAGATTTGTATATACGGTATGTAGATATGCCTATATATACGAAAAGTGAACAACCTTTCACTTGTACATTTTAAGAGAGGCGGGTAAAAATGCACTCCGTGGCGTCGTCCGCGCGCGCTCGCCTTGCGCGACAAAAAACCCGCACAGGTCCTCGCCGGAGACTTCACTCTTAACACGAAGACGACGACGACGCCGCCGCTCGCGAACGTGAAAGCGACGTTCGCTGGTCGCGGTTCGCTAGCCCTTTGCCGCTACCGCCACCAACCACCACCCGCTCGCTCCCGGAGCCGCGGGAGAATATCGCTCCTGTACCCGTGCCGGACTGGGTGAGAGACGTGGCCGAGATCTCGACTCGCGCCCCCCCCCCTCTTACCCACGTCGCGAAAGTGCTTGTTTTGTAAGTGCGACGCCAGGGCTGGGCAACCGCGACTCCCACAGAGATTCGTCGCGCGTCTCCGCTCGTGTCCCCCCCCAACCCCACGTGTTGTTCCAGCCGCAGGTGTGGAAATGTCTCCATGCTCGAGCGAGATTTTTGATTGCATTTGGAGCGGTGGAGATTTCGCATTTCCTACGGCAGGGATGCGTTGGACTATAATTGAGCGGGGGTTTTTTCTGCCAACAGGTCTTCTTCAGGAGGCACAATCAAAATCCGTTATTTTAAATGTGCTTGTTACTTGACGTGTAACTTCACCGAAGCGGCAGCATCTTAACTCGCAAATACAACCGTTTTTTTTACGTTCACCAAATTGATAGTCGTTTTATCGACCGCAAAAAGAATAACGAGCCGCGTATTTTCCCGTCCCAATTGTGAGCCAGACGTTGGATTTTGCTCTGCTACAAAGCCGCTGCGACCAGATTGAGCGATGCCAGTGCCCTGCGTGGCGACCCCCGGTGTGTCGTCCCGGTCGTACCGCGTGGAGAAACGACGCCGCGGCAAACTCGGCGCCAAACGGCACGCGGTACAACCCGACGGCACACGCGGAGGGGGGGAGCCGTGCAGCGCGATTGTGGAACGCTTATTTCACGGTGAGCGTGCGGTTTCCCGCAGGCGAAAACGTGCGCCGCCGATTTTAGACATGTGACCGGTCCGCTCTCCTACAGTCGCTGCGAGCGCGTTCAAATTATCCCGCGGAGTAATTTTTTGTTTGCAAGCGAAGGCCGGTTAAACCATCACCGGAGCGCCTGGAAAAGACCAACACAACGCAATGGTTATCCGCTCCATGACGGAACGTGCACGACCGTCGTCTCAATCATCAGGACGCGACGGTCGTGGCTTTTATCAAGAGCCGCGATAGAGGCCGTGAAAACAGGCGCGGCCTCCTCGCGTGTGGTGGTTGCGCGACGCTGATGCTTCTCAAGTCGCCGCCACCGCAACTCGCCGCTCGTCGCCCTTAACCGACAACAAAATGCGAGGTGGAGAGTGTTTACCTGCTCGGACTGGAGGTGGCCCCAATGACTTGGCCGCGCGCGCGCGTCTTAAAATCGAATCGTGAGCGCGTGGAGAATTGTTGCGAAGGTGCGGTTGTTTTCGCAGGAGGCAGGCGAGGATCGTGATGCGTCCTCCCAGTTTGACGAATTTGCGGGTGAAATGTAAAAATCTGCCAGACGTGGACCGTGACGCCGGCACGCGCGCGTGGCTTGCTCGGTTTTTTCAAATAGCGTCGACGGGATTCCACTTTCACGTTCACCACGAAGTTAATACACGCGCAGTGTTAACTCGGGTGGCCGCCGGGCTCGGACCGCGAGCCGCCACGACGAGCGGCAAAATGCGCCACGACCGCTCGGCCTTGCCACGAGCCCAAGACCCCCAGCATACACGGAGGGAGAGCGAGAGAGAGACGTGTTCTCTCGGCGGTGCGCTCTTTGGGACAACTTCGCCAGGAGACATTTTCGGGAAACTCTTCCAAGGGGCAAGCGGCGTGGTCACGTGATGGACGCCGCCTTGTAACTCTCTCTCTCTCACCCGATTGGCCAGAGAGGTTCAAATGTCGCTTGTAAAATGTTTCTCAAAGTGGCACCCAGGTCTCCCCGGGGCAACGTGTCGCCTCGTGCCTGCAAAACGCGGAGACAAACCAGCACACACGAGAGGAGTTTTTGTCCGACAACATGTTTCCCCGTGTGTGTGTCCAACGTCCGGCGCTCTTTTCCAATCCACTGCTGGATGAAGGCCTGCCACACCGTTTGGGCTTATTTGACCATATGTCCCCACGCTGGTCTGTGTGGGTTGGTGATGGCCGGGGCGGGGGGGAGCATAACTGCAGTTACAACAATGGTCTTTTTGTCTGCACTACCCTCTGCTGCCCACCACACAACCCTGCCAGCAACCCCACGACAACCTGCTATTGCGTGGAGGTCACCCATCCAGGCTGAACCCCTCCCGGTTGATGCGGCCGTCCGTGTACGCTGGGAATTTAAACTGACCGGGCGAGTGGCGAGCGCCGCACGGCGTGGAGAGACGCGCAAGTTTCGGTACGTGCCGGTGACCAGGAAAATATTTCCACATCCGACGCACCACATCCGAGGTTGGTACCTTTTGTGGCCGGTCACGGGCCCACCTCCACCAAGAAAATGTGCGGTGAGACATCGCCCCTGACCCGGGCGGGGAAGAGGTCAAGTTGGGGGGAGGAGTCGTTGCCAGTCCTTGGTGTCGTCGTCGTGGTTTGCACTGCAGCAGCATTGCGTCGTGGCCGCTCGGGTTTGAAGGCCCCGAGCTTCCTCGTCGTCGTCTGCGTCGTGACGTCCGTTCTTTTCTTTCGCCCCCCTCCCCCAGCTCCCCCCCCCCCCACCCACGTCCGTGTGTCCTGCGCATCGCTCCGGCTGTGGATTCGTGACCGAGTGGGGGGGATTGGGGGGCTGTGTCGCCAGGTCGCGGGGTGGCGGAGAGCGCGACAACATTTCCCATCCCACGCGACAAAACCGTGAACTCGATTATATTCGCAGAATGTGCCCCGGTTTAATACACTGGCGTTGTAAATTCAATTTGACCTTTCGTGGCAAAACAAACAAACACACTTCTGGTTGATGTTCTGTCGGTTTTGATTAATATGCTGAGCTCGTGCCAGCTTTTAAAACGGTGACCACGTCCGTGATGAATTGGTTTAAATGCAGCGCAGTCATTATCCTCTTGCTTTGGGGCCCCCCACAGACTCATAATTGACTTGTGAAGCATTGTGGGTAAAATCGCATATCTAAGCAGAATTCGCCGCTGTTTGTTCCACTTGTAAATCTAATTTAGTGGCGCTCTCGAAGGCCTAATTTAACTTTCCGGAACAACATTTTACACAATTTGCCAACGCTTGGGACGTTTTCGCGTTCCGTGTTATTCCGAATGTTAAACGCGGGCATTCATCTCTGGAGGGAAAAAAAACCCTCTCGCCTGGCTTCACGGGGCCACGTTTGAGTGTCGTGCGTGGCTTTTACTCCCTTCTCGCCAGCAGCGGTCGCCCCAACGCTGGAGGATCGTGGCGCCGGACCGGGCGCTAAGAAATGCAATTGCGACTTGAGGAACGGTTCTCTGCACACGCGAGATAATTAAATCCTTTAAATGTTTGTGGGCGCTGTGGGTTTGTAATCAACGATGGTCCATGGGGTGGTGGGGGGGGGATAAACAAAAAAAAACGCTTGTTAAAAATTCCCAACAATATTAGACGACAACATTCTCACGTTTGGGATGTGTTAACCCTGCCGATATTGCCATTTGCTTTTAAGCCGCACAAAACTCTGAACGATAATAATTCACTTCTAATTCGGCACACAATACCGCCGCTACGAGCAAAAACATCTGTCGACGAGACGCCAGCAATCGTCTTCAATGAATTTGGTGCGACCACCGCTGCGGCGGGGGGTGGCTCGATTTGAGTAAAACCACAAACCCGAGTAAGTGGTGCGGCAAAGTGGGGCCCGGGCCACGGACCCGACAGTTTTGGGGAGTCTGCGTGGCGTGAATAATTTTAGTTTTACTCACGATGACACCCGGGTAGAGCGGCAAAGAAGCGGCCACTCCCGAGTCGTGGACCTTTTTCGCGGTTCAGAGGGCCGCGAAAAAGGTCGCTGCGTTTTCTCCCCCCCCCCCAGACCCCCCAATAGTTCTATCACGTGTACAAAGTTTACCCGAAACCCCAACAGGCGCGTCCGCGGCGTGCCGCGCAAAGAACACCGCGGCGCTCGCCACCGCCGCCGCGGCCCGTCCGAACTTGGGTCACCAGAAACAAGCGAAGCGTCGCCCTCCCTCCCTTCTCGCCTCGTCGACGAGGATTTTTCTCTTCTCGTTCTGTCTGTGAAGACCGCCAGGAGCTGCCTCTCTGAAGTCGGTCCACGCTTTTCCTCCGTGCGTTTTCTCCCACGTGGGGGGGGGGGGGGTTTCACATCTCGCTCTGTAAGGTTACTCAAATGAGAATTCTGCTGAAGTTCCTCGGTGAAACTTCAACACGATCAGGATCAAAATGCCGGCAGGGCCAAAGTCGTTGATGCCATCACCTCGCGCGGTGCTTTCTACCCTCCAGATCCCGCATTTGCAGATGCGCAGCAACGTCCAACAGTGTTGCACGATCATATCTCTAACATTCACCTGCCATGAACTCTTGGAGAGACTTCTGCCTTGCCACAAAATGCCTCGCGACCGTCTTGAGACACCCGAAAATTGCCAGCAACTTCTCTTCCACATGCTTTGGGCGCAGCTCTCTCAGACGCACACAGTCATACAGACGCCACCGCCAACTCAAACACCATTCAAGCTCATCCCGATCTCTTTCTTCTCTTCCAAAGTGGTTTGTATCTTCTCTGGCGCTCTGCCTTAGCGGTGGGTCTGTGTCCGCCATCTTAGCCATCCTTGGTTCTCTGTCCTCTTCATTGCCACAGCTCCTTCATCATCAGGGCGCCACGGTGGCGAGATGTTAACTACCTCGCCTGGTATACAGGAGGTCGTGGGTTTGAGCTTGACTCTGACGCCTGCTGTAAATTTGGAGTCTGCGTGTTCTCCGTGGTCGCGTGGATTTTTCTCCGGGTCCCCTTCCCCCGCTCTTTCCCTCCACATTTATGAACATGCATTTTAAGAGTATTTGGCTGCTATAAATGTCTACGTGATAAGCCACTTCAGTTGAGCTATCATATGTGGACAGGTCGCTTCTGAAAAAGAGCTACATAGCTCAGTGGGCCTTATCTGGTGAAATTAAAAACTATAGTTTATTATCCCCCACCCCTCCCAAGCATTGGCCTTCCCCTCGTAGCCTATCGGAGACCAGTCTTGCAAAAAAAATCCGCTTCTCTCAATAAAGCTGCTCACCGAAGCTGCTCTGCACGACTTCCTGGGCCCTGCGAGAGAGGCCAATCTCGCAGGCTCCTGGGATGGTCCCCCCCCCAACCCACTTCCTGTGAATCGTCACCCTCCCGTGTCCTTGGCTTTGCCTCCCTGCGAGGATTCTCTCAAATCGCACGGTGGGCGAAAGTTCTGTAGCGTGCTTTTTAGTTTTGCCCCTCGTGGGTTTTGGGTAAACTTTGTGTTCGTGTCACAGCGAGCCGGGCAAGTGGCAACCCGTGTGTGTGTGTGGGAGGAGGAGGGGGGAGCGACTCGGGTTGCCGGGAACACCTCTGGGTAACGGAATTGTCGCCGGAGAGTGAGCCGGTGGTCGCCCCCTGAAACGTGTTCGTTTTTCTGGTGAAGATGAAGACTGCCACAAATAACAGACACGAAGAGGGAGGAGGGGGGAGATGCATTTTACTTGAAGTGAAGGCTGTGCGTTCCCTACAAACGTTGCCACGTCTTGCTCAAAACACGCATCTCGTGTTGCGTTATAACCCGTTGCCTGGTGTTGCCATCCGTGTGTTTCCTCAAGCTCGCTAGGGCAGGGCGTGGGGGACCCTATGACCTGAGATTCCATTTCATACAAAACCGTGGCACACACGAGGCCTACCACTCCAAAAACAACCGGCAAACGATACGTGTGTATGCACGTACGTACGCTGGACTTCTTTCGCGCCGTACGTAGCCAACCGCGCTAATCGGAGGACAACACTAAACACAAGAAGCGGGTTCTGAAGAAATTAGTTTTCAATCTTCGATTATATCCACGACTTGCTGCAAGCATGTTTAGCCGCACACATCGGGCGGCAGGCAGGATGGCACAGCAGTGGGTGACACCCGGTACCTCGCAGCACGAAGCGCCCGAGTTCGATTCCCGAACTAGCGCTTTTCTGCGCGGAGCTGGTTATGCTCTGCCCTTATAAATAATGCGTTTCCTCCCACGGCTAATAAAACAAACGATCTAAATGCAACTGGCGTTGGCCATACATCCCATGGCTGAATAATGCAACTTGCAAATCGCTCAATTGGGATGGCACACAGCAACATTTGCCCTCTCACCCACCCACCTCGCCCACTCACCACCTCTTAAAAAGTCTTGAGATTCCGTGAAGCCTACCCGAGCGAAAAATGTCACGATAACTAATCGTGTGTACAGGATGGTGGTGGGTGAGTGGGGTTATCGTCGACCTAGAAGGGCGGTTTAATGCGCGCGTGCGTGCTCGTGTTCAGTAATTGAAGACAGTCGAAAGTCCTGCTCGGCCCTCCTAAGTCAAAGAGGATGGAGAGGGTCGGGAAGGGGGTCCCCCGCCCATGCCGTAAGGAGCTGGGAAGCTGAGAGAGAGGAGAAGAGGGAGCGTTGTTTGTGAAATGCCTCGGAAATTTGCTGCGTGTTGTTTGCTGCGTTACTCAGGAGGGCGGGACGAAGGCTCCCCCTGGCATGCAGGACGGTGTTCGCTGACGACTGTAGCTGTAGTTGGATGTGTTTTGTTGGGTGAAGTATAACCGAGATGGAGAAAGGGGAGTCGTAGGTTGCGACGGTGTGTGTTTTAGTATGGCCCAGGGTTTCGGTATAACCGATTTTGATTATGGAATACTTTTGTCCTGTTATAGTGTAGCAAAGGGGGGGGGGGGGGGGGTTGGTGATGGTGGGGGAGAACGAAAACATTTAAAGGAAAAATAAAAAAACTTGCCCTCAATAAACCCGATATTTCAAAGTACGCTTCGTGTTGCTGCTGTGCATGGATGTGTCTCTGCGGTGGCCGGGCGTGCCGTGAATGCGAATTCGTGCTCAGCGGTGACCCCCGCCGTGTGCAAGGGTCACCGTGGGAAGGGGGAGGAGTCACCTTCGACTCCCCCCTCCCGGTGATTGGTGGAGGCGTTCAAACCAAACGCGTCCGCCTCGCCCACGGCTCGAGGCAGCGTGTGTACACGGGGGAGCGGTGGTGCAGCGGTTGGCGCACTTGAACGATGAGCATTGGTTTCGCCCGAGTTCGATTCCCGCTCACGGCCAACATCGGCGATGTTGAGCTCAAACCTCGTCCTCTGCCGCCTTAATTGAGCATCTCGAATGGTTTGCGAACACCACCGAGATGGGGTAACCACCCCACCGCTAGGTAGATGGGTAACCACACCACCACTAGGGAGATGGGGTAACCACACCACCACTAGGGAGATGGGGTAACCACACCACCGCTAGGTAGATGGGTAACCACACCACCACTATGGAGATGGGGTAACCACACCGCCACTAGGGAGATGGGGTAACCACACCACCACTGGAGCGCCGTGACGGTCTTCATCGGTGCTGGCTGACATCGTTCGTGAGGGGTATCGAGTGGTGGTCGTTGTTGGGGATCGGTTTGCAGAGTCATTGGCGCACTTTGCCACGATTCCAGCCAAACCTGGCTTGGGGCCCCCTGAAAAAATTGTCTCGGTCTAAAACGAGCAACGCTTGCAAAGGAAGCTCTGATTGGATATTATTGTGGAAGTTTGCTACCTTTTCGCCAGCCATTTGAAATCTGATCGTCGATACCGTCCACCGATGTGCCCCTTTTGCAAGGCAGCCGTCGCTCTAGAGCACGTGTTTAAAACAGGCGCGCACACGAGCAATTACTGGATTGATGGGGGGAAATTCGGAGCAAATCGTCGGTGACCCGTCAACAAAGGAGCGCACGGTGGGACCCCGAGAATCAGAATCGTGAAAACCGCCACGAAATCCACTGGCCGTGAATGACCGCAGGACCTGGGATGACATCAAACCGAATTTGCGTTCTCGTTAAACGGAATTAACGATACGTGACCTTTCTAGCCAGTATCGAAATATAAGAATAAGTTTTACCCTTTCTGATAATAAAACAGGTGTCAAGGTCAATGGCGGAGCTAGGACTTTCAGGTAGGGAGGGGCAACCCCTCCAGCAATGAAAAATGATAGGAGTTGTTAGTAAGTAAGGAGTTGTTAGTAAGTAAGGACTTGTCCATTGCTTTTATTCGACCCGTGTGCGGCGATGGCGCAGCCATCGATCGAGGGTCGAATTCGAACCGCGTTGTGTGATCGGCATCGCGCTCGCTGAAGGTGTTGATGCCTTCAGGGAAGTCGTGTGCTGTATACGCAACTGCGCACAATTTTGTGAGTCACTTATAACTGCTTTGCCGTTAGTTATTGCAAATTATGGACTCAGACTATTGTCCTCTCATCTCAGAGTCCCTGGCGCGTAATAACATGCTACAGTGGCAGTGGGGGTCGCAAAATGCCGCTTTATTACTAATCAACCCCAATGATCCGATCGAAATTAGGGATTCCAAATCTGGCATCAGTTTTTGTCTATCACATCAGGTTTTGAGATATCAAATATTGCATTTTCAATAAAAACTGCAGAAGAAAAATATTAAATGTGGATATCTACATAAAATGATATTATAAACACACTATCCTAAAAATACAGCACCATATTTTAACACTAAAGCAGTCACTGCCTCGCAACAACTTGCAATCATAAGTGACAGAGTTAATTTCGGGTAAATCAATGAAAATGGGGTATGCCGATAGCATAAAAATGAGATGTGATAGAGCAAATCTGAGATCAGATTTGGAATCAGCACCCTGAAATTAGTCTAAAACAGCTGCAAAAGTCCAGGCCAGAAAAAAATGTGTTTTTTTCGTTGACCAGTGTAATATTCCATTCCTTGGCTGCTGCCTCCGCCGCCTCTCTCATTACTCGACCACTTGACCATCAGCCCTCGCTCCTGCCAGCGACGCGTCCTCCATACGCCGACTTTTATTAACGGTTCGAATGGTGCCGTAATCGATGGTTACATCGCTCCGTATCTGTAAGTTCAACAATACAAATGCACTAGCAGTGTTATTCCAATCCCGCTCCTCCAGAGATCACGGTTTGGCTACGTACGGTGCGAAGGAAGTTCAACGTACCGTATCATCATACGGATCCGCAGCAGTCATCCTCCACTGCTTGTCACGCCGTCGATTGCCATATGTCCGATAGCACGATTAAGAATAACAATAATGGTGTACAGCCAATATCCATCCACTGCTGGACGAAGGCCTCCCCACACCCTGTCGGTCACCGGGGTTGTTTGACCATACTTCACCGCGCCGGTTGCCGACGCGGAGCGCCCAGAACCGGGTTCAGCCGTCGGTTCGGCTGGTCCACTGCGCAGTGCGCTAACCACTGCGCCACCGCTCCACCCCCACGGACGGGGGCATACAGCAATTGGGGTGATTTTCGTGTGTTTTAAACGAGGCGTAAGCAACAGGCGAGCGAATTAAATATGTTTATTCCGATTACTTCGTGATAACGAGATCGCACCGAATCGTCAGTCCCTGCTGCAGTCCACATGCCCCAGCAATGGCACTTGTGTTTATTTACAAGTCGCGTGCAACGCCAGGGGTCTCTCTCTCCTCACCAGAGGTCTCTCTCATCACCAGGGATCTCTCTCCTGGGGTCTCTCTCTCTCATCACCAGGGTTCTGTCTTTCTCATCACCCGGGGTCTCTCTCTCCTCACTCAGGGTCTCTCTCCTCACCCGGGTCTCTCTCCTGCGGTCTCTCTCCCTCCTCACCCGGTGTCTCTCCCCTCACCCGGGGTCTCTCTCTCTCATCACCAGGGGTCTGTCTTTCTCATCACCAGGGGTCTTGTCTTTCTCATCACCCGGGGTCTGTCTCCCTCCTCACCCGGGTCTCTCTCTCATCACCAGGGGTCTGTCTCTCCCCTCACCCGGGGTCTCTCTCCCTCCTCACCCGGGTCTCTCTCCTGATTCGGGGTCTCTCTCCTCACCCGGCACACCACGTCCATGGCCGTGGCTTCTACGGTTCGTCATGCGCCACCTATTCCAGTCTGTCAGCGACCCCGATTATACAGGGCGCTTCAAAAAAATTGTTCTGAATTTGCAACAATAGCACGAGGAATGTGCTGTCTCCGGGCTCTGGAGACCACCTGGAGAAGATTCCAGGCCAAGCGTTGACAACGATGGCGAACAGGTGGGAGACACTCCGACTTTGTGAAGCTATGAACATTACATTTGTTATCATGTTACAGTGTATTATTCTGCGTTCTTTTTCCATTAAAAAAAAACGTTAGTCCCGTATAAGCGCTAACATTTTTTTTGAAGCACATTCCGGGCATCTAATTTTACCTTTCACCATGTCCCGCAGCTACACCGCACTGCGATCTGCCACGGACTTCGAATGTGTTTCCACACGCGGCACACCACATCCAGTATTCCTCTGTCGCTGGGGCCGTGGCTCCCTACTACGACTCATCGGCCTACTACACCACAACTGCTACTAGCACGGTTGGCTACGTGCGGTGCGAAAGAAGTTCAACGTACATACGGCACATACATACATCCATACTGCAGAATCTGGGGAGGTATTCCGTTAGAAATCAAGCCCTGCACAGAGACCTCCCCTCCGCAATGAGATCGCTCCGTTAGTTTCACCCATAATAAATACCGACATGCGAACGACACAATTTCGTGTTAAATTATTATTACTATTATTATTATAATTCCCTCGCGTACAGAGAACTCATCAGTTTATTCCGATCCCTTTCATCATGAGCTCGCCTCCCGTATTTCTCGGGGTTGAGACGGAACGCGTGACCCCCCCCCCCCCCCCGCGTGTCAATGCAGCGGTTAGGAGCCGCGTCTTACAAAGCAGTCGGTGTGTTGGCGTGTGTGTGTTGGCGGTGTGTGTGTGCATGTATGTGTGTGTTGGCGTGTGTGTTGGCGTGTGTGTGCCTGTGGGGAGCGGTGGCGCAGTGGTTAGCGCGCTGTGCTACGAACCCGGCGACCCGAGTTCGATTCCTACTCACGGCTAACACCAGTGACGATTATCTGAACCGGTCCTGGGCCTCCCCGAGATCGACTCAGCCTCAAATGAGTACCTGGTGTGGTGTATAAACATCGCCTCGAGGGAGACAAAGGCGGCCGGGCGTCGTGTTAGCCACCCACCCCCTCGTGTGCCGTGCCGGCCTTCATAGGTGCTCGCTAACAGCACTTGCCCCTACAGTCTGTTAAGGCTAAACGGGGCGTCTTTGTGTGTGTGCGCTGGCGCGCATCTGCCAGTCCTCTCAGTCAATTCATGGCACCTGGATCTGTCCCGTGACCGCCTGCCGGCGGGTGTTCAACACTCACGTGGCCTTAAATTGCACTTAGCCTGGCACAAGCACCCTGGTGACGTCACCGACACTTAGTGGCGAATGGCAATTGTTGGCGTGTGTGCGTCAGAACCTTCATAGGTGCTCGTCATATCACTTTCCCCAACAGTCTGTTAAGGTTATATGGGGATCTTTATATTTTTTGCGTGTGCCTGTTCGTGTCTCTTGTGTGCGTGTGTGTGTTAGTATCTTGGTCCGTGCGCGCTCGTGTACGTCTGTGCGCGTCTGTTAACGCGTGCGTGCGAGACCAGATTGACGTGACCGTATTTGGCACCTGGGTGCACGTTTGGCGCGAGCCACCCGGAGGTCGTCTCGTGAACCCGGAGAACGCCGCGAAACAGTTTCCAGCGTCGGGCGCCTGCGGGCCACGTGCCGCGGAGCGAGCGGAACGCGTGGAGCGAGCGGAGCGCATGGAGCGAGCGGTGGTGTGGTGGCTTTACCCCACCGGCGATGACCAGGCACGGGGAACCACCGGCGAGAGGGGCCGTCGCGCCGTCCGTAACGGCCACGTGGCCACCGGTGCCGTTTGACGTTGTCCAAGGAGGCGGCATATTGTGCGCCAAGCTTCATCGTCGCCGGCCGGCCGCGCTCTATCCCCACTGCTGGGTTGAAGGCCTCCCCCGTGTCCATTGGCACTTCTCACGGCCGCGCGATCTACGGCAATACTCTGGCGTAGCACCTCCAGCGGCCAGACCGTCCGTCCTGGCCAAGCCGCGTTTTAACTTGACAGCCAACAGGACGCCGCTAGCCTGCGAGCTGGCTCCAACCAAACCGGTCCTCTTCCCGGTCCCCTTCCCGTCCCTCGGTACAATCCCGGGCACGCAAATCCTCTCCAAGCGAACCTTTGGGATTTTTCCTTTGTGCGGAATAAAGCCCATGGGTTTTCCCGATGAGCGCACGCGCGTGCGCACACGCGTGTCAACCGCTGCACGGACGGGAAGACCCGACTCGGCGCCGCATCGTCGCCCGCCACGGCCGACAAAGGCAGCACCGCTCGACGGCAAAGCATCGTGACAACGCGGTCCCCCCGCCCCCCAGAGGTTCGGCGTGCATATAACCGCAGTGGCACGCGTCGGGAGACGCGTTCAAACACAACAAAAAAAACTCGGGCACGGCGGGAGTTCACGACCCGTTCACGGCCAGCGATCGCACTCGACGAACGACAGCGAGATGAGAGGCGAGAACCCGTAAACTGCATTGCATTGTGGACGTCGTAATACGGCCTTCTCTCCCAGGGCAATGGCTTCCTCCTGGAGTTTTCTTTTTCTCTCTCAGTGCAGCGTTCCCTCGTTATTCGCGAAGTCGCTACCCGCGGTTTTGGCTGCGCGCGAATCGCATCTTGAACCCTGCCCGACTGCATCGAGGGACAAAGATGGAGAAAGAAAGCGATGATAAATAAAGTGATGAGATAGTGATGAGATATAAAGTGATGAGAGAATGTGATGAGAAAGACGGAGAGAATTTCTGGAAGCCTTAGAAGCACCTGCGGACGTTGCGAGTACCATATTCCAATACCGTAATCCGCGAAAGGCGCTAATCACGAGCATCTCCGGAACCTATCCACCGCGAATAACGAGGGAACACCGTCGTCAATTCTTGATCATCTGCAGGAAGCATTAAATTCCAAACATGCAGTGTGGCGCACTGGTAACACTCGTGCCTCACAGAAAGAACGCTGCTGGGTTCGACTCCCGACTCGGGTTTCTCCTCCAGGTTCTCCGGCAGGTTCTCCGGCATCCCCCCCGATGGCGAAACACGGAACGGTGTTCATCCGCGAAGGCCGAAGATCCCAATGCCCAACGTGGGACCCCTCCTCCCCCCCCCCCCTCCTGAAAACACGAGCGCCTTCAGACTCGGTGCTCGCACCTGTCTTGTTTCCATTGCATCCCTCCTAAGTAAGCGGGTCGACTCGCCCGCCCACGTGTTTGCGCCCACGTGTTTGCGGTCACGTGGGTGCCGACCCACGTGCCCTCGGCGAGTGAGAGGGCAGCACCGCGATTAAACTAACGGGGGGGGGGGGCCCGTACAAAATAAATGTTCAGTGTTGCTTACCGGCAAGCATTGTTTATAACCTGCAAAACGTGGGGAAAATCGCAGTTGACTCGATATGCAAAGACAAAGACCCCCCCCCCCGCCGCCCGTGTAACCATGCATGCCGCTGTGAGCGAGCGCCTTATTAAGGCCGGCCCGGTCGCACGAGCCGGATGGTGCGGCTGGAAAAAAAAAACCCCTTAGTCTCAAAACGTAACGCTCGTGCACCACGCCACTGCACCCGGTCGCTACTCATTTGAGGCCGAGTTCACTTAAGGGAAGCCCAAACCGAGTGCTCGAGTCCGACTGGCCGCCAAACGATGGCAAGTGGCGGGGCGGTGTTCGTGCCGCCCCGGGGAGTTGCAACCTGGTGGCCGAGTTCGTGCTCCGTAACTTCTCCGCCACACTCGGACGCCGTCCCCATTTCGCCTTTCACGTGGCACTTGGGGCAAGCGACGTTAGGGGGGGGGGGGCACCTACACGAGGGGGGGGGGGTGGTGTGGCCCCGGAGGAAAAAAAAACATCCCTGGTCGCCTTTGTCTCCCCAGCGTTGGTGTGGTTGTAAACACCGCACGAGGTACTCATTTAAGGCTGAATCGACCTGGGACCGGTTCAGATATCACCCGTTACTTATATTAGCCATGGCCGGTAATTAAACTCGGGTCGCCGGGATTGTAGCGCAGTGCGCTAATCACAGCGCCACCGTTCCCTCTGCAAATTCACCGACCACGACGTATTTGTGACAGTTGCTGACCGCATCAGATCACAGGGTTCTGAAGGAAATCTATCTTGTTTCATCGCTGCGTATGTGTGCGTGTGTGCGTGGGTGAGTGTGTGTGTGTGGGGAGCGGTGGTGTAGCGGTTAGCGCACTGCGCTATGAACATGGCGACACGGGTTCGATTCCCGCTTGCAGCCGAACACCGTTGACGATTATCTGAACCGGTCCTGGGCCTCCCCTAGGTCGACTAAGCCTCAAATGAGTACCTGGTGCAGTGTGTCAGCTTCGTCACTCGGGAGACAAAGGCGGCCGGGCGTGGTGCTGGCCACCCACCCCCTCGTGTACTGTTCCGGCCTTCATAGGTGCTCGCAACAGCACTTGCCCCTACAGTCTGTTAAGGCTATACGGGGGGTCTTTGTCTTTGTGTGTGTGTGTGTGTGTGCGGGTGAGTGCATTGGCCGTGTGTTTTTAGCGGGCCAGTTGTTGCGTTGCGTGTGCCGGGATCGTAGCGCGGCGTGCGACATGGCCAAGGCAAAGGTCCCCCCCCCCAACCCCCTCGCTCCACCCCATAGCCTGAACAGGCTGCTGGGGCGAGTGCTGTTGGCGAGCTCCTCCCATACCGATGTTTACACAGCCGCGACAAGGAACTCACGTTTAAGGCCGAGTCGACCTAGAGGAGGGGCCCGTGGCACTTTCAGATAATCACCGTCGTCACAGGTCATGGCCGGGAATCGAACTCGGGCGACGCCGGCTTCGTAGTGCAGTGCGCCCACAACTGCGCCTCCGCTCCCCGCGCACGCACACGCACGTGCACGGACGCACGCGCACGGACGCACGCGTCGCATCAGTCGATCTTTTTGGTCGGCGGTCGGAAGACTGCGGAGGCCATGCGGAGCGCCGGCTCCAAGGCCCTGGAGGCCACGGTGACGGCCTTGCCGTGCAGCAGGACCAGCGCCGTTTGGTGGAACAGCGCGCACAGGCGGTACCAGCGTCCGTAGAATGGGTCGGACACGGCGGGGCACAGCATGTTGTTGAGGTTCACCTGCGTCAGCTGGGGCGGCAGAGGCGCGGACGAGGGAGAGAGACGCCGCAACGTTTTGTTTGTTTGTGCGTTGAACTGCTTTCGCACCGCGCGTGGCGAACCGCGCTGATCAGAGGTCCCACCGGGACACGCAAGCGACGGAGATCCACCGTGCAGCAGCCGGCACGCGCCGTCTGGGGGCACGCGCCGTTGGCGAGCGATTACGAAGGCCGGCACGGCGGCGGCGGTCGGCGCCACCCGCCCGGCCGCCTTTGTGTCTCCTTAGTGGCGGTGTTTTTACACACCGCACCAGGTACTCATTTGAGGCTGCGTCGACCTAGGGGAGGCCCAGGAACGGGTTCTAATATTCGTCCCCGATGTTATTACGATAATAATAATTAATACGTCGTTGTGACCGTCGTTGTTATAACGACGACTCGCCAGAGCGACATGTACTCGGGCATGAACCACGACCGTAGACTAACAAATTTCCCCAAGAGGGAAACCACCGGGCAACAGGAAACCCGGGAGACCCGACACCGCGCTGACGGCAGCGGTCAGCCCCTCTTGCGGCGAGGCTCGACACGTCAACAAGCGCAGGGAAGCAGCGGCGGGAGCTCGTTGCGTTCCATTCGGGGAGGAAGAGGATCACGCGCCGGGCGACTCACCAGGGCGAGCGCCTGCAGCACGGTGAAGTGGTAGAAGAAGAGGAGGCCCGTGGCCAGCAGCGCCCACCACGGGTTCCCCAGCGGCTCCGGCGCGTACGCCCCCCCTGCGCACGCACACACGCACACACACGCACACACATGCACACACACGCATACACACACGCACACACGCACACACACACACACGCATACACACACGCACACGCATACACACACGCACACACACACACACGCACACACGCACACGCACACACATACACACACGCATACACACACGCACACACACACGCACGCACACGCACAGGCACACGCACACACGCACACACACAGGCACACACACACGCACACACACACACACACGCACGCACACACGCACACACACAGGCACACGCACGCGCACACACACACACACACGCACACACGCACGCACACACGCACACACACACGGGAGGTCCCCCATGGAAACGTCACAAACCAGAGCCCGTGCCCGAGGGTGCACGCCGAATCGGGGGGCGACTGCCCCGGGCCCTGCACTTTGGGGGGGGGGGGGCCCGCGCTTCGATGTCACGGCGTCAGATGTCGTGTTTCCCCGGTGTACCATTCCGGCCTTCATAGGTGCTCGTTAATAACACTTGCCCCAATAGTCTAAAGGCTCGATTTAAAGCTTTCGTGACTGCAGGGATTCATCTTCTTGGTTCTTTCGGTAAAGTCACGTAGAAGGGAAGTAATAAAATAATAAAAATAAGACATAATAAAATAATTCTCACGACGTTTCGGCCACAATGCAAGCAGCCGTCCTCAGGTGAAGACCAGGTCTGTCGGGGAGACCTGTTCTTCACCTGAGGACGACTGCTTGCGTTGTGGCCGAAACGTCGTGAGAATTATTTTATTGTTTTATTTTTATTATTTTATTATTTCCCTTCTACGTGACTTTACCGAAAGAACCAAGAAGATGAGTCTTAAGGCTATACAGGGGATCTTTTTATTTGTGTGTGTGTGTGCATGGGCAATGAATGTGTTGGTAAAAATGCAGACGTAAGTAACACTGCTTTACAGAAGATTATTCTATAGGGATCCTCTGCTTATCCAGTCCGGCCTTCCTACGTTTACCGATTGATTCACAAGCTCTTATCTGTGTGTGCCCTACCCCTTACACCAACTCACACCCGCAACACACGCGGAACGATCATCGTCACCATCATCATCTAAGCTGGCGAGTCATTTATGTCAATCTACATACTCTGGCTTCATCACTATTATTATTACTGTTAACATCATCTCTGTGGGAGAGTCATCATCATCAACCAACTTTGTCATCATCATCTTGGGTTGGCACCCGTCCCGGTTTTGACCCGGTACATTCTAGGACGTGGCACTTGTGTTCGGGTGGCAGCAGGCCTCACTCCGTATGGAGATCTGGTACCGGTTTTGCTGCGTTCGACTCTTACAGGAGACCGTGTGCTGAGAAATATGTCCAGGTTTGAGTCTGCAGTGGAATAAGTGGCAACCCTCTCATCATAATCAGCAGCAGCACCACAATCGGCGATCTCGTCTGAAATTCTACGCAGGGATCAGTTTTGGACCCACTTCTTGATGACGTCAGGAGATTTTTACTATTTGAACAATTTTTTTTTATTGAGCTATGTAGCTCTTTTTTTAAGAAGCGACCACAAATGATAGCTAAACTTAGTGGGCTTGGCATCACGTGACAATTTATGGAAGCCAAATACACTGAACGCGTGATGTCGATTCTAAATGCGGAGGGGAAAAAAACGGACGACCCGGAGAAAAATCCACGCGACCACGGGGCGAGAGAACACGCAAACTCCAAATATACAGCAGCAGGCATCAGCATCGAAATCGTACCCACGACCTCCTGCATACCAGGCGAGGGAGTTAACATCTCACCGCCGCGGCACCCAGAGAGCAGTAGGTGGGTGCACGATGTCCTGCGCTGCCGTGTAACTAAAAACTTTAAAAAATGCATCAGTTTCCCAGGCCTGCTTTGCATGTATCCAGGGCAAAATGCTCGACGCAAAAATAGATTTGGCTGAATGAAACCGTGTGGCTAATATGGGATTACGAGATTGGGATGAGCGTGGGAATGCATTTGCGTGTGGATGCACGTCTCTCTGCACCACGGCACCGTGTGTTTATTCATAAAATAAGCCGGGAAGAGAATTATACGGAGTCTCAAGACACTGCTGAGATAATTAACCCTTTCTCCGTTCCGATGACGTATGCGTACATCATCAGTTTTTTCTTCCGATTTTGTTCCGATGACGTGTGTACGTGTACCTGGTACACAAGTACACGTCATCGAAACTGGAAGAAAAACTAAAATAAAATAACATCATCGGTACCGAGGATTTCACAAGGCCATGCGTGAGGGCGTGTGGTACAGTTTGGCGCTATCCATCGTAGAGTGCGGTCGTGTCGGTACAGTTCTCTGCAGGGAGTAACAAGTGCTGAAGAGCAGGTAAAATTTTTATTTTAAATGACAATGCAAGTAACTCAATTAGGAAACACGTAGGACCCTCCTGCCAGACTCAGCGAGGCCTCCCTGTGGGTGCGAGCGACCGCAACTCTAACGGCAATCGTGCTGTGGGTTGGGGCGACGATCGCCGTGCGCCACTCACCTCCCGAGCGAAGCAGATAGAGAGGCACGATGTACATCATGATGTGCTGGATGTAGTAGATCTCCGTCTCAAACGGCAGCTGCAGATGATGGCAACGAGAAAAGAAAATCACGCTAAACTCACAGATTCTGGAAACACTTTCCCTCTGTGCGCTCTGTCCTTCGGAAGTATTTTAATCGGCAGTACGGAAGACGGAAGACGTGGCTGTCAGGGCAAAAAACGCGTGTGCGAGAACACACACACACACTCCACACAGCAGGGGCACCCACGTCAGGACTGCAACCCAGGCCCCTTGTTGCTGCGAGGCGCCAGCGTTACCGCTTCGCCCCAAACAACATCGGGAACGCCCTGCCAACGGACGTCGGAAATGCGCCGAGCATTTCTCAATTCCGTGCTGCGTGCACAACGCGCCAACTTCTCGCCTTCCTATACAATCTAACATTTAAGAAGGGGGGAAGGGGGAAAACAGTTTCTTAATTTATAATTTTTTGCTACTTTTGACCAGGTAAGGCCCCACCGAGCTATGTAGCTCTTTTTCCATAAGCGACCACAAATGATAGCTAAACGAAGTGGGCTTGCTTATCATCGCGTGGAAATTTATGGCAGGCAAATACGCTGAACGCGTGATGTCGATTCTAAATGGGCTGGGAAAACCCCGAGAACCCAGAGAAAAATCCACACGACCCACGAGAGACATCGCAAACTCCAAATATACAGCAGGCGTCAGAGTCGGGATTGAACCCACAACCTCCTGCGTACCAGACGAGGTAGTTTACATCTCGCCGCCGTGACACCCGCACTTTTCTTATGCTGTTTGTTTCCCACGGTCGCACTTTATTTTCACGAGCAAATGCCATGTCCTCTGCTCAAGTCGGTGTTAGCCGCTGAGGGCGCGTGATGGGTTTATTCTCTCATTCCGGTTTGCTCTGTGCCCTCCGGTACCGTTCCCGCTTCCGCTGTAATGTGCACCGATGCACTACTTTATTGAGGTGTCCAATACCACGCCTGCCCACCCGCCTTTGTCTCCCCAGTGGCGATGTTTAAACACCGCACCAGGCACTCATTTGAGGCCGAGTTGACCTAGGGTAGACCCATGACCGGTCCAGATAATCGTCACTGGTTATGGTGGCCGTGAGCGGGCATCGAACTCGGGTGGCCGGGTTCGTAGCGCAGCGTAGCGCTAACCGCTGCACCACCGACGTTGGCACGGACAATCGAGGTTTATTGGCCCTGCCACCCCACTGTCGCCCGCAACACAAAGCAAAAAAACAACAACATTCGATTCGGTTTAACCTTGAGATTGATCGAAGGAACCCCTCCCCCATATACATATTCAGTAATGTTTTCACGTCGAACTCGGTCACAACATTCTGACAGAGGCAGTGGGCTGCTTGAGTCTCTCCAGCATCAGCCGCCTCGGCACCGTCTTACCAAAAGACGATCTTCTCCCTGGAGCCTGACGATTTCTCCTGCCGGAGCTGCCACCAACGCTGTTGCCCCCCGCTAGGTGGCCACACTCATCAACATCACAGAGTCCAACACGCAGGAGGACCGAGCGTGCCGCCGTCAAGGCTGCTGGCATCACCCTCCCCCCACCACGTGACGAGAGGGTCACACAACGTTGCCACGTGTTGGATTGTCAGTGGAACCGAACCGTTCATATTTCACACTCGTCCTCTCCGAGCCGCGTGTGTACGTGCGTGCGCGCGCGTTCATGCCACAATCGTTGCGAATGCCGTAGTCGAGCTCCGTTTAAGTTCTGGGGCTGTCCGACACGGTTCGTTTTACAAGCGTCTGTGACGGGATCATTGTTTGCGGCAAGTTGTGGCGTGCCATTTGTGTAAACCAAATTGTTGTTTTGTGCACAGTGCCACCGCCCTGCGACGTCGTCAAACCGGGGCTGTGGTCATCCTCATAACAGGCCCAGCTCAATGGGGCCTCGCCAGCCGAATTAATAGAGCCTCAGTCTATGAATCTCTATGCAACTCTGTAGATCTCCATGTAACTCTGTGGATCTCCATGTAACTCTGTGGATCTCTATGTAACTCTGTGGATCTCTATGTATCTTTATGGATCTCTATGCAACTGTGGATCTCTATGTATGTTTATGGATCTCCATGTAACTCTGTGGATCTCCATGTGACTCTGTGGATCTCTATGTAACTGTGGATCTCTATGTATCTCTATGTAACTGTGTATCTCTATGTAACTGTGGATCTCTATGTAACTGTGGATCTCTATGCAACTGTGGATCTCTATGCAACTGTGGATCTCTATGTATCTTTATGGATCTCTGTAACTGTGGATCTCTATTATCTTTATGGATCTCCATGTAACTCTGTAGTCTGTAGCTGCCTCCACTGCCAACGGTCCTGGGCTTTGGCCAATCCCTTCTAACGGAGCTGCTTGGCTCCAAGGGGCCTCACCGACTGAGATCACAGAGCCCGAATCCCACCGCAGGGTCCCGTGTCCACCGTCGCTGCTGCTGCTGCTGCTGCTCACTCACCAGGCGCGTGTTGACCACGGGGAAGAGCAGTGCCAGGATCGCCCCGTTCAGCATGTGCAGGTGCAGTCTGCACCCGCCGGGACAAAAGCACAAAGATCCCTCGAGGCTCCACCGCGTGCAGCTTTGGCCAGGAGACGACACAGACGCCGGGTCCCCTTGGGGCATCCGGAACATGCTACCGCTTGGTGCTTTTCCCACGCCGTTTGGTAGTTTAATGGTGGAGGTACCACCAGGCCACTGGCACCCAGCCAGCGGCTTCCGCCACGAGCCACCGCGGTGGCCGCGAAACAGCCGATCAGCATCGGCCTCGCAGCCTCTCTCCCAGACACCCCGGCTGTCGTCATGTGACAGCACCGAAGTGGGCTGTTGTTTTACGCACAAGCCTGTCGCAGACTGTTGGGGCAAGTGCTGTTAGCGAACGCCTATTAAGGCCGGCACGGCACACGAGGGGTGGGTGGCCAGCACCACGCCCGGCCGGCTTTGTCTCTCCAGCAGCGCTGATGTTTACACGCCGCGCCAGGTACTCGTTTAAGGTCGAGTCGACCTAGGTGAGGCCCAGGACCGGTACAGTTATTATTAATCGATGTCTGCTGCGATCGGTAATTGAACTCAGGTCGGCATGTTTCGTAGCGCAGTGCGCTAACCGATGCGTCAATGACCCTCCCCCCACACACACACACGTACACACACGCACAAATACATGCACGCAACACGTGAACACATGCATTCCTCCCCCCAGGGTGCACGCAAAACATGATCTCATCCACATGCACGAATGCTCGTTCACTCACACACACACTGCAACATGCACAAAGCCATCCCTTCACTACAAGGAGCAGAATGAAAGTGTGTGTGTGTGTGCACACGCTCGTTTGTCAGATGTGTTGGGTGGATGTTTGTGTGATGGAGTGCGCGTGTGTGTGCGTGTGTGTGCGCGTGTGTGCTTGTGTGCGCGTGTGTGCGCGTGTGTCTCTGTGTGTGAAATGGAATTAAAGCGGCCGGGCGTGGTGTCGTCCACCCGCCTTTATAGGTGCTACATGAACAGCACTTGCCCCAACAGCCTGTCACAGGCTACACGGGGGATCTTTGCCTCTGAAGTGGAATGAAACAAGGCAGCAGTGTCCTCTGCCATTATTTCAACAAAACAAAATGTATGAAGGGCTCCTTTGTGCTTGACTGGGATTTGCAGGGGAAGTCCCTTGGCTTTCGAGACGACGCGCTTGGAATGCCTTCATCAGTCATTAACGCCTGCCAGGGCCACTTACGCGTGAAAGAATGCCCACCCCAAAAAAACACAGCCTCGACCAAGCTCCGCAACCTGCCCGCCTCCCGCTTCATTAGCGCCGATGGTATTCCGCCAGGCCGAATCGACCGGAAGTGGCGAAGTGCGGGTCAAACCAAAATAATTACGGCAATTTGTGACGGGCTGTCGCGCAGTACTCGCTCGCTCTCGGAACAAGAGACCGAGATGCGAACTGGGGCCAGAGCCGGCGCCGAAATATTTCCCAATTTTCGCGGTCCTCTACATATTAAGATGCTTTCGGCCAATTCAGTGTTTGCACCACAAACCCCTCGCAGACTTCACGCGGCGTGGGGAAGGCCTTCGTTCAGCAGTGGATTGACACAGGGCTCCAAACCGGTATTACAATAAGGTGCGATTATCATCTCATTTGTATTAATGTAGCGTCTAAATGTGACGATGCACACAGACGCAGTCGGAATATTTAGTTTACGAACACGACGTGGGATCTTATTGCGTGGCACGGCACGGGTGTGCGGCTCTCAGTGACGCGCGTGGCAATGTTGTTCGGGAGCTCGATGCCAATGCCGTGTCCTGCCTCTCGCCAAGACGAGAGGGCTTCAGCAGAGTTTGTTTCGTTTTGCCGTTGCTCCTCTTCCATTGAAAGAGCACGGTGGACTGCAGCCGTTTCAGCGCGTGGTGTGTGTGTGTGCGTGGCCACGTCGCGCATACGACGTGGATAGAGTTTGACGTCTGTATTCGCTCAGAGTAATCATCAGCCCCGTGTAATGAACCGGGCCTGGAAACTCATTAACAGGCGCACTCCGGTCAGAGAGTAAATTTTAACGAGGTGACCCGGGGTGGCTCGAAGGTCAGAGCACCAAGCCGCAGAGGTCACAAACGGGTTTTGATTCCTTACCCGTACCCGTACCCTGGCCGCACCAGGATCGCAAACGGGTACGGTACGGGTATCGGGTACCCGAATTGCGACCTCTGCCAAGCCGACACCGCTGAGAGTCTGGGTTCGAATCCGGTCTCAAGCTGCCTGCGATGAAACCGGGTTTCTCAAGCGGAGTGGCTCAAACTCGGCGTTGGGGACCCAACACGACCCCGCGCGTCTCAACACGGCCACTCACCTGAAGAGCACGATGGTCGTCTTGCATGGCGGCAGCGCCAAGAGTGCGATCTGAAACGAAACAAATCCGCAGAACAGACGCGGCTTAGATTGTGTCAGCACGATACTTGAACATTAACCAGGCACCCACCCATCACTGCTGCAGGTTTACACCAAACACACTCACAACACACAGACAGTTTGCAGCCCGCTGTCGATACACATTTTTTCATCATAATTCACCACGCTTGTAATTGCGACTTGGCGAATTGAGGAGGGGCACGCCCGGTTCAGATATTGCTCGCCGCCGGTGTTGGCCATGGCCAGGAATCAAACTGAGGCCACCAGGTTCACAGCAAGAGTCGTAATGGTCGTGATCCGCAGTGCCCTGCTAAGTGTTTCTCAGTCGTGTGTGATGATCGCTGTGCGTTTCTCAATTACGTAATGTGCCATGTGTCATCTTTCAACTTGGACAAATTTACACTGCCCCTCCTTTACCCCGTGCCCCCGTTACCCCGTGCCCCGTTACCCCATGCCCCGTTACCCCGTTACCCCGTGCCCCCGTTACCCCGCGTCCCCCGTTAACCTGTGCTTCCCCGTTATCGTACGGTTAATTCTGGGCTGCCACCCTCACCTTGGGACCCCAGAGTGATAGCGTTTCAGATTTAACCAAACCTGGACGATTAGATCAGAGTGGAATTTGATCTGGCGGGGCTTTTAGAAACCTCTCGCAATGCTGAGACATGCATTTGTAAACGTGCATGCGCGTGCGTGTGTGCATTTTGTGCGCGTGTGTCAGTGCGAACGTGAGCAGGAGCACCGCTCAGCACCGCTGCTGCGCTACGAAACCGGTGGTGCTCGCGACCGACCGCCATCGACGACAAACATCCGAGACGGTCTTGGGCCTCCTGTAGGTCGACTCAGCCTTATGTAAATACCTGGCGCGGTGTGTAAAACATCAGCGCTGGGGGGGGGGGGGTTGAGGGTGGGGGGTCGGTAGACATTCAAATGCGGTGTGGCACGACGCTGGCCACACGTGGCTCGCCGGCCCTCCCCTCCCCGAGGTGGCCGCTCGCTAACAGCACTCGCCCCAACGGCGCTGCGTAGGCTGTGCGAGGCAGCTCGCCTTCGCGGGTGTGGGTCGTGTGCTTTAGCCCGTGGGTTCTCCTGTCCGAAGCACGAACCCGCGGCGAGGGCGAAGCGCTCGCGCGGCGTTAATGGAACGAGTCGAGGCGGTTCCTCGGAGTGCACCGAGCGGAGCCGCCCGGGGGGGGGGGGGGGGGGGGGGCAAGGTGAGAGATTCCAGAGTGAAAAGGGAAGACGTTCGTTTATAAAACACACGGAACCCCCAAAAACTCACACATGTTACTCGCCTACGTAGATTTTGAATTTACCTAAAAGCAATAGATTACGACCCTAACGGCCGCAGTAGTCGTTTATATATTCGTCATAATCTGCAGCGTTGATCTATCCACTGCGGGATGAAGAGTGCGCCCCAGGCAGTGGTAACACTCGCTCGCGACTCACACCAAGAAAGGCCCGTGTTAGATTCCTGACTTGGGTGGCTGTGTGGAGTTATTTTATGTTCCTGTTCTGCATGGGTTAAAAACCATGACTATTTTAAAACATTTTATTTTTATTTTCACAGGTAAGGGCCGACTGAGCTATATAGCGCCTTACCAGAAGCGATCTGGCAACAAATGATAGCTCAAAGAAGTGGCTTATCACGTGGACATTTCTAAGCGGCAAAGGCTCTAAAAGCGCGTTTCTAAATGTGGGGGGAAAACCCGGAGGGCCCGAAGTAGAATCCACGCGACCACGAGGAGAGAGAGACCCTGCACATATACAGCAGCAGGCGTCAGGGTCGGGATCGAACCCACGACCTCCTGTATACCAGGCGAGGTAGTTAACATATCCTATCCACCGCGTTCGCTCCCGCGGTGTTTCCTCCGTTTTGCTAAAAAAAAAACCCACCCATGCAGCAATGTAACCAAGCATCGACCAAAACATCACAAATGCTGAAAAATTGCATTCAAATTACTTTATGCAGATTCGATATCGCAGCATTCCCCCCTTACTGCGATGCCTTGGCAGAGACCGTGATATGAAAGGGAAACTCAGCAAGGCTTTTCCTGGGCAAAAAAAGCATGAGAATAAACGAGGAGGATAAATCATTGCTCCATCTCGTGCTGGGCATCCTCCCTCGGGCGTCGTTCCCCAGCGGGGGACGCTAGCTCGTTCATCTCCAGAATCAGAATATTTATTTATAGCGCAGGAGGAGGAATCCGATGAGCTACAAAGTTATTTTTCACAGATGTCCAGTAGGGGCGGGTCGAAAAGTTACAACAACAAACAACACACAAACATAACAGGAGTGCAAAGCACAAGAAATGTAAACAAATTACCCAAACACAAACAAATACAATACTAAATCATCCCCATCCTACCAAAGAAAGCCCACCGAGGTATATCATTTATTTTTCAGAAGTGACCTGGCCACAAATGATAGCTCAACAAAGTGGTCCATCATTTGGACATTTATAGCAACAAAATAATCTAAACAATCTCAATGCATGGGGGGGGGGGGGGAGGGGGGCCGGAGGACCCGGAGAAAAAAAATCCACGCGACCACGGGGAGAACTTGCAAAGTCCAAATATACAGCAGGCATCAGGGTCGAGATCGAACCCCGGACCCTCCTGCTTACCAGGCAAGGAAGATAACATTTCACCGGTGGCCCTTTAAATAAATAAGGTACAAAGTTGATGATGATAAGAACCACGTGTTCTTCTCCCCCGGCTCTCGGTGCAATTCCAAGCGTTGGACATTCCCAATGATTCTTTGTGCGCATTTCCTCGGATGCAAAACGGTTCGTGGAATGTAATATGCCCCAGACAGCCTGGGACCCAAATCTCCCGGCGTACGCCCGATCCTGTCAGATCTCGGAAGCTAAGCAGGGGTGAGCCTGCATAGTGATTGGAGAGACAAGCGCCACTCACAATGGGCCATTCGCGAAAAACAGCTCATGGCCGATTCTTTCTTATCCACGTCAACAAATGTGGCGGTGCAGCAGCATCGTTTGTTGTACCGTATTTCTATGGTCCTACCACTATTATAATATTAATTTATGAATCACCTTTGCTCCCTGCCTTCCCTAACCCACGCAGACCCAGCGCGGAGTGCATGCACGTCGTCCTTGTATCACGCTCGTTTTATTATTAAGGCCAAGCTTTGTTAAATCCTCACGTGATCCCTTCCCATAATACCCACCCACCCACCCACTCGCCCGCCCACTCATCCACCCGGCTGGTCTGGATTCTGTAGCAGGAGTTGCTCCACTCCCCAGATTAGTGTTGGGGTTTAGAGGGTGGTGGTAGCGGATTTAATGGAGTCCTCTCCACGTCGGATCAGATTATTTTTTGTTAAATCCTTTATATTAAGTTCACTTGCTTGCTTGCTTGCGCGCTTACGACCGAGCAAATCTTTCGGTCGTTTTTTAACCCACTTCCCGTGATCCAATCGAGCTGACATTTTGCACACACTCGTTGTGCGTGACAATTTCTTTTCGTGAAATTTTTTTCTCCAAAATTTTACACTTTTTAGGTAAAAATAAATTATATTTAATTACCAGTTGCTTAATGGTGGCAGGCAATCATCTGACCCATAGGTGGCAGCCATCTCAAGCCAGAGGACGAGAGGACTCTAGCCGCCCGTTTCAAAGACCAATGTGGGCTGGGTTGTGGCCCACTGAACACGCATATAAAGAATTTATAGTGAAAAACTTTGTTTTTACGGGTTAATATTTTTCTACTCCTCGTTCTAGCAGCTGCCCCAGGTCGCACGCTAGGACACCGCACAAAAAACGATTTTAAATTCCGAGTGTGCACAGTTGGTGGGGGTGCAGGCCCATATTGGGGGGGGGCCTATGCAGAAATATTTTTTGTAACCCCCCACCACCCGCCTTTAATGTCTAAACTCCCGGCGAAGTGATATGGAAGAGCTGTGGCGAGATGACAAGCCGCTTGACAAGAGGTGGAGGTGCAGTGAGATGAGCGGTGAGAGATGCAAACGGGACGGAGATGCGGCGAGATGAGAGACGCAGCAGGCGACGAGGCGTTTCCCTCGCTTTGTTTATGCCTAGGGCAGTGTAAACACGCTTGCCATTAGCTGTGCGGGCTCCCCATAGGCCCCCCTCCCTCCACCCCCGTGGCTAAAAACCGGATCTGATTATGGGCTACTTCGCCTCGTATCCAACGGGAAGGGAGTTCACCCAAGTCCCTTAGGATCTGACCAACTCCCCTCTGGGAATTCCCTCCGGGGTCAATTCCTCATCGGTCTGTAGAGGTTTCGCAGTTTCGAATTCGCGATGTCCTCTTCTTCTTCTGCGGCCGTCTCATCGCCAACGCCGACAACGACAGCGGAGAACATCGAGCAGCGGCATCTCCCTGCGCGCCGGCGGGACGAGAGGGCCAGCCCTCCAGCGGAGGCATCGGCAAGAGACGCTCATCTCTCGCCGATGTCCGAGCCGTCGAGCGGGGTGATGCTTGCGCGACATCGCGCTTCGCCGTGGTCGCGAGGCTTCGAGATCTGAAGAGTTGGTGGGGCACATTCTGGGTGATTTGGTGACTGAATGGACAAGAGAGAGGGGAGGTTGTAAAATTAAACAGCCCCAGACCACCCTCTGACCCCATCAGACTTAAACGGGCGCTGGCCACAATGTGCACCGTGTCATCAACTTCGATTCTATGCTCACATTCTGCCGCTACCACCACCACCACCAAATATAAAAATCCCCCCTCCCCCCGTGTAGCCTTAACAGACTGTAGGGGCAAGTGCTGTTAGCGAGCACCTATGAAGGTTGGCACGGCACACGAGGGGGTGGGTGGACAGCACCACGCCCGGCCGCCTTTGTCTCCCCAGTGGCGATGTTTACACACCGCACCACCATCAGCACCGACGCCTTTCAGCCGCGTTTAATTCACTTCCTGTGCGTCACGCATGCGGCCGCTGCAACGACGAATTCCTCACAGCCCAGCAACACCGTGCAGCAGCAGCATCATCAGCATCATCATCATCAGCAGCAGCACCATCATCATCAGCAGCAGCAGCATCAGCAGCACCATCATCATCAGCATCATCAGCAGCATCAGCAGCACCATCATCAGCCATCATCATCAGCAGCAGCAGCATCATCAGCAGCAGCATCAGCAGCAGCATCAGCAGCAGCAGCACCATCATCATCAGCAGCAGCATCATCAGCAGCAGCATCATCAGCATCATCATCAGCAGCAGCAGCGCCACGTGGCGAAAGGGTTCGAGGGGCTGCTGGAAGATGAGACAGCTGCATTGGTGGTGGGGTCACAGGCACAGGGGAGAGAGAGCTTAATTCAAAACAGGCTCATGCTGCTCCTGCTGTTGCTGACAGCCACTACAGCTGCTGCCAATACAGTCACTACAGCTGCTTCGATTGATCATAGTTACGACAACTGCTGCTGATAGTTAATAGAGCTGCCGATGCTGCAACTGACTGACGTTACTGTTGTTGCTGATACTGATAGTTACTACAGATGCTGCTGCTGCACTATTACTGCAGCCGATAGTCACGGCAGCTACTACTGCTGCTCTCGCATGAATCGCCAGTCTCCTTTTTTCCCGCACTTGGACTCGCCACGTAACCTTGCCAAGAGCCCATCAGCTCACGAACCTTTGCTGGTGGCTCAAAGCAGATTCGCACTCGGGGTTCTCAGCGGTGCCTGGTTCAGCCCTCTCTTGACGACCTCTGGGTCATATCCGGCCACCACTTGCAACATGGAAACTTCTGGTAGGCCACAAGAGCACAGGTCACTAAAGCACTCTTTCATTGCTCTACAATCCGTTAATGGCTACATAACCACGCCAACCCATGCCTCTTATTCCAAGCGCTCGCAATGCGCCTGCTCTCGTCAGATCGCGGAAACTAAGCAGCTTTGAGCCTGGCTAAGTGCTTGGAGGGGTGACCACCGATGTACAAACAGGTTGCTATAGGCTGTTGTTGTACTGTACTTCGATGCTCCAACATCGACGAATCCTCGCCCTAACTAACCCGCACTGCCCAGCGTGGTGAAGTATAGTTTTTCATTTACAGAATTCGAAAAAATTGTCTCCGATTTATTCCGACCCCCTGGTACAGGGGGGGTGGCGGGGGGGGGGTCCCGCCTTCGGGAGGCGAGATATCAGGGCGGCCCGTCTATTATAAAGGGTCTTCCCAGGAATCGACCGCTGGTGAAGAGATCGATCAGAAATTTCATTCGACCAAATCGCCGCAGCTCTTGCAGCAAGGGAGCAATTCTCCCCGAGGGCTGAAGTTGATCGCTCGTCCAGCAACGTGGGTCATCTACACAGACGGCGGGGAGAGGAGGGGAGCGGTGCTCGTGAAATATTAAAGAGGGCCCTGGCCCACTTCTAATGATGCTCCGCGCGCTCTCCATTTGCGAGCGATTAAACCCGACCACCTGCTGTGTTCGTGCGGCGTTCCCGTTGTGGAGCGGTGGCGCAGCGGTTAGCACGCGGAATCGCTGAGCCGGGTTGCCCAGAGTCAGAGATCGCAAACGGTTTTGATTCCTTACCCGTACCCATACCCGGCCGCACCAGGGTCGCAAATGGGTACCCGTACCTGGCCGGGTACGGGTACCCGTTCCCTACCCGTACCCTACCCGAAATGAGTGACAAACGGTTACTCACCAGTGACTCACGGCCTACCCGTACCTGTACCCGGCCGTACCAGGGTCGCAAACGGGTACCCGTACCCGTACCTGGCCGGGTACGGGTAGCCGGGTATCGGGTAGGGTACGGGTATCGGGTACCCGGTTGCGACCTCTGCCCAGAGTTCGATTCATGGCCACGGCTAACGGCAGCGGCCGAGTGATAACTCTGCCGCTGCTGGATGTGGGTCTCTATACAAGGAGCGTGGGTGAGCTTCAGCACCTTTCTCACCACCGCTCGCGACTCTCACACCCCCCGTGTGCCCACATCTCCGTCATGCTTGAGCAGGGAACCCGTGCCAAGCCTCACGAAGTCTATTTCGGGAGGGTCCTCCCCCACAATCGTATGGGGGCGAGGCGACGCTCGAAGCTCCGCACAGATGGATTCAACAATCCACCGCTGTACGTTGAGGAGTAACCCAATGTCGTGCGAGTAGCCAGAAAATAACCCCAAACACCCAAAGCCACACACACACACAAAATATGGATTCAGGAATTTCCTTTGTCAGTGCCATTTACTGGCCACCTCGCCTCGCTCCAAGCCTATAACCCCTGGTATTCTCTCTGGTGGTCTCCCAGCTCGGTACCAACGGGGCTCAACGTGGGCCGAGAGTCCGAGGTGCGGCGAGATGGGGGCGAGAGGGTCACTGGGGAACGATGACGCAACGCTGAGCGCGGGTGGCGGCGATGTCGAGCCTTCATGTGACCCGGTGACTCAAGAGACAGAGGCGGAGTGGCGGTGGCGGCGGCGTCTGTTTGTTGGAAGTACAACGAGCGGGTTTGCTGGCCGCCTATCTGCGTAGCGGAACCTTTGAGATGTTTTTTTTGTTTGAAAGCGTGGGTTTTTTCTGGTTTGTAGCCCCAACGCTCTGCGGAACAGAAATACAGTTGCCAACAAGAGGACGTGGCCAAACGGCCTCAGCACGAAACCTCCGCCCCGCAGTGACATCGCCGTTGCCATCGGTTATGATCTACCCACTGCTGGATGAAAGCGTCCCAAGAGCTGTCGCCTTCCCCTCATGGTCCCTGCACACGGGCTGTTTTCGCCGCTCCGTCTCCCACGGACGTACCGTGTGCTTTTTTTTTCGTATGGATATCTCGTCAAGGAGCATAAACCGGTCACCATCCTCGCAGCGGTTGTTGGCTGGACATCAAACAAAGACGGTCACCGCATCGCGCGTCGCTTTCGGATGCACTTCTGCATCCGTCTGGAATGCTCTGCCTTCCGATATGAGGAAGCCACTGGAGTTATGCACTTCTAAATCTAGAAAGAAAACTCCCCACGACAAACACACTCACACACTCACTCACCCGTTCACTAAACCACCACACTACAGGTCACACAACTTATTCTTTCGGATTCCCTCGCATGGCCAGGCTCGAACCGCGAACCTCTGCGACAAGCGGCAAAACGCGTCACCCCTGGGGACGCGTCACCCCTGGGGACGCGTCACCCCTGGGGACGCGTCACCCCTGGGACGCGTCACCCCTGGGACGCGTCACCCCTGGGACGCGTCACCCCTGGGACGCGTCACCCCTGGGACGCGTCACCCCTGGGACGCGTCACCCCTGGGACGCGTCACCCCTGGGACGCGTCACCCCTGGCACGCGTCACCCCTGGCACGCGTCACCCCTGGCACGCGTCACCCCTGGCACGCGTCACCCCTGGCACGCGTCACCCCTGGGCACGCGTCACCCCTGGGACGCGTCACCCCTGGGACGCGTCACCCCTGGGACGCGTCACCCCTGGGACGCGTCACCCCTGGGACGCGTCACCCCTGGGACGCGTCACCCCTGGGGACGCGTCACCCCTGGGACGCGTCACCCCTGGCACGCGTCACCCCTGGGGACGCGTCACCCCTGGGACGCGTCACCCCTGGCACGCGTCACCCCTGGCACGCGTCACCCCTGGGACGCGTCACCCCTGGGACGCGTCACCCCTGGGACGCGTCACCCCTGGGACGCGTCACCCCTGGGACGCGTCACCCCTGGCACGCGTCACCCCTGGCACGCGTCACCCCTGGGACGCGTCACCCCTGGGACGCGTCACCCCTGGGACGCGTCACCCCTGGGATGCGTCACCCCTGGGGACGCGTCACCCCTGGCACGCGTCACCCCTGGCACGCGTCACCCCTGGCACGCGTCACCCCTGGGACGCGTCACCCCTGGGACGCGTCACCCCTGGGACGCGTCACCCCTGGGACGCGTCACCCCTGGGACGCGTCACCCCTGGGACGCGTCACCCCTGGGACGCGTCACCGGGCGTCAGGAATTTCTCAAGACGCTCCTGCTCGGGATGTGTTTGGCCGGTTCGTTTTGTAATAAGAGCACACCTGCAGGGGACGTCACCGCGGCGTGATGGATTTGCGCGGCGCTGCGCTCACAAGCCAGACGCCACCGGTCCGATGCAATTTCTCCCAGCGCGGCAGTAACAAAGGAGCAAGTTTACAAACTCGACCCCGTCACCTCTGTCCACCCAGCAGTGGACATGGGTGGGCCACTCCTCTTCCAAGATGTTTGACCAGCGTGGGGAGAGTCCGCCGCGATGAGCACTGCTTTGTGGGGGAAGTCAACGCCACCACGCAGACTCCGGTCATCCTTGCAGCGGCATCGCACGGCGCTTTCGGATGCGTTTTTGCGGCCGTCTGGAACGCTCTTCCTTCCGATATCAGGAAGCCACCGGAGCTATGCAATCTCTGTTGAAAACTATTTTATTTTTTGCGTTTAGTTTGTTGTCCTCTCCCAGCACCTCCAATTAGCACGGCTGGCTACGTACGGTGCGAAAGAAGTTCTACATACAGACATACTGGTTGTCACAGGAATATGGAATTTGCACCGTACATTTGCTCAGGGGGTGTAGAGAGCAGACGAGGAGTGCATACCCTTCGCTCAGATGGGCAGAGGACGGATCAGATTGTTGTTAGGTTCGTGTGCAGTGGCGTAGCGATGGAGTGTGCAGGCGGTGCAACTGCACGGGGACTCTTGCCTCAAGGGTTCCAGGTGCCAGAGTACCAGAGTAGGGGGGGGGCGATGGGGAAATTGCATAGGAGGTGGAAATTGCATAGGAGGTGGAAATTGCATAGGAGGTCCAAATTGCGTTCCGCCCACCACGCGATGCCACGGGACACTCGCCAGCGTTTTATTGTCGCACGAACCAATAGTCAAAACGAACCGGAGGCGTTTGTCCAGGGTGCTTTAACAAAAATGTGAAGACTTCTGAGAATTTGCAACGACACCACAAGAGATGTGCCTCAGGGCTCTGGAGACCACCTGGAGAAGATTCCAGGCACTTGTTGACAACGATGGCGAACAAGTGGAGACTCTGACTTTTTGAAGCTATTAACATTACATTTGTTATCGTGTTACAGTGTATTATCCGTTCTTTTTACCTTAAAAACAATAGTTCAATATAAGTGTAACAATTGTTTTTTAAGCACCCTGTTTAAAGCATACGGGGACATCACAGCGCGTGACTTCGAAGGGACATCTGTGGATAGAAAATGGTTCCAAGCGTTTACGACTCCAACCGCACGCAATGCCAGCGGAAGGTTCAGAGTTCAAATCCTGGTTGGGCGTTGACTCAGCCCATCATTCTAGATTTGAAGCTTTCGTGACTGCAAGGATTCATATTCTTAGGTTTTTTCGGTAAAGTCACGTAGGTAAAAAAAAATTAATGAAAGTAAAATAAAATAAAAATCACGACGTTTCGGAGGCAACACAAGCTTCCGTCTTCAGGTGGAACCGTCACAGCTATATAGCACAGCACGATAGCTGATACAGCAATCGTGCTGTGACGGTTCCACCTGAAGACGGAAGCTTGTGTTGCCTCCGAAACGTCGTGATTTTTTATTTTACTTTTATTAATTTACATTTTTTTTTTACCTACGTGACTTTACCGAAAAAACCTAAGAATATCAGCCCATCATCCCTGCAGGTTCGTTAAAACGAGTACCACGTTGTGGGGAGAGACTCACCCCCCGTCGTAGGAATGTTGGATTTCAACCACCGCCTCATACGAGCGGGACATCACTTTGACTTTCACGCAACAGCAGCTCCCATGTGCGCATCGGATGTAGCGTTTCAATGTCAACCGTGAGCGATTACATGAATAGAGGAGAACTTACGTAAGTTAGGGACGTAACGTTAACCGTGAATTACAAGACACGCCACAGCTCGCAGGGGCAATGGCTGGCGGTCGAGACTGACGACGGATTGGTAGCCAGCGGGAAAAACGTCGGTGAGGACGCCTACAGTGGAGATGGAATTGTGAAAAACCAGCTCGTGTCGAGACGCTAAATAGATTGTTACGTCACAGCACCGTGAGAGATGGCGACGTCTTGGGGAGACCTTCGTCCAATGTTAAATGGATCACGGCTGCTGCTGGTGCTGGTGCTACTGCTGATGATGATGAATTACACAGGAACATCCAGCCACGCAAATTGGCTGCGGCATCAAAACCCAAGTTTCATCAGAGCTGCGTCAGCAAGACAATAGGGGGGGGGGGCAACACCTACACTCAGCATCAATTTAAGGGTTGGCAAACGCCCGGTTTTTTTTCTTTCCAAAGTTGAGCAAAAACGTGCCGCCGACGTCTTCATGAACAGTGGCATCGTGGTCAGCGGTTTGATTTGATCCGTTTTGCTTTCACCATTTTTGATGACCCAGGCCACTCTTGCAAATTAGACCCATCCAGGGTCTCTTGAATTCTCACCTTGCTAAGACGAATACTTTCGTCTCATCAATATCTCAATTTGGCCTCTGAGCTGCTTCCCGGCGATGCCACCAATATGAGACGTCCCAGGGCAGATGCGGTTGAAGAGTAAAAGTTCTGGGTCCGTGGCTCGAAAGTCAATCAAATAAGTTGACCAGGTGGCACAGAGGTCAGGGGAACTGAACTGGCATCGACAAGATCCTCCGTTCGAAAACGGGTTTCAGCCACTGCCCGCGATTAAACTGGGGTTCTCAATTCTCGGAAGTTGATGGTCACGGCCTGGTCACCGTTAACTGTGCACAAATATTCTCATGAAATCAGATTTTGCACTTAATTTGGCTAAATCCCAGCTCTAAGATTTACAAAGAAGCGTTTCACCGACATGCGATGGAATTTCTCCAGAGGCGTTTACTTGCAAACGTGCCACGCGCTCGTGTGCGGTGGATGAGAGGGTCAATTGAAGGAGCTTTCAGTCGTAGTTCTGCGATATCTCCTTCAGCAGTCCGTTCTTTAACACACGGGGCGAACCACTACTCTGCGCAGATTCTGGACCCTCGGCTTCATGACATGATACCAATTAACATATTTTGTACTTTAAGAAAAGACAAGTGTTAATTTTCTTTGTCACAAATGAAAGGCTAATCTTTAAAAAGTCACTTCTATACCTCTCTCCCCAACTCCCAGTCCCCCCCCACCCTAAACCCACCCACTAAAATCCCTGACCCTCGAGAGACAATTGAGGAACAGGGGGTGAGAAACAGTGAACGGGCAAGTTTGGACGAAAGCCAAATCGGGAGTGCTTTAAATTCGGAGCACAGAGCGCAAGATCTCACAGCTCCACCTCGGTCCTACAAGCGACTGCAGACCGAGTGCCAAAACTACAGCACGCCGTTTAGCGAGAATGCTCGTGTGATGATGACCTTGGATGTATGTTGAACTTCTTTCGCACCATACGTAGGCAACCGTGCTAATCGGAAGTGCGGATGATGATGATGATGATGATGAGTTTACCCAAAAGATGAATGCTCTGTCGCCTTGCCGTATAAACGCCCAACGTGGCGGCGTTATCGCACAGAGCCGGGCGGTGCCCTCCCCACGCTCTTTTGTATTTTATTGTAATAGAAATAAATAATATAAAATAAATCAAAGGCAAGGCACATGGGGTGCCATGGTCACGAGATGTTAACTCCCTCGCCTGGTATACGGGAGGTCGTGGGTTCGATCCTGACCCTGACGCCTGCTGCTGTGTATTGGGCGTTTTCATGTTCTCCCCGTGGTCGCGTGGATTTTTCGCCAGGTCCTCCGGTTTTCCCCTCCGCATTTAGAATCAGCATCACGCGTTTCGAGTATTCGGCTGCTGTAAATTTCCACACGACGATAAGCCACTTTGTTGAGCTATTATTTGTGGCCAGGTCGCTTCTGAAAAAAAGGGCTATACAACTCAGTGGGCACGATCTGATAAAAAAACATTTTAAGTAATAGTTTAAGTTTCATGGAGCACAGACATGCCCATAGCACTTGCACACACACACATTTGTGTAGCTGTGTGTAGAACGGCACATTTCACTTTCGCGTGATAGTACAGGAACAATAAAGTACACCCATTTTGCCAATCCACTGCTGGATAAGGGGTCGTCCCCCACATCGATTGAAGGGTCAGGGAGCGGTAAGTGACAAAACTTCCTCGTGCTGGTGAGTGCAGGTTGGTGAAGGTGGGGAGCATAGTCACAGGAGCACAGAAGTACAGTACAAGAATGATGTTTACTGCACTGCCCTCTGCTACTAACAATGTAGTGCAGTCGAAAGCAAAAAAACGCAATTCCAACCCTGATGAGGAAATAAAAAGGGTCCATTCGATATCACCACACGCCTGGCGTACGATTTAGTCAAGAGGCTGGCGAAGTTATCGCGCACGAATTGTAGTTTCGACCTTTATGCACCCGATCTGCCACTCTGCGGCGGTTAAAAACACGACCACAATCCAGGTCTGCAGTGTTCCCATGCTTCCTCTTCCTCGCCAGCGCTCGCGTTGTTCGACTTCTTAATTTTTCCACTCAATACGGCGTTTGATAGGTCAGCCCGTTTTCTCCCGGACCACGCTTCCTCGTCCCGGCGATGCCCGCCTCTGCGTTTTATAATAGCTGCAAGAACCCAACCAACTTCCCCATGCGCTACAGATGAGCAACAGCAACGAACAGATTTAGAGAGATTTTGAGATCTCCCCCCGCCCGTGCAGTCTGCACAGATCGTTGGGGGCAAATGTCGTTCGCGAGAAACTTTACGAATGCCGATCACGGCGCAGGCAAGGGTGGTGTGGCTGGACCCATGCCCAGCTGCCTATTGCCTCCCCAGTGCTGACGTTTGCAAGATTACGTACAGCCGTGAAGAGCCAGGCCTGGTTGCCTCTTGTATCCCCGTAACTGTTTGCATACTACACCAGGTACTCAATTAAGGCTGATGCGACCTAATAGGGGCTCAGGATCAGTTCTCTACACTGATATTAGCCGTGGTTGGGGAGAAAAGAACTTGCACACATGCACTTGTGACTCATGCACACACACACCACATTTGCACAAAGCCAGAGACCCTCTTTAGCAATCAGCCTCGCACTGTCGGAGCAACTGTTTTGACTCATTAGCGAGTGCCTATTAAGGAGTACGAGAGAGTGCTCTGGGCAGGACCGTGCCGAGCCGCCTGTTAGCTCATTAAAAATGTTCACACACTTCACAGCCGATGCTCAGTTAAGGCAATGGCAGGGCAACGTAAATTACGTTCGTACAGGGTGAGGCATGCCATACACTGTGCTGTCTTCATTAATGCTCCGTAAAGCTGAACAGAGTTCTAAAGAGCTCACAAGCACCGAGCTCTCATACTCTGATGGTGCATTGTCTTTGAGTTGTGCGCCTTTTAACGTCATCTGGTCCAACACCATGTGGGACGAGGCTCTAAGGAAAGCTGTCTCGGGTGTGGACCAATCAATTTCAAGGACAGTGCATACATTATCAGAGTTGTGTTTTTTTTTGCATTCCGACTGCAAGTATTGTGGTCAATGCGAACATGACTCCTTGTAAAAAAAAGGTGTCAGTTTCGTTGCCAGATAAAAGGGTAACAAACCAATTATCACCTTGTGAAAGACCCAACGCAGAAGATCCCTGGGATTGATAATCCACGAAACTCATGGTCCACCCTAAATCGCATCCACTGCACACACCATGGCAGATGCGGATACCTGACGCACAAATGGGAAATTCCACGTGTAACAACGCAATGCCCGATCTACAAATAAGAAGGAGACATTACAGCGAAACACTCTGCCGCTACGGACGTGGTTATCTGGCTTGACCACTGAATGTGAAATTGTAGCTGTTTCTCTGCGCCTACATCAGCCGTACGAAAGAAGAAGATGAATGCCCTTTTGGACCCATTGTCTTTTTGGCATGAGACCCCTATTGTGAACATGAGACGTTAGCCCCCAAATTGTGAACATCGTGGTCACAAAGATAAAAACAGTCGGTGGTATGCGTCCGATTTGAGGCTTGGTCGACGTAGGAAAAGCTCAGGGCAGGTTGAGGTTCACCATTATTGATGTCGATCGATCTTAAAAATCGAACCCAAGCCACCGGGATTGTCAGTTTGCAAACCAATGCAAAACACTTGAGCTCACACACACACACACAACACAAAGAAACAAGATCTCCCACATCGCCTTCCACAAGACTGTCCGGAAAAGTGCTGTTAGCGAGCACCTATTAAAAGTCGGACCGGCGCATGAGCAGGTGGTGCGGAAAATACCACTCCTAACCACCTTTGTCTTCCCAGTGCTGGTGTTGTTAACGTGCCACACTAGGTACTAATCTAAAGCCGAGTCTACCTTGGGAGGCCCGGGACAAGTTCAGCAGTTCCTTTCTGCTGATGTTGTTATGTTTGGCCGGGAATTGAACTCTGGTGGCTCGGGTTTTATCCCAGCAAGCAAAGCACTGCAACGCCTTTCCCGACCAAACACTGAAAACTCTCACTCACTGCAGGCAAAATGTTGCAAACACGAGATTAAAAAAAATTGCTTCACTTGAAAACTAAGTTATGTTGACCTGATAATGGATTGTGCTTATGTCAAAGTGCCCATCTGTGCGGACCACAGACATTCATATTTTTAAAGTAAAACGTCTGCAGATGGCAGAGTTTTTGCGTGTGGATAATTTGTAAATCCACTGCTGGATGATGGCCTCCCCACACACTCTCTTGGTCGTGGGGATGTTGGCCATACTTTTTCACGCTGGCCAGCACACACTGGCACACATTAAAGTCTACAAAGACAAATATCTCCCCGTATAGCCTTTAACAGGCTGTAGGGGCAAGTGCTGTTAAGCGAGCACCTATTAAGGCCGTCACGGCACACGAGGGGGTGGGTGGCCAACACCACGCCCGGCCGCCTTTGTCTCCCCCAGTGGCGATGTGTACACACCAGGTACTCATTTGAGGCTAAGTCGACCTAGGGGAGGCAGAGTACCGGTTCAAATAATGGTCACGGGTGTTGGCCGTGAGCGGAAATCGAATTCAAAGACACAAACACGCAACACTCACTAACACACACACTCACAAACACACACAAACATACACACACTCACACTCACTAACACACACAAACAAACACACCCACACTCACAAACACCCACACTCACACACACAAACAAACACACCCACAAACACACACAAACACCCACACTCACAAACAAACACCCACACTCACACACCCACACTGACACACACCCACACACTCACACTGACACACATACAAACACCCACATTGACACACCCACACATGCCACAGACTGTTAGGGCAAGCTGTTACCGTACACAAAGACACACACACAAACTGTACAGCCACTTACAGTACTGGCACACCACACCTCAATAGGTGTACACCCATACATTCCCACAATGCTCCACTACACACACACACCCTGTCACCCGAACAACTCCTCTTATTCACTTACACACACATGCCCATGCAATTACTATACACACAGACGAATATCATTCGTGTAGCCTTGATCAACAGACCGCCAGGGCCACATTGTTGTGAGCGAGTAAAAACATCTCTGAAGTCACACGCCAGGATGGTGTTGGGGGTAGTCTCAACCACGCCCGCCCGCCTTTGTCTCCCCCGTGCTAATGTTTTACACACCGCACCAGGTACTCGTTTTAAAGGCCGAGTCAACCCAGGGGTGGCTCAGGACCGGTTAGAATATTCGCCACCGCTCCGTGCGTACACATAGACCTACACACAATAATATACACACACAATTACTGTTGTGTGAAGGGTTATTCCACACACGCACCTATATACAAGCACACCGACACACGCGCATGAACACACGTATACACAATACATACACACTTCACAGATACATACACAAGATTTCCCATATAGCCTTTAACACATTGTTGAGTCCAGAGCTATTAACAGGACACCTTATGAAGAGGTAACACACAGAATCAGAATCTTTATTTATCCTCGAGAAATCCGATGATCTACAAAGCTCTTTTGCACAGATGTCCGCTAGGGGGCGTGCTGAGAAAGTTACAAAACCCGATAGGATGAGTGCAAAGTACAGGGAACACACGAACACCCCTACACACAGGTACAGGTAACACACACAGGTACAGGTAACACACCTGCACACAGGTACAGGTAACACACCTGCACACAGGTACAGGTAACAGACACCTACATCACAGGTACAGGGAACACACGAACACACAAGTACAGGTAATACACGAACACACCTACACACAAGTACAGGTAAAACACACCTACACACAAAGGAAACGCATAAACAGTTACACAGAAACACACGAACACGCCGACATACGTGCACATATACAAAACATAACATGGACACAACAGCCGTAAAGTGGCGGTGACGTACGGCGCTTGTGCCAGGCTAGGTGCATGTTGAGGCCGTCTCGGGAAGTGTGGAAACCACGGGACAGACCAAGGTGTTAACTGGCCGAGATGGCACAGAAACTACACACGAACACATGCGCACACACACACACACCTCTACCTATACACACAGACAAATATGCCTTGTATAGCCTTAAAATACTGTTGGGGCAAGTGCTGTTAGCGAGCACATACACACCACACACACACATACACGCGGTTCAACATGCACACCACATACACACACACACCTACTTACACACCACACACACACATGCACACGGTTCAACATGCACACCACATACACATGCACACACACCTACTTACACACCACACACAGAGACACACACACCTACTTACACACCACACACACACACACGCACACGGTTCAAAATGCACACCACATACACATGCACACACACACACCTACTTACAAACCACACACACACACACGAGTTTCAACATATACACAGGCATGTCACACCACATACACATGCACGCACAGACACCCACCTACACGCACACACCCCTACTTACACACCACACACACACACACGAGTTTCAACATATACACAGGCATGTCACACCACATACACATGCACGCACAGACACCCACCTACACGCACGCAAAGATCCTACCGCAGGATTGTTGGGGCAAGTGCAGTTAGCGGGGACCTGTGAAGCACGGCACTTCAAACACAATACAAAGATCCCCCGGATAGCATTCGCACACTTTTGGGGGCAAGTGCAGTTAAGAGAGCACCCTACGAAGTCCGGCGCGCCACACACAGAGACACAGAGACACACAGAGACACAGACACACACACACAGCAGACACACACACAGAGACACACACAGAGACACACACACAGAGACACAGACACACACACACACAGAGAGACACACACACAGAAACACACAAACATAAATAGAGACACACACACAGACACACACTCACAGAGACACACAAAGACAAAGACAAAGATCCCCCGTATAGCCTGAACAGACTGTAGGGGCAAGTGCTGTTAGCGAGCACCTATGAAGGCCGGAACGGTACACGAGGGGGTGGGTGGCCAGCACCACGCCCGACCGCCTTTGTCTCCCTAGTGGCGATGTTTACACACCGCACCAGGTACTCATTTAAGGCTGAGTCGACCTAGGGGAGGCCCAGGACCGGTTCAGATAATCGTCACTGGTGTTGGCCGTGAGCGGGAATCGAACCCGGGTCGCCAGGTTCATAGCGCAGCGCGCTAACCGCTACACTACCGCTCCCCACAGAGACACACACACACACAGAGACACACACACAAAGACACACACACACAGAGAGACACACACACAGAGAGACACACAAAGATAAAACAAAGACAAAGATCCCCGTATAGCCTTAACAGACTGTAGGGGCAAGTGCTGTTAGCGAGCACATATGAAGGCCAGCACGGCACACGAGGGGGTGGGTGGCCAGCACCACGCCCGACCGCTTTTGTCTCCCTAGTGGTGATGTTTACACACCTCACCAGGTACTCATTTGAGGCTGAGTAGACCTAGGGGAGGCCCAGGACCGGTTCAGATAATCGTCACTGGTGTTGGCCGTGAGCGGGAATCGAACTCGGGTCGCCGGGTTCATAGCGCAGCGAGCTAACCGCTACACTATCGCTCCTCACACACAGAGACACACACACACAGAGACACACACACACAGAGACACACACAGACACACACACAGAGACACACACACACACACAGACAGAGACACACACAGACACACACAGAGACACACACACACAGAGACACACACACACAGAGACACACAGAGAGACTCTCTCACACACACACACACACAGAGACACACACACACAGAGACACACAGACACACACAGAGGCACACACACACAGAGACACACACACACACAGACACACAGACAGACGGTCACCTGTATGGCCGTGACTACGTGGCACGGGTTGAGCAGGAAGATCAGGGTCCTGGTGGCGAACTTGAACCCGACCTCGATGCCGAACGTGAGACACAGCGCGGTGAGCAGGAGGCTGCGGGCTAAGCTCCCGTGGCAGCGAGGGGTCTTCTTCGCTCCATCTCCACCTTGGACGGACCCCCTCCCTGCCGAGACGATTCCTCCTCCTCCTCCCGCTGCTGTTGCTGCTGCCGCTCTTCTGGGGAGCGGCGCGTCTCCGCGCTGCCCCAGGTCCCCCAGGCACATCCTCACCCTCCTCCACGACACCCACATCTCGGCCAGGGACACGCCGAGCACGAGGGCGCTCTCCACGATCCTCTGGCCGGGGCTCAGGAAGGCGGCGCACGAGGCGCCCCCGTTGCCCGCGATGTCCGGGTTGACCCCCCCGTAGGCGACATCGAGAGCGCCCCCCGCGATGCTGCGCAGCGAGCCCGAGGAGAGAGCCAGGAGCCACGGGGTGGCCGCATCATCACCGACACCACCGACGCTGCCGCCGGTGCCGTTCACCGCCGCTGCTGCTGCTGCTGCTGTGGCCGCCAGCGCTGGGTCGGGTTGTGCTGCCTGCCACGGGCAGTGCGGCAGCAGGGCGAGGAGGCTCCACGCAGCCTCCTGCTGCTGCTGCTGCTGCATGGCGCGTGCGGGGGATGTGTGTGTGTGGAGGGGAGGATGTGTGTGGAGGGAGGATGTGTGTGTGTGTGGAGGGGAGGGAGGAGGTGTGTGTGTGTTGCGCGTGTGTGTAGGGGAGGATGTGTTGTGTGTGTGTGTGGAGGGGAGGAGGGATGTGTGTGTGTGTGTGGAGGGGAGGGAGGATGTGTGTGTGTGTGTGTGTTGCGCATGTGTGTAGGGGAGGATGTGTTGTGTGTGTGTGTGTGGAGGGAGGATGTGTGTGTTGTGTGTGTGGAGGGAGGATGTGTGTGTGTGTGGGAGGATGTGTGTGTGTGGGAGGATGTTTGTGTGTGTGGAGGGGAGGATGTGTTGTGTGTGTGGGAGGATGTGTTGTGTGTGTGTATGGAGGGAGGGTGTGTGTGTGTTGCCGGGAGGGTGTGTGTGTGTTGCCGAGAGAGTGTGTGTGTGTTGCCCGAGAGTGTGTGTGGGAGAGAGGATGTGTGTGTATGTGATTGCGATGGGGGAAGATGTGTGTGTGTGGAGAGAGGATGTGTGTGTGCGTATTCGAGGAAGTTGTGTGTGTGTAGCAGGGTTGTGGACGTGTGGTTGTATGTGCGTGTCGTGGGTGCGATGATGTGCCTGCGTGCTGCGCGAGTGTGTAGGTGGAGGATGTATATGAGTGGGTAGGAAGATGTGTGCGTGGGTAGGGGAGGGTGTGTGGGTGTGGGGAAGTGTGTGTGTGTGTCCGTATGGAGCGAGTGTGTGAGGGTTTAAGTGTGGGTGTATTTTGTGACATCAAACACTCCACCTCCTCAACTCCCAATGATGGGGCAGTCGTGGAGCGAGTTGAGAGTTCATACCTGTCAACCCCTTATCAGTGCCTACCTGATTTACAAACCGCGTGCCTTTACGAATCTCAAAGTTCATCCTACAAAGTCCCATCACAAGGCGAAACACAAACAAATAGAAAATAAATGGTTGCCCGTATTGAAACGGCTATACGCCTTATAGATGGGTTGACAGGTATGAGAGTTGTCCTTGCCTGAGCAGTGTGCTTATGACCAGCTTCGGTTTGACAGCAGAGATCTCACTCCGAATCTGTCGAGCGGCATATTTCATCAGCTGCGTAACGCTGTGTAGAAGCTACTTGGTCTGTCGCTCCACACGAAGCTTCGGGTCTTCTCGGCCACAGTCATGCCCTTCTCTTCTCAATGCATGTGAAACATGACCCCCTCTAATGGAACATCTGCATCGGTTAGAAACATTCAGGCTGACCTGCTTACGATCCATCCAAAGCCTGATTGTGTGAGGAGCTCACAAATCCTTGAAAGATCTGGACACAGTCCCATAAGTGAGCTCCTCCGGCGGGCAAGGCTCTGTTGACTGGGGCATGTAGCCCGCATGTCCAGCCACCGCATGCCCAATCAGCTTCTGTTTGTCCAGATAGAGGAGGCTAAATGGGTGCGACACGGGCTAGAGAAGAGATGGCATTATGTGATACGAGAGGAAAATGACTGGTACCAGCGATGTCAAGATCGGTCTCCGTGGAGGAGGCTCGTGAAGACTTCACGTGGCCTTAAAGTGCACATAGCCTGGTACAAGCGCCGTGGTAACGTCACCGCCACTGGTTGTTGTTGTGTGCGTGTGCCGTATGTCCTGTGCGTCTTAACGCCGTGAATTCCAGCGGGGTCTGGTCGGGTCAGCGACCTGGAAGATATCTCCGCACCCGGCACACCACATTTAGTGCGACTCTCCATATGGCTGTGGCTTCTGGTCACCTGCCTATTGCAGTCCACCACCGACCCTGAAAAATATTCAGCGATAAAATTGCGCGCGCACATGTGTTTGTCTGTCAGTCTTGTGTGTCTGAGTGTAACTTTACTTATGTCCTAAGTGTCTGGAATGTGTGTCCTATGAATGGTAATAAATGACTATATTTGGTATTAGCTTCATTCTTATGGCGCCGGGCTATCGGGAAGGAAGACATTGTGTTTCACTGATGGATATATGCTGCCGGTAGGGAATGACAATTGCTGCGTGGAATCCCAACTGAGGAATTTAGCTGTTTTTTTTTATTCGGACCATGACGCCACCACACAATGGTTTACTCGATTCGAATGACATCAGGGGATGTGTAACGGCCACTGTGACGCAGTTGGCGCTTCGTACTTTACAGTTAACTCACACCACAGTATTTACCGGGGCCGCCTGCCAGATTCGAGCCACGTATCTCTGCAACAATAAGCAATCGCGCTGTTACTGGGCCATATCATGTGACCATCCTGAACTGCACGAAGCACTAAGTGACTGTAGTTTGTACAGAGCACGTGTGATGTATCCATTGCATCTGCAGAATATTGCGTCATGACATTGATACAAATCTCATGGCAATGATATGTATCAGTATTTACCATGTCCCAAGGTTTTCTTAGTATCTACAGTACGACAGTGTATATTGCGTAACGTGTCCATCATATACTATGCACAATTGGACATCTGGACATCTGTGAAATTTTTTCACAGTTCATCGGATTCCTCCAGTCTAAATAAAGATTCGGATTCTGACAATTGTTTTTATTTGTGTGTACGCCGTTGTGCTCAGAGTCTGTAACTTCCCAATGCTGACCGAAAGGCCTCCCCCATTGTCCTCCATTCTTCCGTTTCCTTCGCTGTTCTGTCCAGCCGTGGCCAGTGGATAACCCCCCCTCCCCCCCCCCCATTGTTAATCTCTACTTCTACGTTCCCGCGTCTGTTCTCCTAGAGTGGTGAAGTATGGTCAAATGCCCCCCCCCCCCCCCATGATCCGGTTTGGCCGAGCAAAGCCTTCATCCAGCAGTGAACTGACAAATGAGTGGCTTGACGTGTTTATGTAATTTAACTGCTATTCTGATCATGGCCACCACCCAAACACGGTCCGATCCAATTACGCTAAACGTGTTTGTATGTGCGCTTAATTGAGGGCAGCGGAAGACCCTCGCGTTTTCCCACTAAACACATCGCGACGTCGTACATCTCACGCGCTATGTGCAGCGCACACGACGCAGCATTATACAGAACACGCACTAATTGCTCACACGCGCGCGCGCGCACTAAATGATGGTTGCCACCTCTGAGCAACAACAACAAAACAAACGGGACGTACCATTGGAGGAGGAAAACTACATGCCACGAACTGAAACCAGGTCTGATGGGCCCTTATTCTTTGCCATGGTGCTGTGGCTCAAATGAGGCAGCTCAAAGCCACGCTTATAGCTTGAGCATGTGTTTCTTCTGGTTTGACCCGATTTTTTTATTTAGTATAGATTTATACTTAAAATTTGTTTTAATCTGTATTGTATTATGATTGTTATTGGGATCAGACATCGAAATGGAATGTTTTGCACTTTTTGTACGCAGCATGGACGGGTTGTGCTTTTTCTGTAGGATGTTATTGTTTACGTATGTGATGTTTAGATTTGTGTACAATGAATTTTAGGTGTATCTTGTAATGTTATTGTTTGTTGCGGTTGAACCCAAATCAAGAGCCGAATGGCTCACAGGGTAAATCCTAATAAATTAAACTGAAACTGAGCCGGCTTTGCACATGGCTCCAACCATGCTAAGGATTTATTTGTGATGAGCTTGAGCCAGGATTTTTGGAAGCCATCGAGTGGCCCAAAGCCTGAACTGCGCCCGAGTTGTGAGATTCTGAGCCAGATTCTGAGCCGTGACTTAAGCATCCGGCCTTGCGTTGTTTAATATTTCGAGAAGACTTAACTACAACCATTCCTTATAGAGGAAACACATGCTAATTAGCTGATTGCTAATCTATGATGTAATTACAATAACCACTCCCCGCCTCTGATCTCTGCACCTGATGGGTTCACAGTGGTGACGTCGTCTTGCTCTATGTAAGAACTGAATCAGGAGGAATGCTTCACTGATCTGGCAAATCGCCCGATGATGCTGGTTGATGTAATTACCAGCGAAACGCCGCACGACTCAAATTGTAAATGTTGTGGGTTTGCTCTCCAACACACCGGTAGGCTGAAGTAGTCACTAATTGTCGCGTTGTTTACGTGACAAACCTTACTGGCTGTGTCGGGTGGTGGAGGGTTACGACACATTTATATTTATGCGATCTAACCCAAAAACCTTTCTTATGAACTACCTTGTGTCACACATAAAATAAATGTATTGCAGCGTACACTGTATTGTATATCTACAGTATTTTTGTGCTTTAGGGAAACAAAAACGTTTTGATTTTAAGTAGTTTCGATATTCGTCGTCGCACCTTTCAGGAACGCATCCACGACGTAGACCAGAGTATCACTCCACTTGTATGTACAGCAGCCAGTTACAGGGCGTCCAGATGAAATCGGTGATGTTGCTTTGTTTGATGTTTAAAAACGAACGCACATTAAACACTTTCAATACACTCGACCCTATAATATGATAAAGCAATGTACACGGGATGCAAAGCTTCTCAACAAGCCCACACATGGACTGGTGCTATACGTTCAGTTGTGTGTGCACTTTAAACACTGACTTAGGTATGTATACAATGCGGAATTGTAAGACAACAGATTAGCTTCTAATGCTGCATTTGGATTTTTACTATTAAAAAAAATGTTGTGTTCGACCAAGGACTTTGTATGGAATGTAAATAAGAAACGTGGCCTCAATGGACTCTCACCTCGTGAAATAACTCTGTTAGCGTACAAAATAAACACAAAGTAAGAATTTACAGCCCTTCCTCAATCCACGGCTGCATCAAGGACTTCCCGTGCATTGTCAGTTCTGTGGCTTGTCTGGACATATTTCACCACTCTGGGCAAGTGTAACCTGGTCGCTTCTGAAAAATAAGCTAATAGCTCAGTGGGCTTTACCTGGTAAGTAAAAAAAACCCAAGAGTTTAGGTGTATTTGTATATGTTTTCAAGTGAAAATTCCTTGTCTGTGCGAACTTTCATGGCGAATAAAACCCTTTCTGAACTGAACTTCTGAACTTCTGATTTGTTTTCCTTTCTTATACTTTGCCCTCCTGTCGTGTTTTTGTATTGTTTGTTGTTGGAGTAACGTTCTGACCCGCCTCTACTAGACATCTGCGAAAAAGAGCTTCATAGATCAACGGATTCCTCCAGTATAAACAAATATTCTGATTCTGGTGAAGGGGAAGCCCAGGAGTAGTTCGGATATCGCTCATCGCTGATGTTAACCGTCGCCAGGAATCGATCTTTGGTCACCATATCCAGTTGTTTAATCGGTATCCATTTGGATCTCTAGCAGAGCAGCAGTACAACCCTTTGTGTTAGAGAACAGGCCATGGAAGCAGACATCACAGGGTGACCTCTGACATAGGGTTGTTAAAGTTTACCGGTAAACCATCAACCGCTACTGCTGTAACATTTGCCATTTCCTAAAATAGACCCAAAAAGCACAATCCGGACCTATTATGTGTAATGATTCACTGCCCTGTTGCGCCTTTGATGTAAATCCAGCGGTGATCCGTGGGCTGGAGAGAAATCATCAGAAAATAGCAGGATTAGCAGACATTTTCTGTTTTCTGTTCACCCTACGCAGACATAGCTCCTTGTTTCATAGATCACCAATGCTCGAATCCACCCCTAAGCAGCAGTAGGTGTTTTTATAAGTTGCCCAATACAGTGTCAACATATGGAAAAGGGTTCATATATCAATTCACACCTGTTCAACTCACACTTAGATAAGATGCGATTTGCACTTTAAAATAGTAAAAAAAAACATGTCATGTATTTGACAATGGGAAGCCTCACCCTGCCTGAATTAAACTTTTCAGGAGGGTCATGCTACTTTGAGATGTTTGGCGGTTTCCATTAATGAGCGGTTGGCTTCTTGCGGGAGGACACCCAAGAACACGGAGAAACCCCACTACGCAGAGTCGAGGGGAATGGCTCAAAGCTCCACAGACAAATTCAAGAATCAATCGCTGAGCTTCCACCTCCTGGACACACCCCGCAGCTTACAGCAGCTGAAAAATAAGAATAGGTTTTACCCTTTCTGGCAATAAAACAGGTGATAAGATGTTCAAACACCAAATACTGCACTTGATTCCTTTTGCAAGTACTCAAGTCTGCATTAACCACACGTACTTGTGGTGAACATGCAAACAAAACATTAAATAACAATTTCTGGCATTGTCTTTGAAACTGATTGGCTTACACCAGAGACAGCCTTCTTTATGGCTGAGTCTCGCTTGTGTCAGACCAGAGAACGCCTAAAGGCAAACAAGTACAAAGCCTACAGCAGCTGCTTTTCCCAAGCAGCCTCCCATTCAACGCTTCTGACATTGTCAACTCAACAAATGTTATCCCTACGGGGATAGCAACTGAAAATTTCGGCCTGGGGGTGGGGGGTCATAGAAAAATGCCGAGTTGGGGAAATTATTCACATCAAATAACTCCGTGCTTGACAGGATCTCAGAGTAGGGTCACTAAATTCGATGTATTTTTTTTTTACTAGTAATCACGTGAAAACATAGCAATAAACCGACTACCGTTTTGCAACATATTTAGAAATGTTGAGCGATAAAAAATATATAAACTGAGAAAAGGATGGTGCCACAGTGGTGTAATGTAACGGTCAACAGACGGGACTTGTAATCCAGAGGTCATGGCTTCGATTCCATCTTCCCGTCATGGCAGTGAAAATAATGGGAGTACAGTTTTTTTTTATCAATCCGCCCCCACCGCATCTCTCTACCCAGCAGTATAAATGGGTGCCGACCACAGTTAGTCCATTGGCAGGTCTGGGTGTGTTGTGGCAAAGTGTAGGGCCAGCATGGAAGAGTAGATGAAACGCTCTCTAGATCTCCCCGTGGTAAAGGCCTCTTCCGCCAGCAGTGCGTGAGCAAACAATTGCAGGGCTCCACCTTTACCTACGGTGGCAATCAATGCACGTGGGTAAGAGCCACGTGGGTTGTATGTCTGCACGTACCAATCAATGCATCAATCACTAAAATTCCACCGTCATCGATTATCGATTGCCGACCTGAAGAATTGGTAATCGGTTCCAAATGCATGCTTAGTCTCATACATTGACACTCGATAAGACAACTGGAATACAACCGTGGATATTCCCTCATCCTCTTCTCTGCAAAAAGGGCCATTGCCCGAAATGTTAGCCTACGGAAGTATTTATTAGTGTTGTAATGCAGTGCTATTTGGCGAATGTGGTGAGTTTGTACTTGTGCACCACTGCCAACGCGATCCCGCAATCGTTTGTTGAAAACGATACCGGGAAAACACGAGCGATTACCACGATGAAGCCAGTTGGCACGGGCGTCAGGCTTCGAATCCCACCACTGGCACCTAACCGATGTGAATAATTAAAAAAAGCACACGATCTGCTGAGAATAGGCTCTGAACTGGATGTCGCTCAGATAGATGAAAAGGTCAGCGATCAATGCAACTGCACCGTTTTGCTGGCTTCATGTTTTGTACTCATTTTTATTTCACCCAAACGCCTCTCGTCCCGTTTAACGTGTAGGCTTTCGCGGCCAATATCATCCACAATACAGGTCATTTTTTTGGGTTTAGTGTAAATATAAACCTCTTGTCCCATACATCTCCCGTGAGTCATACATCAACGGGTCCCCACCCAAGGATCCTACGCTGCCCATCCACCCAACTGCCCATCTAACCCACCTACCTATCCACCTGTCTTCCTATAAACCAAATCACATTGCTATGCTCCCGAACTCGTTAGCTCTAAGAAGCTAAACAACGTTGAGCCAACATGATAGTGCCTGGATGGGAAACCGACATTCATAACAGGCGTTACAGGCTGTGGGCAGCTGAGGGGAGGGCAGCAACATCAATTGTACTGTATGCTTCCACGTCTATGCTCCCCGCCCTTCACGAACCTGCACTGAGCATGGTTGATGTACCACACGGTGACAAAAAATCCTACAACTTCCATGACGTGGTGAGGCCCTCATCCAGCAGTGGATTGACCAAGGGCTGTACATGACCATCAATCCGTCTATACTTTTGTATGAAACCAAATGCATGTTTGCCTAGCAACCTACTTGTTTAGCTACCTACTACCTGCCAGCAACAAGCCTTTATTTCTTGATGGCCACCTGTTGGGCCTGTTGCTATGGCCATGAGATATGAATAGGAGCTAGTTAATGTCACCCAAGCTGGGAAGCACTCTTGGGGTTTTTGATTACAAAAGAGGAGGACAAAAAGCAATTCATGCTGCCCTCTGGACAATTGATCACGTATTAATTGTTCAATTATTAATACTTTCGTAATTCGCTTGAATTATTGATAGGGCTTTGAAATGCGGATGCAGTCGCCTCAAGCTTCACCATTGAAATGAACAAAACGAGGTTCTGATTTCATGACAAATGTATAACAACATGCATTTTATCCTGGGCATTTGGCATTTACCACAGAGCAGTGGATGTTGTTGTGGTAAAATGGTCAGCAATCAGGATTTGCAATTCAAAGGTGACTGCATCAATTCGACCTCCCAGCCCGACAGTTGAAATAATTGACACGTTTCTTAAATCCCAAGGTCGTGTGCGTTGTATGTACAGTATGTTGAACTTCTTTCGCACCGTACGTAACCAACCGTGCTAATCGGAGATGCGGAAAATTTGTGGGTAATCCCACCTCTTCCAAGACACCAAACCAGCATAGAAGAGTAGACCAAATATCGTTTGGAAGAGCTTGTTAGAGCAGCGTCGTGAGAAATACATTTCAAGGGCTGCACCTTGACTGTTTCGAATGTTTTATGGGATGCAGCAGCAGCGGCGTGTTTGTGTGCGACTGTCTATTTGTGTATGTGTCGTTTGTTACATGATTGACACATCCACTGATAAAAGAAGACTCATAAATATTCATGGTCGGTTGCCCGACCTGCACCCAAACTGCTCGCAATGTTTTCAACACATAGCTCGCAACATTAGTCATCGTCTCGTTTTTCACACTTTATCAAGCAAACGCATGCTATCATTTAAAAAAGAAACAGAGGCAAAAGCCCTCTGGGATTCCCTATCGCATTGTTTAGGTATAATTGCACGCGTGTTAACATTATACGGACCTGAATGAAAATAAAATATGAAATAATATTAATAGCGCGTTTGCTGTGTGTGAACGAGCAATGCTAATAACCGCACATTCAATCGAGGACAATGACACACTGACTGACATTGACATGCGTACAGTGTCTTCTTTATACTTTAGTGTAAACACTGCACTGCACACAGTGCATTCGCTATACTTCAGCTAACATTTGCTTCGTGCGCACACAATGTAACTGCACACACACAAGATGCCCTTGCGCATATCACATTATAGCTGGCTGCACAGTTTGTACTTAGATTACTTCATCATTGGTTAATTCAGTTCTTTGTGTTACTCAGTTTAAGTTGAGTGTAATTACACTCATGTAATGTCGCAATTCCCTGCATACTTCAATTTCCTTTGCAATTGATTAATGTCCAATGATGCAATTAACTTTTTCCATCTTTTATTGTGCACCCCAGATTACTGCTGATGTTGCCATGAATTAAGCATTGGTGGGATATGAGCTTCGGATTACTTCATTTATAATGGAAACATATCTTTACGAATGATTGGCAAGCTGTACGCTGCTTAAAATCATCTCACTCTAACAGCTGTTAGGCACGTGACAGTGACGGGTGACAGTGTGTGCATTGTCAGCTAAGAATCGCAAGTAGCTGCGTCGTTCATGGTTTAAAAAACGGAGCCACCACTGCTGAGATATACGAGGTTTGAATCAGTGTTTCAGCTACCGGTCATAAAACAGAGTTCTGAAATTGTACTGAATTAATGGTCTCGGCCCTGTCACTAATGAATGCACAAAAAGTTGTAACATTAGTGTTGCCACCTGTCCGGATTTGACCCAGGCAGTCTGGGAATTTACTTCTGAGTTTGGGTGGCAGGAATTGATTTTTACTGATATCTCGTTGTTTATTATAGTAGAATTCACCGAATCGATTGACATAGGCTGACATAGAAATATGCCCGGGTTTGGTCTGTGGAGAGAGTGATAACCCAAAATCATATTAAATGTGATGTTTCACTAAGTTCCAGACTTCAAACATTGGTTTGACTGGAACATTCTCTGCAGGACATTAAAAGGTGGTGCATGGCTGAATCAGGTAAGCCCAAAAAACGGGTCCAGTATTTGTAGATTGTGACCAAAGAAGATACTTGGAATGCATTTTATTATTAAATATACGGTTCAATTTAAAAAAACCTTGACATTTAGGGACTTCACACCCCCACCTCTCGCTTTGGTAAATGTATGGATCTGCCTCTGGTGAAGAGGCCGAATTGAAGGTGGTTTCAGAAGTAGTTCTACTAGGACATCTTCCTCGGCCTGTTATCTGAACACAAGGTTGATACACAGCTGGCTGTAGAGTTCCCTATGGGATTCGTATTGTTTTCACGACACGAGGCCGACAAGCACGATTGTAATACAATACGCAAGCAAACATAACACGTCTCATCTGTTGCGTGGACGTGGTGTGCAAGCGAGTCGTTCGCCAAGTCCAAAGACAACATTAGACTTATCCAAGCTGTAGTGTGGACGCGGTCGATTGAAATAAAGACAAGAACAACGCCATCCTTCCTTGTCATAGCGTCCCCGCCACACATTTGAGTGGCTCTTCGCACTGACTCCACGCACCGGCGACTTGTGAATGTTTGATGAGTGCAGGGGAACACGAGACGCAGTGGCGCATTTGCGAATGCGGCATTTTCCCCAATCTCACTTTGTTGTTGTTGTTGTTAAGCAGCTGACGCTGCGTTTGCAGTGATGCATAGATAGCACGCACGCACACACACAATGACCCCAACTAAACTCAACACGTTTGTCAGTGTGTTATTTATAAAGGTGCGTTGTCTGAAACGTCGTTAACTATGCTATTTATTTTAGGGCAGCGTCATTGGCGAATGCGATGAGCGGTTTTGTTTGGCCTTTTTCTAAATATAGATTTAAGAGATACGTTTTCGCTGATGTTGTTGGCGTTGCAATTATCTCGTAGTTGAAGCAATTAAGAAGTTTAACTTGTTATGCCCCACTGAAAACAACAATGTATTGAGCAAACAGTTGTACTGCATGTCATCAGTATGTCAATACAGCACATGCACCCTACTGCATTAACTATTGGACACTTCAAGCACTTCATTATCTAAAACAAACTGCGAATTGTGACAATAACTGGACACCAGGCTAAATGTGTGAATGTACACGGCACAAAAACAGAGGCGTTGTTGTAATTAAAAGGTTTAGTGGTTTTTTTTAATTATTCGCAGTGCATGGGGATGGTATTTAATAAATGTGCCTGCAATTGTCTGGGTGGCGGTCAGCAACCCAGGCCACCCCAATTCGATCCAACACCAGTGACAATGACCTCTGAACCGGGCGTGTGCCCTCCTCTAGATCCACTCAGCCTCAAAATGAGTTCCTTGGTGCGGTGTCTGAACATCGCCGTCGGGGAGACAAAGGCGGCCTGGCGTGGTGCTGGCCACCCAGCCCCTTCCGTGTGCCGTTCCTGGCATCATAGGTGCTCGCTAACAGCACTTGCCCCTACAGCCTGTTACAGGCTACGTGTTGAGTGGGAATCTTTGTCTTTGCGCCTTGGCCTCACGCAAATGGCTCTCGTTTGTTTACATTGGACCCCGGCCATTCGGGATAGTCGAAACGCCTCGGAGGCAGATACGTGGACGTGCAGCTCATTGCATTGTTGTTGTTGCTGCAGCTGCTGCGTGCATCTGCCCCGAGCGCTAGTTAGAACTCTAGCAGTAGTTCGCAAGGCACAACGCTGCGGACATGTCAACACGCACCAACATTTGGTGGACGACCATCGTGGGCCCTCGCTCGCCCTCTGAGCCAAGCGGGGGGGGGGGGGGGTGGAGCAGCCATCTTATGAAGGGCTTCGAAGTGACGGCGAACACAGAATCACTCAGAACAACGCCACACACGGTCCACCCCCCTCTTCTACACACACTCACCGCCACGTACAGCCCGAAACAGACATTTGTGGCATTGCGCCGTGTTGATTGTGAGCAGCTATGGAGCTAGACAAAGATTCACCCGTGTAGCCTTAACTGTAGGGGACAAGTGCTGTTAGCGAGCACCTATGAAGGTCGCAATGATCCACACTGCCTCTACACGGAGCTCGAGGCACTGTGACAGGCAACAGCGGCGTGGGGAGAAGGGGAAGGTCGGTTTAGTTGAAGGGGACAACGCCACGCGGTGCCCCACTGCACATGGCCGCCCTCGGGAACGTCACTACGCCACGTGGGCGGGGCTAGCGTCACAGGTTGACGCCCACTCACTCACGGTTAACCAATAGGACGCGAGTATCTCTTCCCGCGTGCCGCGCGTTGACCAATGGGAGGATTTCATTACGGGGGGGGGGTGAAGTTGAGGGGAGGGGCTGGAGGAGGAGAGGGGCGGTGCGAGCGGTAGCTCACCACGCCACCATGGCGAGCGTGGCGTTCAGTCCCAATTTCGCGGTGGTTTGCTCGTTTCTCGAGCGCTACGCCGCCCTGCTGCGCCTGCCCGACTTCAACTTCGCCGAGCTCGAGGCCGCGCTCGACGACACCGACGAAGGTGCGGACGTTTTGCACGGTGGTTGTTGTTGTTTTGAGGGGATGGGAGGATGAGGGGGGGGGGTCATGTCAGCATTGTGTGTGCGCGCGTGTCTTCTTGTTTTTCTTAAAGCGGCGCTTTAATTATTTATTACTACGGGCTCGTCAACGTTCGCGTTGTTGTTTTTTGAGTCCGTGGCCGATCGCTCTCATCGCGCTCTCTCTCTCTCAGAGAGACCCTCCTCACCACGCATTGTATTTGCTAGCGCGGATACGCGCGGCCGTCGAGTGGCTCGCGCAGCCCGATTGGTTGGCGGCCGCAGCGGCGCTCGCGATTGGTCGGCGTCGTCGAGTTTCCCGCCAGTTTTGACCAATCGCGAGCGTCGCGCGCCCGTGCACGGTGGGAAATGTAAAAGGGTGTCTCGGGTGCTGTGTGCACTTAATGGTGGTTTGGTTGTTGTGCAAAAAAAATGATAAAGTGACATGGCGAAACTTGTTCGCATTATCTTGTACAATCGAAATGTAAAACTAAAAAGTTTAACCGTGAATTGTCTGTGCCACGTTCACATTGCCGCGCGCGTGTTTTTCCTGCGGTAGTTTCTGTGCGAGACGGTGTAGCTGCCACTGGTTTTTGCGATGTTTTTTTTCTAACCTCAAGCCCATCGTTCACTACGCAGCCATCGATTTAATTTCATACCCGTCCCTAATTCTCCCAAACTAAAACAACTTAACTCCCACGAGCAGTGGGGGTGAGGGCACCCTCTTCGTACAATGCCACAGTCACCTGCCGTTCGTATTGACCGATGGTCATGCTTAGCAGCGCAGCGAGCATGGCGATAACGACAACGTGGAGGAGGAATGGCGATGCTGGGGTGCAGTGGTTGTGTTTTCATTTTTAAAAAAAACCTTCCCTCCATTGAGTGAGTGCAGCTCACAGCCGCTACGTGGCGCTGCCACACAGAATGAGAGGAGCTTTGAAGGGAAATCTTTGAACGCCGGAGTGGAGGCGGATGGATGCAAACCCGCTTAAAACTTACACCACGAGAATGTGCACAAGTCCTGAAGCTTCACATCCAGAAACAACCCAAGAGTAGAAGTCCTGTTGTCAAGTGATGAGCACACATTGTTGGCCCACGTGGACTTGGCTTCTTGTGGTTATGAATAGCCGCTCGGCTTAAAGGCTAAAGTTAGACTGAGGGGGGGGGGGTAAAGTGATAGGTTCAGGTTGTGGATGAAGAGGTGATCGAGATTATTGCTTGGGTGAAGAAGTTTAATGTTCGTGTTATTCGAGTCGTATGGTTAGTGCTGAGGTTTTCGCCCCTGCCATGCATAGTCCCATGGGATGTTGGCTATCAACAACAAGACAACTCCTATGACTAATTGGGAATGGGACGCAAGCGTAGGATTGATCACCCTGTCGCTGGCCGCCTTTGGGGAGGGTGTATAGTATGAAAGGCCGAAACACCCTAGGAACCAAAGGGTCACTACTGACGATGCGCTCCCCAAATTTCACCAGGCTCACTGTTCATGAACTCTTGGAAGTGCTTGCACAAAGGATAGTAACATCTCATCCTGTGTTCTTTGGAATCTAAATTTAGGCTCCGTTAAAGTAACAGCTGTGGTGCTCTGGTTTGTAGGTTAGTGTTGGTTCTAGAAGTATATTTATATTTTAGTATATTTATCGTTGTGGACCAGGGTAGGAGGGCCTCTCTCGCCAGTGGATAGCTCATGGCTTTCGATGATGGATATGGTTGGTGAACGTGATATATGATAAGTGTAGTGCTAGTGTTAAGATTTAAAGATGGTGTTCAAGAAGCGGTTCTTGTGACTCAGGAATAGTACTTTAGTGCCAGGAGTAAGAGCTAAAGTTAAAGTTGGTTGAAGTGATAGAGTATTATTTATACGGTCAGATTGATGGTTAATCTTGGTTCTCGGAATAACGGTCGGTGCTAGAGTTAGCGTTGGTGAACGTTTATAAATATGTATAGCGCAAGGGTTATGAGTGTTGCATTTAAATGTTAGATCTAAAGGTGGAGTTAGTGAGATTAATATCTAAAGGTTAGGGCCAGGTAAAATACTCTGAGCTGTGCTCAGATTTAAGGTTAATGTTGATTCTCGTCATAGAATTAGTGCTTTGGTTAGGACTAACTTTATGAATGAGGACGTTGATATGTGCAGTCTGGTGGTTCGGTTTAAGGTGAGTAATAGTTATCGGGGTAAGGTTCATGCTAAGGATGGGGATGTGCATTTTTTGGTTGGTGCTAGGGTTATGAACAATATTATTGGGGAGGGGGTGATTGTGCTTAAGTGATGATTTAAGTTAGGGTTTGAGTTTGGGTTTATTGGTAGCAAAGGTAGACAATTGTAGATTTGTTTAGTCGTCGGCTTTGGTATGAGAATTGTAGAATAAAGGTTAGTGCTACAGTCGGGGATAATTTTAGAGGATTATTTAATGAGGTTTATATTGAGGGTTAATAAAGTACAATGTTTATTCTCTCGCGCAGGCATTGTTGAAGTATCTATTTTTATGCTGTGTGGTTTTATTTACGTGCCATTAATTTCGCAATGCAATTTCAAGCATACCTAATGAAAAAACGCACGTCATACAATGAGTACAATACAATATTAATTAAGAGAGAAATCAAACGTAAGCATGCTCAGGTGGGCATCGTGGTTTACAGCCATGTATGTTTTGTGGGCCTTGCACACCAGTGGGGGGTGGTGCTCGTAAGAGTAGAATCCGCCTCGGGGGGGAGCCCTGCTGTTGGCCACGATCAGCCCAGGCCCCCCATAAAATGACACCTTCCTGAGCCTTGCCCACCTGCACGGATATGTGGGGTTTTGCTGCTGACGGTAGGAGTCAGAGATGTGCAAGGGAGAGACGGAACGTGCACCTCGCGATTACCTTCTTCCGTGCACTCCATAGTTCATGTTATTTAAAGTCCCCGCTATTGTGTTGATGGCGTTTTGTATGCCGACATGACTGTGTACGTTTGTGTAAAATGGATGGTATTTGCTGTACAACCTGATAGTGGTGAAGCTGTGTGATTTAATAGCTCTTTTTAAATTATTTGGAAAGACATGTTACATTTCAGAAATGCGGTTCGTTTTCATAAGTTGCAGAGGTTTGTGACTTGCTGAAATGTGCTAAATGTTTATAAGACGAATGTTTGCCTTCTTATTTCAAGGACATTAAGGCGTATGTGAATTGGTTCTACTGCGTCATTACCAGTTGCACCAATGCATGCAGCATACATGCATTTGTCTCCCTTTAAACGAGCTATACGCATCTCAATTGAGAGACCTTACACAACCCCTCCTACACTCTGGGTTATTAATCATGCATAGACCACAAAGGCTGTTGGATTAAAGAATTCATGTGGTGTCTGCAAGCAAATTTATACCGTAACCTTGTCGTGTGTATAGGTAGTAAATTAATGGAGAAGACAGGACCAAGCACTAATGTGCAGTGGGGGAAACAGAGGCTGGTTAAAGACCTGCTGGGATGGAAATTTTAACGGGAAATAGAAAGGCAGCACAATTGACTGAACATAATAACTTTTGTCGCTGGCGCTCAGCGGGCCCCTCTCGTCTTGCGGACGGGAGGCCTGTTAGCGCCATCTGTGTAATTGGTTTTGCGTTCCCCTTTGTCGACAGCGCCCAATGCCTTGGTGGAATTGCACTTGCGGCTGCTCAAGACGATGGGGCAGAAGGTGGCACGAGACCGATGGGAGAAACACCTGGCCAAGGTGGGCCCCCCCCTCCTTTCCCTCCTGACCTGCATACTGCCCCCAACCATGACCCGGCTCTAACCAAACGTCTTTAATCGTGGCCGTTATGTAGGCCTAGCTGCAACTGAGCCTGTGTCAGTAGTCTTATCACACATTTACTTTTAGCTCAGGTGTTGCAAAAAGCTATGTGCTAGAAATTGTTTATCACTAATTGCATATAGATGTCGAAGTTTCTTATCAGTTTAACAGTCCAAACAGTTGTTAATGTTCACATATCCGTTTAATAGGATGCATTTTTGGATAGAGTGATGAGTCTACATCTACGAGCTTGTGGCTCCTGCATACTGGCCGCCAGCTGGAACGAAAACCCGGTCTGGGGTTCTTAACGTCGATTTTTCTTTGATTGTCTCGATACAGATGTGTGAAGATTTTGACAGCCCCCTTGCTTGGGAGCTCAAGAACCTGGGATACCCCAAGATGAGCCAGGCCAACAAACTGATTCTGCTCAAGGTATCATTAAGTTGCTCCGTATAGCTTTTTAGACTGTTGAGGCAAGTGCTATTAATTAGCAAGCGCCTCCTGAAGGCTGGCCTGGTGCACGAAGGTGGTGATTGTGTGGCTGGCACAGCACAAAATAGGGTCATGTGACCGGCACCATCCCAGCTTCATTTGTCTCCCCCATTGCTAATGTTTACACACCTCATCAGGTACTAATTGAAGGGTGAGTTGATCCCTACGGGAGGCCCAAGACGAGGTCAGATATCACATGCTGCTTATGTTAACCATGGCAGGAAATAAAACCTAGGTGATTAGGTCCATCGTGCAGTGAACTGAACATTATGCCACCGCTTTGCTCATGAGTGGATTGTACACCAACACATAGACTGATATCCCCTATTGAGCTTATAGACTGTTGTGTAAGTGCTCTGTCCACCAAATTGTTCAGCAATGAAATAGCATTTCTATTGGGAAGTCACTGATTTTAGGCATTGTGAATTACAAATGTATTTTTTATTTGTTCTTGCACACTGGTGTCAAAGTTGAAATTATACAAATTGCTCATGGATGTAAACCGTGATAAGCATCGCCCAAACGTAATTTGAGCAGGTAACCACTTTTTGTTAAATGTATATTGTTAACTAATGTAATTTTGTATTGCTATCGTAACTTTCTGACCCACCCCTACTGGACATCTGTGGAAAAAAAGCTTCATATCTCATTGGATTCCTCCAGTGTAATTAAATATTCTAACGAAAGATTCTGATAATTCTAATAATGCCCTTTCATTATCCAAGAAAGCCTGCGTCTTTATACTCTTGTCAAGAATCGAAGTGGTAGGTCTCATGTGCCTATGAGCCACACATAATTAATTTTGAGGGTTTTGTTTGACCTGTGAGTCGAATGGAGAGCGTCTTGCCTTATCCCACCACTAACTGTGTTCCCCATGCCCTGTGCCCCCCACCGCCATGACCGTTTGCCAGTTCTTGTGTGAGACGCAGTTTGACGACAACGTGCGGTTCAAGGCGACCGTGAACGAGGAGGAAGCTGAGCTGATGCGGGTGCAGCCACTCGGCCGTGATCGTCACGGCCTCGTCTACTGGATCCATACGGACGGGCATTTCAACACCCGCCTCTACACCGAGGAGCAGGATGACCTGGAGCAGTCGTCCTGGAAGCTGTTGTCACGGCAAGTGGGGCCTAACCGTGGCACTCGCCTCTCCCTAGATCATTTTCTCGCCTTCCCGATCGCTCCTTTTCTCGCTTGCTCTTTCAATCACTCGTTAGCTCTCTCAATAACTCATGCACTCGCTCTAGGACTCAATTTTTTCCCTCAATCAGTCACACCCACGATTGCTCACTCCCTGGGTTACTCATTCATTTGCGTACTCCGTTTATAACTCATTAATTTGATCGAATTTGCTTAGTTCACATTTTTTTGTTTAATGAAGTGCCATACATTTCAATAAAGCTGATTTTTTAAATCGATATACAAATTTACAGCCCTTTGTCAATTCACTCATGGTTGAAGGTGGTGGTAGTGATGTTAAGAGTACCCATTCCACATTTGCAATGGTAAGTTACTTTACATTTGTAAGTTACAAAATGGGACCCTTTTGCCAGTATCAAAGTGAAGATGTTCAAACACCAAATATAATTTTTTTGCAAGGAATCAAGTTTGCATTATAACCACACGTGCTTGTTGTGAACATGCAAACAAACATGCTCTGATAATATATGCATTGTACTAGAACCTGATTGGCCTATACCAGAGACAGCCTTCTTTAGGGCCCAGTCTCACCACGTCACTTAGGGTAAAACCTATTCTAGTTTTTTCATATTTTGTAAGTTATTTAACATTGGAAAGGCCAAGTGTCCCTTTGTATTTGTTGTGGGACGTGGTTAGTGCATTGTGATACATATCTGGTCATCTGGCTTTGATTCCCAACCACAGTTAACATCAGTCGTGATTATCAGAACTGGTCTTGGGCCTCACTTAGGTCAACTTGGCCTTAAGTGAGTACCTAGTACAGTGTAAATATCAGTACTGGGGAGACGGCTGGGCAAGGTGCTTACCACACCTCATTCTCATGCAACGTGTTGGCCTGCATAGGTGCTCACTAACAGCACTTGCTGCTACAGTCTGTTCAAGGCTATATGGGGCACCTTTTTATTTATGTTACTGAGGTGTGGTATTATCTTAGTTTGTACCAACACAAATGTGCGGTCATTCTTGCGCTCACCACTGTTTTTTTATGTCCACGTGTGGAAACTTCTACCAGGATGGGAAAGCTTCTCAATTATTAAAACAAAGTAATCTTTCTACTTTTTCCTCCTCTGTGTTGCATAAAATAGGGAATAAGAAGTGCAATATAGGATGAAACGTTTTAATTATAATTGGAGCATTCTGTATCTTCCCTGTAATGTGCAGATTTCTACTGTTTCTCAAAGATTTGATAGGCTCAACACTGGTAAAGTGCTAATACAATAAATAACTCGATATTAGTGACTTGGATTTTTTATTATAAATTATTACCTTTAAGTAATTCGCCATGATTTAACAGTTTAACAGGCATGTGCTGTTGTATTTATTAATCGATCAAAATCTATGTTTTACTCACTTTGCAAGCATTGAATCGATGCGTGTGACAGTTATTTACCATTGATGCAAATGCTATGCATATTCTATACATTAAGACATGCAGTAAACAAAATTACAAACTACAAAAACATAAAGTTATAAATGAGATAGTGAAAAGTAAACAATACAACTGTGATATCAGGATTTTGATGATTCATCAAATTGATGCGTAGAGAAGCCGTTCCATGCCTGTTGTGTAATTTTAAATTTAATTGAACACACGCACTGATGAAAAACAATCTAATTATTGCCAAATTGTGTGCAAAGATGCACGAGGAGATTGCACACTTGGAAATTGTGCTGACAAAGAGAGAAATGCACGGATCGCAGCAAAGACAAATGAAGATGCGTCGTATTCACTGCGGTGAAACGCAAGCGGGTTTGAGCGCAACGCATCGCGAGAAGAGATGATGGCCGATGGTCGGTCGAGATTAATGACACTGGCTGCGAAATTGAGGAAACACAGCTAAGAAAATGTCCACCACGGAGATGGAGCGATAGAATCCACTCGAGTGCAGCACCTAGATTGATTGTCACTCACGCAACTGAGAAATGTATATTGCTTGGGTAGGTAAACATTTTTGATAAAGATGTATGCTTAAGTTGAACATGAAATATGCACTTGGGGAGCTGAATATATGGCGCTGCATATACCGACAGGTGGCAGCTGCGTTGCTATGGCAACCTGCTGGATGGAGGGAGAGGGCATGTCAGAATAAGTGACGTCACTCAAGAGCTGCAAGATTACATGGTCATGTGACAGGAAATTATGTCATGTGGAGATGATGTCATTACTGGCCTTTGCTGTTGCCAATGGAGGCATCTATCTGGCATTCGAAACGGTAGTTAACTGGCCTTGCTGTGGTCTGGATGCATTTGCCTTCTATATGTCAAACAAAGCTGGATTCCTTATTATTGTGATTAGTATTGGTACAGACGGTAAATGCAACTCAAGTGTGTGAAGGTCATTATCACAATACAAAAGGTACATCACAGGTATTAATTTAATGTATAACCATGTCAGAGCCCCATTGGGACATCTCTTTTGCAAAGGCAACCTCGGGTGCAAATTAAACTGCAGTATAAAATTATTATTTCATAAAAGTGATCCTAAACATAACGACCGAGATGAGATTAAACTCATTGTTTCTCAGCAATATAATTAGGAAGAAAATGTATTTGTAGTCACACGTACAAATAATCAGACCTATCATGTACTTCAAAATACAATTTCACTGCAGTGAGGATCAGAACTTAAGTGATTATTTTTTCCATTCATGTTGAACAGCCGAGGACAGCTTGGGAACGTGTAATGTATGGTTGCGTTTTCAATTCTAAGTCAATGAGACACCAGAATCCTCGAGTGGGTTACATTTGCATCCGAAAGTATTTTTCTGCTGCACATTGATGGTTTTTCCAGTTTCCATTATTCATTCCTGCAATTTTGAATGGCCACTATCCCACAGTAATTGTTTTAATTAGATTTGCATGAAGATATTTTGATGGATTGCTTCCAGCTGTATCTGTTTCCTGCCGTTGAGGCTGCAGCAGCTGCACTCAGCTCTGTGGCTACCTTTTCCCAGCTGCCATTGTAGTGAGCAAACACACCTCTGAGAAAATGACACAGCCAAATGCTCTTCTTGCATTTGCTGTCGGGTCTATATCCAAATTACCTAAACACTTTATTTGCATTAAATCGGCCTTTTCATTACTCCATCCAGCTGCTGCAAGGGGCAATTCTGGACATTGTGGACCACTTTTTTGTTAGGTAGCACAGCGGTCTCATGTATGGGTGGTGTGTGTATCAATCTGGCACATCTGTGTTCTAAAATTTACAGCTGCGTGCCATTCTATTAAGTCTGATCTAAGCCAGGTGTGCTCTGCAGGCTTTGTACCAATGTTTTATGGTCTCTCGTGGTTCCGGTGCACTGCAGAAATCGCGAAGGCCTGGCTGAAGTTCTGCAGGGGCTCAAGTTGGCGGTGAGCGGGGGTGCCGGTGGTCAGGAGCAGAACAGCCCCTCCTGCAGCAGCTCTGACACAGAGGAGCCAACCAAACTGCCGCCCCCTTACACGAGTGAGACACTGTCCGTTGCTTGACCCTTGATGTGTCTGTGGGTTGCCTACATATTGATTCATTGGTTAAAATAACATTTTAGGTTGACGATATGTGAATCGGAATGTGTGTGTTACAATTGATTATTTAGAATGTGGAATCATCACGTAACATAGCATACGGTGCATTGACTCTTGTCTTCTTTACTGTGGCACCAGCGGCTTTCAAACTAGGGCAGAAGATGAAAGAAAACAAAGCGGAGACGGGCGACAGTGACGGGAAAAAGTTGGAGGAGGAGGGGGAGGAGGAGGAAGAGGAGGTGGCCCCAGCCAAGAAGGAACGGAGCGAGGTCGGGGAGAAAAAGGGGGGTGGTGCCTCTGGTTCTCCCGAGGAGGCAGAGGACGAGGAAGACTCGTCGCTCATGAAGGAAGCGGTGATCAAGCTGGAGCGCCTGGACGACACGATGCTGGAGAAGCTGTCGCAGGACACCTGCAAGGAGGAGACGCAGGCCAAGCTGCCCGTCAAGAAGCGCGAGCTGCGAATGCCCACCGAGATTTCCCCAGACGCACGGCCCTCAAAATCCGACGTGGACGGAGAGGCGCAGGCGAGCGGCGCTGATGCCGGTGGCGAAGGAAAGGGGGTGGCCTCAGAAGGTGGTGGCGCGCAAGGCACCACCGAAGGAGAGGTGGAGAATGGGCAGAACGGAGAGTTGGGCCGCAATGGAGGTGGTAGCGGCGGCGGTGGCAGCGGTGGCGATGTCTCAAAGGGCGGCTCGGTGGCACACAAGAGTGACGCGGAGAAAGATGGCGAGGACACTGCTGCTGCCGCGCCCACGACCAGGAAACGCGGCACCTCGGCCACCCACGCCGACAGGGTGAAGGATACAGAGAAGGGCGACTCGGAAGCAGTGGCGGGCAACCCCAGCAAAGTGAACGGGCAAGGCAGCCCCAGGCGCATCACGCGGCAGAGGAAGGCCGCCTCCGAGGAGGCCAAGAAAGCAGAGGAGAAAAGCAGCTCGGAGGAGAAGGTGCGTTAAGGCCGCTTCTTTCGGGCTCGGATTAATAGAAAACTTTTGTTTGTTTCTTACAGCACCCTGTTACAGCAGGGGTGTGCAACCCCTGGTCCTCTGGGGCCACAGTTCATTCTGGTTTTTATTTATCTACTTAATCGAGCGATTAAGTGAAATCATTATTTTATCGAATGAGATTATTTTTATTGTTGTCAGCTGTTAAGCAATTGTAGGTTTCAAGTTATCAACACATTCAGGTTTGTGGCATTCGAGGAGCAGAATTCGAGATATAAATCAAATAGATTTCTTGTACTTATACTGCTAGTGTCCTGCACTGTCTTATACGAGTTGGAATTCGCATTGAGCAGAAAACAGAGTAAATCATTGGCAGGTAAGCATGTATTTATGGTACTGCTTTACATCACTCACACGATGTGAATGCTTTGAGATACTGTAGTTGTAAACTCGTCTTCAGGATAAGGGCTTTGTCTTCCATTCAGGTATGTGTCTTCCTGCTTATCACATCGAACCAATATGTTTTGGGTCTGTGCATGGGAGTTACTCGGTGAATGGTTCTAATTGTCACGTGGTTAAAGCTGTTGCTGTTTTGCATGTGCAGGGGAGCAGCGGGGAGAGCGAGGGCGACGACGATGGCAGTGAGGAGAGCCAGGAAGAGCCCTCGGAGGGAGCCAACATTGATGACTCGTGCAAGCGCTGTGGGCTGTCAAGCCACCCCGAGCTGGTGAGAACACGACACAAAAACAACAGCATCCATATTTATGTATGTATGTAGAACTTATTTCGCATCGTACGTAACTAATTGGGAGGTGCGGGGGAAGGACAATAAGTGGTGGTGGGGACGTCACCACATTGCCTGTGCCGGGCTAGGTGCACTGATGCCACTGAAATGTCAAAGGGTTTCCCAGGTGCTATTGATTGACTGAGATGACTGGCAGTTACACCACCTGCTCTCCCCACTGACAACTTATTGCTGCTCATTCTTGTAAGTGTAGCTCCTGCACCCATCATTGTTGTTGGAGGGTGGCTACCTCCCAACAGCCCAGTAGCGTCCTTCACGAGCCTCCTCCATAGAGGTCGATATTGACACCGCTGGTACCAGTTTAACCCTTGGCTAACATTTTCCTATCACTGAATGGATTATATGAAATAGGTTATTCCTATGTACACAATTCTCCACGTATTTTGAGCATATGAATTGGTTTTAGTCGAGGAATATTTGTGGAATGACAACATCATATTTGAAGATAATGGTAACAGTGATGGAGAAGAAACATGTAATCCTATGAAAACTACATACAGCCATGACGATGTTGAAAACACCGATGTTAATAACTATTGCAATGTGTGCAGATCCTGCTGTGCGATGGCTGCGACGATGGGTACCACACTGCGTGCCTCCGTCCCCCGCTCATGCTCATTCCTGACGGGGATTGGTTCTGTCCATCCTGTCAACACGTAAGCACCTTCTCTTCCATCTGCACCACCACTCTTATTTCCTGGGCGACGGCATTCCTCTCTGCTGCTAAACTTACAATTCAACACGACTGTGTTATGTAGAGCTGAGCTGTCCAAATATTTAAATAATTTTGTTACTGATTGTTGGTTTAATTTGACTTTGCAGTGGATAATACAAAAATCATTGCGAGATAAAGTCTCACCTATTTAATTCTTATGAATAACGCTATTGCGTTTGACTCCTGGTGTGCTTCCTAACTTGTTCATTCATCTTAAAAATAGAATACTTTTCTTCACACACTCATTATTGAGATGCTATTACATTCAGAGTCTTCATTAATTCAAACTGCATTGTAGTTTTTCGTAAAATACATTTTTACTTTTGTTCTCTGCAAGTCCTCTGATGTGATTTGAGTTACGCCGTAAATTGAGGCAGAGTCACAGCAGTGGTTGACTGTGCTGCGTTGCCTCTGCTACTCCCCTCAATGCCGAGCAGAAGAAGCTTTGTGAGAAGATGGAAGAGGAGCTGAACCACCTGGACAGGATGGTGAAAAAGAGCAATCGTGCACAACGCAGGTAACGGCTGCGTTCCCAGCTCACTCACACTTCGTCGCGGTTTTGGTTCTACTTTGTCTTCCGACACGGCTCGGTTCAGGCTTGAGCTGCTATGTTGCTTTCGAAGATGCCCAAGCGGGCTCGGCCATAGTTTGGCCTGGGCTCAGCTCATTAGCATCCAGGGCATGGCTGTCAGACAATGCCCAGAGCCGGCTGAAATTAAACTACGTGTCGGAGCACAGTGCCATTAATTTACTCACAATGTGATGTGATGCATTGTCAATATTCAGGGTTAGGATTAAATTGACACAAATCTTGCTCTTGTTGTTTGTATCATGTCTATATTGTTTAAACGTGTATTAAAATAAACTGACAGTGCTGTTAGCCATGTACCAGTCAAGCAAAACTTGGCTCGTGTATTACACAACCCTTTTTGCGTTACTTTGTTTTAATAAAACTGATTTCCTGACATTTGTGCTTAATCTGATTCAAATTCACAAGTGTGTTTTTGTTTTTTTTCTGTCTTTGCAGAAAAGAGATGCTGACTTATGTTGGGATCAGCTCTGAGAATATCCTCCCACGCAAGGCAAGTTATGACGTACGTACAGCTGTTACAGATATTCTATTTGCATTCGCAAAGTATCCATTTATCATGCACAGTCATAGAGTTATATTGTAATACTTGGTCAGTTTCTAGCGTGTCTTTCTTGGGACGTGTTTTTTGTTATTAGTGGGATTTTCCAACACTTTCTTTTTGCGTCCTTGTTAAAGAGATACTTACACAGCAATCTTGTAACAATTAAACTGAGCAGCATCATCAAACTCTCCTAAGTTCCCAATGCTTTGATTTTGTTTCCAAAATTCTGCTGTTCTGCCGAATCATGTTTAGAACATTGTGAAGTTGTAATTATGGTCAAATTCCTGTGACAATACTAAGTGTCGTCTGCTTCAGAGTAGACATCAAATATGCCCCGACATCATTCGCATGCATGCCACCGTCAGGGTGCCAATTTACCAAGTATAAAATCACTCAATTGGGAATAATAACTCAAGTAAATTTTTTTTTTGTAGCAGGTAAAGGGATACTTACACAGCAATCTCGTAACAATTAAACTGAGCAGTAAGGCCCATTGAGCATTACAGCTCTTGTTTCAGAAATGACCTGGCCACAAATAGTAGCTCAATGAAGTGGCTTATAATGTGGAAGTTTATAGCAGCTAAATACTCTAAACACATGTATCTAAATGTGGAGGGAAGAACTGGAGGACGTAGAGAAAAAATCCACACTACCACGGGGAGAAGATGCAAACTCCGAATATACAGGCTTGGGCACCACATCGCTCAAAGGGATGATTGCTGATTGTCAAATATAACGATAGTGGTAGCCAAGGGATGTAACACGTCTGACAGCACGCCCACTGAGCGATGAAATCAGATCCGTGTGTAGGTGCTCGCTGAATTATTACATCGCAGAATCATGAGAGTTGGTAACGGCTTGGGGAATCTGTCATCCTATAGTGGACTGATGAATGATGATGATTGACGTGAGGGTTATTGTAGGCCACATGTTGGGCTTGTGAACATGATGCCACCTCGTGAGTAGTCGGTACAGGACGACGAGGACGAGGAGCCAGTCGGGAGGCAGCGCCTGGAGCGGCGGTCGAGTCGCGCCCGCAAGGCGGTGAGCTACGAGTACAAGGAGTTTGACGACGCTATCATCACCGCCATTGAGGAGGATATCAAGGAGGTTAAGGGTGAGCTTCTCCTACCGCTTCTGACCGTGTGCTATTGTCATTGAATCACTGCACTGATACGGTGATGTTCAGGAATTATATCTGTCTGTTCTGAGGAAGCATCACATGTTTTCACGAACACTGCAACACCTAAACACATTTTTACTGAACTTACCGCACAGATTACCAATGCCAGATCTGTATTGCTTTTGGGAAAAATTTCCAGCAACTATATTTGAAAAGTTTTTTTTATAAATAAGCATATCCGTGCGGTATGGGCACGTGCATGAGATTGCATGGCTGTAATTATGTATACCTGACGCACAGTGTGTCAAGCTCGATGTTAACTTGCGGGTATGCTCACATTGCAGAAGCAAAACGGAGGATGGCTATGGAGCAGGAAGCTGAGGATTCTGGGAAGGAGGAGGAGGAAGATGAGGAGGAAGAAGAGGGCAGCACTGGCGGGGCCTCAGCGGCAGCAGCAGGCGGAGCCGCACCCGCCTCGGGCCCTGTCCACCGCGGCAAGGACATCTCGACGATCCTGCGTGCCAGCGGGCGGCACAGCGGGGAGTCGGACGACGGCGCCACGGCCGCCGCCGCAAAACCCAAGAAGAGAGCGGCGGGCAAGAGCAGTGACGATGATAAGGACGAAGATAGCGACGAAGTTGACGGGCGTCGCGGAGTGGTGCGTGGTGCGCGTGGGCGCAAGCGGGCGCCCGCAAAGAGGAAGGCTCGGAGACTGACGGCCCTTGACAGCTTCGATGAGGAGAGCGAGGACGAGGACTACCAGGAGAGGTGCTGCACGTCGCCGCCACGACTTATTCCATGTCTTCGTTTTGTTAATCCCCGCCAACTCAGTAGGGGAAGACACGACAATTCGTAAACTCGATTAAGCGTGAACAAAACTTGAGTTTAAAATTGCGTTGCTATTCGTGGCTAATTGATGCATTTGGTTAACTGAAATACTAATTGCCATGTGAAATGCTTGTACATGTGATACATTTAATGATTATTGGGCTCGTCGTTTGAAGGCGCTTACGACGTAAATTTGGCCGCATTTACATGACCTAACCCAAAAATCTATTTTCAATAATAATGATATTGTCTGGGAAAACCTATACGTGTTAAATAAGAGAACGTGTTTTGTTTCCCCCGTGCAGTGGCACCGAAGTGGAGGAGCCGGATAACTGGGTGGATGAATTTGGCAGCGGTGACGCGTCCTCTGGCTCGGACTACTGGCAGAGCTTGTCGCGGCGGCCACGAAAGCCGCGGACGGAGCCGACGCGACGGAGTCAGAGGCTCAGGGGGCGTCCCATGGAGGAGGACAGTGGTGAGCGCCGCCTCTGTTGCCCCTCCCACCTGCCGGCGTCGGGATTCTAAATCCTTGCTGATTAGAGGCCGAATGTGGAAACTGGCCAAAAGAGTTTGCCTGTGTTTTGAACCAAATAATGCACTCGCATAGGGCCTCGTGGCCCAGAGGTCGCAACCGGGTACCCGATACCCGTACCCGGCCGGGTACGGGTACGGGTAGCCGTTTGCGACCCTGGTGTGGCCGGGTACGGGTAGGCCGTGAGTCACTGGTGAGTAACCGTTTGTCACTCATTTCGGGTAGGGTACGGCCGGGTACGGGTACCCATTTGTGACCCTGGTGCGGCCGGGTATGGGTACGGGTAAGGAATCAAAACCCGTTTGCGACCTCTGTCGTGGACTGATGGGATGTGTGAAAGATAACTTTAATTTTTCATGTGGGTTGTACAGATATGTAAGGCAGGTGTTGTTTGCTTATTTTCTGAATCCTTGGTTGCATTTTTATACACAACGATTTTGCATATGCATCCATCATACATTTGCCCTGACCAATTAACAGCCGACACCCAGTGCAGTATTTGCACGGTGTAATTAATTTTCCATGTTAGCAGTGAGCGCCATATTACACGTGTTCACATATCTCACCTTTCTGCAGTGTGATATTATATCGTCGAAGGTACGATCGAGTCTCATGACGCTGTACAAACAAATGCTCACAGAAGCGGGATTATCTAGAACTACCTCTTGAGATATCTCAAGTTACGATTCACACAGAAAGGGGCATCAACTATTTACCTGCTCTTCCACGAAGTCATTTTTGTCTCGTTACAAAGAATTATTTTAAATTCTCAAGAACTGGAATTTATCCAAATTACGTGCATAACTAAGTCAAATGTGATGGGATTGGATTTTAATGTAGTTCATTACAATTGAGAACCTCATTTTAATCACAGGCAGCTGCATGGATCTGAACCCAGCATCTCATCTGGTACAAGCTCCAGACCTGAGCCACCTACAATGTGATTTTAAGATATAATTTAATAGTTAAGATTTACTTGGCCAATGTGGATGCTGCATGGTATCACAGTGGCAAGATATTAACTATCTCACATGATTATACAGGATGTCATGGGTTCGATCCTGACCCTGACGCATGTATATTTGGAGTTGCATTTTTCCCCATGGTCGCTTGGTTTCTTTTCTGGGTCCTGTTCCCTCCACATTTAGAATCAACATGCACTAAGAGTATTTGGTTGCTATCATTTTCCACATCATAAGCCACTTCATTGAGCTGTCAATTGTGGCCAGGTCGCTTGTGAAAAGGAGCTACATAGCTCGGTGGACCTCGCCTGGTTTCTAGTTTATCAGTGCTTTTCTGTACGGGATATCATGGTTTCCTTGCATCTCACCGCAGACTTGGAGAGCAGCGACAGTGAGGTGGCGCGTGCCGCCCGCCGGGCCGGGAGGAACAAACGGTCGGAGCGACGCACGACTCCCGCCAGGAGAGGCACGCGGGGCAACAGGGCGATTGCTCGACGCAAAGGCGGCAGGAACGACTCGGACGCCAGCGAGTCGGACGCGTCGCACAAGAGTAGCCCCGTGGCGGCGCGCCGGGCGAAGGCCACCGCCACCCCACGCAAGCGGCAGACCCGCTCCTCGGAGAGCCACGGTGACTGTCGCAACACGCCACACGTGGCATTGCTGCAAGTGTTGTAGTGTGCTGGCGACCACAGTAGGCGTTCCCGCTGCAGTGCGCGTGCCACGTTGTTAACGCGCCTGGGATAGGGAAATGCGTTGCACGGTAACTGACACTTGCCACCGCGATGTGCTCGCCGTGGCAAATAAAGCCGACGAAAATACACGAGCCATAGGAATGTACAAGGCACGTCAAAGCTTCTACAATAACATGTGTGCCACAGTCACTAATGCAACACACTGTCACCTTGCGTCTGCCATGAGAATCGCCACATCGGCCATGGCACCAAGTGTGCATGTGCATTGGCACTGCATATCCACGTGACTTTACTGAAAAAACCTAAGAGTATGAATCCTTGCAGTCACGAAAGCTTCAAATCTAGAACTGCATATCCATCTTGTGAGGTGCGTTAAGGTGGGTATTTAGTGCCAGTTTTTCAATTGTGATTGCATAAAGCAATCGTCATAATTACAACTGGCAGTCTAATGCCCGATTGCGGGTCGTGTGCCCTTTCAAATGTTTGAAGTAACGTGATGAGACACACCAGTATAAATACCGTTATATAAAAAATTATTGCTAACGCCTGCTCCACTCTTGCTCCCGCAGAGAGCGCCAGCTCAGCCAGCGAGCGCCCAGTGCGGAAACGCAGGAGAGCCGCACCAGCTGCACGGGCTCGTAGCTCTGACGAGGAGGAGGAGGAAGATGAGGAAAAGGCAGGTCAACGAGCCAAGCCTGCTGGGTCTCGGCAGCGGCGGGCATCGGGTGCTGGCGGTAGTGCACAGCGACGTCAAAAACGGCCGTCGAGCGCCCGTGCCCCAGTCCGCACGCCCAAGCGCAAACGCGCTGCTCGGAGCGGCCGGACCACGACTGGCGGTGCCGGCAGCAGCAGCGAGGAGCACAAGGAGGGCAGTGGTGGCGGTGGCGGCAGCGGCGAGAGTGGAGAAGATGCGGACGAGGCGGCGATAGCGGCAGGAAAAGCGCAGCGTGCGCGGGACGCCCGGCCCAGGAGGCCCCGGCGGGCAGCAGCCGCTCGTGGCACAAAGGCGGCGGCGGCGGCGGCGGCAGCGGCGGCGGCCTGCGTCTCCTCCGGGGAGGGCGAGGGGGCGCCACCGCCCCCCGCAAGGGCCTCGCGGCGCGCGGGCGCTACCAAGGAGGGCGGAGGCGGCGGTGACGACGACGAGGATGTGGCGGACGACCTCCTCGGGGTAGAGGATCTGGTGGACTATGTGACGGGAGAGTAGTGTAACGGCGGCGCGTTTTAATAACTGAAGAGAAATAGACAAAAACGAAGGTGGTGGTGATGATGATGATGTCGATTTAGCTGTGATCACCGGGTCTTTGAGCAGCTGGGGCTGGCTTTGCCGAGCTCTTCTTAGTTTTTCTATTCATACTCCGACGTGTGATATTTGATCAGTTTTATTTCCTATTCGCCGACTTAGCCCTGTACAAAATTTGCTAAATTCCTGTAGGCGTGAAGTCATGAATAGGTCCTGTACACATGCCCGCATAAAGCTCCCAAATAGTCCCTTTCTGATCAGGAGCCTTTTAATCGTATAGGTAGTTGCTAGTTTTCGCAGAATGAACGACCACGTGGCTTTTAAAAAGTCCCGCCGGTAAGTCATGATATGTACATGCGGTGTTGTGCATGTGTAAGCCTCGAAATTATCTGCTGAGTGGTGTTTGTGCACCGCTGAAAATGGATTGGTGTTGTGGTGAGATGATGCTTATAAGACACGTGGTTGTGCGTCTGGTGTGTACATATAAACCTGGCCCTCTGCACTGCTATGTGTTGCTGATTACAACTTTTTTTACTTTTGCAGAATTACAGAGCAGATTTGGAACGATTGTTTTTAACCGTTTGTGCTTAACTTTGCAGAGGTCGTGCAAAGAGAGCAAATTCTATTTGTGGGCAAAGTAATTCAGATGGAACGGCTATCGGAAGTGATAAAAATTGGACAGTGTGGTCTCATAGCATGGTGTTTGAGTGAACTGTTCTGTTTTAATGTGCTCTACTTTGTGTAACTTTGCATACGTGAAAACGCTAGGATGTCCAAATGACGGAGTTGTGTTTCCCACTTCCAGGGAAACAGGTGAAGCGTTCGCCAGATGCTGTGGCTGGTGTACAGAGGTGCATGGGACCGTGAGATGAAAAAGAGCTCCTTGCAGGACACATTGCTCCCCCCACTGTCCATTGAGACAAAACCTGTGTGTGTGTGAAACCGAAAAGTTATTAGCGTTATTCATAGTTGCATTCATACTCATAAGCAGTTTTGAGAAGAAACGTGGAAAATATAAAAAAACTTATATGTAACAACTTAGCCTAAAACTTTTTGAAGTTAAGTGCGACACTTATCCAAAGGTGGTCAGATGAAACAAAGTGTTGACTTATTTGGACTCTATTGAACAGTGGTGGTTAAAAGTCCACCATACAGGTGTTTAAAATCCAAGTTGTCAACTTTTTTCATTGTTTATTTTTTGAAAGATTTAATTTGGTTTTTTCTCATCGTTTTTTATCTGCACGCTTGTAGAGCAGAATCGCTTACAAATTGTTTTCTGTCACTGACGACTGCTTAAGTTGCAAATTAAAGCTTTTTACAGTAAAACGAAACAGTATGCCTTTAAGTAGTCACATGAACCACAGCTAGTGTCCTGTGTTATTACTGTATTGTAGCAACGATGTATTTATAACGGTGTCGCGTTATGATAGTAGCGATGCTGTGATGTCGGTATTCACGTGTCAACCCCTATGGATAATTCTTTTATATATCCGTTTTAAATGTCCTCATGGAACATAATGAGTTACACTGGCTGTGTCCTTTTGCGTGGTAGTAGCATCACCCCCCGCACTGCAAATAAAAACAGTCGTCAGCATTTTGCTTGCTTGATCCTGCCTCTTTGCCTGTGTTGTGTGGTTTGCGTTCACTTCAGCTGTGTTTTTTTTGTTCTAACTTCCCCCAGTAGTTTAAGGGCTGATGCATGTGTTGGCAAATGTGGCTTTTCCTATTTTGTTTTATTAAAACGGGCCAATGATTTCCCACAATTTTTAAAAGTTTCTTTGACATGGCAGTGGGGCGGAGTGGTGATGCAGGGGTTTGTGTCCTGCACTATGAACCCGACAACTTGAGTTTTGTTCCTGATTAACTGGTTCTGCACCCACCCCCTGCCCCCCTCTCCAAAAACCTGCACTGACCAGCCAGGTGAAGTAAGGTCAAACGACTAACAATGTGGAGGCCTTCATCCAGCAGTGGATTGAGTTAAATTGGTGACTAAGAGAAATAGGAAATGTAAAGAAAATTATCCTAATAAGCAGATGGCTGCCAATTGAGGTTGCCTTTTTTCAGTAAGGTTGGCATGACTTTTATACAAAACATAATTATTCGTACAATTCAAGTATTTTACATTTGGAACAATATGAGCACATCCGTGATGAAAATTGCCCATGTAACTGTCTTCAAAGCCCTTTTGAAAAATAGCCAGGTGATTTCCCAGTGATTTTCTTAAATCAAACCTATGTTTACTCCAAATTATGTTCCTTATTTGGGCATCGCTCAACTGCTAATCATAACCTATTCTCATCAGCTAGGTGGTTGTGGTCGTGTAAGCCAATACACCATGGCCTCCAGAACATTGGTGGAACACGTGGTATATCGACTGCTGGATGAGGGCAGCCAGGTGTCAAAAAGTTCGTGGGGTTGATTGAACCAAACTTCACATTTCACCATGCTGGTCAGTGGGTTAGTGAAGGTAAGCACTACAATTGATTTTGCTGCACTACCCAAAACGGTGCCCTGCAACTTATAACACCTGCTATGGACGTTGGTTGCCCTTGGAACGACCCAGAACCCATTTCTGCTTAACTTCAGACCTGATGGTGAGATCAGATGCACTGCGGGTAATTTAGTCATACGGACCCATTATGTATAAATTGTGTTTCCTATAAAATAATAAACCAATAAGTTGTAAGTCTATGTCCCATTCCGGGGTAACTCAATCAAACCATCCCCAGAGTAACTGTATTGCCATTCACATGCTGGTGGTATCACCATAGTTGGCCATGATGTCCGGTAAGTCAGTGGTGGTTCTATGGATAGACGAGACCTGGCCAAAAGAACATGGAATTTCCACCCATCTATACCGTATTAGGTTTATTACAAGTACAATATGTAATTTACGAAACGTGACAATTTAGTACAGTACGTCCTCGGCAGAACACATTGAGATGGAATTGGCCAAACATCCCAATGCAGAACCCACTCATGCGTTCCTGGATGACTTAATAACATTCATATTAAGTCGATATAAAGTATAAACAAACAAAAAATATATGCAAATACCTCTCCATATTTTGTAACTTTTGTTGATCAGGGAGAAAATATCCCGCCCCTCCCTAAGATGCAGTGATGGCCTCGTGTTGCTGAGTCGTATACAATTAAGTCGCGGGCTGTGTTTCAGCCCACCGGCTGAGATAGCTACCGGCCATGTGAAATTAAATTAACTCCGGAGGTCGTGGGTTCGATTCCGACCGCTGACGCCTGCTGCTGTGTATTTGGAGTTTGCATGTTTTCCTTTCCCAGTGGTCGTGCGAATTTTTCTCCGGGTCCTCAACATTTAGAATCAACGTGCATTGTATTAGTATTTGGGCTGCAATACATTTACACGTGACGATAAGCCACTTCGTTGAGCTATTATTGGGGCCAGGTCGCTTCTGAAAAATAACCTAAGAGCTCCATTGGCCTTACCTGATAAAATATAAAAACAGGCAACTTCACTAAGCATTTTTCGTTCCTGCATTAAGACTCATCTTTATTCAATAGCGTATGCCTCTACTACTTCCTTTCCTCGTCCTTAAAACATTCGCCATCCCCTTCCAAATCTCGCCAGCCCTCCCTTTCCCTATCATCACCTTCCCTTACCATCCCTTCCCCTCTCCAACACTTAAACCCCGACCCTTTTACCCCAATCAGACAATATGAATGTACCATTTATATTTCGATTTAAGCTTTCGCGACTGCATTTATAAGTCTTTATGAAATCGCTATGTATATTAAAAAAAAGAAATCCTAACTAAGGGGCCGTCCATAAATGACGTCACGCATTTTTGTACGATTTTTGACCCCCCCCCATTCATCACACGGCGTCACAAAAAGTCAGACCCCCCCTCAAATATGACGTCACAAAGCTCTGCCCCCCCCTTCCTCCAAATAAAACATGCTTCAAATCGCTTTAAACTATTGTCATTGTAGTGCGTATTTAATGTGGCGCTGCACTCTGATGTTGTAGGAGAAAACATTTATTAAAAAGTCTATTTAATTAAGTAGAACGCGTTGTCTATATTTATTTAAAGTTGCGCATTTTGATGTGACGTCACATTTCTCACCCCCCCCCCTCGTCACAAATGTCTGACCCCCCCCCCCCCAGGTGCGTGACGTCATTTATGGACGGCCCCTAAGCCGCCGAACGAATAAAACAAAGTAAACCCGCCGACGTAAAATGGAGCAGGGGCCGATAGGAGGCACAGCCCCGCCCCCACGTGGTCCCCCCGCCCCCACGCGGCCCCCCCCCCACGTGGCGCCCCGCCCCTACGTGGTCACCCCGCCCCCACCCCCCCACGTGGTCCCCCGCCCTCACGAGGCCCCTCATCCCCACATGGTCACCCCGCCTCCACCCGCCCCCACGTGGTCCCCCTCCCCCACCCGCCCCCACGTGGCCCCTCATCCCCACGTGGTCACCCCGCCCCCACCCGCCCCCACGTGGTCCCCCTCCCCCACATGGTCACCCCGCCTCCACCCGCCCCCACGTGGTCACCCCGCCCCCACCCGCCCCCACGTGGCCTCCCTCCCCCACGAGCCCCCCGCCCCCACGTGGTCCCCCTCCCCCACGCCCCCCACGTGCACAGTTCCGGGTTGAACCCCAAGAATCCCGACCACGTGGGCGTGACGCGTGCGGCCTCGCTAGTTCCGGCGGCTTTGGCGCTAAAACTCCGTCGTTGTTGTTGCCCCTCTCGGCATTTAAACCTCGATTTTAAACACGACCCGACCCCCTCTCACGCAATTACAACAACCGCTGTTCTTTTAGGTCGCCGCTAAACAATCCTATTGACGCCCAAGAGCGATTGCAATTTCTCAGCTCCACGTGTATTCACTTTTTATTATTTCGTCGCCGAGTTAACGCGCGATTCGCCGCTGCTGCTGTCTTCAAAGTGCGAATTGTTGAGTTTCCTCGGTAACGAACGCGATAGTTGCTCACTCGTGCGATGGTGCTCATGCTGAGCGAGGTGGCTCTGCCGGACGACGGCGTGAAGCACCAGGAATCGGCGATGTCGCTGTTCGTGAACGGAGAAGACGCGGGCAGCGGCGTCTTGTGCGTGGCCGAGAGGTACGGGGTGATCCTGGTGATGGCGAATCTGTGATGGTGATGATGGTGAATCTGTGATTGTGGTGGTGAATCTGTGATTGTGATTATCCTGGTGATGGTGAATCTGTGATTGTGATGGTGGTGATGATGAATCTGTGATTGTGATTATCCTGGTGATGGTGAATCTGTGATTGTGATGGTGGTGATGATGAATCTGTGATTGTGGTGATGGTGAATCTGTGATTGTGATGGTGGATCTGTGATTGTGATGATTAATCTGTGATTGTGATGATGAATTTGTGATTGTGATGGTGAATCTGTGATGGTGGTGATGGTGAATCTGTGATGGTGGTGATGGTGAATCTGTGATTGTGGTGATGGCGAATCTATGATTGTGGTGATGGTGAATCTGTGCTTGTGATGATTGTGAGTCTGTGATTGTGGTGATTGTGAATCTGTGATTGTGATGATGGTGAATCTGTGATTGTGATAGTTGTGATGATGGTGGTGGTGAGTAGCGGATTTGCGAGCTGCGCTACGAACCCCGCGAACCGAGTTCGGTTCCAGCTCGTGGCCATCACCACCAGTGACGATTATCTGAACCGGTCCTGGGCCACCTCCCCTAGGGTCGACTCGGCCTCAAATGAGTACCTGGTGCGGTGTGTAAACGTCGCCACTAGGGAGACAAAGGCGGCCGGGCGTGGTGCTGGCCACCCCACCCCACGTGTATCGTTCCGGCCTTCATAGGCGCTCGGTAACCGCACTTGCCCAAACAGTCTGTTGAGGCTATACGGGGGAGGGGGGATCTTTGTCTTTGGTGGTGATAATTATTGTGAATCGGTGATAATGGTGGTGGTCATAGTGGTTTTTTATTTGTAATGTTTATGTTGATAATGTTTATGTTGATAACTTCGCGGTGGCTACGAGATGTTAACTACCTCGCCTGGTGTACAGGATGTCGTGGGTTAGATCCCGACCCTGACGACTGCTGCTGCTGTATATTTTGAGTTTGCATGTCTCTCTCTCTCCGTGGCCGCGTGGATTTTTCTCGGGGTCCTCCGGTTTCTCTACACACTTTAGAATCAACAACGTGCGTTCAGAGTTTGGTTGCTATACATTTCCACATGATGAGCCACTTCGTTGAGCTATCATTTGTGGCCAGGTCGCTTCTGAAAAAGAGCCTCGGTAAAATAATTGATGTTAAGCATGATGTGCACATCTTGACCTGAAGAAGGCACAGACAAAAATACCACATCCTCTTATATGGAAGATGCATAACCCAGAATTTTGAGTCCATGGCTATCCAAAGAGTGTCTGTGTAATGGGGGTGGGGAGTGAGTTTAAAGTTACTGTTAGGGAGATGGTGGCACGCGGTGGGTCTCATTGCTGAGAACCTGGTTTCGAATCCGGGTGATGCCCGTAATTAAAGTGGCTTCTCAAGTCTTGCAAGGCGATGGTCACAGCCTGATCACCATTGACCGCACACAAACGTTACGTTTGGGTGTTCACTACACTTGTCTAAATTGCACCCGTGGGATTATTTTAGTTTCGTTGTACGGGAGATGAACACTTCCAGTAAAATGCGTGGTGGCGTCGTTGGGGATGGCTTTCTCTCGAGGTGGTGCACTGCTCACTACTCGCTGTGAGAGCTCTGAGTAAAAGTTCCTTTGAAAACTCTGGGATTTAAATGAGAAATTAGCTCTTCGTTGGACAGGGCTCTCCCATGCCTCCCCACCCTGCAGCAATTTACATGTGTATCCGGGTTAGCCGTGTAATCGAACCTGTAATATAATCGGTGGAGGCATCGATAATTATTTAAATAACAGGGTTGCTCAGCTGTAATGCCCAGCGCATGGGCACCCGAGATGGTCGTGTGAGGAGCGGTGGCGCAGTGGTTGGGTAGTGTATTGCCCTGCAAACAATACGCTACAATCCCTGTGACCTGGGTTGGATACCCGCTCACATCCAACATCACTGACGAATATCTGAACCGGTACTGGGCGTCTCTCCTAGGTCGACTCAGCCTTAAAACGAACACTTAGGGGGCCATCAATTTAGTAGGTACGCAAAAATCTGCCAAAACTTGACCACTGCACCCCTACACCCCTCCCTGTACGCATGCGTACTTTTTACCCCCCCCCCCCCCCCCCACTTGCGTACGTACGCTTGACGCACCCTCCCCCGAATCCTATATAACGATCAAAGATTAATAATATGAACGTGTTCAAACAAACAGATAGTCCACCGCCGGACTATCTAACTCATTTGAAGGCCAATGTAGACCCCCTCCATGCGTACGTTCTAAATGGATGGCCCCTAGTGTGGTTTGTTAAAAAGGACATCGCTGTTAAGACAAGGGTAGCCGCACCTCCTATTAGCACGGTTGGCTACGTGTGGTGCGAAAGAAGTTCTACATACATACATACATAGCCGGGCACGGCGCCGGCCACATCACCCCTCTTGGTGTCCCTGTCCGGCCTTCATGTAAAGGTGCTCGCTCGCAGCGAAGCTACGCTGCGTGGATTCTTTGTCTCTGTGCGTTGACGGTTTGCGTCGTTTCCACAGTCGGCTGGCATGGCGCGACGCTCAGGGCCACGGCGTGTCGGTGGAGTACCCGCGCGTGAGCCTCCACGCCGTGTCCCGTGACCCCAACACCTTCCCGCAGCACCACCTCTACGTGATGCTCAACGGCAAACTGCGCGGTGAGCGTGATGGCACGGGCAGTGGGGCTGCGTGCCCCCTCCACCTCTTGCTTTCCGGAATCGTCAAATCTTGTTTTTTTTGCGGAGTGGCCTTGCCTAGAGAGCAGGGAAAATAAACACAAAAATTAATGGAGAGATCGAACGGCTGGGCGACCACTGCATCACTGTCATCTGCAGGTCGCAGATAAGCAATGAATATTGAGCGAATAACAGCGTGTGTGCAAGAGTTTGTGTTTGGGGAGCGGTAGGGTAGTGGTTAGTGCGGTGCGCTACGAACCTGGCGACTACGAGTTAGATTCCCGCTCATGGCTAACGCTCGTCACTATAAATCCGAACCGATCCTGGGCCTCCCCTAGGTCGACTCAGTCGGTGCAGTGTATAAACATCGCCCCCGGGGAGACAGGTGTGGTGCTGGCCACTCACCCCCTCGTGTACCTGCCTGCTTTCATAGGTCCTCACTAACAGCACTTGCCCCAACAGTCTACTAAGGCTATACATGGGGGTCTTTGTCTTTGCGGCAAATGGACGGCAACCGCGCCGTGGAGCAACACGGCAGGAAAAGTTTGCCGCCAGGGCCGATATTATTAAATTGAGGTTGATTGTTTGTCATACATATATATTATTACACTTTTAGTTCGTCGTTAATCCAACATCGCTGTTCGGCGCTCTTGTCGCCCTGGCTCTCGTTTGCGAACGCAGCTGAGTGTGCTGCGGGCGACGGGGCGAAGGGCGACGACGAGGAGGAGGAAGACGACGACGATGATGACGACGACGACCCCATCACCGAGCTCCGCTTTGTCCCCAGAGACTCGTCCTCATGTACGTCCCGTGACCGCGTGGCGGTTTAGCTCTGTTAGTACGTTCAGTACCATGCCTGAGGTGCAGTACCACACCTGGGGGTCCGGTTATGGTCACAATGGTTCAACAGCAGCAACAACGGCATTATTTGCTGAAATTACAATTGCATTGTGATTGCTGTTCATTATAAATTACACAGTTGTGATCAATCCGTTAGGTACGCTGTCAATCTCTTGGCTATCGGTTGCCCTTAATCCGTTTGCGTTGTTATTAGACAGTAATGGCTCTTTGTTGTAAATGTAACTTAGGCTCTGGTGCTGGTTGAAGGCTGTGTTCGTTGTCCGAGTGACGGTGGTGGTGTTGGTGTCGACAGGGGTGGTATTGACACTGTTGGATGTAAATGTAACGTGTGGGGCGTTTCGTCCCATATTTAACAACAGTTTAACAATTTTACTTCTGTGATCTGACCCAGAAATCAATTATGCAGCATTGCTTGTGGTGATATTAAGGACTGTAGGTGATGGTGGTCTACCTAGAGAAGAGAGTGATGTGGTGCTGGTCCTCGTGTTAATTGTGGTGATGGTAATGACAGTGTTGATAGTGGTGGTCCTGACTGTTGTTGTTGAGGGCCTTGATGTGGATGGTGCTGATGATGATGTGAGCGGGGACATTGAGGGTGGTGTTGATGGTGTTGACGATGTTTCTACAGTGGAGGCGCTGTTCACCGCCATGTGTGAATGCCAAGCCCTCCATCCTGACCTCGACGAGGTTCTTTCAGAGGATGACATTTACGACGACAATGTTGGAGGTCTTAAATGCACTCACTAGCTCACTCACCCGTCCATCCATATACTTACTCTCTCACTTGCTCGGTCACACTCTCACTATCTCAACCACTCAAGAAGCCTAGTCACTCGCCCATCCATCTACTCACTTTCGCTTACTTAATTTCTTAACCGGTTACCTACCCACCCACCCACTCACCCACTTGCCCATCCATCCGCACCTCCAATTAGCACGGTTGACTATGCGGTGCAAAATAAGTTCTACAGACATACATACTCTCACTAAACTGCTCACTTATCCATTCACTTTCTCGCTCACCCACCCACTCGCTCACCCACCCACTCGCTCACCCACCCACTCGCTCGCCCACTCACTTGCTAACCCACTCACTTTGTGACTCAACGATCCACTCTCGTACACTCAAGAACCCACTCAATCACCCACCCATCCATTTGCTCACCCACTCACTCGCCCTCTTACCGACATCCAGCCAAGCAAGTGCTGCCAGTTGTGAACCCTGCTTTCTATGTTTGCGATTCTTTAACGATGTACAGCTCGTTGTATCGCGACTTGGGGATTGTAGAGTGGTGCAGCGGTAGCACATGTGCCTCGCAGCATAAAGAACCCGAGTTCGATTCCCAACACGGGTGCCTTTTCTTGCAGAGTTTGTACAATCTGCCACTGTACTGCATGGGTTTCCTCTGGGTTCTCGCATAGTAAAAAAAAAATCATTGCAACTGGTATTGGCCAAACTTCCCAATGCTGATAAATTACCGGCAAATCAGTTGGGATCAAACACAACAACAACATCGCCCCCTACTGCGAAAACTAGGTAACACCCTCCTGAAAGTGATTCCTGAGACTCTGTGAGGCTCTTCCAGGTAAACAATCTTAGCAGTACAAATAATAATAATAATACACCTATTTCCAACCTCTCTCTCTAACCGTGACCGATCGCCTCTCTCCGCTTGCCTTCGCTTGCGCCGCAGAGGGGGACACGGGCAACGGGGGGCGGCAGGGCTGGTATGGGGACCAGGAGGGGCTGGGGATGCTGACAAACACAGGCCGCGCCGCGCTGGCGCACCTCGACGGCCTCCTGGCCGACGCGTCGGGTCGGGCGCCGTCCTTCGGCATGGGCGGCGTGCGCGAACGCAACGGCACCGAGCCTGACGGTGAGAGACGGAGCCTCGCCAAGGGGACCCACCACTACCGCCGCCGTGGCAGCTGTCTGTGTGCGGCACAAGATCATCCCCCACCCCTTGGCGACCCCCACCCCCTGGCAACCCCCACCCCCTGGAAACTGTCGGCAACTTGTTGCAGAGATTCGCGGTTCACATCCGGCAGGCTGCCCTGGTTAATACTGCGGGTGTGTTAACGATAATACTTCGCTCACGGTGAACATAAAAAGAAATCCCCTGGCGTTTCAAAACAAGCGTGATGGTCCAATTTTACCAAATTTGAAAAATGACACCTGCAAATTATCCATAGTAATCGTCCTCCCTCTTCTAGCAGACACTTGCAGCTCAGGTGCTGAAGTCACCTTGTGCTGCACAGGGACAGCTCCCGCTGGGGGTGCCCTTTGAAGTGTTTTTTAAGATGAGACTCGATGTAATTCTCTCGTCGCGCTTGAGGTGCTCTTGCGACGCCCCAGCGTCTAGGGCCCTCTTTGTCAAAACCAAATCATTATGATTCCGTCTCTTCCCTTTGCATCCATCCATTTCAGTGCCTTGTTGTAGGGGGGGGGGACCCCTGTGGCAGCTGCCCCTAGTGTGGCAATCGGCCTGTTCTGGGGCGCTAGAGCCTGCCAGCAGGGGGTGATGTAGCCAGCTGGCCTTTCTCAATGAAGTGATTTGCACGACACCCGATTACGTTCCGCTCGTAATACGAGGTGATATAAATATGAAAATGTGCTCCACTAGCACTGCTTAATTGCAGCTTATCCGGAGCACTGGTTACATGTTTAATGCCTGGCGAGAGCTTAGACAGTTAATCTGTTCTATACTCTTTGGTTCTTTCGGTAAAGCCACGTAGAAAAATAATAATTAATTACTATTTAGGAATGATTATTTTTCTACGTGACTTTACCGAAAGAACCAAAGAGTGTGAATTCCTGCAGTCACGGAAGCTTCAAATCAAGTTCATTTGTTAAAAGTGGCAGCTTCCTCCAGTGGGCTGACGATCCTGCCTCAGTGGCAGGAGCCCCTCCCATGAGGTCTGTACGTGACATTAAGCTCAGCCCATCGCCTGCCATCCAGCGGCACATGTTTATTTCCCCCCCCCCCCCATCTATTTTCTTGCTGTCCGGTCGGGTCGAGCAAGCCAAATCGATGTTCGGTCGAGACAGCGATTAATTCGTGCGGAAATCTGGAGAGCCTGGCTCCACTTGCGTCGCGCGATTCCTTGTGACTGTGACGACTGGATGGGTGGAGTTGACGGAGCGTGCTTGTGTTCCCTCCCCTCCCCTCCCCCACCACCACCACCATGGTGCCCAGCAGATGGCATGGAAGTCGATGCAACATCACAGATCCCCCCGCACGGAGAGACCGGGCAATTCGACGACGCCGACGATGACGTCTAGAGGCGGTGAGTGCCGCCCCCGAGCCTCGGAGACAGCATCATTTCGATTTAAAGCTTTCGTGACCGCAGAGATTCATCTTCTTGGTTCTTTCGGTAAAGTCACGTAGAATGGAAATAATAAAATAATATAATAAAAATAAAACATAATAGAATAATTCTCACGACGTTTCGGCCACAATGCAATAGGACGGCTGCTTGCGTTGTTGCCGAAACGTCGTGAGAATTATTTTATTATGTTTTATTTTTATAATATTATTTTATTATTTCCATTCTACGTGACTTTACCGAAAGAACCAAGAAGACAGCATCATTGTCATCGTTGGCCATTGTCTATCCACTGTTGGATGAACGTCTCCGCATCTGATGGTCTGATGGGGTTCAGCGCAGGGTCCAGTGGATCATGGGAAAGTTGAAACAGCAAGGAGGCTCTTTTGTGGGGTTGGCAATTTTGTGTTGGAGTCTCTGGCTGTGTCCCGGGTTTCTCTCCCCAGTTTATTGGGGCTATGGGAACTTCCGCTTCATCTAAACCCAGTTCATAATCTAAACTTAACCCAGTTCATAATCTAAACTAAACCCAGTTCATAATCTAAACTAAACCCAGTTCATAATCTAAACTAAACCCAGTTCATAATCTAAACTAAACCCAGTTCATAATCTAAACTAAACCCAGTTCATAATCTAAACTAAACCCAGTTGCGCCACTTTGCGAGGCAGTGCTCCCTCTGTGCTTTGCTGCTCTTATTGTTCGAATATTCCCTCCAACAGATCAGTGGGGGTTGGGGGGGGGGCGTGTGAGGCGTGGCTCTCTTTCGTTACATTTGGTGGTGACCTGATCTCTCCATGCAGTGTCCATCGACATCGATGCTTATTTTGGTGCTTTGCCGTTGCCAGGTGGCTTTCAAGTCTCGGCTTCTGCCTGGCGATACTTGCACCACACGAACCGACCACGCCCCCCACTCCCCCCCCCATTCCCCCCCCCCATTCCCCCCCCCCCCGACTGGACATCCTCATGAGTCCCCGTGCCCGTCAGTTCTTCCACTACCGCCGTCTCGAGCCTCGCCACCGCTGAGCGTCGTCCCTCTGGCACGGGGGTTTCAAGTGAAGCGTCGCTGTCGTCCGTTCGCGGTTTCCGCGTGGGGGGGGGGGGGAATTTAAACTTTCGCTCATTCCCCGTCCTCCTACACCTTCACCGAAAGGCTCGTGCAAAAATGTTCTGGCCAGGATTTTTTTTTTTGCACTCGGCCAATCCGGGAAAGGCATCGTGCGTCGGTTGCGTTGTCGGGCAGCAACGTTGCGAAGTGGGCCGAGGATTTATCTCGCGCGGAGTAATGGTGGAGTAATGTACGCCGTCGACCGGTAGAACTGTGTGGTGTGTTTTTTTCAGACGTGTTCTTCTCGCGCTGTTTGATATTGTGGTTCGCCGGTTAAACAGCATTGGATTGCGAACGAGCGGTTAGCTGTGCGTGTATAACTTCTCTCGCACGGTACTAGCCAACCGTGATAATCGGAGACGTTTGTGCGAGTGCGCGTGTGCGTGTGCGTTAAAACCTTCCCTGCGAGTCCGTGCTCTTGCCCGCTGCGAACTTTTGCTCCCAGCCTCACTTTTGCTGTGAACCCCGACAGATGTCAATGTAAGTTTTTGTTGTTTCCTTACGAGGTTAATAAAGGGGTCTATTTTGTACGAGAGCCCGGGCGCTTTTGTCAGATTTTCACGAATGCTTGCGAAGATCAGCAGGAGGCACTGCAGCTGCGATGTTTACTCCATTTCGTGACGTGGGTGGGCGTGGTGGGGGTGTGGCTGGTGGGGGTGATAGTGGGTGTGTGGGTGTTGGGAATAGTGGTGGTAGTGTGGGTGATGGTGGTAGTGCGAGTGATGGCGGTCGTGGAGGTGGGCGGGCGGTAGTGTTATTGGCAGTGGGGGTAATGGTGGCAGTGGGGATAGTGGTGGTGGTGGTAGTAGTGGTGATAGTGGGAGTAGTGGGGGTGGTGGTGGTAGAGGTGGCTTTGGTGACAGTGGGAGGAGTGGGGGTAATGGGGGTGGTAGCAGGGCTAGTTGGTGGTGGTGGTCATGTTGTTTTGCTGAATGTAAACTGGACCCTGATGTTGTTGGGGGACATTGAACTTTGCCCCAGTGAAGTCTCCGCGCCACTCTAACTGGAGCGACGCCGCTGGGTGTTAGAGGGGGGGGGGGGTGCAGGGGGCGGTCGCTCAAAATTAAATTGATTCAAAACCGTACGCAAATACATTCCACAGGATCGAGATTAGCAGCGTGCCGATTACAGATTTGCACCCTGCGCTCTTCGTGCACGGCACGCGAACCCTGGTAAACTTCGCAGCATCGGCTTTTGGCTAACGATCGAACAAAGATGGTCACCGCATAGAGCGCTTTCAGATGCGCTTCTGCGGCCGTCTAGGACGTTCTTCCGACATTCGGAATCCACTGGAGCAGTGCACTTTTAAATCTAGATTGAAAACTAAATTCTTTAGAACTGCTTTTTGTCCTCAGTTTGTCCTTTCCCCCCCGCGCCTCCGATTATCACGGTTGGCTACGTATGGTGCGAAAAGTTCAACATCCATACCGAGGGCGGCACGCATTTTGTCACACCGATGCAGACTTGGCGTGTGGCAGCGTGCGAGGAATCTTGGGTAATGGCTGCGGAAAGCACACAAGCTGCAGGGTGGCAGCTCACCGGCTTGAGAAACGCCTCGGGTTATTGAACGATGGCACGGTGGTCGAAACTAACGCCTGTGGGCAGCCACAGAGAGGGAACGGTGCCCCGTGAGCACTTCCACCGTGGAGATGGAGCGATTAAATGAGTTCGTGTCCAGGTGCTTTGGTGAATTGTTGCACGGCAGGACTACCACGTGTTGGTGATGGTTCGGGGTTGCCTTCGTGCATCAGTGGATTGATCATGGCTGATGATGAATGTGTGAAGGGATCCTTGGTAATAACTCGCAAACGAAACACATCGAACCCGCACAGCGATGTGCACGAGCAGTTGCTGGCTGCATCTTTAACCTTTATTACCACCGTGTGCGCCCATCGATCCGACCGCGACGCGTGTGCCAACGCGCTTGCGTGTTGCGCAATTTTTTCACGAGTTGCCACGTACGGCATTTCAAAAGTGCAGTTTAATTAAAAAAGGTGGGGGGGGGCTGTACATTCTCACACTCCCGAGGAACATGCGGAAGGATGCTGCAAACTTCACGATGCCCCGACAACGCCGAGCGAAGTCGCAGCTCGCAGGAGGCCCTCTGATACTTGCCCGTGTAGTAAGTTAACAAGGTACAACGACGAGAGTCGTTCACGGTTTGATTACGAAAATAAGACCTCGTGCGTCGTCGCCGGATTTGCGTTAATCGCCGGACGCGTCACAGGTTGCGTGCGTCAAACAGCCCCCCCCACCCAGTGCGTTTCGTGGGGGTCGTGGCACCGAGTCTGGAGTTTGCTCGGTTACGCAAAGTCACGTGCGATTTGCTTGCAAAGCGCGTCGTGTGCTAATGAAAGCCCCCGAAGGAAACACGAGAACGTGGGCTCCCAGTAGTTTATGTGGAGTGCTGTTGCCAATAACGTCTGCCGAAACCCAGCGGCGTTTATTTAACAATGCTCACGCTTGCTGACGAGACCCAGGAGGTCCAGACCCGTCCAGAGTTTCATTGGTTACGCAAACGTGTGAGCTGAATGTTGAGCTTCTTTTGCACGCTACGCGGTGGCCGAACGTGCTAATCGGAGGTGCCAGGAAGGCCAACAAACTAAAAACATTCTGCTGAATATTGATCGAGGAAGCCAATAGTGTTTGGAACTAGAGCCTCTGTTTTATTTGTCCGTGGAGACACGTGACAGAGGTCTGCTCGTTGTATTTTGTCCTGCCAACTGTTGGGCCCACGTGGCAACCACTCATCGGTCAGCAGTCACTTTGTCACCTTTGATCCGGTCCGTGAGCTTTCGAAGCAGCTCGTTCTTAACCTGGGGTGCGTGGCCAGATTTTTTTAGAAGGTAAATAATCTAAACAAATTAAGCACCGGGCATGTACGTACAACTACTTTGTTTCATCAAACCCTCTATGTATTCATTAACATAATTTGTTTAACGATTGAGAATCAAAGGGGTGCATAGTTGCAGTAAAGGTTAAGGCCCACTGATTTAAAGGATGAGATTTCTTTCTCCCGAGAGAGTAACTTTGCCCTCGATAAGATTTGGGAGATATTTCGTCCTTTTGCCATCGGGGATCTTTTGGAAGTGAGGATTACTCTGAGAATTATTTTCACTTTTAAGTGAAGCAGTTTTTTTTTTAATCGGACACCAAAGATCATTAAGATTGCAGTCCGTGTTAATATGTACATCGTCCCATTGAATAAAAATCAAAATAGTTAAATTAGCACTTGTGTTAGCAAATTAATATTAAAACGTATGATTGTTGTAGCAGCTGCGATAAAAAAAAAGTTTGCCAAAAATGTTCATTTATTTTGCCGTGTGCTTGTGAATGGGGGGGGGGGGGGGGCAGGCTGCAGCATGGATACTGTGTAGGATACATTTTCGAATTTGCATGGAAACCGTCAGTGCCGTAACAAAACACACGGCTGTAATGTCCTGAATAGAGACGTTTCGGAAAGTAAGCCGCACCCTAAACTTGTGCGTGGTGTCAATACAGTTACACAAATCTGCTCTCGTACAGACGCACGCCGGATTATTAAGACACCGCTCCCAACGTTTGACTTAAAACACGTAATGCGGACAGTGTGATAACACAGAACATGAAACAAGTTAGAAGTCATTGGTCTTGCTTTAAGGCCTTGAACATCTGTAAGCCACACCAGCCAAGGCACAACTCCACGGCAACATAACATGGCAACGAAACGTTCAGTGAATTTATAATAAAAAAACACTGCGATGTGCTTGTAAACCATTTTCATAAGCGATGAAGGCACATTGACTGTCTCAGAACCGGCATTGGCATTGCGCTACAGAGATAAACATTACATTGAGCCCATTGCGCCGGTAACATTAGACCCCTTTAATCAAAACTGGTCGGCATGTGGCCGCATCTGCTGCACGAACGCCATTCTGATGACTGCAGCAGCATTTGATTCTTTGCATGGAAGGTCAACCTCTGTAGGGCCCTCCCATGACCCTTGAGGCTTTGCCACAATCCCCCTTGTGGCCCAACCGCTTACTCCTTAGGCCCCACTCCTTCCGGATTAGACCACGCCCCTTCCAAGTAAGCCCCGCCCCTTCCTGATTAGGCCCCACCCCCTTTTATTAGGCCCCGCCCTTCTGCTTTCGGCCCCGTGCCTTCCTCTCGTGGTGGGGACAGTTGAGGCTGATGCAGCTTCACGAAGACCACCATAACCGATCTTAGAGCAACAATCGAGTAATAATATAGTGTAGGGTCTACTTGGGTGGTGGTGGCGTGGGCTGTAGTGTTTGATCCTAACCGTTGTTGGGATCAAACACTGTCTCGCCAACTGAAATAATGGGCGCGAGACGGCGTTTGTGGCTGTGCACGCCTCTGATCCAGTGCCTCGTTTGCGGAGTGGGGCTGGTGGACCACGCAGAGATTTGTGAAACTCCCCAACTCCGCAGAGCTAAGAGGCGTCCAGGGGATGATGGTAGAACCAGAGTGGCTTTGTGAACCACTCGGAATCAGAATATTTATTCTGGAGGAATCCGATTAGCTATAAAGCTCTTTTTCACAGATGTCCAGTAGGTCACAGATGTCCCGTAGGTAGTGCCGGGTTTTCCCTAGGCATTCCTCGTTTTCTCCCACACGGAGCTAAACAGTCATTCGTAAAGAGCTGGCGAAATATCGCAATACAGGACTCTCTACGGAGAGTTGAGACTCGGTGAGTCTCAGCGAGGCTTTCTTGCGGGAATACACTTCATCAGTATCACCGTCATGTGTTGTGAATGACGATGGTAGGAAAGTTTTGTTTCCAACCTGATGTGTTTGATTGCAACCCAACCCACAACTCCCTAGGCCGACAGTCTCAACTGAAGCTGGGATCGAACCCCCCCCCCCCCCCCCTCGGCTCAATTAGAGGACGCACGCCTGACTAACCACGCACACGTTCCAAAATGTCGAAAGGTGGCGCGGGAGTGATCCATGCCCACCTTTGATCGGACGAATCGATGCGATTCAGTGTTGGCGAATCGATTCGAATATCGATGCATTTTTTTTCCTTAGCATGGCGAGCATGGCGTTGTGGTTGCGAGATGTTAACGGCCTCGCCTTGTATGCAGGAGGTTGTGGTTTTGATCCCGACCCTGACGCCTGTATATTCGGAGTGTGTGTGTTTCTCTCCCCATGGCCATGTGGATTTTTCTCCAGGTCCTCCGGTTTTCCCCTTTCACATTGAGAATGAACGTGCGTTCAGAGCATTTGGCTGCTATACATTCCCACGTGATAAGACACTTCGTTGAGCTATCATTTGTGATAGCCAGGTCGCTTGTGTGAAAGAGCTATACAGCTCAGTGGGGCTTTACCAGGTAAAATAAAAAGTGTCAGCTTTAAATAGCCGTGGCTGTGTAGCAGCCTATCGTGGTGGCAGTGGTCGCAAGTAACCCATTGGAATCTGATGCGCACAGACTTTGTGCGCGTATTGTGGAGCTGGCAATAATCGGGATGAATTGGTGCATCCCACAGAACGTTCCAGGGCAGCTGCTCACGACGCGTTCACAGTATGGATTGCGCGCGAGACGTCGCACGCCGATGCGAAGCAACGCGCAAAGCGATTTCGCGGCACGGCTTCAGTTCGTGTGACAGAGGAGTAAATAAACAAAAACAATAATAATTTGCAACGCGCGCCGTAACCCGCTCGCTCGCTGTCGCTGGGAGAAAGAGAAAGGACCTACCGGAAGCATGGGAAACCCACAGACAAGTGGGAAGGGCAGCCAGGGACGACGCCGACAGTTACCCAAGCTCTGCAGTTCTATCCTGGCACGTTTGTCCCACTCCGTGCAGGCCGACGCGTGCGCGACGTGGCCTTCTGAGCGCGTGATCGGGCGAGAGGTCACGAGTTCCGCTCGATAGACAACAGCGTAGGTTTGCTCTCTCTTTTGGAATAAAACGATTTTTGAGAGATTCTCACTGAGAAACTTTCTCGGGTTCATAAGAGCCCGTTTTTTTTTTCTTTCTCTCTCACAGTAGTACGAAGTAATGCCGCAGGTTAAAACGTGAGGCTCAAGTGAAACGCACAGCCCATCGTGAGCTGGCGTTAGATATCGCATGACATTTGTCAACATTACTCATTAATTTGAGGAATTGTGGCATTTTTACCCCCTAAAAATGTTACCCGTATAGTGTTGACCATCGGAGGATAAATTACATCGCTGGGCTGTGTGATTAATGAAGGAATCGATTGTAGATAATTTTTGGGTTCAATGTTACCCGGCTAATCGGAAAACGCGTACGATTTGTTGGAACGATCTCACCTCTATTGCCCACGTGTGCCGCTGGACGGGAGGTGGTGGGCGTTACCTCGCCGCACCATCGACGTCATCAGCCGCGTCACGCTGGGAGCGTGGCTTTCCTTCTATAGGGGGCGGGGGGAGGGGGGTTTCCTGCCTTCGGAAGATCACGATTCCAGTGGGGACGGCCACGATCTCTATAAAGGGCAGCGGGTCAAGGAGGCCCACGCGATTTAACCGGCTCAACCGACCGGTCGCCCCGGCTCTTGTAAATTAATCAAAGCCCCAACTTGACGTAATTTTGTGCACAGCGTGGGGCGGTGACTGTACCACGCCCCCGTGTTGTGCACCCTCCAGGCGTGCAGGCCGAGTCTGTTAACCACCGCAGTACTGTGCGACCGCTGCACACACCCTGGCGTGTGTCGCGTGTTCGGTCTTGGCGTGCGCGTTTCGACTGTCGTGTGCCCGAGTTGGGCAACCTAATCGGTTTTCTCGTCTCGTTTTCCTCGACGTAAGAGCGGAATTTGGCCGTTGCACACAATGCAGGCCGCTGTCATTCCTGGAATAAAAAAAACGACAACATCAGAATCAGCAACTGCGTCGGCAGCGGCAGTGTCATCGTCGTCGTGAAAATTGTGAACCGCCACTGCGCAATTTTGGAACTCACTTTCCCAGTGTTAAGCACATTCATCAGCATCCTCGTCAGCAGCAGCAACAACAGCGGGGTGAGCAGCAGCGTCGTAATTATCATCATCAGAAGCATAATTGTGATCAGCAGCAGTGTCATCATCATCATCATTGTGACTGCCTCTGCCCGGCTTCCATGCCGGTCGTGAGAACACCCCCCTCTCTCTCTCCTAAAGAGGTGGTGTGCTCCGAGATGGCCTCTATGATGTCATTCCCTTGGGTTACAACATGCCCGTAAAAAGTGGGGGGAGGGGGGCTGGCTTAAAATGCTTTTAAATAATTAAGCAGACAATAGATGAGCAAATAAAGTCTTCTTCATATGTCTGCCCCTCCACGTAACAAACATGAAAGGATTCGGGGGGCGGCATCACCCCATCCCCCCCCACCCCTTCTAGATCCGCCTCTGGCTGAAAAAGCTCTCAGCGGCCCGTGGAGCAAAACGTCGGACATGGTGCCGAACGCACGCGGTGGACGGAGAGAGATTTGTTCTCAAATCCGCGTGGTTGACGGAGAGTGCGGGGGGGGGGCAGCTGCGAGGAAAGGACGCCCCCCACTAAGGGGCGTTCTTGCCTACTGCACCCTCCCCCCTACCCCCCCAACTCGCGTTGTCAAATCGCCGGTCACGCGGTAACACCGACGGAGATGAGCGGCGTCCGTGCGTCGCGGCCGGCGCAGTCCGCACAGAGATCTGTGCGCGCAGCCGCTCGAGGCTACGGCTCCGTTGTGGAGGGGGGGGGGGGGGGAGCCTGAGCCCAGCAGTAGAGATAGACTGGCTCATGACGCTCAAAGGGCATCGGGAAAGGGTGCGTAACGCATGGGTCGATGGTCGCGAGGATAGTTCTTGTTGAAAGGCAACTTTAGGTGTGTGGTGGTACTTTTGTCACTGCGGCTAATGATGATGATGTTAATTATAATGATCTTGCTACTGCTGCTGATGATAGTGATTATGTCTGTATACGTGATGATGATAAGACAACGATGATAGCGGTCATCACGACAGTGATGATGTTGGTCACGGTGATGATCACGACGATGTTGCTGGTGACAATTGTGATGATCACACCGATCATGGTGGCGACGATGGTTGATGATGATGGTGTGGGTGACGCACCTATGAGTGGCGCGACTCCGTAGACCAGGGCATAGTCCAGGGTGGAGTGACCCGGGCAGCCCAGGGTGAACGTGGCAGCTAGCACAGGGTTAAACACGCCGCCTGTGATGGAGCCAGCTGCGAGCACAGAACGACCAACATCATCATCACCTGTCAATCATTGTCACCACCACTACCAAACATTGTAATCATCAACACCATCATCAGGTCAGGGTTAAACACAGACCTATCATGGAGCCAACTGTGTGCACAGAACAACCAACATCATCATCACCGTCATCATTGTGACCTGTCAATCACCAGACAACCGTCATCACCGATCGTGAACGTCATTCGCCAACACCCGTGCTCTGTGCACACAGCATCACCATCACGCATCGCAATCACTCATTAACCATCGCCCAACACTCATCACGATCACTCACCACCCACCACCGCCCATCGTCAATCGCCCATCACTGTGAAGGTCACCAAGAGCTCTCTGGAGCCACCACGTAAGACTCGCCCGATCTCGTCGCATCTCGGAAGCCAAGTGGCGATGAACGTGGCGAGTACTCGGATGGGTGACCACCACCAGGGCTTGCCCACGGGTGTTGTAGGCGCGGGGCTGCGCCGTATTAGACGCGGTGGGTTTTCTGCTCTGGTGGAAATTCCACGTTCCTTTCATGGCACGGTATCTAATATGAATGTATTATTTTAAAGGTCTACCCAGCCAGATGATGGTCGAACGATGGATCCATGGGTGCTTAAGTGCAAGCCCCTTGGATACGTGTCTGGGTTATCTCCGTGTCCTTCCCACACGAAGCCAAACTCTCACTAAAAACAAGTTCACCAAACATCCCATGATCATCGGTGGCGATATGTTAACGACCGCGCCTGGTATGCGGGAGGTCGTGGGTTTGATTCCGACCCTGACGCCTGCTGTATATTTGGAGTTTGCATGTTCTTCCCGTGGTCGCGTGGATTTTTCTCTGGGTCCTTATTTAGCTGCTATAAAATGTCCACTCGATTATAAACCACTTTGTTCTCATTTGTGGCCACGTCGCTTCTGAAAAAGAGCCGTATAGCTCAGTGGGCCTTACCTGGTAAAATAAAACTAAATAAATGGTTGAATCCTTTGCAACGTTGTGGACAATATTAAAAAATAATTAAGCAGGCATTCTGCCTCCTCATACCAGACCCTCGACGTGAAACATTTAAAGTATGTTTTTGTTTACGCGTGCCATCAGTCACACTGCCTTCTGGAAGTGCATAATTTCAGCAGCACAAGTTTAACACGAGAAAAAACTCTGGACCGGGTCCGGCATTCAGCGTCCTCATCAGCAGAGTCCAGCAAGCTTGCTTGAACCAATCACCAAAGTGTGTACACCTCCAGAAGGCCGTATGGCCGATGGGATGTGGCAACATTTCCAATGTGGCAAGGCCCTTCTTAAAATAATGTTTTGATCCTCAGCGAGGCATGATGATTATTAGCATTAATATTGATTGGTTTCAACATTATCATCAGTATTCTTGGTTCTTTCGGTAAAGTCACGTAGAAGGGAAGTAATAAAATAATAAAAATAAAACAATAATATTCTCACGACGTTTCGCCACTTTTTTCAAATGTTCCTTTCTGTGGTTTTCACACCTGATGTTGATTGCTTGTGGTGCAATCGAAACGTCGTGAGAATTTTATTGTTTTATTTCATTATTTCCCTTCTACGTGACTTTACCGAAAGAACCAAGTATATGAATCCCTGCAGTCACGAAAGCTTTAAATCGAAAATTATCATCAGTATTATTATTCACGCAATGCCCTCTCAGAGCCCCTACGTGGCGATGCTAAGGGTGCATGCTGGTGGCATCTTCGCCCACGTTGCGATCGGATGGCCGCACGTTATTTCTGGTCGGCACGGATTCCCGTGCCGGGCACAGATTCCCGTGCCGGGCACGTGTGGATGACGGGGATATTTGCGTGCGTGAACCCAGAGGTTGCGCCCGGCTTAAATTAACCGGCACGGCGAGGTGCCCTGTTTAGGCTCCTAGCCCTGGCGTCAGGGAGAAGCGCCGTTTAATTGAGATGGAGTCTCGCCAAAGGGAGGCTTGCGTGGTGGTGGTGTAGATGTTTGGCGCGCTGGACTTGCAATGCAAAGGTCGCAGGTAACATTCACTTTTTCGGTGTGGCGGTTCGTTGCGCCAGTTCCCACCCGCTAGGGTGAATGGGGGTACACCGCGGCGAGGTGATCGGGATACCACGTTCATTCGAGGATTTAGCTCGTTCACTCATTCGTTAGAGCATTCATTCACTCCGCCTTTCATTCACTGGTCCACTCATTCGCTCGAGTGTTCTTCCGTTCGCTCATTCGTTCATGCTTGCGTTCGTTCTTTCAATCGCTCGCTGTCCCGTCCGTCCGCGGTGTTCCCACGCCCCGCTTTGCACACGCGTAGACGGTGCCGGCCCACTCATTATTTTCCTAGATTCTTCATTCGCGCATTCATTCCCTCCCCCTTTCATTCACTCGAGCATCCGTTCGTTCTTTCAATCGCCCGCCCGCCCGCGGGGTTTCCCACCGGCGTAGACGATGGCTGTGACCGCTGCTGCGACGGCCGCCACGCGCGCCGTCGGCTGGAGGCGCGCGGTCGCTTGTGCCGCCGCCACGTGGAACGCGAGCGCGCACAGCGCCTCCACCACCGCGCCCAGCGGGAGCCCCGCGCGCAGCGGACTCGGGCAGAGCCACGCGACCCCCGGCGGCCGCTCCACGTAGACCCCGACGGCGAGGGCGTGAGCGCCCCCTAAGAGGCGCCACGCCGCCCCCGTGACGCGCAGTGCCAGCGCCGCGCCGCACACCTGGGAAGGAGGGGGGGTCCGGACAGAGTTTAGGAACAGGGAAGGTTCCGACCGCCGCACCTTCTGCTGTTCCAACGTGGGATCTTGAAGCGGCGTGACCAATGGTCAAACAACGCGATGTAGCAGGGCCCTCCTGAAAAGAGTCTCGAGACACAGCGAGGTTCTTCTGGGTAAACAAGCGGCGTTTGTTATCAATACTGTTTCTCTCCATCCGGTCCGCTCGCTCTCTCGCTCCGTGTTGTTACCGACCCCTATCCCCTCGGTGCGTAATAACGCGCTAGAGCTTCGGGTCTGTCTCCGCTTCTTTCCATCTCAGATCTCCATACCCCGAGCCATCTCCACACGTCTCTGCCACCACCTCTCTCTATATCTCAGTGATACCTCCTCTACACCGCCCCCCCTCCCTCCCAAGTCACACACGCGCGCAAAGACGCGCGCCATCGTCATTCGCGGACCTTCCGTGCGTAATAAAACACAATATGCATCGCCTCCTCCCCGCGTTAATCTCGCCTCTCCACCCATCTAAAAACCTCCCGTACCCTCTGCATCTCTGTATCCGCCACCTCTAAACCACCCTCCCACCTCCACCCGAGCCCCCGCACCTGCGCAAAGACGCGCGCCATCGCCGTGCGCGGTCCTTCCGTGCGTAAAAGCACGCGCTCGAGCGCGGAGCAGGGGCTGCACGTGGCGCCGGCTCCCGTGGCGCCGTGCGCCGCCGAGGTGACGAACACGAGCCCCAGGCCGAGCCATCGCGGAGCGGCGCCGCTGTCCGCGGCCAGCCGCTGCTCGAGGGCGCAGCAGCAGAGCTGCAGGGTGGCGGTAACCTCCAGCGCCGCGGGCAGGAGGGCGAGGGGCAGGGCGCGCCGTGCGCTCCAGCGCAGAGCCCAGCAGAGGCAGAGCGTGGCGCCGAGCGCGCACAGCGAGGCGCGCAGACTCACGGGCTCAAGGGTGGCCGCGGTCATTGCTGATGATGGAGGTGGTGGTGGTGATGGGGTGAAGAGGACGTGGTGGTGGTGGTTGTAATGATGTTATGTTGATGACGAAGATGTGACGATATTAGTGGCGAACGATGACACTGATGCTTGTAGCGATTGTGAGTATGATGCTGCTGCTGATGGTAACGATGCTGCTGGTGGTGATGCTGTATGCTGCTGATGATGATGCAGCTGCTGCTGTTTGGTCGATTCAGCTTAACTACGGGCGCAACTCGTATCCCCGTGCCGACGTGAATACGAGTCGCTGCAGAAGTTGAATGTGTGGGGCCACGGGTCTGACCCGAGGAACAGTCGCTGTTGACGCGAGTACACTGCGCATAGCTCTTCACACGTGCGGCGTCTCTACAGAGGGCACCCTATGAGCTAAGCCTGATGGGCTGTGTGAGCCCCGACACAGCCCGGTCCGACGTGCACGTGTGCGCTGTGTCTGTGTGCTGCCCGTATGATATGCCTGCGTGCTGCGTATGTTGTGTGTGCCGTGTATGTTTGCTCTGAGTGCTGTGCGAGTGGTGTGTGTGTGTGTACTGTGCGTGTGATGTGTCTGTGCTGTGCGTGTGGTGTGTGTGCTGTGCGTGTTATGTGTGTGTGTGCTGTGCGTGTTATGTGTGTGTGTGTGTGCTGTGCGTGTTATATGTGTTATGATGCGCGTGTGATGTGTGTGTGTGCTGTGCGTGTTATATGTGTTATGATGCGCGTGTGATGTGTGTGTGTGCTGTGCGTGTGATGTGTGTTATGATGCGCGTGTGTGTGCCACGTATCCACACACAGCGCAACACACGCGGTGAAGTCACTCCTTGTACTGCGGCCCGGGGTCGAGACTGCTTCTATAAATCACTGCCGTTGCGCCTCCTGCTACTGCTGCTACTGCTGCTTACCCCCCCCCCCACCTTCTTATTCGTGCCGCCGCTTCTGTGACCTGCTGCGACTGCTTGCCCCGTGTCCGGCCCCGCCTGCTGCGGGAGTCACGCAAACAGCAACAGCAGCAGCAGCAAGAAACAGCTGAGGCAAGCGAGTTTGCCCGGACGCTTGATGCAGGGAGCAGCGAACGAGGTCGGCAGCGAGAGTGGAATGAGACAGCAAACACACGCGGAGTCTCCACGTGGCCCTCTCTCCCCCCTCCCTCCAACCCGCCCCACTCACCTCCTCCTCATCAAACCTCGCCCTCTGCCGTCTCAGCTGCAGGGGGTGATGATGGAGATCTGTGATGTGGGCTGTGACTCGGCTGGAGCAGTGGTTCTCAGGTTGGTGGGCCCCGCCTTGGTAACCACCCAGGTCCCACCCTGGTTCCACCCCCGTCCCATCACGGTCACACCCTGGTTCCACCCTGGTCCCACCCTGGTACTACCCCGGTCCCATCACGGTCACACCCTGATTCCACCCCAGTACCACCCTGTGACCACCCCAGTACCACCCTGGTACCACCCTGGTTCCACCCCGGTCCACCCCGGTTCCACCACGGTCCCACCTTGTGACCACCCCCGTCCCATCACGGTCACACCCTGGTACCACCCCAGTACCACCCTGGTTCCACCCGGGTTCCACCCTGGTTCCACCCCGGTCCCACCCTGTGATCACCCCTGTACCACCCTGTGATCACCCCTGTACCACCGTGTGATCACCCCTGTGCTACCCCGGTACCATTCTGACAACCACCAAGTAGTCTACGACGGCTTCTCCAGGCGAGCCGCGGGGGCTGTGATGCCAAACGCAGCTTGATCCGGACAACCACGACACAGTGGGTTAAACCCTTTTGTGTCGGACATTGCGGTAATTAATATTTTCAGACTCTGTCGCCTCGACGGACCTGGTTTTCACCTGAGGACGGCTGCTTGCGTTGTGGCCGAAACGTCGTGAGAATAATTTTATTATGTTTTATTTTTATTAGTTTATTACTTCCCTTCTACGTGACTTTACCGAAAGAACCAAGAAGATGAATCCCTGCAGTCACGAAAGCTTTAAATCAAAATTTAATATTTCACTTGTGATGTTTAATGTATAAAAAATAATTTCGAAATGCCCTCCCCCCTGAAATAAAACCTGATATCTACGTGAATTAAATGAGTTTTATTTGCATGTAAATATATTTAATATATTTTCACGTTTTGGATATTTAAATATATATTTATATAGTTTTATATTTTTACATATAGTAGTATATATTTTCTGGTGTTCCGGTAATATGAATCGTTTGGTATCACTGCCCTTGAGAGAAAGAGAGGGAGGGTTTGTCAATGCGCAACTTTAAAAAAGTATAGAATTGTTATAACAACACAATTTCTTTTATTCCAACATCAGAGTGCAGCGCTACATTAAATACGCACTACAATGACAATAGTTTAAAGCGATTTGAAGCATGTTTTATTTTCAAAATTGAAATATAGTTTCGGGGGGGTGGAGGGCAGAGCTTTGTGACGTCATATTTGAGGGGGGGGGGGGTCTGACTTTGTGACGCCGTGTGACGAGGGGGGGGGTGGGTCAAAAATCGTCCAAAATTGCGTGACGTCATTTATGGACGGCCCCTCAACACATTACGCCAATAACGCTGCACTGAAGGGAAAGCCAATGTAGAATAGGCGACGTTTCGGGCAATGAGCCTTCATAGCAGAGCGCTATTAACAAAAGCCCCTCCTGGCAGAGCCCCGAAGCGAGGCCGCTTCCTATCCCCGAGCGGCCGACCCTTGGCCTCTTCCTCCACCCACGAGCTTCTCTAGCGGGCGTCAATGTCCAACGTTTCGGGGGGTGTCAGCGTCCAAGGGATGAGTGATCCCAGCAGCTGCTGCGTGATCTGGCAGAAGGAAGGAAGCGATGGCGAGGTGGGCTGGTCTAAATACGGCGTATGTCATCATCCATAATTGAGGTTTTGTTTGGGGTTAGATCGTGTAAGTATATAAATGTGTCGTTAAACCCGCCACCACCCGACACGGCCAACTAGTAAGGGTTGTCACGTAAATAGAACGTGCCAATTTGTCACTAGTCCAGTTAGACTTCTCCACAAGTCTGGCTGTCGCCTGATGAAGCTGGTTGTAATTACTGGCAAAACGTCCTAGGTAACGATGACCTATAGATAAGTTAGGATGGCCTATAGGTAAGATAAATATAAGCAGGTAATACCTTGCAATATCTGTCTCGACACATAATTAATCAATGCTCGTGAATTGCCAGATATGTACATGTAGGAGCCATCTGTGTGAGATGATTCCTAGGTCACGAGTTTTTTGTTTGGATTACGACTGCAGGTATTGTGGTCTATGCAAACATGACTCCTTGTAAAAAAAAGGTGTCAGTTTTGTTGCCAGATAAAAGGGTTAAAATAACAATTATCATATTTTTCTACTGGCAAATAAGGTTCCAATGGTGTAAATGCTTAACCCCGAGCTCTCATACTTTGATGGTGCATTGTCTTTGAGTTGTGCGCCTTTTGGCGTCATCTGGTCCAACACCATGTGAGACTAGGCTCTAAGGAAAGCTGTCTCGGGTGTGGACCAATCAACTTCAAGGACAGTGCATATCATTATAAGAGTTATGTTTTTTGTTTGCATTCCGACTGCAGGTATTGTGGTCTATGCAAACATGACTCCTTGTAAAAGAAGGTGTCAGTTTTGTTGCCAGATAAAAGGGTAAAAAAACAATTATCATATTTTTCTACTGGCAAATGAGATTCCAATGGTGTAAATGCTTACCCCGAGCTCTCATACTCTGATGGTGCATTGTCATTGAGTTGTGTGCCTTTTGGCGTCATCTGGTCCAACACCATGTGAGACTAGGCTCTAAGAAAAGCTGTCTCGGGTGTGGACCAATCAACTTCAAGGACCATGTGAGACTAGGCTCTAAGGAAAGCTGTCTCGGGTGTGGACCAATCAACTTCAAGGACCATGTGAGACTAGGCTCTAAGGAAAGCTGTCTCGGGTGTGGACCAATCAACTTCAAGGACCATGTGAGACTGGGCTCTAAGGAAAGCTGTCTCGGGTGTGGACCAATCAACTTCAAGGACAGTGCACATACATTATCAGAGTTATGTTTTTTGTTTGCATTCCGACTGCAGGTATTGTGGTCAATGCAAACATGACCCCTTGTAAAAAAGGTGTCAGTTTTGTTGCCAGATAAAAGGGTAAAAACAACAATTATCACGAGGACCTGTTTATATAATCCTACTGAGCAATGCGCGTGGGTTACCCTGTGGCGATGACGTCACTACACGTGTAGTCTGATGACGCAATCGGCCTTTGCGAGCGCGAAAAAATTACGTCATCGACCGCTTCGTTGAAATATGACGTTGCCGCAAAACAATGCCGTCATCGTTAACCAACGGTAAGGATAACGTGAGAGAATGACGTCACGTTTAACTTTAACGTTTTAAAGTTTTAAACGCATCACGTGTAAAGCGTGTGCTAAATACGTAGCATAGGAATAAAATACGGCGTGACGTCATCGCGAATGATAGCGTGTCCCTCCCCTCCCCCCGCATATGATGACGTCATCCGCAACGACGAAGCCATTGGCTCGTCACCCACAACTGCGATGACGTCACGCAAGGTACAGCAAGCGCGATGACGTCATTACCAATGTAACCGCCCCCTCCCAACGCTTTAAATGGCGCCCTCTGATTCGTCAGCGCCCGGAGCGTGACGTCACCGGAAGGAGCGGCAATGGCGGCGCGCGTGCGATTTAGAGGCCTAGCGGCGCGGGGCTTTTCGCGCTCATTTCTTCGGCGATAAGAAATACCTCGAGCCGTGTACTCGACTTTATTTACTTTTAAAATTAAATTAATAGTATCGTGCAACCTCGAATGTGCGCTGTTTAGAAGTAGATTCGTGATATATACAGTTAGTTTGTTTCCCTCCCATTGTTTTGTAGTTGGCCACACGTGTGTGCCCATTGGAACTTCATAGCGTGGTTGCTTAGTTTAGCCTTGTCATGTAAAGTTTACGTAAATAGTGTTAGATGTATAAAACAACAATTCCGAGCGTCCTCTCAAACGGGCGCGGGGTGGTGCTGTTGCTGTGTTTACAGCCGTCGCTGTCCATTCCACGTGCCGCTGACGAGGACGCCTTTACATCGACACAGCCGTGCTTTTAGTTGCCACAACACGGTAACGCTTTATCGCCCTAGGAGCGAGATGATAGGCGGCTTTCAATCCCCAATGGGGACTTGAACCGATAACCCGATTGCGTGGGTGGTGAAGTATGGTTATTGGCGGTGGTTACGTTCGGAATGGTGCAGTTGCTGGTACATGAACATCGCTCTAACCCCATGCGGTTTATTTACCTTATTAATTGGCTGTGGCGGGTTTAACGACACATTTACGTGATCTAACGCCATTAAACCTGTTATGGATGATATTAGTCGCGAAAGACTACGTGTAACTTTGTTTCTTCCTTGTGATGGGACTTTGCAGGATGAACGTTGAGATGTATAAGGGCACGGGGGTGAGCAATACGGTCTGAATTGGTTTGTAATAAGGCAGGGCACTGATACAGGGTTGACCGGTTTGCATTAATCGCTGCGATGCCTCCCATCGTATTTGCCAATCTGCCGCGTGGCTTTGTTAGAGGTCTGTGGCCCACTAAAGCTTTTGCGGAAAGATCGAAGGCAATGAGAAGAGGGATCTTTCAAGCGAGCGGGTCCTTTCCACGAGGTCTTTGCTACTTCCTGTAAACTTTTTCTCCCTCCAACCAGAAAAAATTATAGACAGACATATAAGCAGACGGATATCTTATATGTCTGTCTGCTTATATGTCTGTCTATAATTTTTTCTGGTTAGATTGTATGTCGCTATTTCATTATACCTGATGATGATTGCTTGTGTTGCAATCGAAACGTCGTATGTTATTATTTAATATTTTTTTCTTTATACGCGACTTTACCGAAAGAACCAAAGAATAATTCCTGCAGTCACGAAAGCTCCAAAGTTAAGATTTTTCTCCCTCTCCCCATTTTGGCTTTCCCGAGGATCGACCGTCGTGGTTTTGATGGCGATTCGTCTGGCCGCGTCTCATCGTCTTCATCATCACCGGCAGCAACTTTCCTTCTGTGGGCAAGAGGTACAAGTATAACCTGTAAAAACAAAGTTTTTCACTATAAAGCCTTTATTTGCGTGGCGGCTAGAGTCCTCTCGTCCTCTGGCTTGAGATGGCTGCCACCTATGGGTCAGATGATTGCATGTCACCATTAAGCAATTGGTAATTAAATATAATATTTTTGTCCTAAAAAGTGTAAAATTTTGGAAAAAAATTTCACGAACATTAATTGTCACGCACAACGAGTCTGTGTGCAAAATGTCAGCTCGATTGGATCACGGGAAGTGGGTTAAAAAACGACCGAAAGATTTTCACGGTCTTAAGCAAGCAAGCAAGTGAACTTAATATAAAGGATTTAAAAAGGAGGGACACGGGCGGTTTGGTACAACGTGCTCGCAGACACGGTGCACTCACTCCCCCTCCACGTGGACACACTTGCTATTTGAAGGCTTGCATGCGTGGTTTTTCATTGTGCGCTCTCCTAGTCTCGTTACAACCACGTTGTTGTGCCGTTGTAACGCCACGGGGTCGTCGTGGACTTTGTTGTAATTCGACGTTTATTAAAAAAAAATAGAGCGAACAAAATAATAGTGAAATTACAATAATTGGAAATGGGTGCTCTTGTTTAAATCGGGGGTACCGTTTTGTGCACGCTAATGTCACTAATTGAAGTACAGCAAATTCAACTTGAATGAGTAATCATCTGAACCTTTTAACTTGGGCTGATAATTGCTTTTAAGTGCTAAGTCCCGCAGTTGGGCTTTTAAATGCCACCACGGCTTGTCGGAAAGGCCAAACGTCGCGCATGGCGATGAATTGGATCGGCAACGTCGATATGTCCACCGCAATCTTAGATGAGACGGTGCGTTGTTTTTTCTAGTAGTTTAATGAATCCCTGAAACAAAAAAAACCCTGAAAAGGCCGATGATGAGCAAGTAAAAGGTCTGATCGCAGCCCCAATGCCGCCACGGGGTCTCCTCGGGCGCGCGGCTTTCACATCCCGGCCCTGCTGGAAGACACCCAGGGTCGGGGCAAGCCCGCGGCCCCATATCAAGGAGGCCGGGTGCTGGAACATAGACCTGGCTTCTGGGGGGGGGAGGTCAAGTGGGTCTCGGTGGCCCCCCAAATCCGAGCCGGCCTCGAGCGTAGTGCCGGCTCGTATGACCTCTTCCCACACACGGATCGCTTGCGGGGAGACCCCGGGTGGCAGCTGCATGACTTCAAGTTTTCAAGCTGAGGCCTTTTTTGGGAATCAACGTTGACATTCGCAAATACTGGGTTTCTGTTTTGGCCGAAAATAATTTTGTTTCTTTGAAGCGTATCGATTAAGATTGCTAGATGTGTATTTTTAGAAATCAAACAAGGTGCGCTGCTATAAATCCCATGTTTTAGTTGAATAATTATACTGTATTTAAAGTGCGTTGAATGAATTTTAATTGCGCTTTGCCAACCCACACTGACCAACGTGGTGAAGTATGGACCAGCAAACCCCATCGCCAATGACGTCGAGATGCGTTAATTCGTCGGCAGTGAATTAAATGATCTTCGATTAAAATTTTTATGGTTAGAACTCTAACAGCACGTGACTAGCAGTGGCTGTTGATACAAATCCAGTTTTGAAATCGTTAAATCATCGAATTTACTGTATATATCCATCCACATCCAAATTACATGTGTATTACATTGCCTAATGACCTTCCAGGCATGTTAGACAGAATCGTGTGTTTACGCACATGCTGAACCGGTTTTGACATTTTTAGGTCGCATCAGCAGTCGCAATCCAGAAGGCTCGTGTGTAATTTTGAAAAAAAACAGTGCTCGGTTTGGCTTCTCTGCCGTTCCCACAGATTTGTATCTGGCACTGAACCATGGGTTATACATTTACCTGTCGGTCTTCCATTCAAATTCCATTTGTGTTTGCTTTGAGTTGATAAGGAGAATACTGATTTAGATTTTGTGTAGGTAGGTGGTTATGAGTTTTAAGTGTTCAGGTTTGCGTAACATAGTGCATAAAACTGCCATTTATTGCCACACGTATCTGGTGGGGGGGGGGCAGTTCTCCGTTACTCGACTTTCATTAATCATTCTATAATCCTTTAAGATGAGCTACTGATACATCATGGAAACCCAGTTTTAACAACAAGGTTTAGTTTTGATGGCAAATATATATTTCGTGCATGTGCCATTGCGACAAATAATGCTTGCAAGGATGATGTGCTGTTGTTTAGAAGTTTATAATGCAGCGGCGTTTATTCTTGATGCAATTTCCATAAACATAATGTGATCTTAATAGTTGTGCGTGTTGCATGTGTCTTTCCCTCCTGTCAAACATATGCCGTGGAAGTCTTCCGATGCAAGAAAAGAAAGAAATGAAACAAGCAAGGACGTTGCATGTGGTGTAGCGAAGCCACCCTGGAAATGGGCTGGAGGATTTGCGTGCAATTGTGTTTTGTATGCAGAAAGACCACACTTTTTTTATTACAAACATTTACTCCTTGTTTAGTTTTAGTCTTTGTCTTAATTAATATCTGAATGATAAACATATGCAGCCGTTTTGTCAATACATTGTTGGATGAAGCCTCGACAATGGTGGGCATGCATTTGAGAAATGTTATTGGATTTTAATTTTCAACTTTTTTAATATTCCTGAAATATATTTTTTAGAGCCAGAATGTTTGTTTGCCAGTTTAGCTTTGGACTAAAAACAAGTATTAAAGTTTGCTTTAAAAAAAAAAGTACGAATTGCACGTGTTTCTTTGGTTTGTCTCAAGTTTTAATACAAAAAATAGTCAATTTGTCAATTCACTGTTGGATAAGGCTGGTGACAGGTTTGACTGACCATAATACTTAGTGCTCCATCATAGAGGTTTACGTGACAAACTTTCCGAAGTGGCTTTGGCAGGTTTGACAGCACGTTTACATTCGCGTGATCCTTGTGGATATTATTTGCCGCGGAAGCCTACGTGTTAATACTTCGTGCTGTTGGGTGGGTTGGTGAGGAGGGTGACCCACGACCGTGTAAAATAAATTTCACTATCACGGTTCATCTGCGGAGCTACTCGGGAGGTCGGCGGTGCGGCGAAATCCATTGTAGTTTGCTGAGCTGTGTAAGCCACGTCTGCTTGCTGACCAGCACATAATAAAGTTAAGTGGAAAAACAAACCGTGTGCCTGTACCGAATGAAAGCTGCTGAAATTAGGCACGCCTTGGGGGCCCGGTTGATTATTTAAGTGGAGAAAAGGGAAGGAAATGCATTTTCTGCTTCTGAAATGTATTTGGATTTATTATTGCAGTGTGTCGGCAGACAACGGATACTGTCTGCAGAATATTTTGGAAGGGCCCTGCATGGACATATCTATCTTTGACTTTCCCTCATGAGAGGAAACTCCCCACGCATTCTCGTGGGATAACTCCATGTTTACAATGATGTACTGCCATCTACTGATGCATTATAGCCAAGCAATTCATAACTTTTAAAGTCTATAATCTGCTGTTCTGATTGGCAGCCCATTGACTAACTACTCGTGTTTGAGGTCCGACTCGTGCTGCGGTGGTCATCGGGAGTTTAACCATGCTTCACGCTGGCCAGTGTGGTTGGTGAAGACTCACCCCAGGACTGGTCCAGATATCACTAGTCCAGCCGTGCTCGCTTCAAATGGATTTCAGGTGCACGCCACTGCCGTGTGCCACCTCCATGAATCGTTGCACGATCCACGGCCTTAATTCTATGGGCATGTCAACCCATTACCGCATGAAGGTCTTACCCACATTTTGGTTATGGAGGGAGCGGTGGGGCAGTGGTTGTCAAACTCAAGTTTTGTGACCAGCGATGCATTCCTGGCCTTGGATACATGCCACTGGTGGTGCGTGATATCTGAGCTGGTTTACATCGCTCGCTTCAAGGACCCCACGCTGACCAGTAGGTGAATTGCTGCGAAATGAACCGACGACCTTAAATTTAAAATACGATATAACAAACACAATGTTGTTGAAATGTGGAGGAGTTCCCCCAAAAACCACCCCTCCAAAATGTTGGCGTGCTGCGGCGTGCGTTGTGTTACAAGGCAGCGCTAATGATGGTAGTGGGTACGTTACGCTGGGCTGTGCTTGTACCCGACTGCCAGCACGTTCCTTTAATTTTAAAACGCGTTCAAGAAGTCACGCTCTGGTCGGCTCGCTCGCTAATCCAGCGACCTCATTTCAGTTCCTGACCAAAGTACTGTACTCGACTCACAATCTGAAGGTTCCTAATCTCAAAGCCCCAGCCCATCGCCATCTCGTGGTCATTGACGTGATCAGCACCGTTGAAATGCAGCAGTTGTCCATGCAGAGGCTGTTTAAGGCCGATGTAGAGTTAATGCAACATTTGTTCAATGTAGGGCCGTGGATATTTGAATTGCTAGCCATCTACCCTTGGCTCTGCGTGGGCCTCCCAACAGTTTAGCGCAGTGGTTCTTCTTAACCCCTGGGGGTGCGAGATGCCTTTTCTGGGGGTGCGAAACATTCCAGATGTTTTTTTAAAGAAGGTAAATAATCGAAAACACGAATTAAGCACGCGCACGTCAGTACAACTACTTTATATTCTTGGTTCTTTCGGTAAAGTCACGTAGAAGGGAAATAATAAAATAAAAAAATGTTTATTTTATATTTTTCTTATTTTATTATTTCCCTTCTACGTGACTTTACCGAAATAACCAAGAATATGAATCCCTGCAGTCACGAAAGCTTTAAATCAAAATTTGCAACTACTTTGTTTCATCAAACCGATGTATTTATTCACGTGCATTTTTTTTACGCTTGAGACTCAAAGGGGTGCAAGCTCCAGTGAAAGTAAAGAGCCACCACCGGTTTAACGCAAACAGCAGTGCTTCTCTTGAGCGTGGAGACGCGTCTCGTCCTCCACCTATGTTAGCAAAGATCAAAACAATGCTCGCCATTCGCCTCTGCTTCGGAAAGGTGCCCCTTGCATAGCTGACGGTGAAATATCGAGTGCATGCCCAGCAGACGAAGCAAGCAAGCCCTGCTCGGCCTGCTCGCTGGTTATCCGGGATTAAAAGCCACGCGGGATTCTGCCACATTATCTTGATTACATTCTTCCACGTTGAGCTCCGTTGACGTGAGAGATTGGGCGCTACAAGGAAGCCCTTGCCTCGCCTTTTGTTTCCCTTCGAGTGCCTTTTTTAATCGGGTTACAGCCCGGAATCTGTACGCTGTGTCGGCGTGTGTGTGTGTGTGGCACAGTAGGGGGCACAGATGGTGCATGGGCCAGTCATCGCAGTCGTCCCATGGAATCTGGGTCTGCCCCGTGACCTGCCGGCGGGCGGTCGACACTTCACGTGGCCTCAACGTGCACTTAGCCTGGCACAAGCATCGTGGTGATGTCACCGCCACTTATTGGTTGTTGTTGTTGTGTGACGGGGAGCGGTCGTGCAGCGGTAAGCGTGCCGCGCTACGAATCTGGCGACGCGTATTCGATTCCCGTTCACGGCCAACACTCGTGACAATTCAGCTTAACACGCTGGAGGCATTCGCGACTAATATCATCCATAATACAGGTTTTTGTGGGGGGGGGTTAGATCGCGTAAATATAAACGTGTCGTTAAACCCGCCACCACCCGACGCAGCCAATTAGTAAGGTTTGTCACGTGAACAGAACGTGGCCAATTTGTCACTAGTCCAGCACACCGGTGTGTTGGAGAGCAACATTTACAATCTGAGTACGAAGTTTCGCCAGCAACTTACAACTAGCGGTTGTGGTTTTGCTCTCCAACACACCGGTGCGCTGCACTAGTGACGAATTGGCACGTTCTGTTTACGTGACAAACCTTACTAATTGGCTGTGTCGGGTGGTGGCGGGTTTGACGACACAACATTTACGCTGATCTAACCCCAATCAAAAACCCTGTATTATGGACCAGTGACAATTATCTGAACCGGCCCTGGGCTTCCCCTAGATCGACTCAGCGTCAAATGAGTACGTGGTTCGGTGTGTAAACATTGCCACCAGGGAGAGGATGGGCGGTGGTCGTGTCTGGTGCTGGCCCCCTCCCCCCCTCACGTTCTGTGCCGGCCTCCATAGGTGCTTGCTAACGGCACTTGCCCCTACAGTCTTTGCGTGTATACCACAATACTGTTGAAATATTTACCAATAGAATCGGCTAAACATCCCAATGTAGGACGCTATTGAAACTGGAGCCTCGGGACTCGTCGATGCTGTTTGACTATATCATTACCAGCCACAATCTCTCCGCTGCTGGATGAAGGCTCTCCTAAGCCATTGGCAACTGTCACGGTCTTGTGATTGCAACAGTCCATCCGGTCTGCAGATGGGATTATTTGTATCGCTCCAAGGTGGGACATCTTTATTGGCGCATTCCCTCCTTTGGCTGTCACTGACATTCGTCTCGATGACGCCATCCGGCAACACGTCCTGCCCAAGACCCTTAAAGCAGTCAACACGATTTTAAATTTCGATTTAAAGCTTTCGTGACTGCAGGGATTCATCTTCTTGGTTCTTTCGGTAAAGTCACGTAGAAGGGAAATAATAAAATAATAAAAATAAAACATAATAAAATACAATTCTCACGACGTTTCGGCCTCAACGCAGAACAACGAAAACAGGTCTGTCGGAAAGACAGCGTCTGAATTCAGACGCTGTCTTTCCGACAGACCTGTTCTTCACCTGAGGACGGCTGCTTGTGTTGTGGCCGAAACGTCGTGAGAAGTGTATTTTATTATTTTGTATTATTTTATTATTTCCCTTCTACGTGACTTTACCGAAAGAACCAAGAAGATGAGTCAACACGATGTCGATGCTGTTCTCCGGTGAGACTGTTCCCATACATAGGAATGTGGAGTTTCAGAACCGTCAACGGACCGCCGCCACCACGGTGTTTGCGTGAAGCTCGGTGCACTTTGAGGCCACGTGGATCGGTGACGCTTTGTCAACGGGTCACGGCAGAGGCCCAGGGGTTATAGGTTATCTGGCGAGGATGACTGGCAGATGAACCAACCGCACCCCCTCCCCCAACTTGTATCTGCATGGCACTCCGCTTTCTGTGAACGTCACTCCGTTTTACATTGCTGGAGGGCAGCTGCTGTCAGCTTCTCAATAGCCTATTTCACAAAACGCAATAACGCCAACTAAGATACACAAAACGCCCTCCCATACAGCCTTGTATAGTTGCCGTACAGCCTTGTAGAGTTATTCCACCCACTGGAGAGACATGCAAATTCCAAATATGCAGCAAGCGTCGGAATCGAACCCACGAACTCTGCTGAATACATGGCGATGTAGTTGCCATCTCGCAACACATTGGCAGATACTCGTTTAAGGATGAGTCTTCATCGAGGAGGGCTGGAACCGATTCACATATCGCTCGTCCATGATGTTAGTCGTGGCGATGAGTCGAGCTCAAGCCGCAGGTTTTGTTACGTAGTGTTGCTAGCCATTGTAACACATACACACGTGTTCAAGCGTACACGCGTGTGTGTTACGTAGAGCGGTAAGTGTAGCTGTTAGCGCGCTGGGCTACGAACTCGGTGACTCGAGTTCGACTCTCGCTCATGGCTAACACCAGTGACGATTATCTGAACCGATAATGGGCCTCTCCTAGGTCGACTCAGCATCAAATGAGTACCTTGTGCGGTGTGTAAAAACATTACCACTGGGGAGACAAAGGCGGTCGGGCGTGGTGCTGGCCATCCAACCCCCCCGTGTGCCGTGCCAGCCTTCATAGGTGCTCGCTAACAGCACTTGCCCCAACCGCCAGTTCAGGCTATACGGGGCAACTTTGTATTTTTACATAGACACACAGTCTGTGGCAACGTCTCCCGTTTTGTTTGTTGGAAACCACGCCCTGATAAGGCTTGACATTTTATGATTGATACATTATTATATTTTTTATTAAGTTTAAAATTCACACCGCCGTGCCAGCCTGCGCCTTTTTCAATCCTAGTAAATTGGCAAAACATTTATATGAACTTAAACTGGTGATAGGGCCGTAATAAGGGGTGATTATAATGTTCAATGACATGCAAATGCCGGCATCCAGGCATGCGTGTGCAGGTTGTTGAGATGTTACATAATGTAATAATACATATTGCATGGATCTTTTATCACGTAACAAAACAATAGCCCAGAATGATTTGTTTTTTCTCGAAACAATGTTTTCCAGAACCAGTTTTGACCTCATGAAGCTCAGTTTAACTCTTCAGCTTTCGTGACCTTTATTCTGGCAAATCGCCAGATGATGCATGGTTGTAATTACCAGCGAAACGTCGTACTACTCAAATTGTAAATGTTGTGGATTTACTCTCCAACACACACCGATGGGCTGATGTAGTAACTATTTGGCGTTTTGTTTACGTGACAAATCCCTCACTAATTGGCTGTGTCGGGTGGTGGAGAGTTTCGACACATTTATGCTTACGCGATCTAACCCGAAACCCTTAATTATCTCATGAAGCTCATTGGCAGAATGCGACTTGTTAAACAAATGCAGATGGTTAATATTGTACTGGTCCAAAGGCCCTATAGTAGTAATAATACAGTTTTTGTAGATTAGATCGCGTAAATATATAAATGTGTCGTTAAACCCGCCACCACCCGACACAACCAATTAGTAAGGTTTGTCACGTAAACAAAACATGCCAATTCGTTACGAGTACAGCACACGGGTGTGTTGGAGAGCAAAGCCACAACAGCTAGTTGCAATTACTGGCGAAACGTCGTACTCAGGATTGCCAGGGCATCTTTGCAATTGTGTGGAACCCACATTGTTGTCCGATGAGTTGCAGCGATTCCATGTGAGGTAGCCTGCCCACAATTGCCAGCTTCCCTCAGCAAGTTGCTTGTTGGGAGGTCATCCTTGCTCGCACTTTATCTGGTTTCAGGATCCAGACCGATCTGTGTCCCTTCTCAGCAGATGTCACATCGATCAGCCCACTCACAGAGGGTGGCGTTTTCCTCCATCCTTTGAAGTACTCCCCCACCTTGCTCCAAAATGTTATTTGGGGTGATGAATTCCCTCTCCCCCCCCCATCAACGCCTTACAGAAATGGTCAAGAAACCTGCAGACCTGACTTTGGGTCCTCTGTAGAGCAACCATAATTGGCAGAAGTCCATTTCTACTCAGCACCAGTGATGAAGATGCCAACCGCAGCTGCAAGTGATGATCAATATCCTCTTTCATCGTTTAATAGTTAGCTGAGACCAGGCTATTGTGGGTGTGAATGTGGATTTAGCTGGACCCTTTCCGTGTAAGAATGGCAGGCGCATCTTACAGTTATGAAGCTCATGGTAAGCGGACAGGTCAGCTGCTTGGTGGTTACCGCTGTCAGCACCTTGCTTTGGCCCGGTGTGCACTCAAGACGTGTGGATACGACTATCATGGCAACGCGTGGTGGTTATTACAAAGCCCACGGATTTCAAAGGGAGTAGTAGCCTCGGATCGTTATCATTGAGTTGATCTGGCCCACGCCTTTCAATTAAGCTCCTGTGCTCGTGTCATGACCCACCCGTTAACGCAGTGCTTCTTAACCATTGCTGCAGCCTTGGTTCTTAATCGTAAAAAAGTATAATGTTAATAAACACATAGGGGTTTGATTAAACAAACTAGTTGTACCTATGTGCCCGTGCTCAATTTGTGTGTCGAGGATTTACCTTCTAAAACAAGACCTGGCCACGTCTCGCACCCCCAGAAAGGGCACCTCGCACCCCCAGGGGGTGCAGCGTGCAGCACAAGTGAAGATGAGCCACGGTGCTAAGACGAATCTGTCTCAAGAGGCCATTTTCGTCAAATCTGGGAAAGGATGTCTGACTGGCATCTGACGCACACACACGTAGACATCATTGTACACACGCACACAAAAGACAAATACCACCCCGTATCGCCTTAACAGACTTGGGGCAAGTGCTGTTAGCGAGCACCTTTTGAAGGCCGGCAAGGCACACGTGGGGTGGGGGGGGGGGGAGGTGTGTGGCAAGCACCACGCCCGGCCGCCTTTGTCTCCCCAGTGGCGATGCCTTACACACCGTTCGAGGTACTCATTTAAGGCCGAGTCGACCTAGGGGAGGCCCAGGAACCGATTCAAATATTCGTAGGCTTCGTCGTAGTCGCAGCGCGCGGCCAAACTCTGCACCCGCCGCTCCCCGCAGACGAATCGCAAACTGCGCCAAACGCAGCCAGCCCACGAGTGCTGTTCGTGGGCTCCAAGTGTGTGGGGGGGGGGCATTGCCGTGGGCACTGCCTTTGTGGCTGTAAAATGTTCAGCGTTGCCGGCTCCGCGCCACGCGACTCGAATGAAATGGATGCCATCTCTTCAGACGAGCCTCGTGCGCGCAATCCCATGACTCCGTTTCAGGCGCTCCCTTTGTGGTGGGGTGGTGGCCGTGTGTGTGGTGGTCAGATCCGGCTTTGAAAAAGTTTCGCGTGTGGCAGGAAACGCACGCGGAGAGAGAAATTCCGCAGAAATAGGCCAGCGGGAGTAGCAGCCTACTTGCTGTACTGCTCCAGGCAGTGGGGGGACATTGTGGTTGCAATTTGCGAGTTTGTTGTTTAGGAAAGTAAAGTTTGAGCAGTTTATTGTCTCCCAATGCTGAATATTATAGGTTACTAAAAAGTCTGCAGAGGCGAGGCGCATTGAATTAACAAAACCCATTGTGTGTGTTGTAGTTTTAATAAACAACCACAATAACCATCACTGCTACCGCTACCACCGCCATCAACACCGCCATCATCATGTGTGTATGTTGGACTTCTTTCTTACCGTACGTAGCCTAACGTGCGAATCGGAGGTGCGGGGGAGGACGACATGAACACCAGAGCCATCATCACCACCACCACCACCACTCGTATAATATCCACCACAATCACCACCACCATCGTCACCAGTAATGATGCCGTCAATCGTGTACTGACATTTATTCAGAAATGCCTCGGTGAGAATCAAGACCTTTTCAGGAGGGTCCTGCATTGGGATGTTTGGCAGTTACATTTGAATAATAACAATAATTACAATGATGATTGTATGACACTACCAGCGATGTAATGTATCCAGGAGAGCATCGGTGAGTCTTAAGATGTTGTTCTGGGTGTCCCTTGTTGGGATGTTTGGTCATTTACATTCGCGAGTGTTTTATTCCTGGCAAAACCCGCCACGACAGCACAGAGACGCGACTCATTCGCTCCCGCAAAACAAACGCCGCGTTTTTACGAAAGCGGCCAGAAAGTCGAGAAGACCTTTATCGTAAAGCGTACAAACAAATGCGCAACCGCTCAAAGGCAAAGATGCCCCGTATAGCCTTAACAGACTGGGGGGCAAGTGCTGTTAACGAGCACCTATGAAGGCTGGCACGGCACACGAGGGGTGGGAGGGCCAACACCACGCCCGACCGCCTTTGTCTCCCCAGTGGCGACGTTTACACGCAGCACCAGGTACTCATTTGAGGCTGAGTCCGTCCTAGGGGAGGCCCATGAGCTGTTTAGATATTCGTCACTGGCGTTGGCCATGAGCCGGAGTCGAACTCGTGTCGCCGGGGTGGAGCGCAGCGCGCTAACCGCTACACCACCGCCCTCACTGAGTCGACACAAAGACAAAGATCCCCCGTATAGCCTTGACGGACTGTTGGGGCAAGTGCTGTTAGCGAGTAGCGCCTGTGAAAACCGACACGACCACTCACAACACACACAGGCAAAAGGGGGTTCGTGACCAACCGCAGCCGGCACAGTTACAACGCGGGGAAACTTTGAACCATGTGCAACTTTGGCTTAACAGATAGAGACATTATCTGGGCACACGAGGGCTTCCTGCGTGGCTTTATTCAGATGCGGGCTTAAGTCCTTACAAAGGCACCCACGTGGAAGGAAATGCATCACTTGCAGCACGCGGCCAGCCCTACGGACGCACTCGTGAGCGCGTCCCGAGGCCACGTGCCCTGTCGTGCCGCAGTCGTCGTCACGATGAGCGCAGCCTCTTTGTCGATACACGCCGCTGAATGAAGCCCGACACCGCGACGATTACGGGGTGGCTTGCTTCATGATACTCCACCACACTGGGCGGCGTGCGAGTTGGTGGGCAATGCGGGGGCGGCGGGCGGGGGGGGGGGCACGGGAGAATTGAAGTGGAATACAACAATGCACGTGACAGCATTGTCCTCTGCTAACGACAACGGAGGGGCTCTTCTGTCAATTTGCTGCTGGATGAACGCCTCCCCACGCTGTGTTGACTATGAGAGTTGTTGTTGTTGTTGTTATTTACCCATACGTAACCAGTGCCGGTTGGTGGATGCGGGGAGCAGAGACGTGGGGGCATAGAAGTGCGGCACAACAAATGCGGGTTTGCTGCCCTGCCCGCCGACTATCGGGCCCGTTCCACGCGTCCCAGTTACTTCCAACTAGGTGCTGACGCCAGGCGCCAGCCTGCTTAGCTTCCCAGGTCTGGCGATCAGGCGCATTCGGCCACCCTGTGGCGCGGTGGTCGGAACCGAGCATTCGTTCACATGCACACCCCCGGTCCGTGTGTCGACGTAGTTCATCATCATCATACATTTAGGGTCGATAAAGTGCTTACCATTGTGGGAAGGTATCGATGGTATGTAGAAACCAAATCTCCGCCATATGAATATGGAACTTCCACCAATGACTGATGATATTTGAGCGGCGATGCAGGCTTGAGTCGGGATAGTATTTGAATGGGAGACTGCCTGGGAATACCAAGTGCTCTACGCTTTGACTGTGAGATGTGGAGCATTGAGGCTTTTCCGGTAAAGGCCGTTATTATTAATGAATGCCAGGTAGGGGCTTTGGAAATTGAAAAGTCACAATTCAATATGAATCGTGCGGCGAGACGTGGCCCCGTGGCTCGGGGTCACAGCATTGAACCAACACCGTTCAGAACCTAAGTTCCAAGCCAGGTTCCAGCAATCCACGATGATGTTCTGAGCTCGGTAACTTCTAATTTAGCAATCTTTGGAAGAACGTAATCAACCAGGCTATGCGTTAATTGTGTGTTGACCGACCCTCTGTGTTGCATTGCATTACATTTCGAAATTTTTGCTAGGTTAGTTAATTTAGTGTGTCTCTCTCCCTGCCTCCTAATTTTTTCAAGCTTTCGTACCGTACCACTCATCGTGCTACTCATTGACATGCTAATTTCTCTAACCCCTCCCTCTCTCCCCGCCCCCCCTTTCTCTATTTAAGGCCTCGACACGGAGGCGTAGTTTCTCTTTGTGCCTATGTTTGTTCTCTCTCTCTCTATGTATCTCTGTGATATCTGTCTGCTTATATGTCTGTCTATATGTCTCTGGTTCTGTGTTTAATCTCTCTCTCAAATTTAGCATTCTCAGGAAGAACGTAATCAACCAGATAGGGTGTTGACTGTTATGTTATCCGACTCTCTGTTGTAGTACATTACATTTCTAAGTATACTAGATTTGTGTTTCTATTTAATTTATACCTGATTATGATTGCTTGTGTTGCAATCGAAACGTCGTATGCTAGTATTTAATTTAATTTATTATTTTATCTTTATACGTGACTTTACCGAAAAAACCAAAGAATACCCCGAAATATGTTGGCTTTTCACATAATTTGACTGTCATGTGATGAATATTTCTCTGTTGCACGGGCATATGAGCGAGGGCAGACAACGTGATGCGACTGCGATTTGACTGTTAAAACGAGTGGGCTTGGGCTGGAATAGACGATTGGCTCATGGACTAAACTGGAGGCGGAATGGCAGTCAAACGTGAGAACGCTCCCGAGCGGAGCGATGAAAGCAGCTCATGTGCACGACTGAGTAAGATTGTGTCACTGCAGGGCCATGATAAACAGGGGGGGTGGGTGTGACCTGCATCCAGCAGTCGATAGGCCATGACTTGTGTTTAACATTATTGTTATATTCGGTGCATTCAAGGGACATTTCTCCGTGGCATGGCGTGTGTGTAAGAGGTCACTTGAAGGATTGAACTCGGATGTAGTTCTGTGATATCTCTTTCCACGGACCGATTCTCGAATGCAGCGTAGCGATGGAGAAACTCCAAATGCACCCCCCTCGTCTCGTGGCAATGCAAATACCACAAGTTTATGGTGATTCTTACTTTCCAGAGAGTATTAACATATTCCTGCGGAGGGAGCTGGTAGGAACGCTGGATTACTCGGTCAATGGCCAGGGTCAACGGCGGCGTGGTGTATTCCGCAAATATGCCCGACTGTGAGGGCGGGCACAAGCCGGCGTGAGTAGGTTAAACGTTGAGTTTTATAAGGGCACCACGGGGTGACCAGCCCCTCCCCACCCCACCCCTCCCACCCCCCACCCAGCGCCACCCAGCCCCTCCCCCCCACCCTCCCCTCCCCACCCAGCCCCTCCCTGCACGACGGACGGACACAATAATCCCATGTGGGCTGGTGGAACCAGGAGGTTCCTACCAGTATAATCTGGAGAATACGTGAGCGGTAAGTTTAGCGGTGGTGGCTATGCACGTGACCTTCTATCCAGCACTGTGTGGAGGCAGCCAGGGTTGGTGGATAATCGCACAGATGCTGTGAGAAATTCCCTCGCCAGGAGAACGCGGTGCAGCAAAGTGTGGACTAATATATGTCCTCTCTGTCCGGGATCGAGTGTTCCGTGGGGTTTCTCCCGGTGCTCGGGGTTACTCCCACGTGTAATAACATAATTAGTAACACTAATTGGCTGGAAACAGCTCAATGTACGGAGAACTGCAGCGCCGATTCTTGGCACCGGGCTCAACGCCGTCACGGCGGTTGTGAGATGCAATGTACAGGGAACGAAAGCGGCGCCGTATAAAATGAATCATTGGATGTCAAAAAAAAATTAAGTGTTTGCTTTTCTGAGAAGCATGAGTTGATATCGGTTGCTGTGGAATAAACGGTTTTAACGATAAATGTGACATTTCCTTTCCCCCAATACAACTCGCAAAACCTGTCCGAGGCTGGCCACCTGTAAATTCCTGGCGATGTATAATCAATGTTAATCAAACCCGCAAGCGAGCGTGCAAGTTGGGCAATTGTCACGAAATGCGCGGAGCAACGCGTTGCGTGCAGGGGAGCGAGGCACGCGGCTTGCATGGACACGTGCTTCGCTCCAGATATTTACCAAAACTGAACAAGACAAGTAGCGTCTCGTCGTTGCGCATTGGAGTTAGCGTCACACCTTACGGGCTGGCAAATTGACTTGCTTCACTCGTGATGATTGGGATCGCGTGTTTTGGAATGGCTCTTTGGGTTTGACCCGGACAACGTCCCCGTGGCTTCTGCGTAATTCCGAAGTGGCCACATGCCCGCAGGAACGGATGATTGTATCCATCTGTACGGCTGTGAATTGAGCGTTACTCCGCCGTACACGTGGTGGCAGTGGTGGGTTTGCTCCACTCCCTTCCTGCTACTTCGGCTTTTCTCCCCCCCCCCCCCCCCACGGAGTCAAACGTTCGTGGGCCAAAACAAGCGCAGCGAAGGCCCTCACCCAGCAGTGGATTGACAAAAAGGGCTGTACACTACTGTGACACTATACACCTGGATAGGTATCATCTCCGGATCACCCTTAGACCGGAGCAGGTGGTACGTGATTATCCACAGCCACAAGCGAGATGAATGATACTGGATGTTGTGTGCCGGGCGAGGATATATTTTGCGGTTCGCCGAGCGGGACAGACCCGGCTGAAATCGAGCCCTGCACACCGAGAACAAAGACAAAGATCCCCCGTATAGCCTTTAACAGACTGTTGGGGCAAGTGCTGTTAGCGAGTAGCTCACCTACGGCACACGAGGGGGTGGGGTGGCCAGCGCCACGCCGGGCCGCCTTTGTCTCCCCAGCGGCGCGCACCAATACCAACAGTCGCCACTAAGTGACGGTGACGCCACCGAAGCGGCTGTGCCAGGCCAGGTGCACTTTGAGGCCACGTGAAGTGTCGAAGGCTCGCTGGCAGGAGGAGGTCCCGGGACAGAGGCAGCAGGTGCCATGGGTTGACCGACTGAGATGACCGGCAGATGCCCCCAGCTGCACCCGCATACTGAGCCACCTTGCTGTAATTTACCCGCCCGGCGCTTTGTTGTGAGCGTCGCTCCTCTGCCCACCCCGTTGTGGCTAACCGCCTCCAACTGAGCAGTAGCGGCGTCCTTCACGACCCCCCCCCCTTCCCTCCTCCGTAGTGGCGGTCGCAAAGACAAAAACGAGACGCACACCGCCACGCCGTGACGGCCACGATGACCGGGCAAGCGTCGTCACAGACCTCAGAGCCTCGACAAGCCGTGACGTCACCTCAAAGGTCTTCTGGCACCCCCCACCACCACCACCACCTCCTCCTCCCACCAGCCAAGGCAGCCAACCATCTCGCGTGCATCCCACCCAGGGCTCTCGCATCCCTGTCCCCCCGCCCTCGCCACCACCACCAACCACCAAACCCGGGCGAGATCTCAGTGGGAGCACCCCCCCCCCCCAGCGGACGATGGTGGTGGTGGCGGTGATGATGATGATGATCAGGAGCTGCGCTCGCCGCTCGCTGCTATAAATGCGCAGGCGTGGAGAGCACGGAGCTGCTGCTTGCTGCTGCTACTGCTGCTGCAGGAGGCAGACACCCCGAGGTGATTCCTCCACCACACCATCCCCACCGCATCGTAACGCCTCTTCCCTCCCGCTCATCCGACACCGCTCGTGAAATCCGCGCGTCCGTGCGTCTGCGTGCGTCTGCGTGCGCGCGTGTGCTCAGACGGCCTTCAGCGCCCCAGGGTTTTTGCGTCTCCGCTAACTCGAACTTGCCCCAACAGTCGGCCCAGAGGCGGCTGTACCGGGGGGTGGTGGGGGATGTTTGTCTGTGCGCGAGGCTGTGCTTTGCTCGCCTGGGTGGGTTGTATCATAACAACCACCAGCAGCAGCAGCTGCTGCAGCTGTAGTCTAATCAGCACAATCGGCGTCACAAGATCTGTGTGCGATCGTACAGTGGTAGCAGTGCGGCGTGATGCTGTGCTGGATATGCGGCTGTATTTACAATTGGCGACGGCTGAACAACAATTGGCACAATCGGCGAGGCTGCGCCGTCCGCTGCAGCCACCGGGCAATGATCACGAGCAGCGTCGCAATGTGACGTTGAACTTCTTTCGCGCCGTACGTAGACCACCAGGTACGTGTCTGTGTGGTGTCGGCCTTAATAGGTGCTCGCACACAGCAGCTTGCTGCCCTCGACCGCAGCTGTGAAATGCTACACGGGGGGGTCTTTGTGGAAGGGGGTTATTTTTGTTGCGTGGCCTTTGCGGACCGCATCACCATCGCCACCATCATCATCACCATCATCAACTATCACCACCATCATCACCATCATCAACCACCACGATCATCATCACCATCATCATCAACCACCACCATCATCACCATCATCAACCACCACCACGATCATCATCACCATCATCATCAACCACCACCATCATCACCATCATCAACCACCACCACGATCATCATCACCATCGCCACTGCACAAGAAGCGACCACCAACTAAATTCGTAGCCGCTTGATGAAAAGCAAAAGACAAAGCCACCCCCCCCGCCCGTGTAGCCTCAACGACAGAAAAATCACTCACACGCGCGTCTTTGTATCCCCTCGGCGTTCGTGCGCAGCGCGCGCGCGCGTAACACGCCACGCACGGACGGGGGCCGCGCGCGTGCACGTGGCGAGAAGAGCGCCGTTGCCGCTGAGGTTCGTTCCGTAGACGTCTCGCGGATCGCCAAGAGGACCATGGGGGAGAAACCCGGTACCAGGTACGGGCAAGTGTGGTGCGTGTGTGTGCGTGCGCGCATGTGTGTGTGCGTGCGCGCATGTGTGTGTGCGTGCGCGCATGTGTGTGTGCGTGCCGGTGTGTGCGGCGCATGTGTGTGTGCGTGCGCGCGTGTGTGCGCGCGCGCGTGTGTGTGTGTGTGACCCGAGCCTGGGCACACACCCCCCTCCCCACCCCCCACCACTAGGTCGACTCAGCCCTCAAATGAGTACCTGGTGCGGTGTGTAAAAACAACGCCACTGGGGAGACAAAGGCGGTCGGGCGTGGCGGTGTTGGGCCACCCACCCACCCCTCGTGTGCCACAGTGCCGGCTTTCATAGGTGCTCGCTAACGGCACTTGCACCAGCAGTCTGTTACAGGCTGTACGGGGGATCTTTGTCTTTGTGCACCTAGCCTGGCACAGAGCGATGTTGGTGAGCCCTGGCTGTTGATGGTAGAGCGCCTTGGGATGCGTTGCACGTGTAAGGACATTTTGTGTAGATGTAAATACAAAGATCCCCCGTATAGCCTTCAGACTGTTGGGGCAAGTGCTCTTAGTGTGTGCGTGTGTATATACACACATACACATGTAATTCACATGTATAACGTATATACACGATGACGTGTGTGTATACATGCATTCGCACACGTATGCACACACATAATGTACTGATGCGCGGGTACAAATACGTGTGTGTAGCACTGTATGTGTACACATACTATACACCACCTATATAATTTAGCCCGCGTCCGACAGGACGAACCACTGCGGAGATTCAGTCAAATGTTGCAGTCGTGGAATGGATGGTAGGCAGCATTGGACTGTGGTGAGGCCTTCATCCAGCAGTGGATGGACAATGCCTGCTGCTGTTATTACAGTAACAGCAGTATGCGTGCCCTGTGGGTGTCCCTGCGTCGTGCACTTTCAGATGCGCTCCTGCGGCCGTCTGGAACGCTCTTCCTTCCGATATTATTAAACTGCTTTTTGTCTTTAGGTTAGTTGTCCTTCCCCCGCACCTCCGATTTGGCATGTTTTGGCTACGCACGGGTTCGAGAGAAGTTCAACATACACGCACATTGCCCAACACTTGTGTACACACACACAGCCTTAGAGTGTGTGCACATAGTATCGATCGCTGTGTGCCGTCTCCTTTTCTCAAACACACCGGTAATTAAACACCGTCCACGATATTTAATCAAGCACCTTTGATCCGATTATCCTTCCATTTGCATATCATTTGTTTAAATTGTGCTCGTGCAGCTTCATTCGCTGTCTTTTCCCAGCTCCTTGTGGTACCTGTGATGATGGGGATGCCAACTGATGATGGGGATGGGTGGGGATGACGATAATTGTGGTGATGTCGGACGCCTGGTGATTAAAGAACTTGGCCATTCGTTCTCCTTAAACATGCGCTCAAATAAGCCGAGCACATGCCAATGCTGGCGCTGCAACGCGTCTGCGAGGATGATGGCCACCGGGGAGATAGAGCGATGACATTGGCTCGTGTGCAGGTGCCAGGCCGAGCATTACGTCTGTACATCTGTGAACAAGGGCTTTATTGCTCATGGGATTCCCCCAGTGTAAATATTCTGCATTGTCGCGGGACATGCCGGTGACTTGAAGAGGCCTTTATCCAGCGGTGGATAGGCCATGGTTAATCACGACGAGTGCGAATTATTACTTATAAGTCATACTGTAACAAGATGGTACTTACATTTTGATTTAAAGCTTTCGTGACTGCAAGGATTCATATTCTTCTTGGTTCTTTTCACACCTGATGATGACTGCTTGTGTTGCGATCGAAACGTCATGAGAATTGTATTGTTTTATATTTTTATTATTTTATTGCTTCCCTTCTACGTGAATTTACCGAAAGAACCAATAATACAAGATGGTACTTTACAACCTCTTTGCCAATCCACTGCTTGGATGCAAGGGTTTTTTTCATGCAGTGTCGATCCGTTGGGGTCATTTGACCATGCTTCACCACGCTGGTCAGGGAGGGCTGATGAAATGGGGGGTGCATGAAAGACTGATTGTGAAGTCAGTCGCCACTGATGTCATGACCGGGAATCGAACTCGGCTGGCTGTGTCCGTAGCGCAGACTTGGGCTCGCCACTCCGCCACCACCACCATGATGCCTTCAACTCTTTGAAATAACAAAATGAAATGATTACCAGGTTGTTTTTCAAGGATCTTTTTTGTCTTTTATTATCAGCGCACAAATTGGGGCAAATAACCACCTTTCTCCTCCATAATCATGTCTCCCCCGCCAGTCCTTCACGGCACAATGGATCTCAATTGGGTCTCGTATGTAGTTGAATGAAAGGACATTGAAACGAGGTATGTTGAAGTCCTTTTTGAAATTATGATGGCGCTTCGGTGAGGTGAGCGAGGGTACGTGGGTGCGTACTCGCACGCGCTTCCCACAGCCTGATGAAGACGGAACGCTCCACCAGAATCGTCGTAGAAATCCAGCGATTAAAAAACGAAGTGTTCTTTGTTTTTTGCGTTAAAGGCCCAACGGCACTTGATAACGGCATACGTTCGTTACGCCGGGTTTGCAGCGCAAGGCTATCGCGAAGGCAGCCACTGTGTTTCACGGAGATAGCCTGCTCTAGTTTCTCGGGGGGGGGGGGGGGGCGATGTTGATGTGTCTAAACCCAATTGAGTAATTTGCTGTGTACTTTTTTTTCAATCTTTTGCAAATTTGGGCTGTGACTATGACACACAATGGTTTGCTCGTTTCGAATGACGGCTTCTGTCTAACGTCAACTGTGGAGCAGACTGCGCGCGGCTTCTTGGGCCTTGCACGCCTGCTTTAATAAATAATCAGAATCTTTCTTGATCTTGGAGGAATCCGATGAGCTATGAAGATCCTTTTCGCAGTTGTCCGGTACAACCAGGGCGGGTACGGCTGGATCCGAACCACGTAACATCCTCCACAGCGCCCCAGCACGGGGGCCGGCTGCGGGGGGGGGGGGGGGGGTAACCAGTCGAGAAAGATGAAAAGTTTGGTCTAGAAGTGAGAAGTACGCGTAATATATACAATACATATATAAAATCAGGCTTCGGTGATTTCTGCCTGGATGGGGGAAGCATTCCAGGTGGGACTGGATGGTGAATTGTGTTGAGAGCTGTGCGGAGGCCAAAAAAAAAAATTAAAAGTTCATTACGTAAATACTGCACGCATTTATTTCATTCTGTTTTGAAATGCATTCTTTTCATGCCAGAGAATGTGTGCGTGTTTTCACATGGGTTGTTTTTCGAGCGGTTGTTCGCAGTCGCAAAGTACATTTCCATTTACGTAATTCTGAATGTACTACGTAGGGCAAAAGCGCAGCCCCTTGCAGTTTTTCTTGCTGCCGCCGCTGCTGCTGCTGCTGGCGGAAAGGGGCCCTGCGAGAGATGCCCCAAGAGAGGGGCTATTTGGCCGTCTCTTCCCGCGCTGGCCGAAACGTATCGGAAGGTAGTTGGAAGTACCCTACAAATTGACCCCCATCGTCATACGTGACCTTCCGATCGACCTAATTGTGGTGTATATACCAATTATGCTGCTGAAATATAAACGTCGTACGTTTTGTAATTGCACTGGCAATTATCTGTTGTGCGTACTCCGTGTCGGATCAGTAGTTTTGTCTAATTACTGTGTATGTGTGTTTTTAAAATAACACACACAGCAGGGGGTGTCTGGGTGGCTCAGAGGTCTGAGTGCAAAGCCAGCACCTCTGATATCCTGGGTTCGAATGTGGGTTTCAGCCACCCTGTGTTTAAATTGGATTGCGTGGTGCAGTGTATTGACTGCGTCCACCCGTTAGACAACGATTGGTCCAAAAATAAAATTTATTTTACATTTCACTTTTCATCTTGACTTAATAATAATAATGGCAGTAGTAATGATTTAGTACATTTATTTAGTCACACCATTTTTATAGGGCAAGGCTATCACCCAAAGGTGCTACTTTTCAGACAATCTGCGGTCGTACAGTAAGGGATGACAATTTCGAACGGCTAATCCCAAATTGAGTAATTTGCGGTGTAATGTTTTGACATGGGTAAATGTGGATCGTGAAGCTGGCACACAAAGGCCCACTCGCGTCAAGTGATGTCACGAAATATTTACCGTCCAATTTAATACACCCGCAGTGCTAACTAGGGCGGCCTTCCGGATTTCAACCACGAACTTCCGCAACGAACGGCGAATGCGCTACCGCTTGGGCCATGCCATTATGACTGTATTGCAGTTTTGCCGCAAAAAAAATGTTTTTTAGACTGTCATGAGACCACCTCGTGGCAAGGGTGTGTTGTGGGAAAGGGTGCCCCGAAAAGCATAATCACAAAAGGCCACCTTGAAGGATTATTTTTTTTGGGAGGGGGGGGGGCGGTAGATCCGGTGTTATGTTTACCGCAGCTGTTGTCTGCCACGTGTGGCAGACGCGAGATTACCGAATGGATTCCTCGTAAGCACGGTTAGCTACGTACGGCGCGAAATAAGTTCAACCGTGTGTACGTCTTGTGACGCCATGCTGCCATTAACCCAATTGGAATAAATTGGGGAAAATGAAATGGGGGGGGGAGGCGGGGGGCGGAGGGGGAAACCCCCCACGATATAAAAAGTAATTACTGAAGTCTATTAGGGCTGGCTTACATTCACGGGCTAACTTGCTTTCCAGTGCTAATGTGATAATGGTAATGGCAGCAGCCTGGCATGGGGGTGTCTGTGCTTGGCTTGGTGACCTCCACGCATCGCACAGAGCGGGGTCACCCGCGTCTGACAATGCTGTGACCGAGCGGAGGTTGAATCGAAAAGTAAGAACAGCACTCGGTGCCCGTGCAGTCACCACAGAGCCAAGTGCCAGGCTAGGTGCACCTTGAGGCTATGTGGAGTGTCCAAGGCTCGCTGCTTGTTGGAGGTCACGGGACAGAACTCGTTTGTTGTAGAGCGATGACTGGCAGATGCACCATCACAAAAAAATACACGCACGAAAACAAAATGTGAATTTAAACCAAATCTGAAAGGTGGCACAACAGCGTTGCAAATGTCGTCCCATATTGGAGTCATTTGATTTGCTGCTGGTTTTACGATCGGAGGGAATGTTTTTAAAAAAACTTCATGGCGGGTTGGATTTAGACTAAATATCTAATGAACAATTATGAGTAAGGAACGCTCTCGCCAAGACGATGCTTTTCTAGCCACATTTCGTGTTTTAGTCTCCGGACGTTTTGACAGAGTATCAACCAGCCGAGTGTTCCCTGCAGAAGATGACACCGTGTGCGACATCAGGACCACCTGAGCAGCTATAACCAGAGTGAATTGGAGCGTGCATTTGATGGGAATAATTGTAACAATAAAAATAAGAAAGGTATGATTGGCTGTTCGAAACGTCCAGAGATGAAATCTCTACGGTTGGAGAAGCGTCATTATTGGTGAGACATTTTCTCGCCAACGATTGTTTAGACGTTAGGAGGGAGCGTTTGACGTGCGCTTCGGAGCGAGTTGCCTTGTTCCTGTCATTGTCTCGTAGATGTTCGTGTAATTCGGATATCTGTCTGCGCTGCTTCATGATCGTTTGGTGATTTTCTCCGACGATGGCTATTAGCCAGTGCTCAACTCCACATTCTTATGACAGTGCCAGGTCAGATGACGACAAGCGAGGTCGTTTTGCCTGGTGGTGCTGAGAGGTGGCATTGAGATGAAAGTAAAGCAGTGGATCATTGAATCTGTGCAGAGCTTCTTTGAGTCTTACCCTTGGTGACTTTTCTCTGCGTTCTCCAGTTTTCTCCCTGCGTTAAGCCAAACGGTAATCGTTTAAATTGGCTAAACATTTATTTCCAGGACCCTGCTGAAAAAGAGTCTTGAGACTCACTGATTCTTTCCTTGGTAAATAAATTAAACTATTATTACTTCATAAACTTCTGAGGCATGCTGATGTTGGTAATGTATGCACTAAATCGACCATGACTGGGATTGAACTTGCATAATTATTCCTGACAGCCCTGCTGTGTGCCACTGACTAAGCCGTCTTATTTATAAATAGCTACAGCACAAGACGACGCTACTCCTGACATACGTTTTTATAAATTATAACTCGCTGATTAAAAAAAATGCGTCCTCTTATTTCTATCTTTAAATTAGCATTGCCCTCTTCTTGGTTACTTTGAATCGCAACTTGTATCACGAAGCCTCTGATCGCTCCATGTGCCGTATTCGTGGAGGACAAAGATATCTCTGACGACCGATTTTAAAACGTAGCGACACGTAGCGTGGCCATGCATAGTCTATTGAAAGTGGGTGGAGGAGTAAAGAAGCAGAGCTATTATATGCAGACCTTAATCTAGTCGTGTATGTTGAACTTATTTGGCGCTGTGCGTAGCCAACCATGCTAATCGGAGGTGCGGGGGAGAGACAACAAAATGAAACACAAAAAGCAGTTAAAAAAACACCCGTTATCAATCGAGATGATTTAAAAGTGCACATCTCCAGTGGCTTGAGGAAGAAGGGACATGCGAAAAGAGATGGAGATGCTTAAAGAAAAAAAATGGAATTTATAAACTGCCTCCAATTTTTTTAGAAACAAATTAAAGTGCTGTAATTGGAGAACACATCAAAAACATAATTGAAGACATTAATAATAATAATGTTTAGTTTCATCCAGTGCCATCATCGTTCATGCAAATTGCATCTTGCCATCGCTAAGGAATCACAGACGAGGGGGAAGTTGGCAGCCAGACGCGGAGCCGGTGCCACCAACAATTGCCCAAGCTTTCTGTCCTTTAATATTAAGATGTTTTCAGCCATTTAATGACCGTTACAAATATACGTGGGAGGAAAACTGGAACGCCACGGGAAAAGCCACACGTGCGACGGGACACCACTCTATCCCTGTACAGAAGGAACGGATGGTGTTAGTCCACACTTTGCTGCACCGCCGTCTCCCGGCAAGCCAGGGTATGGCACCTCAATGCCCACGGGAAGGGAGTTTCGCAACATCTCTGTGGTCCACCAACCCTCGCTGCCTTGGCAGTGCGGGGGGATGCAGGCCGCGTGCGTAGTCACCGCCCGGCTGGAAGCAGTGTTAACCAATTAACAAATGGTAAAAGAGAGAATCTTCAAATTAGCAGAGGAATTTAATGCAGGTCTCTATAGCAACCAAAATCGTATTTCCCAGGAGAGTTTCGGATGTCGCACTTGAAGAATTAAGCATAGGCCTTCACGCTGAAAAACGGAAATCTGGATCAGATGATAGAACCGTTGACCTAGTCAAGGAACCCAAGACCAGTTGTCGGAATCAAATTCGCAGACCTATTCGCCAAATGTTTACACCAGAAATAAAATACTGATCTCAATCGTGGAAAGATGGCCTCATTCGTCAATCCATTCAAAAGCTGGGCTGGTAAAACTGCGTACGCCTCCCGTTGCGCACGGCACACCATTTTCATGAACGACATTCGCAAATGGAATAATGGAGGGGAGAAAAAAAATGTAGAAACCAACCAACGTACCACGGAAGGAAGCAGGGTGTTGGAAACGTTTCTCTACCGTCAACCACATGTAAACTATTGATGAATCGAGTCGTGGAAAAGATTCATACATTGTCAGAACATTTATGCTTGGCCTTTTGTAGATTCTGTGGACAGATGATGGCAGATGATTTATATTTTACCTATTATTTTACTGACCACCGAGGGATGACGACAACGACGATGGTGACTTATGGGCTAAGTCATCCAAGACTGGGATTAGAACTCGTGGATTTATTACTCCGGAGTCCCGCTGCGCTTCTGAGCCCTCCTATTTATGGATATCTACTGTCTGACGCCTGTAGCATTTCGCGCGAGACCAGCAGACGAGTTCACTTAATGACCCAGTCACGGACCACACCTGTATCTGCTGCCTGATCGGCCCTGCACGCAAGTTGTTGTGGTGGTGGTTGTTGTTTTTCCTAGTTTCTCTCTACCCTTCCCTGGGGAACCAGTTCCAAGCTCAGCTCTAAACCTATTGGAGGGGCCCAGACACTGTCCACTGTAATGCAGTCACTTATTTTGGGACAAACCATAATGCATTGCATATATAGGGACTCCTCTATTTATGAACGAGTTTGCTTCCAGAGGTCTGTTCGTAAGTTGATTTGTTCGTAAGTCCAACTTTACTCCTGTCGATTCCAAACATGTTGTACTGCATGTACACTCAACACGGGGAATGGCTTCAAAAGTTGTATCATCTCCTGTAGACATGGATACCACCGGTTCTTCATGTTCTCTAAACGTGAATGCCACCAGTTCTTCATGTTCTTAAGATGATAGATGCCACTGGTTCTTCATGTTCTGCAGACGTAGATGCCACTGGTTCTTCATCTTCTGCAGATGTAGATTCCACTGGTTCTTCACGTTCTACATATGTAGATACCACTGGTTCTTCATGTTCTGCAGATGGTAGATGCTAATTCTCTTTTAGTGCTCGTGTTTCCTCTCAAAACGAGAGCCGGTGCTTGACACCGAACGACCACTGCCATCTATTGCACGGCGGTTGAACTTACGGACTCTTGGTCTGAACAGGCAACCGAATATACAGACAGGTTTGTTCGTATCCCTGAAAGTTCGTAAGTCGAATGTTCGTAAGCAGAAGAGTCCCTGTAAAGTGAAGTGTCCCCGATGTGATATTAAATGCATCTTGAAAGTGAAAGCTGCATCGACAACGGTCCGTGCCATCCAATGTCGATCCACATTTTTATTGGGGCGGTATGAAGGCAACTGCCCCCCCCCCAATCCTAACCTCCGCCCCCCTCCCCCACCGCGTGGTGCCTGGAACGTAGCAAAGTGCGCGCACCGTGAAATGCCTCGGTTGCCCATTTTTTGGTTCCTTTAGCTCGGATTGGATTTTAAAATCGGATACACGAGATTAATCAAAATCCGATTTTAAAAGAAAAAATTCGACCTATCCGATTTCAAATCTAATCCTCTTTCTTTCACTCTCTTCCAGTAATTTTTTGGCCCAAATGTCCGCTTCGGAGATTTGATGCGAGTCCAGGTTGAAACCCCATCCTCCTTGACACACGTGCATTTGTGTTTGTACTCTGCATGGGTTTGCTCAATTGGGACCGCACATCGCAGCAAGCATCGCCTCCTACTGACAGATTGATACCCGTTCACGGGCCATGTACTGAACCATCTTGTCCCCACGTAGACAGCTGCCACTGGGGGGGGGGGGGGGGGGGGGGGGGGGGGGGGGGGGGGGGGGTGCCATTTAAAATGTAAACGGAGTTTTATTAAAGTAGTAATTTATTATTTCATATTTAGTACAATCCCAGAACACCAACCCTGTCTCGCCAGATTTTGTATTTAGTTAGAATAATGCCAGTGAATTTAGTCTAGTCCATGATGTAGTAATATGATTTTACCCTTTCAGTTGAAAGGGTAAAAACCTATTACTATATTTTGCCACTGGTAAAGGAGGTCTCCTAGTATAGTCTATGATGTGTTTTAAATGCAGGAACATATTAAATACATTTAAATGCCATACGCATACTTGCGTTATGTAATATATGTCTAATAAAATGCACAGGAACGCGTAACACTACTTTTATACATGGTCTTTCATGATCTTAATAACGATTTGTGTGTGTTTTTTTAGGTCGTGTCGGTATCGCGTCAATTTGTTAAATATTTTTAGTAGTAAAAAAAATAGTGCTAAATCGTAGACAATGTTTAAGACAAAGTCTATTAAATTTACTTAAGGTAATGCCATAGTGATGGAGGAGGAGGGGTGGGGGATGGGTAGATAACAGGCAAAACGTAGAGGCGCAGCCCTGCAATTGCTCGTACATGGCACTGCCGGCAGAAAGGCCCCTCTAGAGGGGCCCCTCTAGTGTGGGGAATTTGGCCTACTCTTCCACGCTACCCAGACTTCCCTGGAAGCAGCGGTACAGTATACCGTGTGAGTGTGCTTCAATGTGCACGGTTGCTTTCGACGCATCTCGTTTTCATTACCGCAGCCGTGTAACTTGGATGGTTCGCGTGGCTAATGAAACCTGTGCATTATTGATGCGGCAGGTGCAATTTGTAAATTCGTTATTATTGGAACACAAACAGGACGTGCACGGGAACGGTGAAGAAGGGTGAGCTGAGGGGGGGAGACGTGGACGGCACAGTGGCAGCGATAAACGATTCTTCCCTTGATAAGAAAAGGAAGAGTCTCCCGGGTGTAGTGAGAGGGTTCAGGAAAGCTTTGCGAGCCATCAGATTTCGTTGGTTAATACCTCAAAGGAGACGTGGGCGGGGGGAATACCAAACTATTTTTTATTTTACCAGGCAAGGCCCCACTCGGCTATACAGCTCTTCATCAGAAGCGACCTCGCCACAAATGACAGCTCAACGAAGTGGCTTATCGCGTGGAAATTTATAGCAGCGGCCAAATAACTCTGAACGCGTGTTTCTAAAGGAAGGAGCGGTGGCGCTGTTGTGGGTGCGCTGCACTTTGAACCCTGGAGATTCTGAGTTAGCGGGTGAGCGACATGGGAACCGGTTCGGGGTTTCCTGGCTTCAACCAACGCGTTGCCACCAGCATGGAGAAGTGACGCGCGTTTTGAATCTCCTGAAAAGGGGGTTGGATGGTGAAGGTATGAAAGCGCAGCTCTACAACTTCTTTGCTCACCCCCGCTGCTGGCAGAAGGCTCTCAACTAGAGGGAGTCCCTCCTCGGGGGTATTTGGCCTACTCTTCCACACTGGCCAGACCATCTTGCAAGAGGTGGGGAGTCACCGCACTTTTGCCCGCCACACGCAACCTGCTCTGCTCGTAAACGGAATTGTGTGCGTGGGTGGGGTGGGTGGGCGGGTGGGGATGGAGGGGGATTTGAGAAACCCGCACCGCTGTTTCAATTGCCGCGCCAAGAGGTCGGACTGGACCGGCGACGTCTGAGATTGCATTTCCGGCGTGCTGCTGCTTACCATTAACCACCGCTCGCATAATTGACTTTTAATTTACAAGGTTAACCGGGCAAGCCCCGGGGCTGATTTTACGGTCCGGAGCCAAACCACTCCCACCCCGCCCTCAACTAAAGAGTCGAGTCAGAGGTGCGCGGTGCTTCCAAGTCGTCTCCAGGGATGAGACGTGCGAGTCTGGGGTGGTGGGTTGGCGGGGAATGAGGACGGCAAGAGTGCTGGGGTGGGGGGGGTGGGGGTGCAGACAAAATGAAAAATGGACGTTGTCCGCTTGATGTATTGAGGGGGGTCGGGGGCTTCTCGCCGCGTGCAGATCATCAGATTTTTGTTATTGCAGTCACTGATGAGTGAACCCGCGCGCGCGTGCCCAAGCAAGCAAGCAAGCACGCGCCTTTGCTTGCTCCTTCACGCGCAAGCGGTACCGGCTGGGCCAGGCTGGTTGTGTGTGTGTTTTTTTAATTTTTGGCGCAGGAATGGCAAACACGGGAGCCCGTGTGCGTTTTCAGCCGGGCCGTTTTTCAGATCTCCCCCCCCCCCCTCTGCCTACCGCCCCCCGTCAGCCAGCGGCGGTGTGGCTGAACCCCCCCCCCCCCCCCCGACGCGGTTTGCCACCTCGCCAAACCCAGGCCAGAGAAGCCGACGGTTTTGGTTTTTCCACTGACGTCACAAGACGTGCGAGGGGGGGCGGGCTGGGGGACAACCCATTGACCTGTCGCCCTTGGCGCTATAATATATCCATAAGGTGGGTAAATACAATTGAAGGCGCCCGAGAGGATGGGGCCACCCTGCCGCGGAGATGGAGTGATGAAATCTGCTCGGTTTTCGAGGTCCCGTTAGCGACGGTGGCGACTCGGGGGAGTGGATGGGGGAGGACCGAGCCGGGGGGGACGGCTTCATCCAGCAGTTGATAGATCGTGGCTGATGGTGGCGAAATTAAATACTCTGCAATCAGGTTCGGTGTCCGTTAAACATGCTGTGCTTATTCCCACTGGAATAGTTTTTTTTGTTCGTTTATAATAATCAAGTTTATTATCTGTGTGGCGCCGAGGCAGAGCGCAATTAAAAAAACAATTCCCTTTCTCATTTGGACGGTGGCACTGGCACACAGCGGGGCCTATTCTTTGTCGAATAGCGTCGCGGGATCTCGAAGGTCCGGCGCGTGACTGCGATCTTCACGGCTAATCCACTCGCAGTATTAACCGGGGTGGCCACGAGGCTCCACCCGCGAACCTCTGCAACGAGCGGCGAGCGGCCCCTTGCCCCTCGGCCAGTGTCGCTGCACTTGTCCCCAACAGCCCGCGGGGTGGGGGGAGGGGGAAGTTCTATCCCCTTCGCCTTTTGTAACAGTAATCATGAGAGCGGGCGTATTTGTCCAGTGCCATATTTCGGAAATACTTGCCGTGTGAGCTCCTGCGGCGCTGCTCGCGTGCAAGAGATGCTCCGGCGATTTTTCTGTCCCCGAAGGCCGCAGCCCGCCGCTGCTCACCGCCCCCAGATAACATCGAGAGAGAGCTGGCGACCGCCGTTGCGTTCGCTCGCTCGCTGCCTTTTGAGGTGACACGAATCGGCGACTGCGTCCCGTGCAATGAGATAAGGGCGAGCGTCGTGAAGCCACGTGTAGATGTGGCGTGTGTGCGTGTAAATGTACGGGTATATTGTGTCTTTTTTTTATCGCGTCCACAAACCAATCTGATAAAAAATAAATAGCCTACGTGTAAATGTTACGACTGCAGCATTATTATTTATAACCGCCGTCGCGTCGTGATTGACTTCACCGATCATGCAGTGTTACAATTGACAACCCTTTTGCCTGTCCGCTGCTGGATGATGGCAGCAGAAGCAGCACGACAGCATCAAATTATCACCAGCAGCCGCTTCACACCATCAGCAGCAGCACATCGGCATCACCTGATCGGCAGTGACATTATCACCATGCACACAGTTCACAGAGCCGACAGAGGCAGCTGAGAGTCTGGTTTGAGCGAGGAGGAGGTTTAATTTGTTTTTTTATAGACCAAGGCCGAGTTTTTTTTTGCATGTCCGCGTAACGACCAGCGGTGGCTCCTGTCGATGTGTTTTTAAAATAAATAAATAAAGACCCCACAACACGCAAGATCAGTAGCAGATGCTTGCCCTCCTTGACAGCATATTTCACATCAAAGGCCCGCGGTGCAGCCGCGCCGCTAAGAAAAACACGCACGCTCACGCACACGCTCACGCGGGCACGCGGGCGCAGAGTCCATAGCAGAAGTCGGGAGCGGTCTCAGGTGGAGCAATTTCAATGTTTTCACGTTGCCGTTTTACGTGCCGATTCCCGCACGGCACCGGGGACTTGTTACAGGGCGCGCGTCATCTCGACTCGTAAGCAATGAATGGAACTGCGCGCGTGAACTCGTGCTAATAAAACTAACCGCCTGATGGCTCGCGGTTCGGTAGCGCGAGGCTCTTCACCCCGATCGCCGAGTTTGTGTTGTCCCCTCCTCCGTCTCCTCTGTTGAAGGAGAGCAGGCTACAGTGGTTTACTGTGTGGTCCATGGTTTGGGTGAGTTGGCCACTGGCTGTGGCTTGTATCTTGATGTTTTCCCATTCGTGAGGATGCGCGCGTCGGCTTGCGTTGGTGTTCCGATGGGCTCGATGGTTACACCACCGGCGTCTTCCAGGAGGAGGAATGTCACAGCCAGGAGGTGTGCGACGTTCGGGCCTCGAATGAGGTGGTTGTTCTGGACGTCCGTGTTGGGCACGCCAGGTGTTGTGGGCATGGGCAGGGCTCTGCAACCAAAATAAGAGCCATTTTCTTCAAAATTGGTAACAACAATTTAATTAAAAAAAATATTTGCATGTGAATTATGAGACGGTGCTCCTTTTTTAAAATCAATAATGTCACGAAGAAGTATCCCTTCAAGAGTCACAGGTTGCTGCCGACCCTCCGGGAATGGGCAAACGAGGTGGCTGGGGGATGACAGCGCGGCCGTTCAAAATTTGTTGAATGACGAGAAAGCTCACGGCGACAGAAAAGACGGGAGGGGCAAAACAAGAATGCGTTTCACAAGACAATTGTTTGTGCCGAATGACACGTGCAAAAGCTGTCGCGCCGATTCGGACCACCAGCTCCAACTAACTGAATGCTTTCTGTTGTCGTTTTTAGAACCGCCGACTCAAATGTTAAATTTTTTTTTGAGCGTTGCTAATTTTGGATTTGCAGCAAGGATTTCTGAATGCATCTGTGCAGAGCTTGGAGTGTTATCCCTTCATGTGTGTGGGTTTTATAGGGATGCTCTGGTTTCCTTTTTGGGCGAGAAGAAAAATGCATAATACTGCAATTGGCCAAACGTCTCAATGTAACAGCAGTCTTGCGGCTCGGTGAGGCTTTCCTGGCCAAATAAATAAATAACAATTATAATCCAGATTTATTGAGCTTTCATATTGAAGTATGCAATGACGTGTTATATCATAAATTTTACTCGCCAGGTCTGCTTTCTGCACAAAGACGCTCAAACCACCCCCCATTGTAGCGTTTAACAAATTCGTGCTGTCAGTGAGCACCGATTATTTAAGGCCCGGAATGGGGCACGAGGTGGTGGTATGACCAGCACAACATCCAGCTACCCTTTGTCTCCTCAACGCTCATGATTGCATCGCCCAACAACGAGTACTTTCTCATGTAAGGCCGAGTCACCAAGACCGGTTCATATATTTGATGCGGATGTTGGCCGTGAGCTGGAGTCGAACCCTAGTCGCCGGGTTCGTAGAGCAGTTTGTTAACCGTTGAACTATCGATCCCCACTAGAGATATATAAACAAAGATCTCCCGTATAGCCTGAACAGACTTTTGGGGCAAGTGCTGTCAGTGAGCACGTATGAAGGCTGGCACGACACACGAGGGGGTGCGTGGCCTACACCACGCCCGGCCGCCTTTGTCTCCTTAGTGGTGATGTTTACACATCGCACCAAGTACTCATTTGAGGCCGAGTCGACCTAGGGGAGACCCAGGATCGGTTCAGATAATCGTCACTGGTGTTGGCCGTGAGCGGGAATATATACACACACACACACGCGCATGATCATATCCTTGCTATTGACTTTGCTGTAATGGAATAAAATGTATTTGAATTATAGCCATGGCCTGAATCCTGTTTAATAAGTTGAATGCCAACATGTGTTCAATCTCACCCAAGACTCTGGGGGAGATGATGACGGTGTGCGTTGGGGGGATGCCTCAATGCTGTGGAAACATGGGATCTGGATTACAGTAATTGGTTTTGTTCATATAGAGAGCCTCTGTGAATCGGATTTGTACGCTTTGTTGTGGAATTATATATTTATATTTATTAAAGAGGAATTCGGCAAAGAAAGTTGCCGGGCTTATGGCCTCAATTTTAATGCCATAAGGCAGCTTAAATGCAGTTGGGAGTGATTTTCATAGTGGAGAGTTTTAAGTTGGTGCTAAGCTACTGTAAACCAGATTTGCATTCCGATTTAAATATAGAGCATGAGCTTTTTAATGTAATTACAGAAAGGGCAAGTTTCAAAATTATAATTTTTTTTTTACTGGGGGGGCGGGGGGAGGACAACGTCACTATTAAACGTCCTACTGGAATTGGAAATGTTGTGGGTTTACTCTACAACACACCGGCTCGTGCTGAACTAGCAATGAATTGGAAGGTTTTGTTTTACATGACAAATCAGTCTAATTGACTGTGTCGGCTGGTGGCGGGATTAACGACGCATTGTATATTCACGTGATCTCGCCCAAAAAATATATACACAGCTTTATGTCGATATTGAAACACAACATGCTGACCGTGCACATACTCCAGTATGCATGGGCAGTGGAAGAAATACAAATGTGGAGGTCCACATATGCAAACTGTTGGTCCTGTAGCAACGCAGCTCCGCTCCTATTCACTGCTGTCATCTCCCCTCTGCGGAAACATCGCGGCGTAGGAATAGGAGGAGCCGGTGTGACAAGTGCCGGTGCGGTGTGCCGTGGCATGCCGTTGGCATACCGATGTACGACTGGCACGTGTCCACCACCGGTGTGGTGCCAGTCTAGCGTGTTGTAGAATGTGGACCTGTCTGTACGTGCCGTGTTGTTTGAAGGCCAATGCGTGCAAATGAGTCAATAATTGCACCGCAAAGTACCGACTTGGAAAAGACGGCGTGGAAATCGTTGTCCCACCACCACCTGCCTCCCCCACACCAACTGCAAAAACTTGGCAGGACCCTCCTAAACTAATGCCTTGAGATTCGGGGAGGTTTTCCCGTGTGAATGAACATGGCAATAATAACGAAATCCCGTTAGTAATTTATGTTATTTTGTATTAAACAAAGCCCCGTACAAAGCACGAGCTGATGGGGAGATCGGGGGAGGAGGGGGTCACAGACGTTCCGAGGATGACAAGCCCGAGGGGCCAGCTCCCCTCGTGGCAGGGGAAGGTGGTTGGGGTCACTGTCCCCCCCCCCCTTCCCTACTCGTGTACGGGCAGCAGTCTCAGGGACGTGATATATTTAGGGGAGGGGAGACAATAATGATCATTGTTTAAAGGTTTTCATTTTTTTTTCTCCAAAATTAGACACTCAATTAAACGTAACTTGGCAGGACCCTCGTTTATAGGAGCCATGAGGCTCGTTGAGGTTTTTCCAGACGAACAGGGGGCTGTTTATAAAAGGTGTTTAGAGTTCAATTGATCTCCATTCATGTGTAGCCATGGAAAGCATTGATTTTTGTAAATGTAGCACGACTAGTTAATGGATTTATCAGCGCAAATGAGGTCAATAGATGGCAGAGCGTCATTGTTCACCCGCTCCCCTTCATTTAACGGATTAATCACGCGCAGTAGGATAGTACCGTGAATGCGACGAGTGGGCTTTGCAAAGACAGAAGCGTGAGTGAAGCCACGCACATCGGCTACGTGGTTCAGCACGAGAGTGAGCGGCTTAAAATTTGAAAGTTGCGAGTTCAACTCCTGGTTGGGGGTTTGGTTGGATCGGCCCATCATCATCATCGTCTTTCCGGAGATCGATTTAAAATGACTACCGCTTTGTAGGGAAGTCAACAGCACTGTTCCTCTGGCCAGACTCGCACCCGTCGTAGAATTGTGGAATTTCCAGCGGTGGCTCGTGATAGGAGCACCCGCCCCAATGCTCATTTGAGCGGGGGAAATCACTACGACTTTGACGAAGACGCGGCCGTAGTTAAACACGTTGGTCTTTTCCAATTACAGTGTATGCAAGTGAAACCTGGCCGATCAATGCAGCAGCGGCAGGCAAGGAGGAAGACCGACAGCTTGCGAACTAGAGTGACGAGAAGACTCCACGGGCAGCAGCGTGAACCAGTTGCACTCAGCGACTGGTGAAAAATATAGACTGCAACGGTCCTGTGATTTTTGTTGTTGTTGTTGTTGGGGTTTTTGAGATGGCTGCCTTTCACACACGCCAGGGCATCTCGGAGCACTTTACATCACCTCTCCTGTCAACACATTTACAAGCCCCCCCCCCTACCCCCATCAGTGGCAGCTGTCCCTAATTAGGCAAACGGTGACTCGGCACCTGGATGGCAAATGGGCGTCAGTCTTGCCAGGTAGGGGGGTGGTGATCGTTGCTGCGTGCAATCTTGGAGAGTATTTAGCTGCTATAAATGTCTACATGATAAGCCACTCCGTTGAGCTATCGTTTGTGGCCAAGTCGCTTCTGAAATGAGCTACATAGCTCAGTGGGCTTTACCTGGTAAAATAGAAGTAAATCGTGACTTAAAGCTTTCGTGACTGCAGGAATTCATATTCTTTGGGTCTTTCGGTAAAGTCACGCAAATAGGTTCAAAGAAAATAACAAAAAAACTACGACGTTGCGATCACCTGCAAATAATCCCTCGCCAACATTTGTTCGGTGTTGTTACTGCTGGGGTCCGCACGCATCTTAACTAACCACGTGACAATCCTTGGCTCTCCTTGGCAGTCTGAGACACTGAATGTTGAAATCGGTCCAGAGGTTTTCTCTTGTGTGGAACCAATGCTGCTGAAACAATCCACTCCCAGATGGCTGTGCGGCTGATGGATGTGTAAAAATATTTGTTTTTACTTGGAAGGAACAGATATGGGAAGGAGGGTACGTTGTCTGCTTATTGATTTTGTTACTTCTATTCTCCACATCTACAAATAATAATTATCTTGTGAAGTTGGCCATGGCTCACCGATGAGATCCATCAATCATGAGGGACCCAAATAACGCGTTTGGCTTCAATTGTAAGTCCAAATCTGGGCTTGGTTCACTGATGAACACCACCAATGATGAGGCTCCTTGTGTCACATGCTCGACTCCCTATTGCTGTTCTAGATGTCTTTGCATTTGGCAGCATGAACTTAGTGATAATTTTCACCATATTGACCGCAGCGCATGTAAAGGTACTGCTGAATGAAGGCTTTCCCCATGCCGTGCTGGTTATGGGGGTTATTTGGCCATACTTTAACACGCTGGTGAGTGCAGGTCAGTAAAGACGGTCACATGGTTCAAATATCGGACTTGCCGCTGACGGCCTACGACCATGATTCGAATGCAAGTGGCCGGGTTTATAATGCAGTGCCCTAACCGCTGTGCCACCGTCACCATTGCAAGATTCTATCATTGAAAATGTAAAATATATAGATGTTATTCCTGAAAAATGATAAAAAAATAAAATGCTCATGCAGTAGTTGGTAATAATTATGATAAAATATATAAAATATATAAAGCACACAATTCATAAGAGAGAAAAATATATAAAGCACACAATTCATAAGAGAAAACTTGGCGAGGCTTTGTGGAGGGAGCATTGTGGTGCTCATTTAAAATCAAGTCTAGAGCCGCAGCCTTGGCTTAGGCCCCGTTACCACGGCAACTCTGCTTGGTTGCCATGGCAGCACTCATACCAATTACCACAAGCGCCGCTCAGAAACAACCCTACGTGACACTTGCTGGGGGTGTATGCGACGCAGTTTTTTTGTTGTTGTTGTTATTGATGTCTCCTTTGCTGCTGCTGCTGCTGGCGGTGGCGGCGTTTGTGTGAAAGGCAAAAGGGATGCCAACGGTGACGGCCGCTGGAGGTTCAATCTCGTCGTTACTTCCTCCTCCTCCATCCCCGGGTCTCACCCCGCGTGGCCGGTGACACGGCCCAGCAGTCAGAGCTGCCTTTGTCGCTACCAGTATTCGCCTCCTCATTCGGATTTGCACACCCCCCCCCCTCCCACCCCTGCTGGTTAATTGCGATGGCTCCCGCTCGTTAGGTTAATTGTGGCTGGGTTTGGTGGGGGGGGGATGCAGCAAATGACACCGGGGAGTTGGCGATTAAAAACAATTTTTTGGCTTCGCTGCTTCGGAGACGTCACGACCCCTCGGCCGTGCTCGCCTGGCAGGGCACGGCCCGGGGCGTGAATTATTTAAACGTTTTGGGATGATCTGGAAAATGAAATGGAACGAGTGAGGTTAAAGGGGTAAAGGTGCAGCTCTGCGATTTGCGTGCCCAAGCCATTGTTGGCGGAAGGCCCTCCACTACGATGTCACTGTTGTCCTTCCCCCGCACCTCCTGATTTTAGCCACGGTTGGCTACGTACGGTGCGAACAAAGTTCAACATACATTGCAGACGGCTCTAGAGAACCCATCCACAGGGGTATTTGGATTACTCTTCCACGCTGGCCAGACGTCTTGGAAGGGAAGAGATGGGTGTACCCACTTTTTTTTTTAAACCGCGCCACACGCGCCCGTCCGATCATAGACTGTGGTCGTACCCATTTGTAGTGCCGGGTGGACAGAGGTGGAGAGGTTGGGGTCGGGGGGGGGGGCGTGGATTGCAGGTCCAGTCAGCGGTGACCCCGGCGTGAGCGAACAAAGATAAGGGAGTGGTGCCTGTGTGCATTAAATATTTATGACTGCAAGGGCACGCACACGCGGTCGCTGCTTCTGTGCGCTTGCATACAAATAAATGAATAAGTATTCAAATTAAAACTGGGATTTCTGCGGTCCCTGATGAGGAAGGAAGATGTAAAAGATTCAGCCGGCTGGGTTTTGTGTGGCTGTCGTAATAATAATCTTTAGTTTTACAACCGCGCTCAACGTTAGGCAGATTTCGGCTCGTAATCGCCGAAGAAGAACAGATGGGCAGGAAGGCAGCAGCAGCCAGGCGGCGAGGAGCCGTCACTACCAGCAATTGCCCAAGCTCTGCAGTCCTCTATATATTACGATGATTCATAGAACCCAACAAGGTCACGCGTTGCTAGAATCCGCCTCATTCTCTGAGAGATTGCAACTGATTGGGGAGACCTTTTATCCGGCAGAGGATGGATAGGTCAAGGCTACTGCTGCTGATGATGATTAAAGGTTCCGCAAATTCAAACGAGCGTTGGGGCAGCATTTATATCACTATTGGTCGTTCTGAACCCATGGTGAACATTCCACCTCCCTAGGGCATCGACGAGTCTCTTAAAAGGAAACATAAGAAGTCTTAAACTCCGATTTATTGCAACCGAATTGCCATCGGATGCTCTCCCTCGTCGAATCTCGGAAGCTATGCAGGTTTGGGCCTGGCGAGTGGGTTTGATGGGCGACAACCAGTGCTTTTGCAGGTGTTAGTAGGCACGGGGATATTTTTAACGTCTTTAGACAAACACTTATTAAATTGTGTTGGCCAAACATGTCAACGCAGTACCCTCCTTGAGACTCGGTGAGGCTTTCCTCGGTAAACAATTGGCGTTGCAATATCGTAATTCTATTGTTACTTTAAATTATCGAGGACATTTGTTACTGAGTGTCAATAGTTTTATTCCTTCGGGGTCCGGCACCCAAGATGTTTGGCCAATTCCATTTTTTTTGTGCTCGACTCGTTGTTGGACGAAGAAAACCCACCACACACATACGAGGTTGATGGCACTCGAAGCTCTGCACGGATGGATACAATCCCCAGACAGACCTACTTATGTGAGAGATTATTATTTTGTACTGTGCTTAACAATGAACCAGTTATGATCTGTACAGCTCTCCGTACCTCCGGCGCGTGTCGTTTGGGCACGATGCTGGCACGACGTCCGACGTTTCGCTCCGCACATTCTCGCAGAAGTTCGCAGCGCGGGGAAACGAAACCCCTTTGTCGGAGGAACAATCGCACGCTGCACAGCCCCCCGCGGTATCGACCCGGCAACTCTCATCGGTGGGAGCCACGGCAGCGGTTACTGATGCGCCGAACTCGGCACCCGCAAAATTATTGTAAACGAACGTAGAACAAAAAAAGCTCCTCATAACGGGGTTCAATCAAACACAGTCGCTGTTAGAATGGAGGCTGCGACACGGTAAAGGGAGGGGAGTAATTGGTGGGGAGCGGTCGTGCAGTGCGCTACGAATCTGACGACCCGAGGTTCCATTCCCGACGACTATCCGAACCTTTCCTGAGCCCCTCCCCCTGGGTCACCTCGGCCTCAAAATGAGTACCGGTTGCTGTGTGGAAATATTAACACTGGGGGAGTCCAAAGGCGGCCGCTCGTGATGCTGGCCCACACCGCCCCTCGCCATAACAACACTTGCCCCAGCAGTCTGTTGAAGGCCATGGTGGGGGGGGGGGGGTCTTTTGTCTTGGTAATTGCTAGGGAAGACTGCTTGCTTGGCCGTTCATTTTGTTTACACGGGGATAGAAGCGCGGGGCGCTGTGATTGGTCGCCGTGGAGCGTGCGACGTCACCGCGTTTGTGTCGGGACACCTGCTTCCTGCCGGAAAGCAAAGCACGCGGTTTTGTGTGTTTTTTGTTTTAACCTCCTGGGAAATGAGGGTTGTTGGTTTTTCCCCGCCCCCACCCCCCCTCTTTCTTTCTGAGTTTTAGTAACTTTGACTGCGGTGTTTTTTGTTGCAGTTCATTTAATTCGCCGCGCTTGCTCGCTTGGTTTATTTTGAGAGTTTGCTTTCGTTCGGCGTCGTTTTTTGCAATTAAATGGTGATTTTCGTCGCCATCATTGTCGGTCAGGACCGAGCCTTCCTGCAGGTTTTTCCATGTGTGTAGTAGCCTATTGCCGGGGCTTCCAAATTCCTGACTACGGCATGCTTCTCCAAGCTTACCATTCGTCTCCGTTCAACTACAAAGCGAGTGGTTAACACGCGGCACGCGCCTGATGATTTGTAAACACGTCACAGATGATGACATCGAGTGCTCGGTCAAATTAAGATAGTGATCGTGTGTGCACGTTTGTGTAAGTGTGTCCCATTGTGGGGCGCGGTGGTGTAGCGATTAGCGCGCACTGCGCTACGAACCCGGCGACCCGAGTTCGATTCCCACTCATGGCTAACATCGGTGACGATTACACTGGTCAACACACTTTTTCTGGCATAAGGTATTCCAACGGTTATAAGGTAATTTTGGGGTGCTGATTCCAAATCTGGCATCAGTTTTTGTCTATCACATCAGGTTTTTGAGATATCAAATATTGCATTTTCAATAAAAAACTGCAGAAGAAAAATGTTAAATAAATGTGGATATCTACATAAAATGATATTATAAACACACTATCCTAAAACTACAGCACCATATTTTAACACTAAAGCAGTCACCGACTCGCAACAACTCGCAATCATAAGGGACAGAGTTAATTTCGGGTAAAATCAATGAAAATGGGGTATGCCGATAGCATAAAAATGAGATGTGATAGAGCAAATCTGAGACCAGATTTGGAATCGGCACCCTGAAATTAGTCTAAAACAGCTGCAAAAATCCAGGCCAGAATTTTTTTTTTTTGACCAGTGTTATCTGAACCGGTCCTGGGCCTCCTCCCCTAGGTTGACTCGGCCTCAAATGAGTACCTGGTGCGGTGTGTGAACGTTGCCACTGGGGAGACTAAGGCGGTCGGGCGTGGTGCTGACCGCCCACCCCCTCGGGGCGGCGGGAGCGGGGGGGCGGTGGAAATCTCTGGGCCACCGAATAAAGGAGCAGCCGGGCGTGAATATCGACCGCACGATCACCGCCCGCATTTACGTCCACTCAGCCAGAAAACAACACGGTGTCCACAGCACGCAAATCCCTTCCCTACGGACAAGAAATAATTGGGATCCCTTTTTTGCCAGTATCGAAGTATACGACAATAAGAATAGGTTTCACCCTTTCTGGCCATAAGACAGGTGCTTTACTGCCAACAAAGGTCCCATGATACAGCTGCTCTCACCCAGAGCTATACATTTTCTGATACTTGCATTGTCCCTGTACTGTGCGCCTTTTTGAGTTCTCTCTGGTGAGAATAGGCCATAGAGAAGGCTGTCTGGTGTACTCCAATCGGTTTCAAAGACGATGCATATACAGTAAAACCTTGGATTGTGAGTACCTTGGTCTGCGAGTGTTATGCAAGACGAGCACATTTTTTCAATAAATATTAATTTGATAAACGAGCGAGGTCTTGCAACGAGTAGTACGTATGTATACGCTTTGTCTGCCGAGCGTCACGTGATCACAACTGATATACGAGTGCTTTGATATACGAGTGGTTTGGATTACAAACACGTTTCCAGAACGAATTATGCTCGCAATCCAAGGTTTTGCTGTATAATGATAATCAGAGCATGTTTGTTTGCATGTTCGCCACAAGTACCGTGTGTGTGGTTAATGGAGACTTGATTCCTTGCAAAATGTATCTATTTGGTGTTTGAACATCTTAACACCTCCTGTTTTATTTCTCGAAGTGGTAAACGCCTATTCTTATTTTTTTCATAAAACACTTGGCTACGCAGGGCGCCACCTCACCGCCGTCATAATTTCGTATCGTGGCGGAATTTTCTGAACCGTACAGAGGATGAATTAACGGGGTTCTGTGCGCGCGTTTGCTTTGTTTGATTTGCCGTGCTGTGATGCTGCTTCTGCCGTGGTGTTCATTGTCAGAGGTCGTCGGTTCGATTCCTGCTCCCGGCGCTGGCCGTTGAAACAACGCTCTGTCGACCGAACGGTGTGAACGGGATCACCACAGTCAGTCGGCAGGTCACGTGCGGTAAGGTAAAGTGCGGGTTACTCCTCCCGCATCGTCTTCCAAGACGTCTTGCCGGCGTGGAAGGGCTCGGTCCGGATACCGTCTGGCGAGCGGGAGGGGGGTGGGGGCTCTCTGGAGCTCCCTCCAGTGGAGGCCGTTCTGCCAGCAGTCGCAGTGAGCGGAGCAGTTGCAGAGGCTGTGCCTTTGCCTTCACCTTTAACATGTGAAAAGGCCGAAGTATCAACACTTTGTGCGAGACTAGAGGCAACGGTGTTAATTGGTGGCTCGGTTCCGTCTCTTGGCGCATCGCCACCCAAAGTGCCGTTTAATTTGAAATTGCTTAATTTGCAGCGTTTCGCGGTATGTGACCTTTTTTTTTAAATATCGCTCGGCCCCAGGTGTTGCATAATCCACAGCCAGCGTCTCACAACCCACTTTCTTTTTGAAATCGCACGCATGTGTTTCTAAGACACCCCCCCCCCACACCCTTGCTCGTATAATACATGCACTCGACTCGCGCCCAATTCTGTAAAGAGATCTTCATCAAAGGTGGCTTCTTTTTTTGCTTTACACCTTCCCTTTTGAAGTAAACGTTTCTGTCGTGTTTAGCCGTCATCTTGAGCTTTCATTTTTTTTTAATGCGTTGTGCGGTGGTGGTGTCTTTGAGTCTGTTGTCGAGCGGCAAAGATGCACGCCTCCATATTTGTTGAACAAATTATTTGCTGCTGCTGCTGCGTTGGCAGTGGTGCACAAGCACAGTTGACGACGACAACAACAACAACAACAAAACTCGACGCATTTATCAATAATAGTGTGTGGCCTCAAAAGGGGAAAAATACATAATGGGTGCCGTTTCGTGCAAAGGTGCTTCGTCACAGCACATCGGTGGAGTCTCAATCTATACATCTCTGGCCCCATTGGGGGATTTCCACAATCCCGTGAGGAGAGATTTGTTTGGAAAGGACACGAGTCCCAAGTGCCCGTTGGTCTGTACCTTATTTCTCGCGTCTGCTCACGACGGCAGAGCCTGTCCAAAATACCCACACGATGACGTTGTCTTTGTAGTTATTTGTCGTTTATACGCAATGTTTTATTTTAATATTTGTTTGTATCACCTGAAGGGACTAAGTTTACCTCCAGTACTCACCCAAATTGATGGCGTTTAAGTGCTGCTTTGAAGTTTTCTCATTGTGTCATTTTAGTTTGTGCTTGCGGTGTTTTTAAATAGCGTGATTGGGCAGTGGAATTGTGTCCCCTTAGATGGTATGAGGACCATTGATGAGATTTTAAGTTTCATTGTTTTTTATTTTAATTCGTTTTAATAGTAGAAATGTTGTTTTTCCTCCCTTTAACTGTGATTCTTAAATATGTTATTGTTCGTTTTTAATTTAAGGTTAGAAACCCTTTATCTGTGCTCTCCAATTGCTTGGGTGAATAGTGGCCCAAGTTTTGCCCAATCTTGGCCAGCTTGGGCAAAAACGTAATAAACTAAACCCAACTTTTGATCACGCTTGTTTACACACGAAAGTCTCACCCATGTCTCATTACACTTTTTGGCAGGGGTCCTGCTAACCTTTCACAATAGATAAATATCCCAATTGAGTAATTTGCGGGTAACTTTTTTCAGATTTTTGGCCAAAATTTCGATCACGACGCCCGGAGCACAATGGCCTGCTCTTCTGAATGTCACGGGATTGTTTATTGTCCACTTTGAAGTGGACGTCGTGCATCTTTACTGTTCTTACATCTGCATATATGGCCCTAAAATCCATCGCGTTTGCACCGTTAAACACAGGAGCACATTGGACTCGCCATATCCTTGCAGCAATCGTAACAATATTGTGCATCTGGTTCGCACGCTGTTATTTTTGCAGCACAAGGCTATCGCAAAGGAAGGTGCTGCGTTTCACACCGAAGGAAACCAGGGGACCCGGAGAAAACTCGTGCAGGATAGAGAGACAAAATACATGCCCCGCATAGAAATGCACCCCAGTCGGGAATCGAACCCAGGTTCTTCTTGGCTGTGAGGCACGAGTGTAATTACTGTGCGACCCGACCGCCCATTAGATGTCTTACGTGAGCATCGAACCTCCTCTAGAAGGGTTCGGGGTGGGGGTAGCAACAGGATGAGAATGTGTAACATTGGCCACGAAACAAATCGGGTTCACACGGCAATGTCTGTCGAGGTTACACGGCCCATTGAGGGTGGATTATCTTCAGACATTCTTACCAGCAATTTGGCTTCTAAAAGCCAGTTGTCAAAAGCAGCGTCTCCTTGAGTGGTAAATAAATACAATGCTGCAATTACACGTGTCTACTGTACAATAACAAAAGTCATAATGGCACTCATGATTTCCAGCTCGATGTCAATGCCCTGTCGGATGAACGTCTTTCCTATGCCGTGTGGGTAATGGGCGCTTGTTTGACGGTACTTCATCACCCGGGTCGGTGCGGGTTGACGAGAGTTGCGGGGGAAGAGGTGGGGGAGGCGGTGGTGCCGGGTGCCCAGGATTGGTCAAGGTTACCCGCTCATCATGCGGGCCACAGCCACCAATAGCGCCCAAGTTCGCCAGGTTGGTGGTGCGGGGTGCTTTAACATGGAGAGTGCCTCCAAATGCATAGAAATATGCATCTAGAATATTTGCCTGCTATAAATGTCCACATTCGCTGGGAACTCTCTGATTGTTGTTGCCTTCTGCGTGTGGGGTAGGGTTGCGAGATTCCACATGTCCCCCCCTCCCCGGCTTGTTCCTCGTAGAATTCAGGACCTGGCACCTGCGTTTTGCGTTGGTGTGTACCAGTTGCTTTGTACCTATATCTGGAACCGATGTCGTGTTGAACGTTTTTGGCGGACACAGGAAAGTTAAGTACCTGGGGTGCAACGATGTGTGCTGATGAATCGTGAGAAGGAGAGATGAGAACAAGGGATGGATGGCTGAAATGGCGAGAGATGACTGGTGTGGTGTGCGATAAGAGGGGGGGGGGGGGTCCCCGTTTGGTTGAAGGGAAAAGTGTACAAAGACGGTGGTGAAGTCGGTGCTGTTGTATGGGGCCGAGTGCTTGGGCACAAAGTGGGAGGAGGACCACGCTATGGCTGTCGCAGAGACGATATTTTGGTGAATGTTGGGTTTAACAAGTAATGACAGGGTGATAAATTAAAAAATGAGATGAAGACTCAAGGTGGTAGAAATCACAGAGAAGATGAGAGATGTCCAAGGCTGGTGTGGTTCAGGTCATGTGGAGAGACGAGCAGGAAAATGATGTGGGTCAGAAGGTGGAAAGTGATGCTAGTGGAAGGAAAGAGATCAAGAGGAAGAAGGCAGAAGAAGAGGTCGGGGGGGGGGGGGGCAATGTGACACGGTGACCCGAGGAGCGGATAGAGAGATGGACAGGGCAGCGTGGAGAAGGCTGGCAAGGAGAGCTGAACACTCCACATGACGTGTGGGACAAACGCGTGGAAGAAGGAACGTTTTGATAATATACCTCGTGCTGACTGAGAAATGTCTGCGTTTTCTGTGATAAACTCAATAATTCGCTGAAATCATCGTATTATATAGAGGACTGCAGAGCTTGGGCAACTGCTGGTACCGACGGCTCCTCACCGCCTGGCTGCTGCTGCCTTCTCGCCCATTTGTTCTTCCTCGGTGTCTTGAGCCGAAATCTGCATGAACGTTGAGCGCGGTGTAAAACTAAAGAATCTTATTACGACAGCCACACAAAACCCAGCCGGAAATCCCAGTTTTTATTTGACTGCTTATTCATTTATTTGTATGCACGTGCACCGAAGCAGCATGCCCTTGCAGTCATACATATTTAATGCACACAGGCACCGCTCCCTTATCTTTGTGTTCACTCACGCCGGGGTCACTGCTGCGGCGGTGCCGGGGTCACCGCTGACTGGACCTGCAATCCACGCCTCTGCGGTTCATTTCCTTCTAACCGGCGTGGTAGTTGAAACAACGGCGCAAGTTTTTCAATGCCCCCCTACGACCCCAACCTCTCCACCTCTGTCCACCCGGCACTACAAATGGGTACGACCACAGTCTATGATCGGACGGGCGTGTGTGGTGGGGTCAAATGTGGGTACACCCACCTCCTTTCATGAAGTCTGGCCAGCGTGCAAGAGTGGGCCAAAGAATCCTAGTGTAGGGCCCTTCTGCCAGCAGTGGCGTGAACTAGCAGTTGCAGGGCTGCACCTTTTTTTACTGTCCATAGGTACGGACACATTTGTAGAATTACAACTGAACAGTTTTCCAACGCAACGCCTGATCGACTATTGAAGCCATGCATTGCAGCTCCCGCAATGCATTGCAGAGCCCCCGCAATGCATTGCAGAGCCCCCGCAATGCATTGCAGAGCCCCCGCAATGCATTGTGGAGCCCCCCGCAATGCATTGTGAGTAAAGGGTATGATGTTGAATAGCAGCGCAATGCGCATGCACCTGACTGTGAGAAGCCATCGCCTAGATCGGCGAGAGCCCAGTGTTTTAAAATAACTCCCCGTTTGATGATTGGAATAATTATATTTGTGTGTTGGATGACTCATGGCAGTCCCCAGTGAAAGATGTGCACTAGGAATATGCCCTTTCTGGGCACTCGGTGTATTTATATACATGTGTATGCATGTAGTAGGCAGTACACTCACTGGGTGTATATATAGAGGGTAGATTGTTAAATATAGGAATAGCATAGAGGTCAATGTGCCATGCTCTGCACATGATCACCTGAGTTCAATTCTCGGTCAGTTTAAGAATAGACTCAAGACGGACTGCTTTAAAAAAATGTTTGATCTTGCTTTTTTTAACCTTTTACCTACCCTGCCATGCAGTAGTCGGGCGACACAGCTGCCATCTGTAATCCAAACTGAGTAACTTGCACGTCATTATTTTCTGCACTGCAATGTTTGGCCCTATACCAGTTCATACTCTTAGTTTTTTGGGTAAAGTCACGTAGGTAAAAAATGAAATAAAAATTATTATTAATAAAATAATATTTTTTTATTATTATTTTATTTTTTATTAATTTTAATTTCATTTTTAACCTACGTGACTTTACCGAAAAAACTAAGAGTATGAATCCTTGCAGTCACGAAAGCTTCAAATCTAGAACCTATACCAGTTGCATTGTGCAGTTTTCCTTTTGGGAGAGCCGGTGGAACCCATTGCAGAACAGGAGGAGAACATACAAACTCGACACGCAGAAAAGGCACCCGAATTGGGAATCGAACCCATGTTCTTTTCGCTTTGAGGGCACAAGCATTACAACCCTGCCACCAAAGTATTGTTAAATAGAAGGATTTCACTGTGCCCTGAACCTGGCAAGCCAAGTTCAATTCCTGGTCAGTTTAATAAGACCTTATAATAATGGCTTTTAAAATTAGCTTCGAACAATCGCTCGTGCACATGATCTGTGGAAACGGATAGATACTTGCTTTTTTAATCTTGTGTGAAATTGTGCGCTTATTTTCGCAGTAATTGGTGGTTCTTGTCGTTGCGTTTACAGATTTGTGGGCTTTTCATTCTCTTCGAGATGCGGTGACGTGTGAGGCGCGTTAGAAATATTAAATGACCTTGTTTATCGGGTGGGGGGGAGGCATAGAAAACTCTTACGGAGGGGGGGAGGTGTGTGGAGGACAGGGAGGGGGAGTGCACGACACAGTAAATGGTAAACAAAAGATAAAAAATATATAAATCGCGAATGCAAATTTAGCTCCCGTTCGGATTTGCTTTTTAAATCCTTTATATTAAGTTCACTTGCTTGTGCGCTTACGACCGTGCAAATCTTTCGGTCGTTTTTAACCCACTTCCCGTGATCCAATCGAGCTGACATTTTGCACACAGACTCGTTGTGCGTGACAATTTATTTTCGTGAAAATTTTTTTCCCCAAATTTTACACTTTTTAGGAAAAAATAAATTATATTTAATTACAAATTGCTTAATGGTGGCAGGCAATCATCTGACCCATAGGTGGCAGCCATCTCAAGCCAGAGGACAAGAGGACTCTAGCCGCCACGCATATAAAGGATTTATAGTGAAAAACTTTGTTTTTACGGGTTAATTTTTTACCCATTGTAGCATTCTGCCCTTGCTTCCCCCCCCAAACGTCATTTTGCGCGGCGATTTTTCGCCGACTCCATCGGCATTACTGATGGCAGACATCACCCTCCCCCACTGCAGGAGAAAAATGAATACAGACGCATCTGGAGAGAGACGATGCCACGCCGTGCGGACGCTCATGTTGGCCCACACTTGGCGACTTAACGTGTGCGCATTGCGATGTTAATTTGTTTTTTTTTCCTGTGCCGACAAGAAAGAAAATCCTGAATTCTGGTCGTTGAAAAGGCCTTTCTTTTTTTTTCTTCCGAAATAACGGGATCACCAGACGTGTGTGTTAGCGCCTTAAGGGAGAGAAGCAATGCTTTGGGTGGTGATTCGGATGGAGATCATTATTGTAGCCCCCCCCCCCGCCCTCCCGAGTACACAGTTTATGTGCTTTAATAATAGAACCATGACCATGAAAAACGAAACAAAGATTATTTTTAAAAATGCCTCCTAGATTTTTTTTCTTTCCCAGAATGCTTGTAAATAGCAAAAGTCAATTTCTTCCATTTCAGCTTGTATTTCAAAACAATACATTTCTCTCGGTGCTTGAACTGAAAGAGAGGGACGATGTCGTTTTTCAACTGGGGGGCATATTTTATGTTTTTGTTGATCTCCTCTCTGAGCGGCCGCAGATTAACCTTTTGGAAAAAAAGAAATAACAAATGGCAGAATTTAGTCGGGGAAAAATATATAAGCCCCAGCAACGACAAAGGCAAAACGCGTCAGTGAAAGCGGCACGTAAACATGGGGATGCGTGCGTGCGTGCGGAAACACTCGCAAGATGTGGTGTCCCGGGAGAGGGTAGGCAGATTCGTAACAGCTCCAGCCAAGGAACAGCTGTAACCCATGCACCAACCCACTCGTCCAATATTATTATTGTTATTCCGCTTGTTTGTTCAGGAAAGCCTCACTTGAGTCTCGTAACTCTTTTTCAGCAGAGGTGCTGACACCTTTTTGAAGTGGGGGAGTGATTATTGCTGCTGTGCGTAATCCCAAATTGAGTAATTTGCGGTGCCATTTTCATCAATTTGGCAAATTTTGGACCGTGACGCCGGCACACGACGGCCCGCTCTCGCGAATGACGTCACGCGGATCTCTCGCGCCCGCTGCGAGGTGAAGTGGGTGACGCGTTTCCGCGGTTACGTCGCGGTGTTAACCAGGGCCGCCTTGCCGCATTAGAACCGTGAATCTCCGCAACGAGCGGCGAGTGCGCTGCCACCGGGGCCACCCCGTGTGAGTGGCGTCCCGCGCGTGGGCCTTCTCCGTTCGACGTGCTGGCGGGGTGACCATTTTGCCACGTCGCGAAAAAAAAATCAATGGCGATTGTCGTAAGGGAAAGGCACTGTAATGGCGATGTGGAATTCGTGCCACTGGAATGGGCATCGTCAAGGGGGATGAGAACTGCCTGTCGCTCGCTCATTCGTGGCAACTGGTTGCAGACGGTGGCGAGATGTTAACTCCCTCGCCTGCTTTGCAGGAGATCATGGGGTTCGAGCCCGACCCTGACGCCTGTGTGTTTTTTGGAGTTTGCATGTTTTTCTACCCGTGGTCGCGTGGATATTTCTCCAGGTCCTTTGGTTTTTCCCTCCGCATTTTAGAATCGACGTCACACGTTCAAGAGTATTTGCCTGCTATAATTGACCACATTCAGCCCTGTGGACCCTTACCTGGTAAAAGTAAAAAAAAATGTTTGACCCATTTTGTAAATGTTACCACATTTCACGTAGTCGTTACCACGGTGCAGCTTCATAATTCGAAACATTTCCCTTGTCCTTGCGTTCCTCGAAGGACAACATTTGGTACTTCCAATTAGTGAGGTTGCCTACGTATGGTGCGAAAGAAGTTAAACATACATATGTACAGCGGCTCTCTGCGCTTCTCATCAGAATCTTTATTTATCTTTCTAATGTGCAGTTGTGTAAGGGCATTGCCTTATTCGATTATGTGATATGCCTCTGCCATCAATTAGCAGCATCTGGGGAAAAAAATAAATTTAAGTTCCAAAGTAATGTCCTTTTTGACATGTCATTTATATGGGACTGGGTCAGGTTACAGAATATAAACAAAAAATATTTTTAATAACAGGAGCGCACGACGTATTTATTTATTTATTCGAGTGGAAGCATAGTTGTCTATCGGGGAGACTTTGCCGTTTTCATGATCCCTGAGATCAAATGACGTCGTGAAAATTGGCAACCGCGTCGTACGCGAGAGGCGCGCAGCGAAGCGAAGAAAAGGCGAAACGAAATAACAACACCTCGGCCAGCAGCCAGCATGCATCGTGCACCAGACAGCTGATCCAACAGCAGCAGCAGCAACGACGTGAACAGCGGACAACAACACGGCTCCTTGTTAGAAGGATTACTCGGCGAGTTTCCTCACTAGGTGACTCTGGACGCGGCTTGCGAGGGATAATGATGACATCGCGAAGCGACGTGCCTGGTTACCTGCCCGTGCGACTCCCTTCTCTAAATCCGAACCCGAGGGGTCGGCCTTCATTCCAGTCCCTCCCTGGGCTTTCAAGTTCAAGGAGGAAAGAGAAAGATTCTGGTTCTTGCAAAATATCTGCTTAGCTCTTTGGGCCTTACCAGCTGAAATAATAGTCCCCGAGTCTTGGGCGTGGCTAGTATCCAAGTGTCACCCAGATTGTGTTTCGTGACTTTGTCGTAAAGTTTTTGTGCTCTGTACGTCTGGAACAAAAAAAAATTTATTCAGAAGTTCTTTACCCAGGGCTCACTCGGCGTAACCATGCCACAAGTATTTTAATCAGCGCTGCTTGACAACACTTCAATGCTCATAGTAACGCATGTGCGTTATTAAAAGCGTTGCCGTAGTAGGCAGGCCTGCATCCAGCAGTGGATTGATGTGGGCATATTAACTCAAATGTTTTTTTTTTATTGACGTGGTCGGTGGCATTTGTGCCATCTCATATTTATTATTTTTTTTTTTTTATCCAGCGTCTGGCTCGTAGATATTTTGCATCACTCTTGAAACCGAATGACGCAGTAACAATGGAAACCTGGGAACATTGGGTGTGTCAGTCTTGCCATATGAGCATTCGGGCATTAAACAACAAAAACTCAAATGAAGCATGAATAATTGTAAAGATGCCTTGTTCTCATCTCTAGATACATGAAAATTCATCCGTTACCTATATTTGGCGAATTTTTACATTTACAAATAGAATATTTCCTGTCATTTTTTGCGAATCTGCGAACCAGCTTGGCCGATAACCATGCATCCATTCTTTGATTTAAACCGATTCTTAATGCTCGGGGGTAGGTGCATCGTATCGCGCAGGTGAGAATCGGCTATCGTGGAGTCCTATCTCAGAATCGGAATATTTTATTGAGACTGCAGGAGGAATCTGAAGAGGTATGAAGCTCTTTACACACGGACGTCTAGTACGGGCACAGGGGCCACTATCTGCCGTCTTGGAAGGTGCGTGTGTCCTCGCTGAGTCACAGTAAGCGCATTCGTGGACTCGCAATTCCAGAGTTCGCCGGTTCGATCGCCTGGTGCGGCAGCGGAAAGGCCTCGTGCGGAGAGTCTCTTAAATCCCCTCCGCCCCCCCCCCCCCGGCAGCATGAACGTTATTGGAACGATCACGTGTGGTGGGGTAACAGGTTGGGAATCCCGCGTCTCCCAAACACGTCTGGCCAGCGTGGAAGAGTAGGCCAAGCGTCCTCTTGAGAGAGAGCCGCATTTTCTAGAGCTCCCTCTGTCCCATGGGCGGGGGGGGGAAGGGGGCTTCTGGCCTAGCACTGGTGCAAGCAAAAGCGAATCCTGGGGCCGCACCTTTTTAGGCGCAAGCAGTGGCCCTGTCGCTTTGTGCCCGGGTGGTGGTGGTGGTGTTGTTTCCGTTGTTCGGCTGACAGAGACGAACGTTTGCCGCGGTTGCCTCTCAATCCACTCCCCCCCCCCCCCCCCCCCCGTTGAGACCACAAATGGCAGCAGCCGCCGATACCCAATGAGGCGCATCGCAAAAACACAAAAGATGGCATGGCAACCGGAGGTTTTTCACATTTTTTGAGCATTAAAAAATATACATATATATAGGTCACATCTGCAAAGATCCAATCTACATGGTGCTTGTTGTCTTTTCACAGTAAGACTTTTGTGCAATTCCTGCAAAACAATTTGGGGCAGCCGATGGAATTCTTTTTCTTCCCATTTTGTAGAATTTTCAGTTTTGACCGTGCTGGTCGTCTGTCCCCGGTGTGGCGTGTGCCGTCTGCTGCGAAGAAGATGGCAACCCCCTCCTTGCGCTACACACACGCACACGCGGAGTAGGGGAGGGGGGTACATTGTGTCTGGCTTTAAACAACGCGTGCGTGAAAGGTGGAGGTGGCCAGGTGTGTGTAGAGTGGGAAGATCCGCGCACCGAGGCTAACTACAACTTAATGACTTTCATCTTACCAGGTAGGGCCCACTGTGTGTGTACATTTTTTTTCACCGCACCGTGCATAGGGAACCGTGCTGATCGGTGGTGTGCGGGGAGGACAAATGAAACGCCAAGCTGATATAGCACTCTTTTAGAAGCGACCTGGCCACAAATGATAGCTCCACCGAGTGGCTTATCGCGTGGAAATTTGAAAGCAGCCAAATGCTCTTAAACGCGTGATTTATAAATGTGGAGGGGGGAAAAAACGGAGGATCCGGAGGAAAAAAAAATCCACGCGACCACTGGGAGAACACGCACACTCCAAATGTACAGGCGTCAGGGTCAGGTGTGATCCCACGACCTCCTGTATACTAGGCGAGGTGGTTAACATCTCGCCACCGCGACGCCAAAAGTCGGCACCGCTGTGATCCTGGCTTCATGTGCATGTTTCTGCCACCCGTGAATAAACCCGGTCCTCGGGCGTAGCGAGGTAATTGGTTTCAGCCCGGTCGCCAATGGCTGCGCAAAATATAAACATAGTTGAATTAAGTTTTTCACATTTTTCCTTATTCCTGCTCGGAAGGTGCTGCCACCTCCCCAGTGTGTGGCTACGAGGTCACTCGAAGGGATCGCGGCAGTAGTTCTGCGCGGTCTCCTTCTGCGGGCCACTTTCATGCATCGGGCGACACTCTGCTTACCGCCAGCGCTCGGAGGGGAAGCTTTGGCCTATTGACACGATGCCCATGGCACAAATCGGAATGAACCTGGGCAAAAAGACAATCGCGGATGCTGCTACAGTCCCTTCGGTATCGTCGCTCTCGTGTGCCGGGTGTCACGGCCAACGTGCCGGGTGTCACGGCCAACGTTTGAACATTTCCTGAAAAAAACAAATGGGCTGCTCCTGCGTAACTATGGTTACGTGGGCCCCGTGGCAATGGAGATGATGAAACGGAATGGCTTCTGATCTTGCGAAAGGGTGATTCTGTTAATTTGCAGATTCGAGTGCAATATTTGCCCATAGTTGGGTCTGGTTTGTGAGCAGCGAGGTGTTTGCTATAATTTGAGAGTCGGGCCCTCGCCACCGGCAACTGCTTCCACTCACCAGAGCACTGACAAATTCACAAATATCACCACAATCACACAATTGGCACTACCACGATCACTCCCACCACTCCTACTGGCACCACCACGAACACTACCAAATAGAACAAAGATCCCCCGTATAACCTTAAAGAGACGTTATGGCAAGTGCTGTTCGCAGAGCACCTATGAAGGGTGGCACGGCACACGAGGGGGTGAGTGGCGAGTACTACGCCCGGCCGCCTTTGTCTCCCCAATGGTGATGTTTACACACCACACCAGGTACTCATTTGAGGCGGAGTCGACCTAGGTGGAGGCCCAGGACCGGTTCAGATAATCGTCACTAGTGTTAGCCGTGAGCGGGAATCGATTTCTGGTCGCTGGGTATGTAGCGTTAACTGCAACACAACCACTCCCCACACGAACACTACCACCACCACCACGATCAGTCCACCATCAATCTTACTCACACCACCACGAACACTGAACTACCACTCCCAGTATCACCAGCACCACCTCGAATAGCAGTGCTTCCATCATCATCAGTATCATTACACCACCACCAACACATTACTGTCACCCACTACCACTCTCACCCTTGCCCACCCATAAACCACCAACACCACCACCACTACTAACCCAACACCCACCACCACCACCGTGGCCACCATTACCACTACTAACCAACACCCACCACCACGACCATCACTGTCACCACCGCTGCAACAAGTCGCCACGAGCCTTCGAGTCAAAGTGCATTTGTGTTTTTTTATTTCACCACACAGTCCACTGCCGATAACGATGTCCAATTATGTGGCTGCCTGCTTGGTATTTAATTAATCGCTGTAACATTAAAAATAAAAGCTTGTCACAGTAATAAACTGACCAGAATTGGCGATGCAAGCCACGTTTTTAACTGCCGGGCGATAATTATTCTGCGGCGGCTGCTGCTGCATGTTTTCAATTAGTTTTATGAATCTGCTGCTTCTGTACACGTGACTGACTGTGCAAACATTAGGTTTTATTTTTAAGGGACGTTTTTGTTGTTTTTATCCTGCACCTCTCCGTGTGTAGCATTCGCCGTTGCCGTCTGTATGCGGTCGGGTTCAATCCTCGTGCGATTTAGCAGTGCGCCAGATGTGGGGCGTGTGATTTAACGTTGCGGATAACGGCCTCTTTGAGGGCTCGTGCGTGTGCACGAGATGGAGCAGCCATCGTGCCGAGATTTTCAATAGGACGGACGATGAAAAGTAAAGCAATTAAAAGTGATTTCTTGCTCAAATCAGCATTGAGCTACTGGTGATCATCTCCCGCTTAAAGCCCCCAGAGCGAGCGGTGGAAAGTTCACATTCCTAATGGCCGGGGCATAGTCCATCCATAAACAACCACTGTTAACGTGCCCACAAAGTGGTATTCGTTTTCTCGACCCCAGAGGGATGATGGGCCAAGTCAACCCACAAACCAGGGTTTGAACTCGCAACCTTGTGATTGTGAGTCACCTGACCGGATAGAATGGGGAATATCGATTTCGTGTCTATTTTTTATATTTATATATTGCGTACATTGTCCTATTAAATTTTTAAATCCCAAGGTTTCTTTGAGTCGATGAAAATGATAGCTGTAAAATGCGCAGCCGTGCAATTGCTCCTCTGCACCACTGCTGGCGGCAGGGCCCCCCAATTCAAGGGAGCCCCCCCCAGGGAGCTGGCTAGACGTCTTTTGAAAGAGGCAGGAGTTACCCACACTTTACCCCACCACACCCGACCTTCCGATCAACCTAATTATGGTGTTCCCGTTGATACTGCCGGGGTTTAAGAAACTCTCTCCACATTAAAATTAAATACTGATATAACTACTGCCATTTCGTACAAGTAAAAACACATTCTGCATAACACTTAAAACGATAATCCTTCTCCTTTTCACATCCTCAGTTGCTTGGAGTACACAATAGTCGTGCTCCTAAATTGTAAAGCGTCTTGATTGAATCTCAGCGGGATACCTTGGCCTAAAATGAATGAATACGTACATAAATATTCCTTTCTGTGTGTGTGGTGTGTATATATATTACATTCTGGAATCAACACAGCCTTGGCAGAGCAGCGATGCGGAGCTGCTTAATAAAAACACTGCCTTCTGGGTACGAGACCCCAGCTCACGGGAGATTTGCGCAAAGCGTAGCGCGAGCCGTTTGTTTGGGACGCCCTGAAGATCCGAATCTCACTCCTTATGCGTTGTTGTCTCTCTCCTCCCATCCCTTGTCTCTGTGCGTGCGTCTTTGTGTCTGCCTCTGTGTCTGTCTCTCAGGGTGTTTAAGAAATCAAGCCCCAATGGGAAGGTAAGGCACACTCTCTCTCACTGCCAGTGTGTGAGTGTGACGAGGAGCTGGTGGCCAAGGCTGCTGTGGGTTCACCGTCTCTCCTGACACCACTCCTGGATCAATTCTCACATTAAAACAGCTCGCACGTACACAGCCGCAAATACGCACACACACGCCAATACATACACACACGCTTATATATATAAATACACACACGCTTATATATCTACACACACACACACGCTTATATATACACACACGCACGCTTATACACAAAGACACGTCAATAAATACGCATGGCAATACATACACACTTATATATACACGCGCACACACACAAAGACCCCCGTATAGCCTTCAACAGACTGGCGAGGCAAGTGCTGTTAGCGAGCACCTAATGAAGGCCGGCACGGCACACGCGGGGCTGGGTGGGCAGCACCACGCCCGGCCGCCTTTGTCTCCCTCAGCGGCGGTGTTGTTTTCACTGTTACTTGCACACTGCACCGGGTACTCATTCGAGGCCAAGTCGACCGAGGCGAGAGGCCAAGGAGCGGTTCAAGGAGCGGGGAATCGGAACATGGGTTGCCCGGGGTTCGTAGCGGCGCAGTGCCTCTGATCATAATTTTTCGATTTAAAGCTTTTGTGACTGCAGGGATTCATCTTCTTGGTTCTTTCGGTAATTATTTCCCTTCTACGTGACTTTACCGAAAGAACCAAGAAGATGCCTCTGACCACTTGCGCCACACCGCTCGCCTAAGATCGGATTCGTGTAAAATGCTGGGCTTGTTTAAAATTGATCCACGTGTTTGTCATCGTGTCGCGGACACGATTGGTATTGGGGAGTGGGGGTCAGTGGGGGGGTCTCACCGTCCTTTCGTTATCTCTCCCTCAACGGAGGCGAGGGGGAGAGAGGGGTGGGTTGTCACTTGAGCCTTCCACACTCTGTGTGTGTGTGTGTGGCACATCTCATTCGCAGGAGACGTCATATCTCATTACACCAACAGAGAACCAATTGAACGATACATTTTAATATTTATTTATATTAAAAACTATTTTTTTTAAGTAGGACGTACGCTGCGACGTGGTTTTTCAGCCGTGGTTAAAAATGGAGAACTTTCAAAACGGAATGTAGATTTGAATGCCGATTGTGGAAGTTTAAATGCGGACCCATACTGCATGTCCGATGCCAGTATTGTTTGTTTAGTGGTGGACTCTCCTCCTTGAGAACCCTGAAATTGATTTTTATCGACACTAACTGCAGAAACTAGATTTAACTTTTATCTATCCACTGCTGGGTGAAGGCCCCCTCCCCAAGCTATTGCCGTCCTGAGAAGCCAACGTGTCAACTCGCTCCAACGCACGGAGCTCATCTCATTGCTTCTCCTCGGTTGACGAAGACGCGCCAATGTTGCCTCCCTTCGGCTGCCGCTCCCCCGGCCCTTTGCAGGAGCAGAATCAGAATATGAAGTCGTACTGGACGAATTCGACGAGCTATATAAAGCAGATGTCTCGTCGGGGTGGGTCAGAACGTTACAACAACAAACAATACAAAAAAACAATAGAAAGGTAAAGGCATCGCTAAATTGTTTTTTAAAAATAAACACAGAAAAAACCCACCGAGCTATTAGCTTCTTTTTCAGCAGCGACCTGGTCACAAATGATATCTCAACGAAGTTGCTCAACACGTGGGTGTGGCGATGCACGCGTCAGGCCCTGCATCAGAGTAGCGAGCGTTCTAAAGCAAGACAGCGAGCACTGTTGGTGTATTTATTTGTGTGATGATACGAAGTCAGGTTTTTTTGCTTTTTTTTTCTCTCCTTCCCACCTTCCTGGATTTTTTGTTCGATTTTTCAATGCTCGCGTTCTAAGGGTCACATTCTGTTATAAAACGAAGAGCTGCGCTCACAAAAGCGAGGGTGATTTTTTTTTTTAACGGTTGCTACCTTTTTGTTCTGTTACTCGGACCACTCTGTTCAGAAATCGCCCGATAATTGGGACCAGCTGATTGCAGAGGTTGAGTGCCAATTGTGACTCTTCATGCGTCTGCCTCGCTCGATAGCGGTTCGCCCGTGGTGCTGCGTCACGGTGTGCGTCACCCTTGCGTTTGCTGGTACACGTTGCTTGCGCCGATGTCTCCCGGCGCGCGACGATCGCTGCGTTCAACGCGCGCCGACCAGAGTAGCGGGTTGACTTTTGCTTTCGGATGCGCTTCTGCGGCAGTATGGAACGCGCCCTTCCGTTCGATATTAGGAAGCCACGGGAGCTGTGCACTTTTAAAAGACTAAATAGAAAACTCGTTTCTTTAAAACTCCTTTTTGTGTGTTTGTTGTCCTCTCCTCGCACCTCCGATTTAGACGTTCAACGTACATACGTGAAGTATGGCCAAACGATGCCGTGAGGAGTGTCTTTGATCCAGCAGTAGATTCACAAAAGCCTGATGATATATATTTTTCCATTGCAAATATCATGTGTATCAACAAAGATCCCCAATAACCGCCAACACAGGCGGTTGTGGCAATTTCTGTAAGCGAGGACCTAATTAAGGCCGTCGCGTCGCCCCATTGCTGGGTACTCATTTAAGGCTGAGTGTACCTAAGAGAGGTCCAATGCTGTATGAAGGCCTCCTCCAGACCATGCCACGCTTCGGTGTTGCTTGATCATAGTTCACCCTGCTGGTCAGTGCGGGGGGGGGGGGGGGAAGAGAGAGCCACTGGTATAGATATCACTCGCCACTGATACAAACCATCGCCTGGTACAGAACTCAAGTCCGTGGGTTTGTGCCGGCAGTGCTCTACCCGCTGCACCACCGCTCTCCACACACGTGCGCACACACAGGGTGCATACATCATTGCGTGCAATGTATTTATAAATGCATCAATAACGTTAACGGAAATGGCCATTGTCGAATATTGGGAAGGGATGGCCTTGCCACACCCACCCCCTCACACAAAGACAAAGATCCCCCATATAGCCTTGACAGACTGTAGTGGCAAGTGCTGTTTGTGAGCATTATTGAAGCCCGGAATGGCACACGAGGTAGTGGGTGGCCAACGCCCGGCCGCCTTTGTCTCCCTAGTGGCGATGTTTACCGCACCAGGTACTCATTTGTGGCCGAGTCACCCACCCACCCACTCACACACTCGTCCCTCTGCTCGCTTCGTTCACGGCCACGGGGGGGACACTTTCTCTTGTGCACCTTTCACTGTCCTCCCACACATCTCAACCCCCACCCGTGAAACAGTCCACGTCACCCTTCACGTACATCCTAAGGTCGCACTCATTGCACACAAAGCGCTTGCCACAAATGAACCACAATACCTTGCCGATCTCGTCACGAACTCCGTTAATCCTCACGGCGGCGGCTTTTTGGCTAGCCGTCGAACAAAGACGGTCACTGCATCGCGCGCTTTCGGATGTGCTTCTGCGGCCGTCTGCAACGCTCTTTCAATATTCGGAGCCACTGGAGCTTTACACTTTCCAATCTAGATGGAAAACTAATTTCTTTAGAACTGCTTTTGGTGTTTAGTTTGTCACCCACCCCCCCGCTCCTCCGATTAGCACGGTTGGCTACGTACGGTGCAAAAGAAGTTCTACATACACACCTAGATACTCAGATCCGTCCATCGGCTCCCAGCACAGTCACGGTTCGAATTCACGATCGCACTTCTCGCCATCATCATGATTCTCCGTGGAATCGCACCTGCCTACCTCTATCCACTCTACCCCCCTCCACTAACTCTCCACTCCAGCAACCAAGGCTTTCTGTTGAAGCCCCAAATCAACCTTTCCTTGGTGCGAGGTCGCTCGTTCTCCTCTGCTGTGCCCTCATGATCTGAAACTCGCTTCCACTGTCCGTGCTGTCGTCTCCCTGCCCAAGTCCGATCTCGCTCGAGACCTCTTCCCATCCTGGCTTCGACTGCCTGCCTGCCTGCCTCCCCTCTATACAAGAAATACGTCCAGCGGCTTTAGTAGCGCTCGCACTCAGATGCCGTATTATAATCCACATCGTGCTGTAATTGTATTAATCGCCGGAGCTGGTAACGCCCGTGGGGCCCCAGTGGGCCCTGACATCCTTGACACGCGCTTCCCACTCGTTGACGTCAGCCGCGTTTAAAATTGTAACGGTGCCACCCACACGGCTGCTATTAGGCCGTGGGTTGTGCATCGGCCGTACACGTGCATCGCAGTTCTATTGTTGTCACTCTGCTGCTGGATGAAGGCTTCCCGATTTTTTTTTTTTGGGTCGCCAAATTTTCCACACACCAAACCGCGGGCGTATTTCTCAGTCGGCACTCGGTCTATCGCGACCGCGCAGTATTCTGTTTCTCATGAAGCTCCAACACCTAACGCAGATAACCAGATTCTCCAAACATATGCAATCCTGCTGTCACTCACGGAGATGGAGCGATCACTTCGGCTCGTGTGCAGGGGACCGAGATGGATTGTTGTATCACAGGACAGCGAGTGATAGCAATGGCGTGGGTAGGTCATCATCCAGCAGTGGATAAACTATGGCTCATGATAATTAAGGCAGCGGCTGTCCTATACAAAAACTGCCCCCCGACATGCATTAATTTCACCACCTGACTCACAAACTCCATTGGAGATGGGAATGGCGCAACGTTCTTGTTAGCAGAGAGAGACGCCTTTTAATATTTAACTGATGATTCATATTCAAATGTCACCACGGCGGTTGCGGCACTGTGCTGCGAACCTGGCGACCCGAATTCCACGATGGCATCCCAACTGATTTGTGGCCCCGCTCGTTCCACCATCCCACACCGGCCAAGCGCGCGGGGAAGTCGGGTCGTGCGACCCCCGCGACGGTCTCAAGGCGTCGGGGGAGAAACACTTTCCCCCGCTGCTCTGCGTCGCTTAACCGGCGGGCGGGGGGGGGGATCTTTGTCATGCCTTTATGGTACGTGTGTGTGTGTGCGCGTGGTGTCCGCCCGGCAGGTCACGGTGTATTTGGGGAAACGGGACTTCGTCGATCACCTGGAGCACGTGGACCCCGTCGGTACGTTGACCCTCGACGCGGCCGCACCCGCCGCACTTTGCCGTGACAAGGGTGCGCAGCCGTTGAATGCGCGCTGTTAGGTGCAACTTGACTTAGGTGGGGGGGGGGGGGGGGGCACCGCAGTGTTTGCGAAATGTCTGAAATCACTCTCGCTCAATTATATTTTTGCTACCCAGTGCTACGCGCAAACTGCTGATGAGACTTAATGAAGTGGAAATACCCCCTGTCCGAGCAATTGCTGCCGGTTTAGGCACTTTCAGCAGGAGGCCACAGATAAAAAAAAGACTTGTGGTGTTAATGAGCTCTTGCAATAAATATACCATCTTGAGGTTCATCGCCACCTACGGAGCACTTGGCATGGTCACACCAGCGTCGCATCCAACGCCCTGACAGACCGCACTGGTCGATATGCGGTCCTGTCTGTAGAAGCGGGAGTCGCACTGACGCACGCAGATCATGACCTTACACACGGCAGCAGCCACCAGTGATTGCTTTCCAGTTTGTTCACAGCCTGCACTCCCCCCGCACCTCCGATTAGCACGGTTGGCTATGTATGGTACGAAAGAAGTTCTACATATATACTGTCGCATACCGGCACTTTCTGACCCCAATTTGTATATGTAAATAATAACTGCTTGTAGATCCCTTTCCATCATCACACGTTGACTTGTCATCATCGTAAGCTTCTGCTCTCTGCCGAGAGAAGGATGTGTACCTTGAGTTGAAGCCAGCTCTGTGGCGTTAAGAGTGACCTCGCGCTAACCGATTTCTCCTTCTCTTGTCGTTGCAAAATGTGTCCCGCAGACGGAATCGTACTGGTGGACTCGGAGTATTTAAAAGAGCGCAAAGGTTTGGCACCGTTTTAATTGACGTCATATTTCACGCCCGTGGAGGGGGATGTTTCGTGGCGTGACGTGCGGCGGCTGCATGTGTTTGGCTGTGCGGGATTTAAATCCGGTCCACAATTGCCAGGGGGACCCGCCTGCCAAAAAACCACGATGGATGCCTCCAGAAACGCATCTTGCATCTATTTACTAGAAAACGGCAAAGGCTTTGAACTGGCGGCACACCAGATTTCATTTTTCCGTTTAACTTTGGTACACGCCATCACCTGTTGCGTTCGTACGGTTAAAGTTTTTGTTGTATGTGATTGTTATTGTCGTTGGTGGAAAAAACTGCATTGCAGTCTTGCCATCCATAACAAAGGTGTGCTCTCATGTCAGTGTGACTCTTGTATGCGACGGGCTTGAACGTGATGAGAGAACGAGTCTTGATAGAAAAAAAACCAGGCCTACTATGTTTGGCAGTAGAACTACAAAAGGCAGCCAAGTGGACGTAAAAAACGAGTCCCTAAAATGTGGAGCATGGATAAAATAGTTGTAAAAATTTAGCAGCGTTGATATTCACTGGGGCTTTCATGGAACGAAAACATTATTTGGAACATTGAGATGAAAAATTGGAGCGCCTTCCCACAAAAAACGTATTCTGCTCACGGATTAAACATTTTATATGTCATTTAAAATTAAAATAAACGAGATCAGGATGCAGCGAATGGGTTGCAAGTTCAAATAATTCTCCGTGTGACAGATGCCGAACATTTACGCACACAATCGGGAAGCAACCTTTACAAACGGCGCGCGAATCTTAGAGGCACGATGTCACAAGCAAGTGGCCATCACAGGCAAAAACGGTTCCATTTCAGAAAATGGAAACGTTCGTCAACTTAATCGGAGTGGACGCTTAGCGACACGCGGCACGACCCGAAGACGCATCGGAGAGTCGTGCAGCACGGCAGCACGTTAACCAATGCAGTAGTCTCTTCAACCATTCCCGGAGTTTTTAAACAAATCAGACGGCCTGGGACGCACGGCCCAGACGCGTGCATCTACAACGTTTGACAGCTGTTTCTTATTTGGGTCGCGGCTTCCTTCACGTGCCGCTCGTAAAAATAGTGCATTGTGGGGTGAAAGAGAGGCACCCGAGTGCGTGAAACCAAATCAAGATGCTCCGCGACTGTTTTTCTTGTGGTTGGGGTTCAATGAACTCTGCCGCCACCATCATCAAGAGCATGGGTTTTAATCCTGGGTTGTTGCAGTCACCCGTGATTTTTAAACTGGGCTCTCGATTGCATCGAGTTAATGGTCACCAGCACTAAAAAAAAAACCCATCACCTTCGATTTGGTTTTTCACCGAATTTGGGCTAAATTCCAGCTCTGATAGTGGTTTTGAAATGCAGTGTTTGACTGCCTTATGCGGAAAGTACTTGTCTGCAGCAGGGCTTGTGGGAAAGTGCCACAGGGGACCAGGAAATTGCGACTTATAACGAAACGATGTATAACGGGGAATCTCCCCCCATAGTGTTTAATAGGTGGGGTGGTGATAGGGACAGCATTGGCTATGCGACGCAAAATGAGGCAATCTCTCCCATAAGAAACGATGGCATAAGGGAGGAATAGGGGCTAACTTGTAAATGTGGCGTTTTATACCTATAAACCAAAATACGTACTGTAGATGTACAGAAAACTAGGTACTGTACACATACTGTATATGTATTTGTGAAACGCATTTGTGAAATTTTTAAGCAATGACGCAAACAGAAAGCCAATTTTAGTGTAAAAAAAAAAAACCCCACAATCTTAGACAGCATTTTAAAAAGATCTTACCTTAACCTATAATTTTTATGATCTTACTTTTGTGGGAGTGGATGGATTGTTGTCGATATTTAGTTTTTTTTTTAAGTCGCGCCGATTACTATGAGCACTAGTAGCTACGATGGGACTGAGAAGATTGAGGTTCATGCGCGAGTTCAGCCGAGGCGAATCAAAAACACGATATTCGTCACTGTGGTGGCCGTGAGCGGGAATCAAAGTCGGGTCGCCGGGCTCGCAGCGCCGCGCGTTGACTGCTATGCACCCATGCACTGCGTTTTAGACTCGTCTCCGCAGATCTGAGTCAAAAACTACCTATATATGCGGGAAAATGTTACGCCGTGCTCCTCAAAAAGTCGTCGACGTGAGTCTGAAACGACGTATATCAGGGACCCCCTGTGCTCTATTTTGTGGATGATGAAGATCACTTGAGTCTCAGAAGTAGTCTCGCGAAATCTGCTTTTGCGGGAAGTGCCTTGATGGTGACAAACCGCTCTTCAAACGGGCCTCTCGTCTCTTGACACGAGGCCAATAGTGCACTTCTCTCTGCTCCCTCTCACTCTACTCCGTGCACTCTTCCCCGCCAGCAACCAAGGCTTCCTATCCCAAGCCCGCCAGTCAAAATCAATCCGCGCGAGGTCGCTCGTTTTCGTCGTCTGCCGCCCGCTTATCCTGAAGCTCCCCCCCCAGCCATCCGCGTCCAAGTCTCCATCACTGCCATTCCCGTCTGGTCCTTGTGACTACATCTCCATTCAATAATTAAGCCTCCCAACCCCCCCCCCCCACCCCCGGCCCGGGCAGTGTACGTGACGCTGACGTGCGCGTTCCGCTACGGCCGCGAGGACCTGGACGTGCTGGGCCTCACGTTCCGCAAGGACCTCTACCTGAGCACCCTGCAGGCCGTGCCGCCCGTGCCCGAGGAGGCGCGCCCGCTGACGCGCCTGCAGGAGCGCCTCGTCAAGAAGCTGGGCAAGGACGCCTACCCCTTCACCTTCGAGGCGAGCGTCTCCGCGCGCCGGGGAACGTGCCTGCCCCACCACCCCCCCCCCCCACCGCCACCGCGACCACCCCCCGCCCGCGTGCCTTCTCCCACCATCGTTTTGTGTGTTGGCCACGGCGGCCCGCGTCGTGTTTTTTGTTGTTGCTTCCTCGGCGTACCGACGGGCTCGGCCGCTTCTCACGCTCTGTCATGCTGGTCGGTGTGGGTTGCGAGGAATTGAACTCGACTTGTGGGCGGGGGGGGGGGGGGGATACCTAGTGCGGCGTGCTAACCACCGTGACACCGCTCCACTGATTTACCGCGTTTCTGCCGTCGCGTTGACAGATCCCGCAGAACCTGCCCTGCTCAGTCACCCTCCAACCTGGCCCAGAGGACACCGGCAAGGTACGTGCGTGCCGACTCGCTGCTGGATGGGGGTTATTTGACCAACTTTTTCATGTTGGCTGGTGAAGGGTGACATTGGGGCCTTTGACCGGTTATGATATCACTCGCCGATAAGAATATCCGCAGCTGGGAATGGAACTCTGGTTGCGGGGATCATGGCACAAAGTGCTAACCACTCTGCCGCCACTCCGCTGACTCGATTTGTTTCCGTCGTAATTATTAGTGCTACTGTAGTTGTAATGTTTCGCCTTTTCTAGACCGTGCAAGTTCTTTTCCACCACAAAAGCCGAGCCGTGCCACTGACGTCTGATGCATTCCACGCTTGGCTAGCCCCACCCCTGGCCCTGCTGGGCCCCAAGCCAGATTCGGATGTTTTGCAAGGCCAGCGTAGTACAATTCGATGAAATGACAGTGGAAATTCAACCTCGCCGTGTCGGCACAGGTGATGGGATGGTGCCAATGGATGAGGCTGGCGGTGGAATGGTAAACGGAGGGGAGGGAATGCGCCCCAGAGGACGATGAGATCAACTCCTGCTCAGGATTGAGAGGGACTGTGGCATCGCTGGACTGTGATGCAATGGCGAATTTTTCATGGGACGCCTTCATCTGGCAGTGGATATATCCTGACTCAATGACGATGATTACAACCATGGCTTTTCCTTCTCCCAGGCATGTGGAGTGGACTTCGAAATAAAAGCGTTTTGCGCCGAGAACCTGGAGGAGAAAATTCACAAGCGGTGAGTGAGCGACGCTCCTCCGAGCCCCGTGTGGAGAGACCCCCACGACTTGCTCTGCTGTCGTATCTGGTGCCGTTTACCGAGCCCCGACGCGTTGCTCCGCTCATTGCCAGGGACCCACAAGGAAGCTTCCTCTGTCTCGCCGCACGACTCCAACAGTAGCTTGACGTGCCGTGAGCTAACAGGGTTCTCTCGCGACTGGGGAGACCAAAGGCGGTCGATTGGTCGTGGTGTTGGCCACCCACCCCCTCGTGTGCTGTGCCGGCCTTCATAGGTGCTGCTCTCTAACAGCACTTGCCCCAACAGTTTGTTAGGGCTATACAGGGGATCTTTGTCTTTGTGCACACGAGGGGGTGGGTGTCCAGCGCCACGCTCGGCCGCCATTGTCTCCCCAGTGGCGATGTTTACACACCGTACCAGGTACTCATTTGAGGTTGAGTCGACCTAGGGGCGGCCCAGGACCGGTTCGGATAATCGCCACTGGTGGTGTGCCGTGAGCGGGAATTGAACCCGTTATAGCCTCCCGCACTGTAACACGCGCCGTGAAAACCGAGGCGATCCATCTCAGGAGATTTGTTCCAGGTGGGATATTCACGTGGAATAGGACAAGTAAAACGATGGGCGCTCGCTAACGCGGTGCACCACTCCCGCCGCAGGAACTCGGTGCGCCTGGTGATCCGGAAGGTGCAGTTCGCCCCGGAGAAGCCGGGCCCACAGCCCATGGCGGAGACGACGCGCCAGTTCCTCATGTCCGACAAGCCTCTGCACCTGGAGGCCTCGCTCGACAAGATGGTGCCCGCCACGCAGACTCGCACACACACTAGCAACACACTCGCAGTACACTCGCAGCAGGCACGCGGTACACTCGCAACACACCGGTACACTCGCGGCAGGCACGCGGTACACTCGCAACACACCGGTACACTCACGGCAGACTCGCAACACACTCGCATACTCGCCGAAAACTGGCACACTCGCAATACACTTGCAGACTTGCACACTCGCAGCACCATTGCGTCACGCACACACACGCTCATAGGCGCAAACATGCGCGCGTTCCCGCCGTGCCAATTTCGACCGCCTGGCGGGTGCGGATGCCCGGCGCTTGTTGTTTTGGATCGTTTCTTGCAGGGTTTGGCGAACGATGAAGTTAAACGAGCGTAAGATTGAGCAGCGGTGCGACAGCAAACCGCCTCGACCACCGCAAACCCTCGCGCTAATGACGCGCGTAAAACACCAACTGCTGATTTGCAGTCTTTATCGATCCACTGCTGGATGAAGGCCTCGCCCATGCTGTATCGGTCGCGAGGTTTTCTTGTTTGCCCATGCTTCGCCACGCTGGTCAGTGCGGATAGGTGAAGGTGGGTGAGTGTAGATGTGGAATAATAATAATAACAACCTGGCGTCGTGCATGATGAAGGATAGGTGAGCTCGGGACCTAGGACCGTTTCATATATTTCTGTATGAAACGATGTTTCTCTTTAAACGCATTTGCTGAGCCCAGTCCCACGATGTCAAGTAGCCAGCAACAAACAGCACTGTCAACGTTGTAACAGCTGAGAGTTGACACAAACGTCTCTTGGATTGGGCAAGGTAATCGTCGATGAGCTCGGGGGGGCGGGGAGGCGACGATGGGAAAGGAATTAAAAGTTGGGAACGGGGAGGTACGACCACGTGAGGTGTGGAAAGGGGTGGGTGAGAATTGGGAAGCGTGACCAGTCAACGGGGAGGACAGAAGGGGGCGGTTTTGGATGGGGGGGGGGGGGAGATAGCTGGTGAGGAATACCAAGTAACTATGTATGTTGTATGTTGAACTTATTTCGCACCGTACGTAGCCAACCGTGCTAATTGGAGGTGCGGGGGAAGGACAACAAAACTGAACATGAAAAGCAGTTCTAAAGAAATTAGTTTTCAATCTAGATTGGGGCTTCCGAATACCGCGGGGAAGTTTGCGTTTTTTACATTTAATAAAGGGGGAGGAAGTTATCTCCGAGCGTTGAAGATGAACAGAAATGGAATAGAACGGATTAATTTCAAATGGTGTTTGTTTGAAAAATGTGCGCCGTTCTATTGAGCACGCCGGCTCTAATTGCTGCGTCACGCTGTGTCGGCAGCTGCCTCTTGGCTAAAATGATATTTTCGATGAAAATGTCATCTTTTGATCGTACGTTTTTTTCCCCTCTTTTTAATGGAAACGCATATCGTGGCCAAAACGTCTCTGGCAACGTGATTTTTTAAAGCGCGTGTCGTATAATTTCGCTCCTGGTGAGTGTAGCGGTTTAGCGCGTTGCACAACGAGACCCGGCGACCCGAAGTTCGATTCCCGCTCACGACCAATAATGGCAGCGAGTATTTGAACCGGCGCTGGGCCTCCGCTATGTCAACTCGGCCTTAAATCCAGTACCTGGCGAGGTGTGCAAACATCAGCACTAAGGAGAGACAATGGTGCCTTCCTTGGTGCTCGCTAGCAACACTTGCCACAACAGTCTGTTCAAGGCTACACAGGGGGATCTCGGCGTTCGTGTTGTTGTTGTTTTTCACCAGATCTATTACCACGGCGAGCCCATCAACGTGAACGTGCACGTCACCAACAACTCGACAAAAACGGTGAAGAAGATCAAGATGACCGGTGAGATTTCGGCAAGGGCATGCGATGCGGTGCCACTTCGCATCGACATCGGGGCCACCCCCCACCCCACTTGCGTCTCAACGTGCCGGACAACGCGCGCATCGCGTGGACCAGGGGTCGGCAGCCTGTGGCTCCGAAACGCACGTGCGCCTCTTTAAGGACTGCTTTTGTGGCACCTGAGAGAATTTGTTTTCTTTTACCCAATTCGAAAAAAATGTCCTCTCTCTTGTTCATTTGGCTACCAGCCCCTGGCGTAGACGGTCATGTTTCATGTCACGTTGATAATTGTCGCAGAAATATTCGTGCGACGAGACGGGGAAGGTCGTCTTGAGCCTGGGCTTGAACGAGGGCGGGGAGTCACTGGCACGGGTGGCTGGGCGGGGCGGGGAAGGAGGAGACGGAACAAACTCCCAACGAGCAGAGGTTGACTGGGTGCTTTGACAGAAGACTTTGTAAACGCGCCCGTAAGAATAGTAATACGAACGGAATGTGCATATACCAGAGAAGCCTCGCCGAGTCTCGAACACTTTTTTCATTAGCCTCCTGCACTGGGATGTTTGTTCCTCAATTATTTTTCATTTTTACGAGCGCTTTGCTGTTGCTGTATGTGATGGAAACCGGAGACACTCTGAGAAAGCCCCCCCACGCGTTTTACGGCATGACGCTCGCTGGTCTGCGCAGATAGGTTCACGACCTATCTGCTGTACTACCCTCCGCTTCTACTCGGCCAGGAGGTGGCTCAGCGGGAGAATGAGCAACTCGCAATCGGGAGGTTCCATGTTCAACTCCTGGTTAGGGGTTGTTGACTCGGCCCATCATCTCTCAAGGGTCGCTAAAATGAGAAGCACGTTGCGGGGAAGTCAACTGTGGTTTGTTTTGTGGATAGACTCGCCCACGTCATAGGCATGTGGAATTTCCACCACTGGCTCCAGTGGCTCTAAACAGCAGATATGAGTACCACTTCATTGCTCCTTTGAGCAGAAAATTACTTGGAGTTTGACGACTACTGGCTATTCTAAAGCCAAATGGGTTTTGGAGATTTACAAATCTGCATGATCTTCCCGGCTCCGCCTGCAAATGCGCTGGATTATAAACTTGCACCGGACACCCGCTTGGACGTAAAGTCGTCCCGTCGTTAACGCGAGATCCCACGGAGAGACCTGGAAGCGGAGGAATTGAGGCTCTCTATTTGCAATGTAATTAGCACGGCCACATGGGTTTCATTTTCGGCCAGACGCGTGCGCGTATTCTTAGCTCCCAGCCTTTGAACCTCCTCTACCCCTTGTGACCTGTGAGCCTCGGCTGTGATCCCTCATCACAAACCTCAACTGTGTTGTAGCGCCCGCTGAATTCCTGGCTCCAAGCGTTTTAGTCCGAAACAACACTCGTAAGCATGCGCTCTCTCCGTATGTCTGTTATGAGGTTTCCATGTGCTTGCTGTGTGTGTGTGCGCGCGTGTGTGTGTGCAGTGCGCCAGTTTGCCGACATCTGCCTCTTTAATACGGCTCAGTACAAGTGCCCGGTGGCAACGGAAGAGGGAGAGTGAGTACACGCACCCTCACACAAAACTACTGTTTAAACACTTTTTTTTATTTCACCAGGTAAGGCCTCACTGAGCTATATTGCTTTTTTCGGGAGTGGCCTTGCCACAAATGATAGCTCAAAATAGAGTCTTATTATCACGTGGACATTTATAGCCGCCTAATACTCCGAAAGCACGTTTGATTCTAAATGTGGAGGGAAAAAAACGAAGGGCCTGGAGAAACACCCACGTGACTGTGGGGCGAGAGACACGCTAATTGGAGCGGGGGGAAAAAAACACTTTTAAAGATTTTTTTTTTAACCAAGAGCGACTAAATTTTCCACGCGATGATAGCGAGGGTTGCTGTGAGATCGGATTCTAAAATCCAAAATGCAACATTTGTAAAATGGGCCCCCGATTAATTAAGTACGTCCCCCACCACCCCCAAATGTTTTCAAAAGTGCTGAACCCAGCCTAGAATGATGATCCTAATTCGTAATAAATTCGTATAAATAAAACGTGGGGATTAAACACAGCACCACACACGGACATCTGTCTCCCCAGCCTTGATGTTCAAGTTTAAGTCTGACTTCACCTTGACTGGAGCTATACGGGTATGATTATACACTGGTCAACACACTTTTTCTGGCATAAGGTATTCCAACGGGTTTAAGGTTATTTTGGGGTGCTGATTCCAAATGTGTCTATCACATCAGGTTTTTGAGATATCAAATATTGCATTTTCAATAAAAACCGCAAAAGAAAAATATTAAATTAATGTGGATATCTACATAAAATGATATTATAAACACACTATCCTAAAAATACAGCCCCATATTTTAACACTAAAGCAGTCACTGACTCGCAACAACTTGCAATCATAAGTAACAGAGTTAATTTTGGGTAAAATCAAGGAAAATGGGGTATGCCGATAGCATAAAAATGAGATGTGATAGAGCAAATCTAAGATCAGATTTGGAATCAGCACCCTGAAATTAGTCTAAAACAGCTGCAAAAGTCCAGGCCAGAATTTATTTTTTGTTGACCAGTGTTATTCACACAATTGACATATCCCTGGACGAAATCTTCTGCTGCTGTGTTGCGCTGCATTGCACCATTGTGCTCGTCTCTTGCGTTGTGTCATTGCATTGCTCCTACGCTGTCGTTGCGTCACGCTGCGTTGCGCCGCCGTGCCGTCTCCTGCGCGAACGTGTCGCTGCGTTGCACCCGAGTTGTTGTTGTCGCGCCGCATCACCACGCCACCGCATCGTGCCGCGCAGCGACACGGTGGGACCCAGCTCGACGCTGTGCAAGGTGTACACGCTCACCCCGCTGCTCGCCAGCAACCGGGACAAGCGCGGCCTGGCGCTCGACGGGAAGCTCAAGCACGAGGACACAAACCTCGCCTCCTCTACCATGTGAGCACCGCCCGCCCGCCCCCATCCGGCAGCGGATAGAGCGTGACGAAGAGGAGTTGTCGTTGGGGGGTGCGCGTGCGGGTGGCAGTAGGGGCGAGGCGAGAGTCCGAGGAGCCTCTTGCGGATGCAGAGTGCGATCTTGGAATTGATCTGAGATGGGATTGGCAGCCAGTGGAGGAGGGATTCGAGTCATTGGGCCTGCGTGGGCACGAGGAGTCTTGGTGGTTCCGCTGTCGTCTTCGGAGTGTAATATTTCTTTCTCAAGAAGTGTACGAGCATTGTATAATCGGCTTCTGTGTCTTGACACTTCATTGTCGTCCTCATCATGAATGACCATTTTTGTAAGAATTTTCATAATTTACTTCGTCATTATCGCCGCCATCATCATCATCATCATCATCGTTGTATTCCTATGCTGCTTTCAGAGTCCAGGATGGAGCCAACAAGGAGGTCCTCGGGATTCTGGTCTCCTACCGCGTCAAGGTCAAGCTCATCGTATCTCGGGGCGGGTGAGGATTCCACATCAGTCCTATACTATATACTGTGTGTGTGTATATACACACACACCTGTGTCCAAGAGCTAATTAACTCCTCCGGAAGGTTTACGCATCACCATCTCATCAATGCAGCCGGTCCACCGCCCACGGGGGGCTGGAACCACTCCCACCCCCCCCCTGCGAGCCGATTTGTCGCTCGCGATGGATTCCCCCACGTGGGGTGAATGTGGGCGTCGGGCAGTGCCGTATCCCGCGCGTCGGTAGCGGCCGTAGTGTAAACTCTGCGATTAGCCGTATTATTTAATGTGCTCTGTTTGAACGATTTCCAGTGGATTTTGGGAAGCGTTGGAAGCATCAGCTGCTCTGCCCGTCTCTCTGTTCATCCATCTCACCGCGTTGTGGGGTCACGGTAAATCCCGTGAGTCACGGGCGGCTGACGCCTGGATTCGAACCCAGGGTCTCAGCGGTGCCGGCTGACCTCCGAACCATCCAGCCACTTGCGCGCATTCGACCGACGTAGCAGTTGCGTGGGAATGAAACGCTTGCGGCATGGTGCACCTGGCAACGGGGGAGGGAGGGGGGGAGGGGATGGGGTGACAAGGAAGAGTGGGAAGCGCATCAGGCACCGTCTGCGAAGAGAATCGTAGGAAATAAACGGAAAGACCAAATAACCAATTAAGTGGTTACACACGCCGGCAAAAACAGTCTGTTTGGTGAGGCTGAAATTTCTAGTCCCGCTGAGATGGAGAAACAAATGGCATCGTGCGGTGTTGTCTGATGGGATACCTCTGGCCATTAACACTCGATTGACGAGAGGGAGACGAATGTAACGACGGGGGGGGGGGGGGGGGGTGGGGTGAGGAATAGTAGAAGAGACAGAGGCAGACGGCGGAAGAGACTGCGGCAGCGCGACGATGGTGCCGATTTTCGGAGGCCACTGCCGGAGTTGCGAGCAACTGGGGGAGAAGAATGAAAAATATGAAGGTGGCCTTTTCCCAATCGATTTACCGCAGCAGCAGCAACAACGACAACAACGTGTCCTTCATTAACTCCACATGTCCCTACCAGAGACGTGCCCCCCCCCCATTAATGCAATTTACCCTTACCACTGATACGTGCCCCCCACCACAATCGTGCATTCCTCACATTCCTCACGAACCACCGTGTGCCTGCCATTACGGCCGTGTTCCTCCCATTGACGTCACGTGCCCCTGCCACTGACTGTGACCACCCCCCGCATTCAAACTACGATGTGCCCCTACCATTATCGCATGCCCCCTGCAACGTCAAAGGGGATTGCATGGAGGTGGGGCAGACGCTACTGGAGGCCATAGCCAGGGACAGAGTTGGAAGTTGGTCCAAGAGCACACCCAAAGCCCCCTCCTATCGATTCCTGTCCCGCCCTTTCCACTAAGTGCTGCCCCCCACCCATTAGTGCCACTGCTCCGCTACCGGCACGTGGAACCGATCGTCACCTTGTGTGCCCCCGCCCTCCCCCCGCCAGGGATGTAGCAGTGGAGCTGCCGTTCACACTGATGCACCCCAAACCCGTGGAGGAGTCTTTGCCCAGCACGCCGTGCGGTGAGCATACGGGAAGGGGAGGCCGGGGGTGGGGGGAGAGTGGGGGGAGGTGCGGGATCGGGGGGGGGGGGGATTGGGGGCGGTGCGAGGGTTTCTGTATATTTGCAGGGTTATTTGGTGTTCCTGCGGTTTGCTTGTTTGGTCACTAGATTTTGGCCCATCGTGATCCCCCAAGGCATTAACTTATTGCTCGGAGCGGAGCGTTACGTTGTTACGCATTGTGGCGGCGTGCCGTAGTAGAATCTGCCAGGAGTGTGATTGAATTGGCGCGCGCTTTAGTGTGGTTTATTTATTTACGTGACTCTTTTATGGATGCTTGCTACGGGAGGTCGTTAACAATGCACGTGTGTGTCCATCCATCCAGTTGGCCTCTCCGTGGATGTTATGAATCGAGGCTCTGTATTCAACTGCTCCGATTCACGTGGCTGATCACTTGAGCGTCTCGCTAATGTATCGCCCATGCATTCGCTAGCACATCCGACCGTATGAAACAAGGATCCTGTCTCGCCCGTTGGCCCTGCACCCTTCGGAGCACTTGGAAGCTAAGCAGTACGGGCCTGGTTGGCGCTTGAATGGACGACGGTTTTGTAACACCCAGTTCACCACAGGTCGTGGTGTCCATGTGTAGTTTTGAGCTTGTGAATCACTCGGTCATGGAATTAGCAAAACATGCCCATGCAGGACCCTCCTGAGAAATGAAACTCATTGAAGCTTTCCTGCATAAATAAAGGACATTGTAGTGTCGTAATAGTGGGGTGGGAGTGGTTCATAGCACTGTGAACCTGACAACCTGAGTTCGGTTCCCACCCACAGCTAATATCAAGTGGCAAGCGACATCCGAGCTGGTCCTGGGCCCCCACTTTTTTTACCAACCACACCCTGAACAGCGTGGTGAAGTATTGTCCAAAACCTCCCATGGGGAAACATCCCATGACCAAAATAATGCGGGGTGACAATCATCCGGTGGGGGTGGGCCTGGTTCAGGCTTGTAAACTATTACAGGCCTTGGACTGACCCAGTCTCGGCTGACCCGGCTTGCCCGGTGGTTAACCAACCTGCGGTCCCGTGGGGCATTGCTGGTCCACCAAGCGGTGGGAAGAAGTCCGTGGAACTGTTGCAGATATTATTTGTATATTGTACGGTCCAGGAAGTTTGGGAAGCAACGCAAATGGGGGGCATTGTGCTTTTGAATATATCTGCCCCCTGAGATTGTGGCATTTTAAAAAGCAGTAGTAATATATTTTTTGTCAAACGCCACCATCTCCAAGAAATGTTTTACAGGACATGACATCCCAGTAAATGATATACATGTACTTGAATGCGCTTTCATCATAAACGTGCCAGACCTTGCGTTCAAAATCCATTTGAGCATTCAACCGCCGATCAATGACGCCTCCACAAATCTTTCCCGTGGTGCAAATGTTTACTTGTTTTAATATTTTGTTGTCTCCCTTCAACCCAGCCCTTCCTGAATCAGATGCTCCACTCGATACCAACCTGATAGAATTTGACACAAAGTAAGGATTTGTTTAAAGATAGAGAACAAAAAAATCATAACGCTGAAAATAAAAAAAACTGCTCGGATTAAATCGCGCATGCCCTCTAACACTGCTTGGGAAAGCACGCGGCTTCCTGCTGGGTGCGTCTGTGCTGGGAGGTGCAAAGCTTCTAGGATGAGCGTTCCTAATCATCCTTTCCACAAACCCTCCGTGTGTCCTTTTGTTGCTGTGCTCACGATCGTTGTCCAAGCTGGGATTCCGCGTCCCATCAGTTTGTTTTTATCTTGCAGCCTAACCGCTCGCTCTGCAACGCACGCACGGCACGCTGCAGCAAACTCGGAACATCAGCGTCGATCTTATTTCGTCGTAGACTATTCCGTTCGGCACAATTTGTCTTGGGTGCTCCAAGGCCGATGGCGAGGATTTGTGAGCGGTCTATTTTTTTTGTTTTGTGTCTGCGCGGAATAGCTCTGACGCTGATGGGACTGCATTTGTACTGATCCTGACTAATTGCTCTTTCTTTTCTCTGGCCGTATTTGCAAATGCATGCTTGCACGTGCGTGTCTGTGTGTGCATGTGTGTGTGTTGGAAGTAGTGGTTCTTGCACTGCACCACGAACCCAGCGACTTCAGTTTGATTCCCGGCAATGGCTAACATCCGTGGCAGGTGGTATCACGACCTACCTTGGGCCTCTCCTAGGTCAACTAGACCTTAAATTAGTAAATGGTCGGTGTGTAATTGACATTTCTTGGGTTACAAAGGCAGTTGGGTGTGAGGCTAGCCACACCACACCCGTGTTTGTTGTGTCAGTCTTAATAGGTCCTTGGTAGATGCACTTGCCCCAACAGTCTGTCAGGCTATATGGGTGGGATCTTTGTGCTTGTGGGTGTACGTGGCCGCTTGCATGCACGATCGTGATTATGTTTGTTGCGTTCGCGTGCGTGTTTGTACCTGCGCACGTGCATGCTGTCATTTCATCTCTGCCACTTGGAAAAAAATCTCAGCTTCACCGGAAAAGATAAAGTGGGTGCTCATTTTCTCTCGCTTGCTTCGCTTATCACTGACACTCGAATCGCTGGCCACCTTGTGTAGTCGGTGCACACGCGTGCACTGTGCATTCATATCCAAACACATGCTCGCAATATCCCCAGCGTGCATGCACAAACGAACATTGCATTTTACGAGCTCCGTGGACTTTGTCAACATTAACTTTTTTTTCTTCCCGATTTGACGTCCGGCGCTAATCTCCGCAAAATTTTGTTCCACGCGTGCCCACGCTGTCTTGCGCACACGCCGCACGCTTCCTTTCGCAGCGGAGAGGGCCACGAGGATGACATCGTGTTCGAAGATTTCGCGCGCCAGCGTCTCAAAGGAATCAAGGACGAGAACGACGAAGACAGCCCGCTGTGCTAGCCTCCACGCTGCTGTGTTCCCCTCTGGTTGTAAGAGCACACGACGGGGCTGACCGGCGGGTTTCTTGAACTTCGGAAGAGGGGCCCTTGGGCCAAAGAGAGAGGGTCCTTTTTAGTGCGAAACCTTAAGCCATCTTAAGCCACTTTTATGGGGGGGGTTTTGGTAAGGAAGGGGGACTGAGGCCCATTAATGGCAAGTCCCTGGCAGAGGCTGGGTGATTGGTGATCGTGGGAAGCATCGTCCACCGCTCCTCGTTGCGACAGCGCCAGAATTCGGCTGCCGTGCTCGGACCCGCGACCCGGCGGCGTTTGCGTGGCATCATGGGCATTTCCCATCATGCCTGAAATTCCTAAACACATTTCACCTCGGCGAGTATGAATAGTTTGTTTTTGTTTCGTTTTGTAAAAGGGTTGGAACGTGTCACCATTTTGGGTATGATCTAAATAATAAAGTACATAAAAGGCCATCTGCCTCTGGGCCCTAGATAAGGTTGCCACCTTGTCACAGATCAACCCCCACCGCCCCCCGGCTTGGGTCTATTCAACCTGTGCAGTATACTGTAATAAAATTCAACACAACACCAGCGGATCTCGGTAAAATTCAATTCCTGCCACACGCATGCAAATTCCTGGACTCTTGGGGATCAAACCCGGACAGGTGGCAAGTTCTCGTTGGTCTTTGCCCACATTCATGAATGAACACGCGGAATTTAAGGATAACGATTTTAAACATATAGGGCGTTTACATGTCTCGGCATCCTTGAAGTCTCCTTACACCACATCTCTTCCTAAGCAGTCTATTTGCCCTCTGACAGTCTAGCCGAGGGGGGTCCCAGTGGCGTCTGTTCCTGCACGGCACATGGCAGGAGGAGCGAAGTCGGGTTCTACTGCTGCATTGTCAACACGATGGGGTGCATCAGTGGGGCACTGTTAACGTTGGCACGTCTCGATCTGTATGCGGGGTCGTGATAACGTCGAACTAATTGTTATCTCCATTGCCACCGTGAAGTTAGTGATGGAGGTTTTTAGACTATACACGTGCAGGCCTGCCTACAGTCTGGTCTCTTCTATACGATAGACAGTAGACCGGCAAAAGTGGTCTGGCAGCTTGTTTTGGACAGAACACTGACAGACCAGGCTACTTTTAGCAGCATTACCTAATAAACAGGTTAAGATTACAAGGTGTAAAGTTAATTTGACATGTAGGTTTTCACAGCCAATCGTATGTCATAGTTGATTTTTTTGGGGTTAGGCCACGTAATGATCTGACCAAATGTGCATTGTAACAACTCCCCATTATCCGATGTCAGGTGGGATTTGACAATGTCGGTTGGTGGAAGGTCTTGTGATTGGTGATTACGTGGTCTAACTCAAAATACAATCATGAATCAAGGTATACAGTATTGGCATAATTTCAGATGAGAAGTATATTTAATATAATTTGTGAATAAGATTGTGTAGTATCTTCTATCTACTATTATTAAGTATGCCTCTGGGTCCCGTTTAATGATCTTCAATATAGGATTTATGTTATGGTTATGGTCACTTGGAAAATGTCCTTTGCGGAAATATCCTTTTTGTAATTGTGTTGTGATTATGTATCGTTTAGCTTGAACCGCAATTACGGTCCTCCTGTAATGCACAAACACACACATGCAGATACCCTTGCGTACACAAGCATCTACACATCAGCACTTTGATGATCACAGCTACAAATAGTCACTCACCAACTGTGTCGGTGTACTCGCCTATTGCTGTGATGTGCAGTGTAGAGTTGAACCAAAATAATTTCTTTCGTGGGAAAATTAAAATATGTACCAGTGAATGTGATAACTATATCTCGTAAATATTTCTGAGAAATGTATTTTAACGTGTTTAATAAATGGTTATGGTAATTTTAGATAGCGCTTGGTTCAGTTTTGTATCAGGATATCATAGTGGGGTTTTTTTCGTTTCGGAAAATTGTCTGGACTAATTACACGGTTGCATATACAGTAGCTATGAACATGTGTACTAACTGAGTACTGATAAATGATTTCAATTGTCATGCAATACAGGCTACCATTTAGACCCTTGAACCATAACTCTTGTGCTGTGTGTTTTGTGGAGTGATGGTCTGTTCGGCAGTACGCTAGCCAGTTGCTAACGTTCACGAAGTATACTATGAATATGCCACTTATTATTTTACCAGAAAAGCATCGAGTCTCAAGACTCTTACTCGTGACTTTACTGAAAGACCCAAAGAGTATGAATTCCTGCAGTCACGAAAGCTTTAAATCAAGATGTTTTTCTCAAGACTGTTTTTTTAAAGATTGGTCCTGCATTGGGTTTTGCCAATTCTACGAATGACTTTGGCATTGAGTTGGAGAACCTGGAGACAACTCTGCAGAATACGGAGGGGGCGATACCCACCACTGCCATCTCCTTTAGGTTTGAGTTTATTGTTGGCACGGACAATCTAAAATGCTAATTTTAGATGGATATCGGGTTACAGAAACCTGCTTACAGCACATGAACAAGAACAAAAACATCCAAAAACAACAGCTGCAGGGTCAAGTTCCAAAGTCATGGCCGTGCATCAACATAATGGTACAACCAGCACAACAAATCGCATACAAAACAAAACCCGTCTTGTGACATCTTGCAGCCACATGCCTACAACACCTGTAAAGCCCTAAACCATTCACTAGTACTAACCAGGCCAAGCCCTGCTAAGTGAGATTCTCTATTGGGCATTGATACACAAGCCTTGTTATCAAGGGAGGGACCTAGGTTCAACGCATAGGAAAATAGAGACATTGCAGCTGGACACGCACACACACACACACAAATCGAAAAATGGTTTAGTGCAAAATCAACATGAACATTGCAGCAAAGAAAACATCCTGCGCGCGCGATTCGCTGTCGACTGCGCCGCCAAGAGATAACCTTACAGGGTAGGATATGAATGTGGTGAGTGGGGTGAACTTTTCGCTGACAAGTAGAAGGGACAAGGAAAACAAAAACTGATGGGCTGAAGATCAACATAAAAAAAGAATATGCGATGACAGATGGAAGACAGGAGGAAGAACTTAAAATGTGAATTGGAGATTACAACCTGGAGCAAGTAGATACATTTGTATACCTAGGAGGCCGGATATATCAAGAGGGGAAATCGTGTGGATGAAGTTAAAAAGACTAACCCGCAGCGGCATTTGAAAAACTTAATAAGATCTGGAATGCTGAAGGGATAACCGGGGTTTAAGGTCTCACTGAATAATTTCCGAGTCGCTTGAATACACTGGGAGTAGTTGGCACACGATTTGTAGCTGCACCCATCAATCACCGCCGGGCGGTGGTGGCTATGCACGTGGCCTGGAGTCGAGAACTGCCGCCTACAGCGAGGGTTAGTGGATCTACAAATGCAGGGTGTTTAAAAAATATGGACCCGATTTGAAATCGCTATATCTCTGAAACTGGGTTCATCTTTTTGAAACGTCCTGTATTGTGAAACTCCTTTCCTGTGCGTCGCGGTTGCCATGCCGTGGCTCGCCAGGAGAAGGCGATGGAGGAAAAATGTGGACTCTCACCTGTTCCGTCTTGCATGGAAATTCATGTTTCCTTTTTACACGTGTGGGGTTTCTCCGGGCGTTCCGATTTCTTTCGCATGTAAACGTTCATGAATTGGCTGACAATACCTTCATATTCTTTGGTTTTTTTAGTGTTTTATCTACGTGACTTTACCGAAAAAAACAAAGAATATGAATCTTTGCAGTCACGAAAGCTTCAAATCTAGAATTAATACCTTAATATATAGAGGGCTGCAGAGCTTGGGCGATTGTTGGTGCCGGCTCATCGCATGACTGCCTTCCTGCTTGTCTATGGTTCTATCGTTGAAGTTATAAATCATTTTTCATTTCCAAAAAGCTTAATGTACAAAGTGTTTTTAAAAGCGCTTGTACTCAAAATAAAACGTAAAACACGTTGAAGATCTGGCAGCTATACCAGCGCGTGTTAAAACTCGACTCGCGGAACGGGGAGGGTAATAAGGTGTGGGCCCCGTGCAGATTTCAGAATGTCCACGGACAAGGGACAAGCCTTCCACTCTGCTGTGTGGCTGATGGAGCATTCCATGGGGTGGGAGCAACAAACACAAAGCAAGCAAGAGCACCCACATTCTTCAAACAGACCCTGGGAACCTCGCTCAGCCGGGCACAGTGAGCAGAGGTGGCAGTAGTGGTGCTGGACTTGCAAACAACCCTGCCCATAGTAATAGTAATAGGTTTTTACCCTTTCAACTGGCACAAAAACTGACACCTTTATACAAGGGATCATGTTTGCAATAACCACAACACAAGCAGTCAAAATGCAAACAAAAAGAAACAACTCTGATAATGATATGCACTGTCCTTGAAGCTGATTGGTCCACACCCGAGACAGCTTTTCTTAGAGCCTAGTCTCCATTGGTGTTGGACCAGATGACGCCCATGACCGTGTACAGCCCTTGCAGGCGAGAAAACTGCATATGACGTCTACTGGATGTGCTTCTACTGGGTGCAAACATTTTTTCCGAGTCACTGATCCGCTTGAAATTAAGTCCTGGGTAAAACTGTTAAAATTTAACAAAAAAAACGACGCTATGGTGATGGACTCAGCACTCCTCCTGTATGGGTCACGGTGATAGGCTGTGAGAAAAGCGATGACCAAACGGTGTTGTCTGTAGAGATGGGCTGGTCAAAGTTAACCCCACTTAACGCAGCAGCAGTTTAAAAGATTTTATTAACTAGAAGACATAAGCCCCTTCCGGGCCTCCCTCATCTCCTGGGTCGTGTGGCCATTTGGGGCCTTTTAGCTTCAATTCTAACCTACGAAGCCTCCGCTAAAGGTACTTGTATGTATAATAGGGTTTTCCACTTTTTCCTGGCAACAAAACAGGTGTTAAGATGTTAAAACACCAAACTGGAAGGTTCTGGCAAAGGAGGTCCCATGCAATAGTAAAATCTCAACTACCCTCAGGCGTTAATATACAATAACGTTAAGAATTGTATTTATTGTAAAAACAACATATTAACCATTGCGAATGCTACGCCATGTTAGAGAACAGCCCCCAGTGCTATACATTATTATAGGGCAAGAAGCGTTAAGTGAATATAACATTTCTAGCAAAATTGACACGAATACATTTGCATACACGTTTTTAAATTACTTTTCTGTCCAAGATTTCTTCGTTCCTCTGCTGAAGTGACTTGACCTTTTGAAGGAAGAAAACACGGGGACTTTATCCTACTACTATGTTACACGGTAGAAACGTCAACGGATCCTTATGTCGGTACCCCGAGGTACCAACTAATACAAACTGGCCGAGGCAATTAAATATTTTATTTCTGGGACACAATTCTTGGGTACCAATCAATCCGAAATCAGTGCCACACTCCCCCATGTCGAAACGCAGCGAGGGCGATTGCGCCGAAACCCTGAACGCCACGTGGTGGTGCATCGTTGAGTCCAGCTCGTCGAGATGAGTCGATTGCCCCATCGCCGACCATCAACAGGCTAAGAATGACTGCATCACAGACATTATGCGCGAGCCGGGGTGCTATGTTGCATGGGGTTCAACTGTTCAAATGTGTTCAGAGTCGCGTTGGGAAATGGGTCGCAAATTAAGGTTCTGAGTCGTACATCGAGTCGGAAGTGGCTTTACATAAACTTAAATCGAGCCACAATTGACCTTAGACGTCGTAAATCGAACCGCGATCAGCCTTATACAGATGTGGTAAATCGAGCCGCGGTTGGCCTTATATAGACGTCGTAAATCGAACCGCGGTTAGCCTTATATAGACGTCGTAAATCGAACCGCGGTCGGCCTTATACAAATGTCGTAAATCGAGCCGCGGTTGGCCTTATATAGACGTCGTAAATCGAGCCGCGGTTGGCCTTATATAGACGTCGTAAATGCGTGTCGCAAATTGGACTCCTAAACCAAATGTAATATTTCCAAAACTTTAGTTCAATGTACATTTTAACTGGCATTTAAAAAATACGTAAAAATCCATGCTTCATTGAATATGAATGCTTCGAAAATGTTACGCGCTCAAAAAGGTCACAAATGGGTAAAAATCTGTATAAAGTCAGTGCTTGGAGAAGACGCAAGGCTCGTGCGGGGTTTGGAGGGGTAGTGTCACCATACTTCACCACGCTGGACTTCCTATGCGGAGCGCATAGAAGTATTGTACAACGATGGATGTTGCTCTGCTGCCCTCTGCTGCTCACAACGTGGCCGATGTAAGAACAGATCCAGGCTGCAGCATTCCGATGATTCGGTCAATATCTAATTTTCTGGAGGAATCCGATGAGCTAAGAAGCTCATTTTCACAACATATCCATGAGCGTCAGTCGTAGAAGATGTGAGTAACAATTACATCGACATACAATACTCATCAATTTAGCTGTGACGGTCCCACCTGATGACGGAGACTTGTGTTGCCTCCGAAACGTCGTGATTTATTATTTTATTTCTATTATTTTTATTTTTTACCTACGTGACTTTACCGAAAAAACCTAAGAGTATGGATCCTTGCAGTCACGAAAGCTTCAAATCTAGAATTAATACTCTTAGTTTTTTCGGTAAAGTCACGTAGGTAAAAAAATTAAATTAAAATTAATAAAATAATACAAATCTTTTATTAATTTTAATTTCATTTTTTTACACCTACGTGACTTTACCGAAAAAACCTAAGAGTATGGATCCTTGCAGTCACGAAAGCTTCAAATCTAGAATGAATACTCATCTCCTTCATATACAGGACTCATCGGTATATCACGGTATTGCTGGGAATAGAGCGACCTCCAGTGGCTGGAGGGGGCTCATGAACCCATCATCATCAGCCAGGGTCAATCCACTGCTGGATGAAGGCCCTCCCCACCCTAAGGCGTCACCATCTCCCGCAATAAAATCCACACAGGACCAAGAATCTCGCTCCGTCTCCCCACGGGACGTGACCCCCCCCCCCCCCCCTCGGCGCGTTTCCGTGCCCCGGGCTGAGTGGACATACATTGCCACTCTTAACCGCTCCAATTCTCTCCGAAGCGATCGTGCCTTTTAAGAAGAGACGGCAATTGTCAAATCGTACTGACTGATGGAACGTGCACAATCATCGCTTATTTTTCACGTAGACGGATATTTATTTTGGAGTTTTTTTCAGCAGCAGCAGTAGCAGCGGCTTTGTGTGTTTTGTTTATATCCATCAGCACTCTTGCACCGGCTTCTACATTCAGTGTTCTCATCAGCAGAGCGAGGCTTGTTGAACCACCAGGCTAAATGAATGACGACTCAGCCCCCCACTTATTCACGTCCCCACATACCCCTTGAACGACATGGACAGGCCCACCGTGTGATGAATTCAATACACCACGACTGTACCAAGTGCACAGAACAGAGGTTGGGTGTAGATGACGTTGTTGGCTTGATCCGGAACAGGAAGGACCCAAACCCCGTAAGTCCAATGTTGACTTAATTTTAAATGCGCACAACAGCATGCTATGATAATCGTAAGCAATGTGTGAATACGCGTGACACGTGTCATCAACAATGGCGCTGAAGAGCCTTATCTCATCCACGTGTCTGTGCGTCCCTCGTTAAGATGCGAGGCTTGAATTGTTCACGGAATTAACGCAGCCTTTGACAACGTCGGGAACGCGTGTCCCATCGCCAATTGCTCAAAGTGTCGCGGTTGCGTGCGAGAGGCACTTTTGTGAAATCCACTGCCTGTTGTCATACATCACCGTTCTGGTCGGTGCGATTTGGCGTGTAAAGTGCGGGCACAACAACAACAACAATGCGTGTTCTGCCTTTGTTGACCACTGCTAAATGTACAGTGAACAAACGTTAAGCTCAATAAAACAAGTTTAAGCTGTGAATACTGTATGTTATTCATTAGTAATCATTAACTCGCTGACTACTGCGTTAAGACATCAAATAGCTTATTAAATCCAATACAGTCGTTTTCTCACGTACTGCATGTGTATTTGTCTCCATCGCATATGACAATTCAATAATTAGTGTAAGTGCTCGCGAGCTACATCAGCAGCGCGCCTTCGCCGTTCTGAATTCACAGAAGTGGTGTGACCGGTGACTTTGTTGTGTTCGTTTTAAACTCCATGATGACATACGGAGGCATCTCATTCACCGGGCAATATTCAGTCGTTCATTCATCATTCACAACGCGACGCTTTGGAGGTAAACCACGTGGCGATACACCCCTGCAATGAAACTTTGGGATGTGATAACGCGTGCGTTGTGAACAGCGCAGCGTTAGGGTAAAATGTAATGACTGCACATTTTATTTCTATCACAATTAATTTTCAGAGTTGTTTGTTTGCTGTTATGATTGCTGTTCTGTTTTGTTTGTTGCACTGGCAAAACAAAACTGTTGTGATGTTTGCTGTTTGGATTAACTGTTGGTATTCGTTGCCACCCCATGTTTGCTGTTTGGATGTTAAACTTTGTATTTTAAATTGTTTCACTCGAACACATTTGCTGTTATGATGTTTGCCGTGATGTTGATTCATTCTGCCTTTCTCTCTGATCTTCCTGGAAACATGACTTCTGGCCTCAACTTCTGAGAGCCATTAAAATGAAAGAAAAAACCCAACAAATGTAATTCCCATGTTTGTGCTCTTGTTTTCCTGTCTGATATTCCTTTCAGGTGATTAAAGAACAACCTCGGACTCTTTACTTTATTCCAGCTGGTAAGGCCCACTGAGCTGAGCAGCTCTGTTAAAATGAAGACCACAGCCCAAGACCGTCTACAGGGAGGGAATGTGCAAACTAACTAGAGCAAAAACAAGCCTTATTTACACGAAACCTGCGCTCCGTTGAAGACGACCAATGACAAAAACATTTTGAAAGTCCAAGAGACTAACACGAATACCAATATAACTGAACAAAGCAATCCCAAACCGGCCAACATGGCATCTTCAGCAACAACGGCAGCAACATCGACCGAAGCGTCAATCACGGTGGCCTCCAAGGTGCCCTTTGCCGACCTGTGCAAGACCCTGGAAAAGATAAGGTCCAGCAAGGCCCGGCCGGAGAAGGAGCGTCACTTCAAGGAGTTCCTCGGTGCCTGGAGGAAGTTCCACAACGCCCTGCACCACGGCGGTGATGCCGGCACCACCACCACGACCACCAGCACCACGACCACCAGCACCACGACCACCACCAGCACCACCACCACCAGCGACTCCTTCTACCCGGCCATGCGGCTCGTGCTGCCCCAGTTGGAGCGCGAGCGCGTGGCGTACGGCGTGAAGGAGAGCGCGCTCGCCAAGCTCTATATCGAGGTGGTCACTTGATTGAATTTTTTGTATGTACGCATGGTATATTTCGATTTAAAGCTTTCGTGACTGCAGGGATTCATCTTCTTGGTTCTTTCGGTAAAGTCACGTAGAATGGAAATAATAAAATAATAAAAATTAAACAGAATAAAATAATTCTCACGACGTTTCGGCCACAACGCAAGCAGCCGTCCTCGGGTGAAGAACAGGTCTGTCGAAACGTCGTGAGAATTATTTTATTATGTTTTTTTTTAGTTTATTATTTCCATTCTACGTGACTTTACCGAAAGAACCAAGAAGATACGCATGGTATGTTGAACTTCTTTCGCGCCGGACGTAGCCAACCATGCTCATCGGAGGTGTGTGGAAGGGGAACAATTTGTGGGCACTTGAGAACCCCTTGATGCCACAACGGTCGCTGTTTGTTGCACGAAGATTGCGTTTGCTTTTAAGATGTTTGCTGTTTCTCTCTCTCTGTGCCATGTCCTCAAACACATCGGCGGTCATGGCCTTCTTCCATTTAGCTCGGCCCATGATATTTCTAAAGAACTTTGCATTGGATACTCACAATTGCATCCATTTGTTCCAGTTTGTTTTGTACTGAATTCGCTGTCTTCCCTGGCTTCTTGCACCTATAATTTTCCCAGTCGAAACAAATTCATGGTCCTACAAATCTAACCTTTGATTGTTATAAATTTCCTTTTTGGACCTGCTTTATATAATTCAATTATGTTACTCACCTTGTCTCTTCGTGAAATGTTTTACATCCTTCTTAAATGCTTTTCTGTTTCTTCTAGTTTGCTATTTATGATGTTTTACCTGTGAATTTTATTTTTTAAAGATTACTCACCAAGACCACTCACCAGTTATGTTTGCAGTGACCGAGAATTGATCTCTGGTTGCCAGGTTCCTTGCACAGTGCGCTAACCACTATGCTAACCACTGTCTTCTTGCCACGAATAGTTTTTACGGTGGCCAATAGGTTCGTAGAACACCATCCCTTGAGTCGTCAACCTGTTTCTCTGACAGATGAGCTGTTGTTATTGCATCTAAGTCAGTCTTTATTCCAATGCCTCCTGAATGACGCCTTCAGTACCCACATTTCATGCCTCTTGCCTTCGTTGCTTCAACTGTTCTTGTTGGTGCTTTTGCTGGAAGTCTGTTCAGTAACAACGGTTGCTGAGCACAGACCAAAAGGCCCAAAAAGTCAAGCGACCAGTAACAAGCAGCACTACTGAAGCTGTAATAGAGTTGAGATGTCCATTGCATCGAGCAACGCTAGAAGAACCTGGGAGAGATTTATGAAAATGGGTGAAAATGCGAGCTCGATTCAAACCGTCGACCTCTCGATTGCAAGCGCTGGTGTCAAAGAAAGCATTCTTTCTTGTTACCCTATCCAGGTTTTGGGACTCCCGCGGGACGGGAAGGACGCCGCTCGGCTGCTCAACTACCGGGCGCCGGTGGGGGGCGCGCAGCGGGGCGACGCGGGGGACTTCGCGTCGGTCGCCTACTTCGTGCTGCGGCCTCGCTGCTCGGCGGGCGGCAGGCTCACCGTGGAGGACGTAAACCGCCAGCTGGACGCCCTGGCCTCGGGCAACGCGTCCAAGAGCAAGGAGCGGGTGAAGACGAGCCTGCTGACGCTGCTGGGCAGCACGTCGGCGCTGGAGCAGAAGTGGCTCATCCGCATGGTGCTCAAGGAGATGAAGATGGGCCTGAGCCAGCAGAGTATCCTGGACCTGTTCCACGCGGACGCCGCTGACCTCTACGGGGTCACGGTGGACCTGCACAAGGTGTGCCGGCAGCTGCACGACCCGGCAGCGAGCTGCGACGACGTGCACTCGGTGCGCCTCTTCTCGGCGTTCAAACCCATGCTGGGCGCCGTGGGCAAGATGGACCGGGTGGAGCGGCTCATGAGCCACCAGCCCTTCTACGTGGAGACCAAGCTGGACGGAGAGCGCATGCAGCTGCATCGCGACGGCGACGTTTACAGGTGCCTCCACCCCTCCACCCCCCCCTCCCCCAAGCACGTTCCGTCACGTTGATTCGTCACTTTGAGTGAAACAACGCCCAAAGAGGAGATATTCATTCGGAAAGTCGTTTGGACTTTCTGCCAACTGGACCACCAAGTTGAGGTCCCTGTGTGGCCATCGTAGAAACCAGCAGCAATGGTAATAACCAAGTCGGTGAGGGAGTGGTGGGGTGTGCGAGGAACATTTCTGATATCATTGGTCACTCACGGTAACCGTGGTAGGTTCATGTCATCGTGCGCTCACCGCTGCATGAACGCGCCACCCACATCCCAAATGGGTACCCTCATGAAAAAGATTTTTGTTGTACACACGAACAAAGGCCCGCAGCAGAACGTTAGTTGAATTGGGGGGGACAGACAATCCGGGGGAGGGGTTGAAAATTTGTTTTTCAGAATGAGACTTTGTGGGTCGAGGTCGTTGTTGTAAACCTGATGGGAGTTAATTATTGTCGAACCGAATAAATGTTAAGTCTGCGTTGAACGTAATATTAATGCTTAAAACATTGTGCGTAGTAACACATTCCAAAGGCTGCCAATTTGTTAAAAGCTACGACTTTAACACAATGTATCACATGCCTTAATTAATTACACCGCACAACTGCGATAAAATATGGCGTTCCCTTCGTCTTATCGTTAACATGGTGAACATCACAACGGTTCAACACAGCAGTTTGGGCTCGTAAACGAACGAATGAATAGCGAGCCACAAGCGCTGTCCTAAAGAGATGCTCCCCCCACTCCGCTCCTCCGATCCCTCAAGGTACTTCTCCCGCAACGGCTTCGAGTACACTGCGCAGTTCGGCGGCGCCCCGACCGAGGGCTCGCTCACGCGCTTCGTGCACGCCGCCTTCGCTCCGCACGTCTCCAGCGTGATCCTCGACGGCGAGATGATGGGCTACAACGCGCGCTCCTCCACCTTCGTGACCAAGGGCGGCCGCTTTGACGTCAAGCACCTCGGGGGCGACGCCGACTCGCCGCTGCAGGCGTGCTTCTGCGTCTTCGACGTGCTGCTCCTCAACGGGCAGCGGCTCACCGGCGAGCCCCTCCGGCGACGTGACGAGCTCCTGCGCGAGACCTTCGCGCCCGTCGAGGGGCGCCTGCGGGCGGTGGAGAAGCGCGAGATCCGCTCGCGCGGCGACGTCGCCGACGCCCTCAACGACGCCATCGACGGCCGCGAGGAGGGCATCATGATCAAGGACCCGGCGTCCGTCTACAAGCCGGACAAGCGCGGCTACGGCTGGTACAAGATCAAGCCCGAGTACATGGGCGACCTGATGGACGAGCTGGACCTGCTGATCGTCGGCGGCTACTGGGGCAAGGGCAGGCGCGGCGGCATGATGTCGCACTTCCTGTGCGCCGTGGCGGAGGTGGCGGAGGACGGGGAGCAGCCGGCGGTGTTCCACACGCTGTGCCGCGTCGGCTCGGGCTACACCATGCAGGAGCTCTACGACCTGGGCCTCAAGCTGGCACCACACTGGCGCCCGTACCGGCGCAAGGACCCACCCGGCTGCATCCTGTGCGCCACAGAGAAGCCGGAGGTGTACCTGGAGCCGTGCAACGCGGTCGTCGTGCAGGTGGGCAGCCTTTAAGTTACCGATTTGTCGTTGTCGGTGTTGATTTGTGGACAAATTCGAAGTTTTTCTGTCGACGACGAGAAACTCGAGCAGTCGCAATACCCTCTTGAAGGGATTTCTACACAGCAGAAAGGGGCACCTGTGACCATTGGATTGCTTCTCCCGCCTTGCATGTCCCGTGACAGTCGCCATAATGCGTGTTCAGTGCGCACAGTCTTGTTGAGAGCAACTCGAGGCACTCAATTTCGTGACCATATTTTAGGCAGCAGCAGCAGGACAATAAATATACCGGTCTTCACCCTTGCCTAGGAATCATCAGAACTGCATAGCCACTTGTTTGTTGCCACCTTGTGTCCCAGGAATTTGTGTGGACAACCCCTCCCTGGTCACTGTGGGGTGACAACGTTGGCATGGCCTCAGGGTGACAAACCGATTCTCATACTTTCCGATTCATAATTGATTTCTGGGTTTCGTCGAGAATGATCTGGCCAAATTTGTATTCATTAAGACCCTCTACCATGGTTAAGACCCTCCACCGCCCGACACAGATGGTGGAGGGTTTGTAACGAAGCAAATCTGTGAAAAAAAGCTTCATAGCTCATCAGATTCCTCCAGTCGAAATAAAGATTTAGATTTTGACGTGGCCTTACCTAAAAATCTATTGCGAATCGTTATATTGGCGGCTAAAGCTTGTGTGTTAATATTCTTTGGGTCTTTCGGTAAAAGTCACGTAAGATAGGTTCAAAGAAAATAACAACAAAATAACCTATCTACGTGACTATACCAAAAGACCCAAAGAATATGAATTCCTGCAGTCACGAAAGCTTTAAGTCAACATTTAACCTGTGTGTTAAGTTTTCCAACACTTTCTGTTTAAATGTTGAGACCGGGAAAGTACGTGTGTATGCATGTTGAACTTCCTTCGCACCCTACGTGGCCCACCGTGCTAATCGGAGGTGCGGGGGGAGTGCAGGCTGTGAACAAACTGGAAAGCAATCACTGGTGGCTGCTGCCGTGTGTAAGGTCATGATCTGCGTGCGTCAGTGCGACTCCCGCTTCTACAGAGACAGGACCGCATATCGACCAGTGCGGTCTGTCAGGGCGTTGGATGCGACGCTGGTGTGACCATGCCAAGTGCTCCGTAGGTGGCGATGAACCTCAAGATAGTATATTTATTGTAAGAGCTCATTTACACCACAAGTCTTTTCTTTTTTCATCTGAGGCCCCCTGCTGAAAGTGCTTAATCTAAATCACGATCTTGACTGAGTGTTAATGTAAAATCTATCTACGTTCTAAAAGGGATAGAAAGCTGACATTTCACACAAATGTAATGGAGTCTATGCTTAGAACTGCAACAAAAAGCTTTAAAACCGACATTTTAGAATATAGGCCCCTCAAAATGACCCCTCAGAAGGGTGATATTTCACGCATGGGCTAAAGTGAGCCTAATGCACTACTTAGCTTTTAAGTTTCAGGCAAAACACTTGCAACGATGGATTTTACTGCACTACCCTCTGCTCGTCTCCACATATCCCCCCGCCTCCTCCCGTGCAGAGCTAGTCACTATCCAGGCTCAACCCTGATCAGTACTATCATACTCCGAGATGTAAGGAGATTGGGCGCTCTCCGGGCGATTGGTCAAAGGTGACTTGGCCAGTTAGGCGAAAATTAAGGGAACACAGCATGCGGACTTCTTAGCTAGATACTTCCCCTTCCTCTTCACATTCCCTCGCCCGTGTCACGATGCTGTTCACGGTGGTGTTTATACGATGGCGCCGAAGGTGACGACGGTGGTTACGATGACGATGACAAATCATTCTTATTAAGTCTACGACGGCGGTGTCACTTGTGTTGACGGTGCCCGTAACGAGGCGGGCGCAGTTATGAACGCTTTCAAACGGAGGTTGATGGCGTTGACGCATTCGCGCTGCCTCGTCCGTCTGTAATGGAGGGGGGGGGGGGTCGGGGGGGGTCACAATCATAGCAAGCCCTCTTTAATTCCGAACAATTATTAATTTTATAGAGAGCAGATTCTGCTGCAGTTGGACTAATGCGATGAAGCATGCAGTTCTTTTCTCAATTAACTTGACAGAATTCAACGTGAAGCTGTCGGCTTGATTGGCGATCCCGACACTCAAGGGTCCACCGCAATCATTCTCATGTTTCCTTCAAGTGGCCAGTTAGTGTAGCTGACACGCAAGCGACGATTGTATAATTTTTCAGCGTAATAGAATTTTTCGTGAACACAACCCAGGTGCGGGCGGCGGAGATCGTGGCGAGCGACCAGTACCGCACCGGCTGCACTCTGCGCTTCCCGCGCATCGAGCGCATCCGGGACGACAAGGCGTGGCACGAGTGCCTCACGCTGACGGGCCTGCGGGCCCTGCGGGCCGCCGGGAGGCTCACCAAGCGCCACGTGGACGCGGCCGCCACCGCCGACGGGGACGGAGACAGCGACAAGAAGCGGCGGCGTCGCGCTGCGGCCACCGCTGCCGGCCCGGGGTCTCGCCGCACCATCGCTGTGCAGGAGCGGTTCAGAGGTGCGATGGTGGCGAGGTGTTAACTACCTCGCCTCGTGTGGAAGAGGTCGTGGGTTCTATCCCAACCCTGATGCCTGGATATTTGAAGTTTGCATGTTCTCCCCGTGGCTGTGTCGATTTTTTTTCCGGTTCCTCTGATTTTCCCCTCCTAATTTAGAAACGTGCGTTTAGAGTATTTGGCGACCATAAATTTCCACGTGATAAGCCACTTCGTTGAGCCATCATTTGTGGCCAAGTTGCTTTTGAAAGGAGCTACATAGCTCATTAGTTTATAGAGGTGACTGAAGATCTCTTAATTGTGCCTACACTTGGCAGTGAATGGAGGCAAATGTCTCCTGGAATAACACGATAACCCACAACAGCATTTCTCTTGTGTTATTTGTAAGTTGCGTATGTTTATGTATTGTATGTTGAACTTATTTCGCACTGTACATAGCCAACCGTGCTAATCGGAGGTGCGGGGGATGGGTAACAAACTAACACAAAAAGCAGTTCTCAAGAAATGAGTTTTAAATTGAGAATGCGTTTTCAATTTAGTCTGGAATGTCCTTCCATTCTCTGCCCCCTTCTATGACTGACCATAAAACAAAAATGCCCATGTTTTCTACGTAGTGTCTTTGTAATATGGTTGCGATTTAGACACTGCACGCCACCAAATTGTCATGTTTTGATACCCACAGCGCAGGACCTTTCTGGGGTGGAGCGCAAGAGCGAGCTCTTCCAAGACGTGGAGATGTGCGTGATGGGCGGAACGGCGGAACACCCGAAGGCTCAGCTGGAGCGGCGTGTGGCGGAGTGCGGTGGCTTCATCGTACAGAACCCGGGCCTGGATACCTACTGCGTCCTTGTGGACGTCCTGACCGCCCGCGTGCGCAACGTCATCGGGGCCGGCAAGCACGACGTCATCCGAGGTGGGGCCCCGCGCGAGGCAACCCGCGTAGACGTGCGTGCGTGTGTATGCGCGTGTGTGCGTGCGTTTGTGTGTATGCGTGTGTATGCGCGCGTGTGTGTGTGCCAATAGAGGGGGCTAAACGGGCGCGGCACGGGCTAGAGAAGAGATGGAGTGATGTGGTACAGGAGTATGTGGAGCTGAGTGGACTTGCCGATGACCGGTACCAGCGGTGTCAAGATCGGCGTCAGTGGAGGAGGCTCGTGAAGGACGCTACTGGGCAGTTGGAGGCAGTCGCCCTCCAGCAACAATGGGGGATGGAGGAGCGATGCTCAAAACAATGAGCGGAGCGCCGGGTGGCTAAAACACAGCAAGTTGGCAGAGTAGGGGGCACAGGTGGTGCATCGGCCAGTCATCTCAGTCATCTCAGTCAGTCGACCCATGGCACCTGGGTCTGCCCTGTGACCTCCTGCCAGCGGGCATTCGACATTTCACGTGGCCTCAAGTTGCATATAGCCTGGCACAAGCGCCGTGGTGACATCACCGCCATTTAGTGGCAAATGGCGGTTGTTGTGTGTGGTGAGTGTTAGTGTAGCGGTTAGCGCGCTGCGCGACGAACCCAGCGACCCAAGTTCGATTTCCGCTCACGGCCAACACCAGCGACGAGTGTCTGAACCAGTCCTGGGCCTCCCCTAGGACGACTCAGCCTCAAATGAGTACCCGGTGCGGTGTGTAAACATCGCCACTTGGGAGACAAAGGTGGCCGAGCGTGGTGCAAGTCACCCACCCCCCTCGTGTGCCGTGCCGGCATTCATAGGTGCTACTCGCTAACAGCACTTTACGCAACAGTCTGTTATAGGCTATACGGGGGTCTTTGTCATTTTATCTACGTGACGTGTTGTATGATTCTGCTTGTTTACCCAGGAAAGCCTCGCCGAGTCTCAAGATCCCTTTTCAGTAGGGTCCTGTAGTAGGGGATGGATGACGTTGCTATAAGTGTAATCTCATTGAGTGATTTACAGGTAGCATTGGGATGTTTGTGGCCAGTACCAGTTAGATTGTTTTTTTTTAGCCAAGGGAGGAAACTAGAGAATCCAGAGGAAACCTCTAAAGAACAGAGGGAGAACACACAAACTCCGCACAGAGAGGCACTCGAGTTGAAAATCGAACCCAAGCCTGTTTTGCTATGAGACACAAGGAGCGCTAGCATTGCGCCGCATTGTTTACATATCTGTGCAATAATCACCCCAAATCAATGTTGATGTTTCCGTAACTTAATTTTACTACGAATGGATTTTAAAAGTAATTTGCCTAAACCGATTTTTTGCTTGCACGGAATCAATGCTGCTGAAGTTATGCATTCCCAGAAGACCGTGATGAATTGTGTAAGAAAAAACACTTTTTATGTTTCACGTGGAGAGACAGATCTATGAAGAAGACGTAGTATCCGTTCATAGATATGAGAGCTGAAGCTTATTTAAGCTCGCGACACAATCAAATCCCAATATAATTTAAGTCACGTCCTACAATGAGATTATACTACAAATTATAATCATGTAATTGTTTAATCGTGAGTTATTTCTATAGCACACTGCACATCACTAAAGGCGTCTCAAAGCGCATTCGATACAATTAAATTTCCATGATTGTCCATTACTTGGGATAAAATAAATGAAAGGCATTTAGTTTCAAACAAAAAAAACCCACTGTGCCCAAGGCAATGCATTTTAAAGCTAATCAAAGCTTATATTATAATTAAGATCAATTATAATCTCATTGTAGAGCATCGGTCTTCCACAGTGGAATTAATGTTGGATCCGTATTCTGTTGAATGGGGATTTTAACATTCGATTCGCCACATGGAGGAAGAGTGATTCCGGAAGGAATAGACTCCAGTGGAATTGTAGGAATCAAAGCTGATCCCCACTGGAATCTCCCAGCTCTACTTTCAATTTGTTGAGTTGGCATTTTCAATGACAATGTTAATTCTGTACACAAGTGGATACATTGGGGGCAGTGCAGCACAATCCATACTTGTACATTACTTTTCTGCTGCCACATCACCGACCTGCGCTGACCAGTGTGGCGAAGTATGGTCAGATAACCTCCACATCCGGCACAACATGGCGAGGCCCGCGTTCAGCAGTGGATTGACAAAGGGCTGTAGATGTACACATATGGGAGACAGCCACAGCAAAGATGTACAACATAGATGGATATCTCACCTGGCTATACAAATTGTTATCTATTGGTTCACTGGGCTATCTATATAGGATATAAATAGCCCGATAGGTCAGTCTGTAGATAGAGATAGGCAGGTAGGGCATTCGATAACCTTCATTCTAAACTAGAAAGATATCATTGAGATAACTTGTTGCTTATTTTAAGGAAGATCACAATCAAAATGCCAAGTGGTGGCTATGGTGGCCAAGATGTTTAGAAAGCAAAGCAACTGGGAGGAAGCTTACAGTTTATAGTTTCACGTTTGTCAGCAAGTTTAATGTCAATACTCCTCTTTTCAGTGAAGATTGTGCGTATCATTCTTCACCGCATCCTCCATTGATTTTGTTTCGCGTAACTCTTTTGTTGGCGAGACAAACCGTGTCATACCAGCATTGACCAAAAATTGGGGGACATTGTGCGATTGTCAATCCCGCGTGTACGTTCATTATTGTGTGGGTGCACGTGACATTAAATATCCCATTTAAGTCTCGGGATTTTTACTTTTACAGTAAACAAAGACTGGAGTGGGGGCTGATGGCCTCGCAGTGCTCGATGTGTGCTCACCTTTCCATCCAGGATTCCCTCTGGCTCGCATCCAACCCGTCGGCCCGTCGACAATGCCTCCACAGGGTTGTTATCGAGCGAGAGTGGCGTCCGATAATTTGCGCGGATGTAAGCGATGCTCCGACATTGTGCCACGACAGTGGGGCCACTGTTTGTCTGCGGCTGGAAACCAAATTCGGTAAAATTAGCCACAATTGCTCAATTACCACATCGTCCCTTCCTGAAGGCTCGTCGGAGCCAGATGCTCGTGCGCTGAATCTTCCGAAACTAAAATGTGGAATTGTGACCCTCGGGGGGTTTTCTTTCCGCGATATGTTTGTCGATGGTTATTTTGACAACCTTCATGTTGTGTGCCGATTACCAAATCACCCAATTTGTCAGATTTCATCAGATCTCAGAAGCTGAGCAGGCTTGAGACTGGGATAGCGGTTGTATTTAGGTGACCACAGTGTATACACTGGCTTTGAGTGCTATGTGTTGGGCAGCAGAGGGCAGTGCAAAGGGCTGTATGTGTACTCGCTGTGGGTCATCTATCACCACTCCTGCTGGTAACTCGTTTATACGGTGGCCCACTAGGTTAAGTGGCAAGGTTGGCAGATGTTACACAGTGGTGCTGTATATAGAACTTTAAACACATCTGCACAGGCAATAACCTTTATACGTAGATTTATTCACCACACTTGTGATTTACGAAACTGGTTTTATTAAGTGCGGTGGTGTGCATCTGTGAATCCAGCAACTTTGGGCAGGGGAGGGTGGATCATACTTCATGCCCGATTATCTTTGGGTGAACAAATAATAAAAATACTTTTAGCGCGCGCGTCGGTTTAATTTTCAGCTGTATTATAACTTTTGTATCATAATTTTTGCACCATAATTTGTAGTGATTTATTAATCCACTGCTTGCTTGGATAATTATCAAAGCCTCTCAACACTACTTCAGTAATGGGAATTGTTTGCCCACACTTCCCCAACCTGGCCAGTGCAGATTGGTAAAGAGACTGTCTAAGTACAGTTCAGATATCACTTGCCACTGATGTTGGCCATGGCTGGGTATTGAACTCGGTTCGCTGGAGGTAGCAAGAATTTGCTGAGGCCATGGAGCTTCATGACTCGTGGAGTGTGGGGTACACAGATCTGTGCTCCGGCACTGTTCCTGGGCCAGTAATGAGCCATTCTTGGACCAGTAATGGGCCCTTCCTGGGCCATTAACGGGCCATTCCTGAGCCAGTACTGGGCAATTCCTGGGCCATTCCTGGGTCAATAACGGACCATTCCTGGGCCAGTAATGGGCCATTCCCCAGCCAATACTGGGCCAGTACTGGGCCATTCCTGGGCCGGTACTGGGCTAGTATAGGGCCATTCCTGGGCCAATAATGGGCCATACCTGGGCCAGTAATGAGCCATTCCACAGTCAATACTGGGCCAGTACTGGGCCATTCCTGGGCCAGGAGTGGGCACTGTTCCTGGGCTGACGGTGTCCACAGTGGTCGTGGAAATATGGGCTCGACCCGCTCGCTGATTGTCGCTTCTGCCGTGCACACTCGCTCAGCGGGCTGGCTTGTGGAGTGCCTGGAGAGGGGCTCGCTTGTGCCGTGGCAGCCGCGCCACGTGGTGCACCTGACGGAGGAGACAAAGCAGGAGTACACCAAGGAGTTTGACGAGCATGGTGACAGCTACTTCTCCCTGACGGACGAGCCGCAGCTGCGCGAGGTGTTCGGCCGCATGGCGGAGCGCGGGACGGGGAAACCGGTGCCGGCAAGCACCATCGCCGACATCGAGGAGAGGTGAGTGCCGTGCGAAAGGCAGCGGTGGAAAGGCCATCGAGAGAGAGGGGGGGGGGGGGCTGTTCCCGGTGTTCCGGGGAGAAATAGCACGCTGCCAACAAGAGTCCTGCGTTGGCTCGGGGATTTTCATCGGGCAACCGACTCGCTAGATTTGACCCTTCAAAGGCCTTCAAAGGCTGTTGAAGCGGCCTACTGAAAGATATAGCCCACTGAGACATGAAGAGATTCAAGTGAGATAGGCAAGTGAGAGCTGTAGACAAGAGATGCTGAGATGATGAGAGGTAAACAAGAGATTGTTGAGATGAGGGACACCGGATTTCGCGGTCATGTGTATGGACGATATGACAGTCATGTCGCCACGTGACGTCCCGACATTGCACACACGACATGCGACGTCACGTGACCTGCTAGCACATGAAAAATCCTCCAACCAAACCCTACCCACAGTGCACTGTCTAATCAGGACCTGAACCAACCACAACGGCCAATGAGAGCCTGAACCTTGGCTTGTGTCTTCACGAATGAACGATCGCAGGTACGGCTGGGCCGGGCATCCAGCGGTGCTGTTTCGCCGCTGCGTCTTTTACCTGGACATGTGCACGGTGGTGGGCGACCCCTCGACAGCCCTCGCCAACTGCAGCCTGGAGCTGCTGGGGCTGCAGCTGCGGGCGCGGGGAGCCGTGCTCGCCTCCTCGCCCGCCGCCGGCGTCGCCGTGACGCACGTGCTGTCGCTGGCGGACGACGCCGGGCGCCTCGGGCGGATCAAGGCGGCGCGCCGCGGGCTCGCGGGCAAGCTGTTCCGCATTGTGCGCGCGGAGTGGGCTACGGAATCGCTGCGAGCGGGGCGGCTCGTGGACGAGCAGGAGTATCTGCTGTGAGGGCGTGGCAGCGTCGCGAGATCTGTGCGGCGCGCACAGCTTGGGATCGATCGCTTTTGAGGCCAGGTCGTTATTTTACAACAACGGCGGTGAACCACGTGGCTCCGTGGGCGACTTTGTTTCGTGCGGCCCGCAGCCACGCGTGCCCTGTAACGGTATCTTGGCGGCACAGATTGGGTACTGCAGGGGAATATTTTCGACCTGACAACTCTTTTGTGGTTTCAATTTTAGCGTGCTCGGTCACTTTTGTCGCTGCAAGGGCGTCTCGCAGTGACCGACAGATGTGGCTGAGGTGTGTGTGTTCATGTGTGGTCCCACTCGCAGTGACCGACAGATGTGGCTGAGGTGTGTGTGTTCATGTGTGGTCCCACTGAAGATATTTGAAAATCCTATTAGGTGTCCCCTATTTGACGAGGCAAGAGCCCACTGGGATAGGCGAATTATTTATTTAAATATCATATGTGGGAATTGATAGTCGCAGCCATATCATTTGTACTCGTGTTTCTAAATGTGGAGGGCAAAACTGGAGGACCCGGAGAAAAATCCACATGACCACGGGGAGAGTCACGGGGAGAACATGCACAGTCCAAATATCCAGGTGTCGGGTCGGGATTAGGGTCATAGGTCAGAGCCTATGACCTGCGTACCAGGTGAGCGAGAGTCCATCTCTTTGCTGCCGTGGCGCAAAACTATTTTAGCTAGACGAAAATATGAGCTCAAAGAGCTAAATTGTGAACTACAAGAGAAACATCAATAAGTACGTGTGTAAAATGTCAAACATGAAAGAGTACGCACCCGAAATATTTTAAACATGCCAGTTTTAAATATTAAAAGTCACGTATTTCATCTGGATATATGAGAGGTGCAGAATAATGATTACATTTAAATGAAAAAAATATGCTGCATCTGCCAGCGACTGCTAATATATGTTAGATTATTCATGCTGGTGATTGCCAATCAGTGATTCACATCGTTGATTTGAAGAATCAACAAAAGACACGGGCGCTGCCTCGTTAAGTATGCACAGTTATAAGTGACAGCATGAAGGCACTCCTCCAGCTAATGCAGTGCCTTCAAAAATCACACGCGATATACCCACGTGTTAATGCGATTGTGCGATAATGACCAAGTAGTTTTCATCGCCTGCAAGTGTGTTCCTTGAATGTAATTTTTTAAACACAGTTTGTAAGCGTCGTCACTAGCTTTCATATTATTATACGTTTGCCGTGGCGCGAGATGTACTAGTAAATTATTGTTCTTTGTCGAATCGTTACGTTTTGCTCTGCCGCTTACTATGCTTGACTCGTGTTTGATTGGTCACGTGTTCGTGCGCAGTGAATGAACGGGGAGGGGGGTTTGCGTTTAAAAATAAATAAAAACACTACGTGCTTATTTGTTTCTCGAGGGCTATTTTTCTCGTCCAGTCTGGCCAAAGAGTTGCCTTATTGCACAAATTGACAAATGATATTTGGCTGATGTCACGCCGATTATTCTGTCACGTTTCCGCTTGTCACAAGTTGAATTCCGCTAATTACATCACACGAGTGAGTTTTTGTTGCTGTTAATTTGAGGTTGTTTTAGTACCCAACAATGTTTTGTAGTGGGCATCGACTCTGAGAGGAAAAGGAGGAGATCCTGAACAACTTGTAAATATTGATGAGATTAATAATAGTAGTAGGTTTTTACCCTTTTAAACTGGTACAAAAGGGTAAAAACCTACTATTATATTTTGCCACTGGTAAGATATCTCATAGTGTAAATGCTTACCCCGAGCTCTCAATACTCTGATATTGCACTGTGTTTGAGTTGTACGCCTTCTGGTGTCATCTGGTCCAACACCAATGGGGACTAGGCTCTAAAGAAAGCCGTCACGGGTGTGGACCAATCAACTTCAAGGACAGTGCATATCATTATCATTATCAGAGTTGCTTATTTTTGTTTGCTTTTTTGACTACTTGTGTTGTGGTTATTGCAAACATGATGCCTTGAATAAAGGTGTCAGTTTTGTACCAGTTTAAAAGGGTAAAAACCTACTACTATATTTTGCCACTGGTAAAAGAGATCTCATAGTGAGATTAATAATAATTACAGCTCATATAGTGCCTTTAAAATCTTAAGCCACTCGACATCAATGAGGATGGGGGGGGGGGGGGGTAACGCCTGTTCACTCCTTGCTGCTGCCTTATGATTTGCCTGCGATTCCCCAACGATGCAATTTGCATGAACGACGAAGCTTTGAATAAAAACCAAAGCATGATCGTTATTTCGAAGTCGGTGTAATGAGAACAGTAGGGGACATGTTAGAGACTTTGGAAAACAATGTTTTCTCGTCTTCATATGATCTGAGTCGGGTATCTAATAACTGGATGACACTACACCTTTGCTGCACTGTACTGCATATTAAGACGAGCAATCCCCCCATTGACCTTATGGGGCACGGAGACAAGTTCTATCAGTAAGCACCTATTAAGTCCAGACACAAAGGGTTGCAACTGGTAAAACACCCCCATTCCCTATGTTTCCCCAGTGCTGATGTTAACACCCTGTCGTCATTTGAGGCTGAGTCGACCTTGGGTAGGCTCAGGACAGGTTCATCTCTGGCCACAGACGTTATCCACGGAGTATGAAACAAAACGAAAAACCGCCACTTTTTTCAAATTTTCTTGCTGTGGATTGCACACCTGATGATGATTGCTTGTGTTGCAGTTGAAACGTGAGAATTTTTATTTTTTATATTTTTATTATTTTATTATTTCCCTTCTACGTGACTTTACCGAAATAACCAAGAATATGAATCCCTGCAGTCACGAAAGCTTTAAATCAAAATTTTAAACGCAGGTCACTGGCTTTGTGCTGCCATTCCCCACAAAGCACATACCACACAAAGCACATACCCCTACGCAGTGCATACGCGTACTCTATGGATGTGACGTGACCAAAGTGACGATTGAATCAATGGATTCTCACAGGCACTGGGCTTTGTTGACACGTGTGTCTTGAAAGTCATCAACAGAGCGAGTGTAAATGGGACATGCGGTTTGAAAACAAAAATACAACATAGTCTCAGTATGCAAGCGCATAGGTACACGGAACGTATAACAGTTTTCCTGTATTGCTCATGTACACGTCTTCAGTGAGTCCACTGCTGGATGGAGGCCTCCCAACGGCCACGCGGGTCGTGGGAGATCTGTGACCACGTGGCCACCACGTGGGTCATTGAGAGTTGGCCAACACAGGGAACACATTCATAAAAGTCCAGCGCGAAAACAAATTTGCTGCCCTTCCCCTCTGCTGCCAATGATGTTTATCCGCTGCTTATAACACCTGCACGGCTGTCTCCCATTCAAGCGTTACATGCAGGCTTACTCCTGCTTAGCATCTGGGAAGGGATGTGAACGGGTGCATTCTTCTGGGCGATTTGGTGATAAGCACAATGGTGCATGGCATACAATACAGCCATGTGATGTATTGTACGACAATACAACAGTATTCTGTTTACATATGCAGGACAGGCATGCGTACCGACATGCAGTGTTGCATTGTGCGTAGTATTTGTAACCGCGAAACAGTGTGCTGCATGCAATGCACACAAACACGCCACACACACGCGCGCGTGCTGGCAAATGTTCCATCCCATTAGATTTCTGGCAGAAACGAGCCAATGTCTCCATTACCGAACGATTGGGAAAATCGCCAAGAGATGCGGCTCTGGCCCGCAGTGTACGAGTACAAGGCTGCACCGCGTACAAGATGTGCGCACGGAACACCACCGCGGCGACGCGTTGGTGACGCCTGTCACATCAAGACGACGAGGACTGCCGGGGCGCGTACGGCTGACGACAAGGATCGTGGATGAAGCCAGCGATTTCCTTCGAGCTCGTTGTAGGTTTGATTGAGGCTGATAGCTTGTTTTTTTGGTACATGCAGCGCACACAATTCAGAGCGTTTAAAAAAAAAAAAAATCTGTTTTCCAGGCTGCACTAATTTCTTCTGTCGTGATGGCTTTTCGTCGTCATCTGCATATTGGAATTGTTGCCTCCAGGCAAGTGCTAATTGGTCTCCATTGTGTGAGGGTTACAGCCCTCGCCGTAAACGGGGCTCCCAGAGGCATGGTGGCAGCAGTGAACATTGATGACTGGTGTACTGACTGTACTGATGAATCCTTCACTGGTACATATTGTTGCAATTGTTACACGAGCTGGTGGTTTTTCAACGACATAAATGCCCAAGCGTTCAGCTCTTTTGAGCTGGAGGTCTTGATAAAGCTGAGAGCTATTTGTACATGAAAGCAGCTGCTGGCTGGCCATCGAACAAAGACGGTCTCTGCATCGCGCGCTTTCAGATGCACTTCTGCGGCCGTCTGGAACGCTCTTCTGATATTCAGAAGCCACTGGAGCTATCCACTTTAAAATGCATCTCGATTGAAAACTCATTTATTTAGAACTGCGCTTTGTGTTCAGTTTGTTGTCCTTCCCCCGTACCTCCGATTATCACGATTGGATACGTACCGTGCGAACGAAGTTCAACATACACGTAGTACGTACATGCTGCACCCACTTTGCGTGTCATCGTTAAATCTCACAGCGCGTTCCGCACTTTGGGCAACCCTTTACCACAGACCTTTCCGGTCTAGTCAGCACCGCGCGCACACACACACACGACAAGCAGACTGCATTGAAACGCCGTGTGCCGCTTGGATCAGTCAATTTTTTTTGTTGTCACAGAGGCACGGAGTAAAACCTCGCGAAAACATCTCTCGGCCAGGTGCGTGGGCGCTCCGCCAAGCGGGGAGCTCACGACGCCGAAGCGCTGCTGCTCGCAGCAGTAGCGGCAAGCCACCCCTCACCCACCCACCACCCACCCACCTCTCACCCACCACCCACCCCTCACCACCCACCCACCCACCCACCTCTCACCCACCTCTCACCCACCCCTCACCACCCACCCACCCCTCACCCACCACCCACCATCCACCCACCACCCACCACCCACCCCGCCACCAGATTTTGTATCCACAGTTACCGCGAATTTTACGGGAGGTCAGTTAACTCGGAAAGGAGCTCGTGCAAGGAATTAAATGGTTCATAACTGCCTCTCAATGAGGTGAGCAAACAGCGGGGGTCACCCGTGGTGCGAGAAGAGAAACGGCATTAGACGGGGGGGTGTGGTGGTGTGACCATATTTCACCACGCTGGTGATTCCAGACGCAGACCTCCCACTGACTTCAACCTTCTGCGAAGCTCGTGGGCCTACGACGCGAAACCGCAAGCAAACCCATGGCAGCAGCTGATGCCTGATGATGTATAAATGGAGAATTAAAAAATTAACCCGTAAAAACAAATTTTTTCACTTCTAAAGCCTTTATATGCGTGGCGGCTAGAGTCCTCTCGTCCTCTGGCTTGAGATGGCTGCCACCTATGGGTCAGATGATTGTCTGCCAGCATTAAGCAATTGGTAATTAAATATTTACATTTTTTCCCCTAAACAGTGTAACATTTAGGCATTTTTTTCACGAAAATTAATTGTCACGTACAACGAGTCTGTGTGCAAAATGTCAGCTCAATTGGATCACGAGAAGTGGGTTAAAAAACGACCGAAAGATTTGCACGGTCGTAAGCAAGCAAGCAAGCACGCAAGCAAGCAAGCACGCAAGCACGCAAGCAAGCGAACTTAATATAAAGGATTTAAAAAAAATTACTCTACGCTGTGCGACTGCGGGTCACCCAGAGCAGAGCTATGGAACATATTGCGATTCAGTGCCAGATTCACAAACACGAAGGAGGCATCACGGCGATGCACCTACTCCGCTTCTGCTGACGCAAGTACCTGGCTCAACCATCTCGATGTACAATGACAGCTGTTGCTCTCCGTCAATGTCGCGCGCTGTCAGATGCGCTCCTGCGGCCGTCTGGAACGCGCTCTTCCGAGATTCGGAAGCCACTGGGAGCTGTGCCCTTTAAAATCAACAAGATTGAAAACGCATTTGTTTAGAAACTGCTTTTCGTGTTTAGTTTGTTGGCCGTCCTCCCCCGGCCGCACCTCCGATTAGCGCGGTTGGCTGCGTACGGTGCAAAAGAAGTTCACCGTACAACATCAGCCACACGGAGAAGAAGAAACCCGGGGGGGGGGGGGGTGGGAGAAATATTTAGAGAGAGAGAGACAGAGGGAAAGAAGTCAGGGAGGTCTTGAGCCTGGACTCGTACAGGAGTCGGGGGTGGGGGTCACCGTGTTGACCGGCAAAGCTGGATCTCAGGTGCCACCCTCGGCCCGCGGTGTCGTTCAAACGCCGCTCTTTGCCAAGTCGCAAAGCGACCTCGCGGGAACCAAAAGTAACCACCGTATGAGATGCCGAAGAATTGCCAGGACTCCTCGATGCAAGAGAGGGAAGGGAGTTTTAGATGAGGGGGTGGTGGGTGGGTGTGTAGGGGGGGCAGCAGAAGAGAGAAGCTCACAAAGCCTCCAGTTGGGACACGGGATGCTGAGCCACTCCACGTGTCCTGTGTCCACAGCAACGGGTCGTGCATGCGATCGAGGATATTTTTTTTATATCCGGCTTCAGTGTGTTGGATGTGGACTCATCAGATTTCTCCTCCACACTGGAAGCCATTTGAGTGTCTTTATGCGGCATCACTAATGAGTGCTGCGTTGGGAGTAAGGGGCTGCGCACAGAAGCCCTAACAAGGAGTTCATTCAGCACCTATTCTCTCCCCCCTCCCACCCATCACCAGCATCATCATCATCCACCTCAGCTGAGTTTTCTGTGCCGGCTCTGGATGCCTCCTTTTGTCGTCCGATGCGTTCACATTTGTCGCTGGTGGCTTTTTGGAACCTTGTTGGAGGCACCAGAAGACGCCTCCTGTTTAAAAAAAAAACGTCGAACTTTTTGTCGAACATTAAACGGAGACGGCACTTGGCAATGAAGAGCGACGTTCCAACCAATGGGCCTGAAGAAGGACGTCTAGAATCCGCGTGTGTCACCTGCTGTGACGCACGGATCGGGAGTATTGACGCAGGAATGTGAGGTCAAGGTGGAGGGCGCAGGACGATACGTGCAGTCGACGTGCACGCTTGGACCGACACGTGGACCGCTCTAAGCGACGGCTTGGGAGACGCATTCGTCTAGCAGTGGGTAGATCATGGCGAGTGATGACGATCATGGCGAGTGATGATGATAATGGACAGCGGTGTGCACAGTTCAAAAGCGACCTGAGGGTTCAGGACCCAATTCCAAGGGGTGTGGATTTTGATAAAGTGGGAAGATGGCTTCGTTTTGCCAAAGTCGGCATGGCTGAACTTGTCACAGTTCACCTGTGCCACTCCCGGGGTTAAATAGATCTTTGAGTTCCCATGGGCACGACACAGGACTCCGTGCCAGCGTGATCAGTCACGCTTTGTGCCACGCTATGGCTGATGTACAATATCCGTGTGCGCTCGAGAAGGCGGGGGGGGTTTAGGGGATGGGTGCATAAATGTGAACTGCTTTGACAAACCGGGGGGGGGGGGGGGGTGACGCAGTGGTTAGCGCACTGCGCTGTGAACCCTGCAACACGTGTTTTAATTGCTGGCCACGGTGAACAGTTGATTAAAACGGGCGCTGGAGAGGGCATTAAATGCATTAAACATCCACCATTCAAGTCCATATGTCCTTGGCATCTCATAAATAAACGGGAGGTTGGATTTGCATGAAAACGTCCCGATTATAAGTGAACGGAACAAAGAAGTGTTTTGCAAAGAACGAATCAAATCCATCATTAGAGGCCGTCTCGGCTGAGAGCAGTCCATAAAGGATGAATTAACGGCGTGTGAAAGAGCCCCGGTTGGAGGTTGAGGGAACGGATGTAATAGATTCAGCGGATTCCCGACACGTGAGTTTCTCTGGGCACCGCCGAGTAAAATATTCTACGCGTGTGTGTGTCTTTTCTCCTATCCTTGAGTTCTTTATTTTCAACGGAGTCCATGACACTCCGTACTTTTGTGTTGCGATAAAAAGTTGGAGACATAATTCATAATTGGTGAGTATGGTAAAGTCAGCGAGAGCCACAACTCTCCACCAACCAACAGGGATCTAAGCTCTCATCTGGGCAAATGTACCCAATTAGTTTTTTAATGCAAAACCGGCGCTGGGTGGCTACAGATGTAATCGACATCGTTCCCAAAACACGATCTAAACACGGAGAGAACCCCACTTTTTGAAGGCTAATATCAGTCACGAAAGTCTTGCCTTGCGAGTACGAAATTGAAATTTAAAGACGCAATCGGTCATGCGGGCTGGCGGATCCCGATGGAAACTGGGTCGGTAACTGGGACCGCTATTTTTTTTCCCGTTTAACCATTTAAATGTCCTCGATGGCTCAGTGTAACAGTTTCAATGTCTTCGATGGCGCAGTGGTGGACGCACGGCGCTATGAACAGGGCGTCCAGTAGGTTTAGGTTCCTGTTCCACGGCCAACACCATGAGCACGCGATATGTGAACTGGTCTGGTTGGAGTCCTTCACCAACCTGAGTGAGCACCGTGGTGAAGTATAGTCAACCCCTCTGACATTGTGTGGAGAGCCTGTCATCCAGTAATGTAGTGGATTCCCACTTGTGATTATTTTTGTTGTTGTTGTTGTTGTTAATGTGACGTTCCAATGCAAATTTACTTATCCGTGCTGATGTTGACCACACTTGCAACGGTTACTCGTTTTAGGCCGAGCTAACCTAGGAGATGCCCACGCCGATTTGTAGACAGCAACTACCCCCCCACCGATGGTGTTTGCGGGCAGCAACCGAGCCCCAGGTTGCTGGGATCACGGTGCAGTGCAGGCACGTGCACACACACCCACGGTAGTGTCCGCGTTCGAGTGCGCAGGCGGTGCAACTGCACCGGAGCCCACAGGCTAAGGGGGTCGTCTCGGGTGCCGGGCTATGAAGGGGGAGGAGTGGAGGGTGGGGTGGGGACAAGGCGCGTCCCCATTTCATTCCTTAGGCCAGGACCCACGCCAACCACGCTACGCCACTACACACACACAGAGTTTATCATGTTGACAAAGCGCCTTCCCTGTTGGTTGTCACACAACCAAAGAGTTGCCCCCTCCACCCCACCCCCAGGTGCCCTGTACCGCGTTTCACGTCCAAAAAATGATCAAAAGGCCAAAAGGCGCTTTCTGCTGAGCTCGGGGACACTCGGGGGCACACGCGGACCTGCTGGATGGATTCCTTGACTCGCCATCAGATGGCCAAACAAACCCAGAATGCGCCTTGATCTCGGACGCGACGCTGGGGGTGACTGTCACGCACTGAACGCAGGCGCTGTGTAGGTGACTGTGATGGAGAGATGTGGTTGTCGTCCGATCAGTGCGGGGTGCTACGGACCCGGCGATCCGAGCTCGAATCCCACTCATCGGCCAACACCGGTGACGGTTATCTGAACCGGTCATGGGCCTCCCCCTAGGTCGACTCAGCCTCAAAAATGAGTAGCTGGCTTGCGATGTGTAAGCATCGCCTCTGGGGAGACAAAGGCGGCCGGGCGTGGTACTGTCCACTGACCTCTTCGTGTGCCGTGCCGGCCTTCACAGGTGCTCGTGAACAGCACTTGCCCTAACAGTCTGTTCAAGGTTATACTGGGGATCTTTGTTTTTTGCGTGGTAATTAATGGGCAAGAGTTTAGTTTCTCTTCTTGGTTCTTTCGGTAAAGTCACGTAGAATGGAAATAATAAAGTAATAAAAATAAAACCTTATAAAATAATTCTTACGACGTTTCTGTCTTCTCGATAAGACCTGTTCTTCACCTGAGGACGGCTGCTTGCGTTGTGGCCGAAACGTCGTGAGAATTATTTTATACTATTTTATTTTTATTATTTTATTATTTCCATTCTACGTGACTTTACCGAAAGAACCAAGAAGATGAATCCCTGCAGTCACGAAAGCTATAAATCGAAGTTTAGTTTCTATTTAGGTTCAACCCACGCACCTCTGATTATCACCATTAGCAAGAGGTTCAACGTACATGTAAACGTACGCGTGCGTCGTGCGTGTAAATACAGCAGAGGGCGCACGCGGTCCACCTGGATTTCCTTCACGGCCGGTCACAAAGAGGAACATTCACAACTCCGCCGTGTGCGACTGACTGCGGTCATCCAGAACAGACCGTACACAACAGAATAACGACGCAATGCCCCGATCCACAAAACATGACAAAGGAGACATCGCAGCGATACACTCCGCGATGCGGTTGTCTGTGCTTGGCCACGTGGATGTGAAATTGTAGTCGATGCTCTGCGTGTACATCAGCGGCCGTACGAGAGAAGCTGACGAAGAAGGGGGCGGTCAGCCCTGCTCATTCCACTGGCAGTTGTTCATTTGCGTTGCCTGAACAGTGGTGGAAATTCCACGTTCGTCTGCCGAGGGGTCTTTTGCTGCTTCAAAGCAACCGCTGCTGGCTCACCCACTGCTCACTTCCCACAAACCGGTATCTATTTTATCGACCCCCCCCCCAACTCGCGCATATACCGACGGGTTATATGCGACGCGCAAGGGATGCAAGGAGACGGCAAGGAGACGGCACGCGCCCGAGAGGAGATGGAGCGACCAAGTTGGGTCGTCGTGCAAGCAGCTCGGTGGCGTGTTGCATGTCGGGACCGTCAGTGGTGGCAGCGGCTTGCGGAGCCCTTAAACCAGCAGTGGATTGGTCACGGCTGCTCATGCATACGCAGAATGAAGTTGTATCATAGATACTGCGCCGATGCATTTGTTTATTCAACCGTGTAACATGACCCCTTCGTTAATCTGCCAAGCGCCAAGGTCGGTTAACTCGGCCGACCGTCCATCTGGGTGCAGATACATTGAGCACAGTGCCACTGTGGGAAGATACTGTGAATGCACTGGCCCCGCCATGCGAATATGCAATTTCCACCACTGGGTTGGGGTTTTAAAGATGAGATAAGAACGAGAGTTTCGTTGCACGCACAGTATTTTATAGGGCCCTTGTGCCAATACACTGCTGGATGAAGGCCTCCGAGTCGGTTGTCTGACCATACTTCACCACGCGGGTTAGTGGTGGGGGTGGAGGGAGGGTGGTTCTTGGGTCTTGATGTCGCCACGGGGATTCGAAATCGGGTTGTGGCAGGTTCGTAGCGCACTGCACCGAACCACTTCGCCACTTAACGAAACAATACAATGAGGCAGCCCTCCGTATGCGAAATCGCAAATTAAATCGTGAATCTCAGTTGGGTCTCACCTGGTTAAATGAGGAGGTGGGGGGGGGGGTGAGCAAGTGCGCTCACCGTGTTAATAACAATACACAGGATAACAATACACAGGATGAATAACAATGCACGTGATGAATGACAATGCACGTGATGAATGACAATGCACAGGATGAATAACTGTGAAGTTGGCGCGTACGCTTTGACGGCAAGTCAGGACCAGGCTAAAATAGTAATCATAAGTTAATGAGCAATAGCACAGGCGCGTATATACCGGTCAGATATAATTAGTGAATACGTGAACTTAAAATGAGCTGTGTATATTTTTAAATTACGTACAGCTTACATGCGGGGTGTGTGTGGCTGGCTGTCAGCACCAAGTGAGCGATTAATTGTTTCTTAAAGTGAAGGTTACCAACACGGTCGCGTACCTGTCAACCCCGTACCAGTGCCCTACCTTGTTACACACCAATTCAGACCTTATTGGTCACCCCGTGGCCTTATACATCCCAACGTTCATCCCACAAGGTCCCATCACAAGGGAGAAACACACATCTATATTTTTGTGCCCGTATTGAAACGGCTGTGCGCCGCACGGACCTGCAAACTCGATGTCCCTGTACCAGAACGCGTGGTAAGCCGTGTGGGTTGTCACGGCATGCGGATTGGCAAAAACAAATCACTGAGCGAACGCAGCCTCGGCACCCTCCGACGCAGTGGCACTCCAAGCGTCCGCGTGGTTCGGTTTGTCACGCATGTATTAGTGCCATCGATGGATTTCGAGATAATGACACCGGCGTGTAGGGTTTGAGTAATAATAATGATGAATGGTAACGATGTACTCCAGCACATGCAATCGCACGTACATCATTTCGTACGGCCCTCGTGTAAGTCCACTGCTGGATGGAGGCATCCCACACGCTGTCGCCGGTTATGGCCCCTACGGAGTTGGAAAACCTGCGGCTCCAAATCCGCGTGCGGCTCTTTAAAGGACTACTCCGTGGCGTTACTTATTAAGGACCACCGGTTCGTATTCACGCGCATCTTAAAATGTCGAAATGTTTTCCATTTTATACCGAATTCGAACACTTTTCCACATCTGGTCATGGAGGTTGTTTGACCATACTTCACCACGCTGGTCAGGTAAGGGTAAGCGATGGACGGGGCTGGTTTGACCAAGACCCAATCGGAGTTATAACTCGCGAACGATGTTAGCCGTGGCCGGGATTCGAACTTTTCGTCGAGTAGATTCGTCGAGTTCACGGCAGCGAAACGCGTTCACCACTGCACCACCGCTCCCCGGATTCAAAGCGACGCTGCCGCAGTGCGGACGGCAGACGGAAAACTCCTTTTTGTTGCGCCGCTTACAACATTGACGAGCAAAGCGCATCGCAACATCAATTATGAGTTGAAGAGTTCAAAGCCAAGTTTAAGAGACAGATATATTTTACGTTTCTGAAAAGTTTTATAATTTGTTCGCTTGGGCACGCAGGTTTTGCTGGGAAAGTGGATTGCAAGCCGTGGGTCTAGTGTACGAGAAAGCACGCTCCGCAACTTAACGCGTTTTCATAACCCAAGTCTTTGGGGTTCGATCGCGTCAGTATAAATGTGTCGTCACCCTACACCACCCGACATAGCCAACACGTGTTCACGTGACAAACCTTACTGGCTTGCGTTCGTCGGTGGAGGTTTACGACACATTCACGCGATCTAACCCAACAACAGCTTTCGCTGTGAATAATATTGATCGCGAAAGTCTTCCAACAACGTTATACGTGGGTTGTTTTGGTGTTGTTGTTGTTGTACACGAGTCGGACGTCCTATTCATCGGAGCGCTGTGCGAAGCGAACACCACCAGCCAGCGATACGAGGCGCGCAGTGGTCCGTGAGCGTGCGTGATGCGGGTACATCGATAAGGAAAGGAAATGTTGATCGTTTGCGAACGAGTCGTGTGCCGGCTTCGTGTGAATCGCCAAGCGTGAGCGAGTTAAACAGAGCGCGCTTGCCGTGTTGTTTATTAGCACGTGCGCGCGGCGGATTGACGATCTTATTTCTGAACGTAATCGTCGAATAACCCCCCCCCCTCCGCCCCGCTAACAACAATACAAAATATCTTCTTGGTTCTTTCGGTAAAGTCACGGAGAAGGGAAATAAAAAAATAATAAAAATAAAAACATAATAAAATAATTCTCACGACGTTTCGGCCACAACGAAACGTCGTGAGAATTATTTTATTATGTTTTATTTTTATTATTTTATTATTTCCCTTCTACGTGACTTTACCGAACGAACCAAGAAGATGAATCCCTGCAGTCACGAAAGCTTTAAATCGAAATACAAAATATCTGCACAATAGATGTTTTTGTTGGGTTAGTTCGCGTAAATATAAATGTGTCGTTAAACCCGCCACTACCCGAAACAGCCAATGAGTAAGGTTTGTCGCGTAAATAGAACGTGTTTCACCATAAACAACCTGTATCATGGAGACATCGGTCGCGAAAGCCTACGTGTTGAACAAACGATCTGCAATTAAATGCTGCTGGTTTATGCGGTATAACTCATTACTATGATATGAATCCCATTTACATTAGAGCTTTTTATATATAATTATTCCCAGTGTGTATACATACTGTATACCAATTATACATCGAAACAAAAATCGGTAATGTGAATATGCATTGTTTGCACAGATGCACGCATATCTTGGGCAATTACTGAAGACGCATCAGGATACAACAAATAATTAAATAAAGAGACGAATAAGAGCCAGGATCGGAATGCGTTTTTAAAAAACTGTATTTGATAACGAAATGCAGCAGACACACGCGCGAAGAAGATGAAAGTTGTAAATCGGTATACATTGCCAACAACAAGCTACGCATCAGAAACATGGAACACATTTAAAGCGATAATTCAGTACAGAGCCATAGCCCGTGCAGTGGCGTACAAAGCACTACTTGGCATTGCACGAAGGGGCAGAGAGTCCAAGGAAGTCCACGAAGATCGGGGAGACATCGTCGAGTGAGTGTGGGCAAGCTGGCGGCCGGAGACGGAGCGGTGAAATGAGCTCACGTGGGGATTGCGGGATCGCGGACAGAAGCGACGACGCGGAGAGGTCTGTCATCCAGCAGTGGATGGAGAACAACTTTTTAAACGCTGTGCCATAGTACAGTTGTATTATATATATGTTATGAAGACACCTGCGTTTAAGAAGAAGACTTTGTTCTTATGCATTGGTTGCGTAATCGTAAAAGCTTAATTGCGTTCACAGGGCCACGAGGGGTGCGTCGGTGGATCTTCTTGCATCGCACTTTGTGACATCAACATCATTAGCAGCCATGGACAATCCACTGCTGGATCAAAACGCCTTTCCAAGCCGCCGTCGCCACTTGTCAGGACTTGTCACGATGTAATAATCCACCCAGCACCTGCACCGCACTGTGAACCGATGATAGCACGGTTGGATGCGTACGGTGAGAAATTATTTCAACACACATACACACGTGTGTGTGTCGACACACACACGTGTGTATGTGTCGACACACACACACACGTCGCTCACATCTCCTCGGTCCACGTGCTCACGGACTCGTCGCCAGTCCACGTCTGGCTAACGTCAATTTTCTTCTCCGTCTGCCATCATCCCATCGAAGTCGTGACGTGTCCTGCCCTAAGCGCCACTTATTTGTCTTAGCACTCTTGGACGACGGTGGTAGTGCTGGCATACCTTAATGCGTACGTGGAATGTGCTCGTTTCTGACCGGAAGAAAGGAGAGAGGGTGGTGGTGGTGGGGGGAGAGGTCATTGAGACGCAAGTTACGATTGCGCAGGGGAACTCGCGTGCGAAACGGACACGTGATCATTACAGACACGTGTTCTCAGTTGCGTTAAAAACGACCAAAATCATGAACACAACATTAGCCGCACAAAGGAAAACACTTGTAAAAACAACATTTCTTGGCACAATGAATTCACAATGTTCTCCATAATTAAGGTTTTTTGGGTTAGATCGCGTAAATATAAATGTGTTGTTAAACCCGCAACCACCCGACACAGCCAATTAGTAAGGTTTGTCACGTAAACAGAACGTGCCAATTCGTTACTAGTTCAGCACACCGGTGTGTTGGAGAGTAAACCCACAACATTTACAATTCGGGTACGACGTTTTGCCGGTAACTACAACCAGCATCATCAGGCGAGAGCCAGAGTTATCAATAATATTGGCCGCGAAATCCCACGTGTTAAACATTCACATTATTCGATTGACCAATACGCGTCTATAGTTGGATATTCATCATCATGATCATCGCTATTGTGATATGCATGACTAGTGCCGGTTTATGGCTCATCAACCCTCAATAAGATGGCCTGGATTTTGCCCGGGTAATTCTGGTCACCTTTCAATTCTACTGCTGTTTACACGCGGCGTAGCACAGTGCATGAGCATATGCGTTGATTGGTGTAAACCCTTACCTCTCCGTAAACACTGTCGTAAATATATCTCCAACCATCATCTTCGTGAACAACCGTGATCTATCCACTGCTTGATGAAAGCCTCCCGAAGCCTGTGTCATCTGTCGCAGTTTCACGATGCATCAATTAATATAGCACCTACACACGACCTGAATGCATCATTCCGTATATGAATATGAGTATATATATGTGATGCATTCATCTGTGCGTGACTCTTTGTAATATAAAACGTAATGCTAAATTTACCCAAGAAAGCTTCGCTGGCTCTCAACACTTCATGATGTGTTCACGTTTGGAAGTTTGATCAATTCTATGAATGAGCGAATGGCTTCGTGCGCGAGAAACCGGAGTACGCGGAGAAAGTCCGCCGGACGTACGAGTAGGTGACACTCAGCGCTTTCCATCTTGTGGCCCATACCTCTGCAGCCCCCCCCCCACGTACTACAGCACCTGGCAAGCCGCGGTGATGATCACCCACCCGGGGTAGGCTACGAAGTCCCCGCTCTGAGCCACCGATATCCGACACGGTTAGGGGCGCGTTCGGGGTGATGCGGTCGTACAGTCAATGGGAAGGAAGGGGCCGCGTTGTTATGGCCACGCAGCGGCACGAAAATTGAGAGATCGTGGAGATTTATTCCATCGTGGTCCAGAAACGCGGCGCTCGCGCGGCCGTGTGATTTACGCAGCCGCTCTCCGTGTCACTCATCTGCACTTAGCCGTGAATGTTGGCGCTTTAAAAGCCGTCAATCTGACTGCAGACAACAGAGTAAAGAAAGCGATTTCGTGTTCGGAACGAGAGACAAAGGAGAGAGAGAGAGAGTGGAGGGAGAGAGAGAGTGGAAGACGGGGAATGTGAATGTCATCCATTTGATGATGGTTATAATCAAGGTTTGAGTTCAGCCAGAGCTGTCCGGGGCCGAGCTCCGGAACATATATAATTTATATATTGTGAATTATTTATTATATTAACGATCTTCAAAGTAATGTAACAACGGCCGCGTCTTAGGTGAGGACGACAGCTGCGAGGCGTTCTGGTCAAATCGCGTTCTAAGTTAAAATGGTCTGACGTTTAGAGTTTACACGAATGCGGATATTTACTCTTGCCTTCAAGTTCTGGGTTAGGTTTAACATTGACTTAATTCTGAGTTAGGTTTAACATTGACTTTAAATTCAGGGTTAGGTTTAACATTGACTTCCAAGTTCTGGGTTAGGTTTAACATTGCCTCTCAAGTTCTGAGACACTGGCTAAAAAAGTGTGAAACTTATCCTTGGCTTTGATTTTCAGGGTTCAGTCGGCCGTGATGAGTGAGTTGATGGCCTCAGTCCGTTCACAAATCACCGCAGCCATAATAACCTCTCCTCTCTGCGTTACGTCAGCAAGCTCTGTCACTTAGCATTAGCTAGGCCATACGCCGGGCTTTAAAATCTCACATGTCTGCACGTACAATACACCAAATTAATATATCTGTAAAGATATACGCATGCTGTAAATATGTGTGTGTGTACGTGCAATGGGACAAAATGTGCGTGGCGTGCATTTGTTGAGTCTACTCGCCCTTTGGAGGCAAATGTTGGTAGGAATGACTAAGTTGATCTTACAACTTCTACCCGCCAGTAGATGGCAGTACAGCAAGTAGGATCCTCAAAGTTGCCTTCTGTTTTCGCGAAAGCGTTTGAGCGTTACCCCCCGCTCCGTGTGTGCGTGCCCGCTTGGGGGTTTCTCCCGAACTCGTCTGATCTCGGAAGATAAGCGGCCGATGAGCCTGGACACTGCTTGGACGGGTGACCGCCCTGCATGCCAGGGTGTCATAGGCGACTTGGCTGCAGAGGGCAATGCCACACAATCCATTGCTCTGCCGCGCTTCATCATCAAGCAGTGGATTGGCAAATGGACTTTACATTATACGGGGGGTGATCCATTTATAGACACCCTACTGATTTCGAATAACCCCTTCATTACTTTCTTCCCGACAGGTGATTACGTGTTGTGAAGACGATGGCTCCATGTCTTACACAGAGGGGAGTGTTAAAACATTTAATAAGTGCATTGAGATTGGTGGGAGACGCGTGGACACTTTGAAATAAAATGCCATCTTCTCTTCGTCTCTTATTGTTTGAGTGGAGTATCTGTACACGGATCATTCAGCGTGTGTCATGCAGTTCGAAACGTGGCCCACTCCCTGCACGTTAAAGAAACCCATCTCCATTAAAAAGAGTTTGATGGGGGGGGGGGGGGGGCTCATTGGTGGAAACAAGTCAATTAAAAAAGGGGGTGGATAATGGGTCGCCTCGCCTAAATCTCGGAGCGCATCGGACCCCTTGGCTTCGCCATTCTGCGCGTGCCAACCGAGGCATCATACCCAGCGAGGACACCATACCGCCAAGACAAAGATGCCCCCCGTACGGTTTGTACCGAGTGTTGTGGAGCGGTGGGAAGGTGCAAGTCAGCGAGCACCTATTAAGGCCGGTACGTCGACGCACGAACGACGCGATGTGTGGTCCGACACCACACCGGACCGCCTTTGTCTCCCCGGTTTGCCGATGTTCACGCAACGCAACAGGTACGCCATTCGAGGCCCCGAGCCACCCTCGGATGCTGGACCGGTGCCGCGAATCGAACTCAGCCCACCGTCGGGTTCGTAGCGCGCGCAACGCCGTTCACCGCTGCGCCACCGCTCCCCGCACTCGGCGCGCATGGCACGCACGAGGCCGCGCGGCCGCGCGCTACGCAGCCGCGTCTGGAGCGGCGCGCGCGGCTGCGCGGACAAAGCGCGCGGCTGCGCGTTGTGGCTCCACTCGCAGAGCGGCGCGTTGTGGCTGCTCTGTCTGCGAGCGAGCGTGCGCGCGCGACGTTCGATTTGGGTGCAACAAAAAAATCTTGACGCGGGCGAATGAGTAGGTAAAAACGCAGGATTTGATGATCCCTGCCTGCTCTCTCTCTCTCTCTATACACTTCTTGTCTCGCGGCTCTTGCTCCCCCCACCACTCTCCTCCTCCCTCCCTTCCTCCCTCCCCCATTCTATCCATTCACCTCCTACCCACCGCCCCTCCCCATCGCCACTCTCCCCTCCCCATCGCCACCCTCAACCCTTCCCAGCCCGTCCTCTCGGGGGCCCAGCCCCATACGACGCCGATCCATTGGCAGACCGCGAGCGCGAACGTCGCCGCTTCCAATGGGCGAGTGGCTGAGCCAGCGAGCGCGCCCCGGCTCAACGAGTCCGACTTGGCACTCATCAGCACGCCAGTCGCCCTAGCTCCTGTCCGCGGGCGCACGCTCTCGCCACAGAGAGCCTGCTCCTCCAAGCGCGCCGTGTGTGCGCACACGCGTACGCGTACAGCAGCTACGTGTTAGCAGCGTGAGCGCGGCGAGGACACGCTTAGCTGTGTGTGTGTATATAAAGAGAGGCAAGGCTGGCAACTTTTGCGGCAGATGCTACTACTACTCCCTTACTCCAGCTACTGCTACGTAGCTACTACTGCTGCTACTGCTGCTCCTGCTGCTGCTGCTCAGCGCTTCTTGAAGCACACCGCTGAGAAGCACGGACGCAGGGGAAGTGGAGTTCGGGGGGCGGCGGTGTTGTCATCAGCTTGCGATCTTCACTCCCAAACTACCGGAATCGCCTGCCACGGGCATCATCGTCGTCGGTAAAAGTCGCATCGTCGTTGTGGGCTTCTTGTTGCTGCTGCTGCCGCTGCTGCTTTGAGCGTCTGTGGTTCACGCGCTGCACGAGGAAAGTTGAGGCTGCCGCTCGCTTCGTCTCGGGATTCGCATCTTCCTCGGCGGAGGGGTGAGGGGGGAGGGCAACCTTTGCGAGCGAGAGGAAATGCGCACGGCGAGCTCACTCGGAGTTTCATAAACCCTGCCTACCTTCCACCTCCACGCATTGCCGGCGAACTACTCGCGACCAGCTCGCCGGATTCCAGTTGTGAGCGCGCTGTCACCGTCCCAGCTAACTCGACTCGAACAAAGGAAGACAAAGACGGACCAACAACCCCTTGTTTCATCAACAGCAGCAGCACCACCAGCAGCAGCAGCTACCGAAGGCCCCGTCAATGAAGGTCGCATCCTCACCATAAGCTCGCGCGCGCGCGTAGGGCGCTTCGGAGCGATTCAACGTTCGCCAAACGTCGCGAGGCATTCCCTCTGCGTTCCCCGTGCGTTGATGTGGCGGACAAACCCTGACGACTGCTGCAAAACATCACCGTCGCTAGCGGCGGCGGGAGCCATCGTCGGCATCGCCACACGCCGCGCAAACAACACCGGCTCCCGGCGAGCAGGAGTGGAGGAGCAGAAGAGGGAGGCGCGGGCGATGCCCTGCTCCGGCTGTAGGGCCATGCGCACGCACATGTGCTGGGTGCTACTGCTGCTGGCTCTCGCCAGGGCACCGGCAACGTCTTATGCCGAAGTGCTCGAGCCGATTTACTGGAGTGCCTCTAACAAAATGTGAGTAACACACACACACCGCCTCTCATTCAAACCGTGTGTTTGCGTTCATGTCGGTGGTTGGTGTACGCGCGTTGAATGGCTCGGTGTTATATTCACCTGTGCTGCTGTTGTTGTTGTTGTGGTGCGCTTAGTAGGCAGGGCGGCGTTGTCTCGCCCAGATAAATCTCGCACAGTATTCGAGGCTGCGTTGACAGTTTCGTTGGCGCACGTATTAGACGCTGGCCACAGTCGCCATGCGCGCGGTATTGTTCGATACAGATTACGGGGAGGGCTCGTGGCCGGTAGCAGGTTCCTACCACTTTAGAGCGACCTCAGGTAGCGTCGCACTCGACGGGAGGCGAATTACTTGGTTCACCGGTGATGGGGCTCGTGTGTGCGTGCGGTGTTGCGAGTGTAGCGCCAAACCTAAAGGGAGCGGCAACTTTAGCCCCGAGTCTGTCCTGTGAGTGAAACCAATCAACCTCCGCGGTTTCATTTACAGGGCGAAATATTCAGTGCCACTTTTCAGCCGTCTAGTCCTTCCATAACATCACCGTAAGTTGCATCACTCTGTACAACCACAACCGTTCCGGGCTGTGGTCTTTACAGCAGGGCCAATTGCTCGAAACGTTAGCCCTACCTGTATCTGTATCTCTGTAATAAGGCAATGGTAATTATGATCAGGGTGGTGAGTTATGTGTGCGTTTATATCATTGTTCCCAGTCGCAACCCAGCGAGAGTCGGTCACAATGCAGCGGCAGCGCTTGTGCCGGGCGAGGTGTTCTTCTAGGCCACTTTTTAAGTGTCGAATATCAGTTGGCTGGAGGTCACGGAACAGATCCAGGTGTTATGGGTTAACATCTCAATTAGCTGGCTCCACACAGACACAAGCAGGGCACCTAGTTTTTTCTTTAAGTGTTCCACATCATGGTGAGAACGATGTCTGTGCCAACCCATTGACGCTTTGTTTTCACCCCAGGTCGCTTATTCAAAATAGGCAATGCTGTTTCACGTGTCTCCATCTCCGCATTACACAAAGGATACATAAAGTATACAACAGTAGCACCTATTGTATATACATGTGGTGGGTTCGATCCCGACCCTGACGCCTGTATCTTTAGGAGTTTGCGTGTCTCTCTCCCCGTAGTTGCGTGACATTTTATCTGGGTCCTCCGGGTTTTCCCCTTAACATTTAGAAACATCACGCGTTTAGACTATTTGGCCGCTATACATTTCCACGAGATGAGCCACTTCGTTGAACCATCATTTATGATACCAAGGTCGTTTCTGAAAAAAACAAATAGCTCAGCGAGGCCTTACCTGGTAAAATAAAATAGTTGAGTGTTTAGTTTATGAGCTGAATATTTCTCAAGAGCGCGGTCGTGTGGGCGCGGTTCTATTATTCTTGCGACGCTGTTGCCACCACCGCGTTAATTATCCGACGAAACCAGTCTTCATGCGTCCGATCTCGCTTGATCTTGGAAGCTAAGCAGGGGTGTGTTGAGCCTGGTTAGGAGGTACACTTGGCTGATGTGTCGTTGGCTTAGGGTGACGGGATGGACAAGAGATGGCAGTGCAGCGCAGTAATGGATTCTTGGATATATTCGTAGAGAGCTTTGTGTTTTGTTAACCACTCGTCTGAGTGCGATTTCCACTGCCCATCAAAGCTGCCCTACTAACACTCGCCAAATGCAATTTGACCAACATCCCGATCAATGTTGTACCTTCCTGAAAAAAAATTCCGTCAGGCTTTCTTGGGTAAAAACAAAGGCCATTGATGTTATCACGGTGGCGAGATGTTGTCTACTTCTTTTGGTCGTGGGTTCGATCCCGACCCTGACGCCTGCTGTATATTTGGCGTTATCCCCGTGGTCGCGTGGATTTTTATCCGGGTCCTCCGGTTTTTCCCCTCCACGTCTAGAGTATTTGGCTGCTATACATGTCCACGTGATAAGCCACTTCGTTGAGCTATCATTTGTGGCCAGATCGCTTCTGAAAATGAGCTACAAAGCTCGGCGGGCCTTACCTGGTATACAAAAAAAAGTTTAGTTTTTAGTAAAGTGTGGGTGAAGCGGCGGCGGCGGCTCAGTGGTGTTAGCGCGCTGACACTACATTCCTTGGCGCACCGAGTTTGATTCCCGGACACGGCTCATATCAGTGGCGAGCGATATCTGAACCGGTTTTGGCGCAGACGAGCCTGAATAGAAAAAAAACGACGTCCGCTCACAACAATCCCCACCACCGACAGACACCTGCGTGGGGGAGGCAATCCATCCAGCAGTCGATTGACAAAAGGGCCGTGACAGATTAGTAATTAAAATATAAATTAATCGAATAGCTGCGGCAGGTGCAACCTCGCTCTCACGTAAAAAAACTGCATCTCGCTCGAGTTGCTTTAGCTGCGTGAACAAAGGCACACGAGGTGATCACCTCAATTAGGGTGATTGACTGCACCTGGCAGGGATCGTGCAGGGCCTGACTCGGCTGTACAGTCGCGTATTTTGTACGGAAGGTGGCCGAGAAGTCCAAGTACCCTTCACCCATATGAGTAGAACGATGGCTCCACAAGAAGGGGGTATATGGACTTTCCGTCCACCCCGTGTGTGTGTGTGTAAATGTGGTCTCTCCAGCCCTTCCTTTGATTTTTTTTTTACAAATCTCACCAGGTACTCATTTTAGGACCGAGTCCACCTGATTTTGGCCACACCCTCTCGTCGGTGCGCCGTGCCGGCATGAATAGGAGCTCGCTAACAACGCTTAAAGTTCCCCCAAACAACCTGTGTAGGCTGCGTGGGCGATGTTTCTCTTTGTCTGCGTTGTGTGATGGAGCGGTGGCCGGGCGAGTTCGATTCCTGGGCCACTCTCAACAATCGGCGGCAATGATGCAAACCGGTCCTGGCCCCCTCCGATCGATCGACTCGGCCATAAACGAGAACTGTTGCTGACTTAAAGCTTTCGTGACTGCAGGAATTCATATTGTTGGGTCTTTCGGTAAAGTCACGTAGATAGATAGGTTCAAATCAAATGTTTGTTTGTTATTTTCTTTGAACCTATCTACGTGACTTTACCGAAAGACCCAGGAATATGAGAACTGTTCCCTTTGCGATGTGGGGGAGACAAAGGCGGCCGGGCGTGGTGTTGACCACCCACCCCCTCGTGCGCCCCGTGCCTGCTTTCATATCGGTGCTCGCTAACAGCACTTGCCCCAGCAGTCTGTTCAGGTTCGACGGCGGATGTCTTTGTTGTACACGTGGTACAATAATTAAATCACCTGTAATTCACTACGTGTAGGTAACATGGGAAGGTCAAACGGTTTTGAGAGCAAATGTACAGTGCCGAGAGGCGTAGCCACATCGACTAAATGTCATCCGTGGTTTTGAAATCCCCCCCCCCCACCACCAAAAAAATATATATTTCCGAACCATTTCCAGCAGTTCGCTGCATTATTTATTAATACTGGGGTTCACGCACGGCAGATGCATTGATTGATTTGCAGCACATCACGGAGTCGTCACGTGATTAGCGTCAGTCTGTGGGCCCCCCGATGAAGGCCCTCATTAGAGGAAGGCGTTCGAACCGCTCCTGAGTGCAGGGATGTTCGTCGTGCCTTCCGTCGGGGGGTGAAATGTCCGTGGTGGGTACGTCCGTCTGGGCCAGAGGCCATTAACTTTGACTGCAGCCTTGCACCCATTTGGTTCTCATTGTAAATAAAAAAATCTACAATGTTTATAAACACATAGGGGTTGATGAAACAAAGGAGTTGTACCTACGTGCCCGTGATGAATTTGCGTGTCGAGGATTTACCTTCTACAAAAACCTGGCCACGTCTCGCACCCCCAGAAAGGGCATCTCGCACCCCCAGGGGGTGCAGCGTGCAACCCAAGTGAAGAAGAGCCACTGGTGTACTGTATAGTGAAGTGTATGGTAGTGGTGTATAGTGTAGTGTATAGTGGTGGTGTATAGTAGTGATGTATAGTGTGGACTGTATAGTAGTGGTGTATAGTGTAGTGTATAGTAGTGGTGTATAGTGTAGTGTATAGTAGTGGTGCATAGTGTGGAGTATATAGTGTAGTGTATAGTAGTGGTGCATAGTGCGGAGTGTATAGTGTAGTGTATAGTAGTGGTGTATAGTGTGGAGTGTATAATAGTGTAGTGTGTAGTAGTGTAGTGTGAAGCCTATAGTGTATAGTCGTGTATAGTGTGGAGTGTATAGTGTAGTGCATAGTAGTGGTGTATAGTAGTGGTGTATAGTGTGTAGTGTATAGTAGTGATATATAAATTGTGGAGTGTATAATAGTGTAGTGTGTAGGCTATAGTGTATAGTGTGGAGTGGAAAGCAGTGTGGTGTAGCGTGTATAGTGTGTGGTGTGTAGTGTATAGTGTAGTGCAGTGGTTCTTAACCATTACTGCAGCCCTGCACCCTCCCCCCTTTGGTTCTCAATCGTAAAACAAATCCAGTATGTTTATAAACACAGAGGGGTTTGATGAAACAAAGTAGTTGTATCTTGACTTCAAGCTTTCGTTACTGCAGGAATTCATATTCTTGGGTCTTTCGGTAAAGTCACGTAGATATGTTCGAAGAAAATAGTAGCTTTTTGTTATTACTTTGAATCTATCTCCGTGACTTTACCGAAACGCCCAAGAATACAAAGTAGTTGTACCAACGTGCCGGTGATAAAATTTGTGTTTCGATGATTTATCTTCTAAAGAAATCTTGCCACGTCTCGCACCCCCAGCGGCTTAGGAAGAGCCACTCGATTCGGCATATTTGACACCGATATAGTTGAAGTCGCCATGTGCGTACGGTCCTATAGGATATCGATTTATCCGCAGACCGCACCGACATTGGTTCGACTCCTGACCGTGCTGCATGGGTGCTCCTAACCATTTGAACCTTGCTTCGGCCTCCCCTGGATCGACTCGACCTAAAACACCACTACAATGCGGTGTTGCAGTAGTTGGCATGAATATGTATTGATTATTCTTTGGTTCTTTGTATTGAACTTCTTTCGCACCGTACGTAGACAACCGTGCTCATCAGAGGTGAGGTGAGTCGGTGTATATATACACACACACACAGAGGCGGCCGGGCGCGCGTGCGTGATTGTCACTAATTTCCATCCTCCAGCGCACCAAATGGTGGCGGCCTTAATAGGTGCTCGCAAACGGCACGTGGCGTTTCTAGCAAAGCGCGTCGGAGGTGAAACGTAAACAACCTGCCTGGCCGTGCGGGGCCGCCGTGACAGGAGCAGGGGAAGGCGTCTGCAGTTGAACGCGGAGATTCCGCGCAGAGAATTGGGCGCCTTCGTCGTCGATGTCCCGTGCGATGTGTTGATCTGGTTGATTGGCTCCCCACTCTCCGTCGCGGGTGAAGAAGTTTCACGCGCCGCCTGCGGATTCCTTTTAAATGCATGAGGGGGGGGGGGGGGGGACAAAGATCAGTCGTGGTGAGAGTTTGAGAGGTTGAAAAAAATAATCGCGTGGCGCGACATCTTTACAATTAACTTCAAACCCCATCAAGTTCGCCTCCTCGTGGTGTCGTTGCCGCCGAGCGCGCGCGCGTGTCATCTCTTCCCAACGCACTTGAGGATGTTACCCATCGTCATAATCATCATCCATGGTCTATCTACTGCTGGATGAAGGCCTCCTTGCGATTGCGACAGCCCCCCCCCCCCCCCATCTAAAGCTCGCCGCTGCTGCCCACGAGCCGATTTCATCGCTCTCTCGGCTGCGGTGTCTCTCTCTCGGCTGCGGTGTCTCTCTCTCGGCTGCGGTGTCTCTCTCTCGGCTGCGGTGTCTCTCTCTCGGCTGCGGTGTCTCTCTCTCGGCTGCGGTGTCTCTCTCTCTCGGCTGCGGTGTCTCTCTCTCTCGGCTGCGGTGTCTCTCTCTCTCGGCTGCGGTGTCTCTCTCAGCTGCGGTGTCTCTCTCTCGGCTGCGGTGTCTCTCTCTCGGCTGCGGTGTCTCTCTCTCGGCTGCGGTGTCTCTCTCTCGGCTGCGGTGTCTCTCTCTCGGCTGCGGTGTCTCTCTCTCGGCTGCGGTGTCTCTCTCCTTTTGACTGCCGGCTCAGTTGTACGACTCGACCACGGGACCCACCAATCCGTCCTCGCGACGTCGCCCTCCTGCCCAGGCCCCACTCGCCCCTCCACTCGCAGTCGTTGCGATATCTCGCACTTACCAACCCCGGCGCCTTCTCTGAGCCACTGCGTTCGCTCCTTTTTGTCAGCGCGACGCTAAGCGCGCATCTCCCCCTCGTTCTTCAGCGCGCGTCTTTCAGCCTTCGCACCCCTTTTCCTCGCCGCTGATTATTCACACGCGTCTGCTCCACGTCTCTCGGCTCCACGCCGTCAATGCGAGTTGAGCACTCGCTGCGATTCCCAGCAGCACCTCCGATTTGCGCGGTAGGGCGCGAAAGAAGTTCACCACACGGACAGAGACAGCCGGCGTGCTTGAACCCATGCTGTCCACAGCGTGTGACCCTCCTTACCGCGCGGCATTACCTCATCACTCACTTCTTGTCCGGTTTACCCAGGGCTAACCCTGACCCTAACCCTCACCCCCTCGTGTTTGCTGTGGGTCCTGCTATAGGGGCCTTCGTTGCGTGCTCGCAGAACGTAACACATGTCTCGCTCGCAGGATGCAATGTTTGTTTTAGAGTGTCCGGATGAGAGTTGGGGGGGGGTACTCAATGTTTGCAGTGTCTTTACAACGTGTGCTTAGCGGTAACAAGTGGGCAGCGTAATAAAGTAACCGCGGAGAACGCGAACTCTTTTACAGCCTTGGCTGTCACTCCGCTGTTGGATGAGAGCCCTTCCCACGCTGTCGCGGTTGTTCTGACCACACTTCATCGCCGTCGGTCCGTGCGTGTTGTGAAGCGTGCGGATCGGTTCCTGATATCACTCGCCACTGACGTTAGCCGTGGCCCGGAATCGAAAATAAGTCCGTCGGGGTTCCGAGAGCAGTGCGCTAACCACCGCGTCACCGCTCCACTCCCTGCTGGCAATAGCCGCAGCGTGGCGCGGTAGCGTTGGCTGCGCTGTGAAACTTTGGACAACTAAGTTAGATTCCTGACCAGGGCTAGCGTCAGCGGCAAGGAGACGATATCTAAACCGGCCCTGGCTTCCACCCTCAACTTCACCACGCCAGCCAGCGCAGTGAACTAAGGCCAGACAAATCCCCGTAGCCGCTGCGTCGTGGCGCGGGTGGGGAATGTACAACGGTGGGGGGGGGGGGGGGGGCCGAGTTAAAAGTCGTGCAACCGCTAGCGCGCTAACCACTGCGCCACCGCTCCCCAGTCTCGGCTTTGCCGTCGTGAACCCTCGAGGCGCCGATGCCGCCCGTCTGACTGTCTGCGGATGGAGTTGGGGTACAATGCGAGCCCTCGTTGCGACTGCTGCTCAAGCGCAACGCATTGACTACCGAACGCACAAAAAAGCCTTCGGTTTTAACCAGAACCCCCGCCACCCTAATCCTAGCGTTAATCCTATAACCTTCAGCCCGATCACACTTGAGTTCGATTAAGCGACTACGGCTGTCATCAGCAGCGAGTGATATATGAACAGGTACTGACGCCCCTCCTACCCCCTCCCCCCCCTGTTCAACTTACTATCGCGGATCGGCGCGGGTGAAGTATGGACAAACAAAGACAGAGCCTCCGTATAGCCTTCACATATTTTTGGGGCAAGTGCTGTTGCGAGCACCCATGAAGGCCGGCACGGCACACAGACCCCATCAAGCGACGCCGCGTGGGAAGGCCTTCATCCAGCAGTGGATTGACAAAGGGCTGTGAATGATTAACGCGGGCTGGAACCAGAATGCCCAATGTAAACCATTAACACGTCGGTCTGGAAGGCCCCGTAGGCTAATCAGATAAAACGTCGTTTCAGTTAGACCCGGTCAACATTAACTCTGCAACCCTAATTCCACACACACGTGATTAAGTACCATGAATATATAACTCACAAATAGATAAGCGATGCCTCCTTCTATGTAATGATTTTTTTTGAGTTACCCATCGGGCGTCGAGCTCGCCGACCCTGCGCTTCGGCAGTATCGATCCGAGCGAATCCCGACTCTGCTGATCAGACACCACACGTCGAAACCGGTCCCGAGTTTGCTTGGGTCCGAATAAATTCGGCGGAAATTGTTTACTCCCAGATAGCCGTTTGGGCCTACGGGTTGCGTAAACCATGACTTCTTTTTAGATATATATTTTTTTACGCGGAGAGACGGCTACATGGATGAGTCGCTTATCTATTTCGTATTAGTGTGGTTGGTGAGCTTCTAGGATTAGAGTTTGGGCTTCGAGTTTTTTGTAGGTCACGTGTGGACCGGTGGCGCAATGGTTAGCGCATTGCGCTGTGAGCCCGAGTTCAACTCCAGGCCACTGCTGCTCACATTCGAGGTCGATTCACATCCGAACCGGTCCCAACACAAGCGCATTGTGGCACAAACAATAACCTACAACCTACGCTGCAGGGAGGGGGGTACCTTCATCCAGCAGTGGAATTTAATCAGAATATTTATTTATACTGCAGGAATCCGATGAGCTATAAAGCTGTTTTTTTAACCGATGCCCAGTAAGGGGTGGGGGGGGGGGTCAGAACGTGACAAAGCAACAAACCTTACAAAAACAAACACAAAAGGATTGCAAAGTACGGGAAAGGTAAACAAATGTATTCGGAAAAAAATATGACAAAGCGCTGCGAATGTTTCGATTTAAAGCTTTCGTGACTGCAGGGATTCATCTTCTTGGTTCTTTCGGTAAAGTCACGTAGAAGGGAAATGATAAAATAATAAAAAGACAGCGTCCGAATTTGGACGCTGTCTTTCCGACAGCCCTGTTCTTCACCTGAGGACGGCTGCTTGCGTTGTGGCCGAAACGTCGTGATAATTGTATTTTATTATGTTTTATTTTTATTTTATTATTTCCCTTCTACGTTATGACTTTACCGAAAGAACCAAGAAAAAGCGCTGCGAGTTTATTTGTAAGTATCACACACAGAGCAACTCCGTGTATTGCACAGACGGCCGACGGGAAGGCATCGCCAGCGTTATAACTCTGACCCCTGTACAACACGCGGTCATAACCTTCAGCTTCGTCCTAACAAGGCGCGCCTATCGCTTTAACCCCACCGGCGTCTCGGGCTCGAATCCTTGATTATCGCGGATCGATGCTCCCGTAAAGAATAGGGCACGCAACAAGGGGCATCGATCTCTTATCACGTTCTCGCTCGCTCCCCTTGTGTTGCACCCATCGCTGTTTCTCATCAAAATTATCTCTCTTCCCAGCTATGTGGCGGTGCTCTAAGGCGACGTCGCAGCTGCTGCTGTTGTCTCTCTGTGTGTGTGTGTTGTGCGCTTTGGCAATTTAGACAAAGATTCATCCCTTCACCCGCTGCCGTGTAGCCTTGAAAGACTTTTGGGACGAACATTGTTTAGCGAGCACCTATGAAGGCCGGAACAGCACACGAGAGAGGGCGGGTGGGGGGGGGGGGGGTCAGCACCACGCCCGGCCGCCTTTGTCTCCCTAGTTGGTGACGTTTTAACGTCTGCACACGCGGACGCGTCCCTTTATTTGTGCGGCTGTTAGGCCACACGTTTGTTTTGTCATTCGAAAATCTCCCCCCCCTCTACCCCCCCTCTACCCCCCCTCTCCCCCCTGGATTTTCAAGCTCAATTCGCCTTTTCCAATCAATTATAACCGGGGGAGCTCTGTAACCCCCCCACTCCCCCCCGGTGTTTTTGTTATTATTCTTCTGTTGAGCGTAACGTTCAGCTGGAATGTGGCCACCTCCAGATATGATGAGATATGATATATAATACGAGATAAAAGGTGATAAAATGTGATGTAACGAGATATAACGAGATATAATACGATACATAATACGAGATATGAACCTGATGGTGGGACCCCAAGGTCCCGAATAAACGGAAGTCTAAATCGTAATTAATACATTTTTGGCGACTCCGTCCCACCGCGCACATGAACGCCGCGACCCACCAGAAATCAATCCTCTCGTTCTTCACCAAGCATCCGTCGTTGCCAAAATTGCCGTAGTCACAAACACAACTTTGAAACTTTGATCGCCGTGTCGTTCGCCTTCAACAGACGTAAAATGACGTCGCAACGCAGTTTTATTGCGGCCCCGGGGTCCCGCCATAAAGTTAAATTATAACGAGATATAATGAGATATAACACGAGATAAAACACGAGATAAAACACGAGATATAATATGCGAGCAACGGGCACGTGCAGGATCGGGCCCCGAACAGAATGCAGCCCATTGTGCTTGTCTCTCTTTTTTTAAATTTCGCTTAATTTAGATTCGATTTTAACGCGAGACGGGAACCGTGAAGTATCGCAGTTAAACTCCACGCTCTGTCTCTCTCTCTCTGTGTCTCTCTCTCTCTGTGTCTCTCTGTGTGTCTCTCTGTCTCTCTCTCTGTGTCTCTCTCTCTGTGTCTCTCTCTCTGTGTGTCTCTCTCTGTGTGTCTCTCTGTCTCTCTCTGTTTTTCTCTGTGGCTCTGGCTCTCTCTGTGTGTCTCTCTGTGTGTCTCTCTGTGTGTCTCTCTCTGTGTCTCTCTCTGTCTCTCTCTCTGTGTCTCTCTCTCTCTCTCTGTGTCTCTCTGTCTCTCTCTCTCTGTGTCTATCTTTCTCTGTGTCTCTGTCTCTCTCTCTCTGTCTCTGTCTCTCTCTCTCTGTGTGTCTCTGTCTCTCTCTATGTGTCTCTCTGTCTCTCTCTCTCTCCCTGCCACAACCGCTGCCAGCGTCCGCGTGACTCGCCCCACGGACCTTTTTTTTCGTCTTATACGCGCGCCAACTCACGCGATACTTACACTCACGTACGTGCGCACTCGTACACCTATGTACGGATTTGTTGAACTTCTTTCGCACCGTGCGTAGCTCACCCGCGCAAATCGGAGGTGCGGCTGAGTTGACCTAGGGGAGTTCAATGACCCGTTCAGATAATTGTCACTGGTGTTCGCCCTGAGCGGGAATCCAACTCGGGTCGACGGGTTCGTAGCGCAGCGTAGCGCTAACCGCTACACCACCGCTCCCCCCCCCCAACACACATCACACACACCCACAGACATAAACACAATTTTCTCGCATGGCGCACACATACTCGTACAAACTCCACATACACACACCACACACCACTACACACGCGGCTCGGGCAGACGGGAAAGCGACCATTACAGTGACATTACATGGTCATTGCTAATAGTATTAGTGACACCATATCATCTAGCAAAAGTTCGGGCTTCTCCATGACTATTTGGATCGCAGCATTATCTCTGACCCCAAGTCACAAGTCAATTGTTTTGCCTGAATTGGGGTGAGTATTTTTCTCCCCCAAAGCGAGCCTCGCTGATCACCACACTCGTGCTATATATTTTTTTGGATATCATAATCATCATCAGCAGCCTTAGTCAATCCACTGCTGGATGAAGGCCTCCTCAAAGCCACGAATTTACGATGTAAAACTCCACCCAGCCACCCGCACATCCTCCGATTTCATTGCTCCATCTCCTGCGGCGGTGGGCGTGCTCCCCATTCCTTGTCTGCCTCTCGGTGAGGTTATTTTTGACCGTCGGCCGTCAGCCCTTCTCGCCGCGCCCAAGCTCACGAATTTCTCTTAACAGATGTTAACTATTTTTCGATTTAAAGCTTTCGTGACTGCAGGGATTCATCTTCTTGGTTCTTTCGGTAAAGTCACGTAGAATGGAAATAATAAAACAATAAAATAAAACATAATAAAATAATTCTCACGACGTTTCGGCCACAATGCAAGCAGCCGTCCTCAGGTGAAAAACAGGTCTGTCGGGGAGACAGCGTCTGGTCTTCACCTGAGGACGGCTGCTTGCGTTGTGGCCGAAACGTCGTGAGAATTATTTTATTATGTTTTATTTTATTGTTTTATTATTTCCATTCTACGTGACTTTACCGAAAGATCCAAGAAGAAGATGTTAACTACCTCGCTCGTTATGCAGGAGGTAGTGGGTTTCATCCCGACCCTGATGCCTGCTGTATATGTTGAGTTTGCGTGTTTCTGTACCCGTGGTCACGTGGGGTTTTCTCCGGGTGCCTCCAGTTTTGTCCTCCACATTTAGAATTGACGTGCGTTTAGAGTATTTGGCTGCTGTACATCTCCACGTGATAAGCCACTTCGTCGGGCTATGATTTGTGGCCAGGTCGCTTCTGAATAAGAGCTACGTTGCTCAGTGGACCTTACCTGGCAAAATAAAAAGAAGTTTTAGAAAATTTAGTTTCACATGCATATGTTCTGTAATCGACATGTTCTACTTCTCGATTTAAAGGTTTCGTGACTGCAGGGATTCATCTTCTTGGTTCTTTCGGTAAAGTCACGTAGAAGGGAAATAATAAAATATTAAAAATAAAACATAATAAAATAATTCTCACTTTGAGAAATATTTTATTATTAAAACATAATAAAATAATTCTCACTTTGAGAATTATTTTATTATGTTTATTTTTATTATTCTCAGAGAATTATTTTATTATGTTTTATTATTATTATTTTATTATTCCCCTTCTACGTGACTTTACCGAAAGAACCAAGAATATGTTCTACTTCCCGTCTCTCAATGTTATTACAAGCATTCATCTTCTGCATTCTGCACAGTTTTTGTTCCGTGTGTTTCCCCCTATTGACCACGCTTGTGAAACGGGTCATAGCAGGAGAGTACGCGCTGATTAAATTGTTGCTCCTTTGGGCACATTTATACCTGGTCGAAAATCCGCAGATCTTTATCCAGCTCGGTGGACGGCTCACTCGAATTTGCAACGTCTTGCATAACGTCGTCATAACCGAGTAATTGCAGTTTTCCAGACATTTCCGCGATGGGCATCATTATCCATCTATCTATCATCATCAGGATTGCTGTTGCTCTGTGCGAGAGCTGCACGAAGGGTACCGCACCCATTGTGATCATCGCAAATGTACGGGGAGTCGCGCACACCGGAGGAGCTGTGTTGGGTTATTATCGTCATCGGCCATGACCCTGTCCACTGCTGGATGAAGGCCTCCTCTCCAAGCCAGCCATCGCACTCTCACGATGCACCAATCTACCTTCCTCCTGCGCACAAGCGCGTCTTCATCCTGCTTCGTCTTGACGATGGTCGGGTTCCCCTCTGTGGGCGATAATCCACGCATTGAAATACCATAGACGATCCTGAGTCGCGTTCGAACACGAATTTAGACCTGAAGTTTGGCACAGAGTCGAGTCGATTCTCACAACCGAATCCGAAACCGTTCTCGCTCCTGCGCACGAATGAAGTAATCTCACGGCTGCTCAGTCTCCTATCTGCGGAGGTCGTTCCTTTGGGCGCGTTCATTCCCTCCTTTAGCTGCCATTCGGTCACCGGTCTCGTCCGCTTGGCCATCAACGGAGGTCGACCCGTGTGCCGGCAAAAGAAGGCGCGCGCGGTGCGAGTGGGAACGCGATGGCGCGCATGCCGCTGATCGTGTCGCCACGCGGGCACGGGCAACTCGAGGGCGTTTAAGCTGCAATTAACGCCCCGTGTTGAAAAGGTCATCAATCGCTTCCACCAGAGCCCTTTGACAGGAGCTTCATTCCTCGTTTTTGTTGTTTGTGTTGCTCCTGGTTGCAGCCTGGCCGCTCGGCTCGTAAAAAATGATGACAAGGCCTCGGGCCATTTGTTTAAGTGTTCTTAACATTTCCCAACTTTCAACACAAGCCCCACTTTAAGAAAACACCACCCACCCCCCCTCCCTGCCAGAAAACCAGAGATAGATAAAAGCGACAAAGCGTAGGGTTAGAGAGATGCCCCTGTCTAATAAAACACACAAACAGCAGCATCCAGCAGGCTTGAGAGGCTTTTACCGGCCAGGCAACAGAGGAGTCGCAGTCGCTGAGCCACCGAGGTTCGATTGGCTCCAGGGCCACATCATCGAGCGCCGCGATGATGATCCGAGAGCAGCGCCGGGCTTGAACGCTGGCGCGTGCCCTTTTGGCGAGGCGAGCCGGAACGTCCGGATGTTGGGAGTCGGGCGGCAGTGCCCCGAGCTGCCCCCGACGGCGGCGTCCGATGAGGTCCTCAATGTTGGGGAGGCGAGCGCGGTATGATGCCACGGTGACGTCTGTGACGAAGTCGGACCGCCTGGCCCCAAGGACGCGCCGGTTGGCAGCGCGAACGGGAAAATCAGCAGTGGGCTCGGGTTTTCTAAGCAAGAGAAGTGGTGGGATGCACGTGTTACAGATCATCATCATTATCATCATCACGGTCCATGGGCAGATAGCCCGTAGGAGGTGGCCACTGCACATTTCGTCATTTGTTGTTTTCATTTTCCTCTGCCTTGGGTCAATATGCTCAAGTAGTGCCACATCTTTCTGGCACCGATCTCTTACGTCGCTGAGCATTACAGATGCAAGATATGAATGCAATTATATTAGTATTATTGTCATGCCTGTTTACTCAGGAAGGCCTCGCCGAGTCTCACGTATTTCAGAGTGGGGGTTGATGTTGCCCTTTGTGTAATCCCAATTGATTACTTTGCAGGTAGCATCGGGATCTTTGGCTCGATGCTGGTTACGTTTTATGGGTGGTTTTTTTGCGGCAGGTATAAAGGAGATTGTGGGTTCGATCCCAACCCTGACACCGGCTGTATATTTGGAGTTTGCATGTTCTCCCTGTTGCCACGTGGATTTTTCTTCAGTTCCTCCGGTTTTTCCCTCCACATTTAGTATTTGGCTGCTGCGATAAATTTCCACGTGAAAAGCCGGTTCGTTGAGCTATCATTTGTGGCCAGGTCGCTTTTGAAAAAGAGCTATACAGCTCAGTGGGCCTTACCTGGTAAAATAAAAAATAGTTTAGTTTTAGCTGTGGGAGGAAACCCGTGCAGATCAGGGGGAGAGAGAGAGAACGCGCAAACTCCACGCAAGAGAAGCACCCGAGTCGGGAATCGAACCCAGGCCCCCTTCCTCCTGCGAGGCACGAGAGTGTAAGCACTGAGCTGCCTCGGCGCCGCCAAGCACAAACGGTGAACTCACAAAATAGACCCAATTAAAATTCTCAGTTTTTCCGGCATGGTTCTTTTTTTTTATCCGCACCTCTTTATGTCCAGATAAAAGACACTGATGTTGGAGAGCCGTACTTGAGATAATGAGAAAGGTGCTGACGTGACGTGCGTGTGCGTGGGGAGCGGTGGCGTAGTGGTTAGCGCGCTGCGCTACGAACCTGGCCACCCGAGTTCGATTCCGGATCACGGGCCAACACCGGTGATGATTATCTGAACCGGACCTGGGCCACCCCTAGGTCGACTCGGCCTCAAAGTAGTGCCTGGTGTGATGTGTAAACATCGCCAGTGGTGAGAAAAAAAGGTGTCAGTTTTGTTGCCAGATCAAAGGGTAAAAAAACAATTATCATATTTTGCTACTGGCAAAGGAGGTTCCAATGGTGAGACAAAGTGGGTCGGGCGTGGTGCTGGCTACTCATCCTCTCGTGTGCCACGCCGGCCTTCATAGGCGCTTACTAACAGCACTTGCCCCAACAGTCTGTTCAGGCTACATAGGGGATTTGTGTCTGTTTGTGCTGACGTTGAGGCACAAATGCCCACATGCAATTCGTGTGCAATTGGATTACGTCCAGGCGATGATGTATACGGGCCATTGGACTGGTAGAAAATTGAGAATTTTATTATTATTACGTGTAATGCAATGTCATTTTTCAAAATAAGCCATATATTCGGGATATATAAACTCATTGGGCTAAATTAGAAAAATATACCGCTGCTGCTCATTTTTACAGTCGGCTGAAGTATCACCTCGCTGTAGTTACAGGCGAGCTTTTATGAAGGTCATATTTAAGGCCGAGAGAGTTTTATATTGCGCAGAGTTTGAGTGGTTATATGGAGACGTCAAATTCTAAGATGCTGGTCCCAGTGAGCTGGGACGACATGGCCTTCATGAAACCAGTGTAGTGTATATCAAGGCACGATGAGAAACTGTGGTCCGGTAATGGCTTATGAAGGGCATTAAAATTATTTTTCGCGGCGAGTTCTGATACGTACCATTAACCCCGTTCTTCTGGCGGAGCCGTGCGTACTTGAATAAATAGGAAATAAAATTAATGCTGCGTTTGAATAGTGACCACGCGCGCACACTCGCGCATCCACGCACCCGCGCACGCCCGCAAACACGCACGCAAAATACAGAGATCTGGTCAGCGCCGTTCGCGAACATCCAGTCAGGCCGGTTGCGGCGCAGGAGGCGGTGGCGAGGCAGGCAACCGCACCCCGACGCACGCACGGAGTTATTTTCTCACCGCCTTCACCGCCCCACCACCACCACCTTTGCACAATGGAAGGTTTTGTTCCGTGGGTTAACGTTAAACCGGGAGACGTTACGGGCACTTCGCTTCGTTGGCTCCACAGGCCGCGTGTAATGGCCTCCCCGCTCAGGTGCAACATTGGCAGCCGGATTCAATCTAAAAGGGTACCATCTGAAATAAACAAAAACTCCCCCCAAATTTTGTTTTTCATCAAAGTTTCAAGGCAGACGACGAACGTCCGGGATCGGTCTTCAGACGCCGCTGTCTACCTGGAGATGGGCGGCATCGTCACGGCCCGAGTATTGAGCTCGCGGCGCTGGGATTGTAGCACAGAGTGAGCGCCAATACCAACTCTGGCCGATTGCTTGCCACAAGGCAGATGGTGACATCACCATGGCGGCTTGTGCCAGGATGTGACTGGCCGTGACCCAGATGCTACGGGTTAACCGACTGAGATGACCGCAGGATTATTGTTGATACCGCGCTTGGCAGCGGCGCACAAACACAAATAACAAAAACCCGCGACGCATTCGTCAATAACACCGTGGCCTTCAGAGGATATATTATATTTATTATATTTTACCTTCTAATGCAATGCTATTGACGATTGTGTCAGAGTTTTCTGACTGGCAGATGCACCGCCCGCTCCTCCCCACTGTGCAAGTTTTATCCGCCCGGCGCTCTGCGAGCATTGCAGCCCTGCCTGTGGTCGTTTGCTGGAGGGCGACTGCCTCCAGCTGCTCAGTAGCGTCCTTCACGAACCATTTACACCGACCCACTACCAAACAAAGACAAAACAAAGACAAAACAAAGACCCCCCCCGTATAGCCTTAACAGACTGTTGGGGCAAGTGCTGTTAGCGAGTACCTATGAAGGCCGGCACGGAACACAAGGGGGTGGGAGGGTGACCAACAGCACGTCTGGCTGCCTTTGTCTCCCTAGTGGTGATGTTTTTACATGTTGCACTAGGTACTCAATTGAGGCTGAGGCGACCTAGGAGAGGCCCATGACCGGTTCAGATAATTGTCAATGGTGTTGGCCGTGAGCGGGAATCGAACTCGGGTCGTCAGGTCCATAGTGCATGGACACGCATACACACGGACACACACATGCAAACGCGATTTTGGAATTCACTTTCCAAAGCGCACCTCCGATTAGCACGGTCGTGCTACGTACGACGCGAAAGAAGTTCAACGGACATACGTACAGGGTGTGTATGGAGCGTGCACCTGTAATGCAACGCTTTCGGGGGTAAGAGTTGGTGGTCTACGTAGATTTGTGAAACTCTTAAGTTCTCTAGGCTGGGCTGGTCTGCGTGGTGGGCTGGGCGTTTTTTTTTGTGGTCCCTTGGGCGTTGTCGCCCGCGCACCTGGGGGTTTCCTCTGGGCACGCGTCTGTTGCCTCCCACTTGCAGGAGCTCCACGTGGAATCGAAATGAGCGAAACGTCTCGATGTTGGGCCCTGCTGAAGACGAAACCTCGACAATTGGGTGACATATTCCGAGATGACAAAATCACTCCCACGCCCGTCGCCTTGCGATGAAGTTCTCATTTGCAGCGAGGCGATCTTTCACTACTTTGATGCGCATCTATATATGCGGGCAGAGTTGTAGTGTTCCAGACAACGATCGCCTGTCATGCCGTGCATCGCACGCAGAGACGAGTGCGCCGTGGTGAGTCTTGGCAGCAAGACAAACATCGTTACGGTCCTTGCTCAATCCGTAGGTGACCCCGGGCCGTGTGGGATGGCGAAGGGATGTAGCCAGCCCGCCCTGTCCCTCTCCTCCCGGTGATCCCTAACAATGGGGGACAGGTTGGATAAATAGACAACAAAAGCTAATCGAGTTCTGGACGATGCTGAGTATATTACCTCGCGTTGCGACTCCACAGCAGATGAGGACCTTGAGGGCTTCGCGAAAAGCCAACGACGCTTTTATTTCAAAAGCGTTCTTCCGCGGGGGGGCATTTGCGTATCTGCAATAATGATCAGACGCACCACCCTCCCCCATCGCCCTCCATGTCGCACAACAACACCTCGGCTCGGTCCCTCGGGACGGAGTCGCCCACCCCGAGCGAGCAGCGGTTCGGGTGTCCGCTCGCCACCGATGTGAGCTGGGAGGCCGGGGTTTGTAGCGCGGCGTGCGCTGACCACTGCACAACCTCTTTCGCCCCCCGTCTCCCCCTTTTTGCACCAGTCCGCGTTTAAAACTAATAAACGCGTCACTCGGAGAGACACGAGCAGACACGAGAACGCGGCGTGCTCGCGTCGGTTTGATTAACTTTCACAGGCGGCTCAATAGGGGTCATTAAAAAAAAACCTCACAGAAACCACACACTCGCAATGAAACATAATAAAAACCACTTGGAAACGCAGAATGAAGGATGTTTTGAACGAGCTGTTTTGATGGCAGTCTCAAATGCCAAGCAATAAATTGAACTCTGATTAAAAAGAATAACCAGGCACGCGCACAACACAACACACACGCACGCCATCGCCTCGCTGCCAGTTTCTGACCGCGACCCTCAACCCGTAACCCCAGTTGCCAACTTCCACTCTGGTTCATAAATCGCCGTTCGCTTTGATTTGATTTTTTCTTTGGCGGACGTGCACCGCGGGGCAGTGTCTCCGGCAAGCGCTGCCACGTTCGCGGTTCCTGGGCCGGCTTACACGTCCCACGGTTTGGCGATAGCCTCGCGGTGTGAGAGCGAGAGAGCGAGAGAGAGGTGGAGACGCGGGTGGAGGTGGAGACGTAGGTGGAGGTGGAACCGCGGGTGCTCCCACCTCCCTGCCCGCGACGGACGGCCACGTGGCGTTTGCCACCAGCGCCGATCGTGATGGGCGAGCGTCGCGAAGTCGTTGAAATGATTCGCGGTTGGGTTTGTCAGAGTGCTCCAAGTGGGGTGGGTGAGGTGGGGGGGGGGACATTGCCACTGACTCTCCAAGGCAGGGGTTAGAGTACCCCACCGGAGGAATGGAGAATTATTATCGCCGTTGTGGGATGGCCGGTAGAAATGTTTGAGAATGAGAGGGACGCTACGGGAGAGCTCTGCTTATCCGCCAACCTTAGCACCCACGAATCAGATTATCCGTGGGGTCTGCAGGGTTTGCGATTGATCCTATTATCCATAATTATAAAAAAATGTATCGCGGATATTAGGATCTGTGATATTGGTCCCCCAATGCCCAGAGATGAGAGGAGTGCTTCCCAAGTTCGTGATGATGAGTTGAGAGCACTGACTCTTGCTGAGCAGGTAACACAGCAGTTAGCATCCTGGCTACTGGGCCATCGGTCATGAAGGTGACAGTTGGATTCCTACTGCAGGTGCCAATTAAGCTCGGACTCTTTCATTCCTGTGGAGCGAGTGGGTGTTGCCGAGTGGATGTTAATCAACTTGAGGTCACATTCTGTCACGAATAGCACTCTCACCATTTCTGCTCTTTCAAACAAAGGAAAGAGAGAGCAAAAATACGTGAAATAATTAACATTTTTAATCGCTTGTTGTTTGTTTTAAACGTTTCGAGTGAACGAAAAATACCCTGGCATATTTGTGCATCATTTGTCGCTTTGCTGGCTGAGAAAATATACTTTTATTACAGAATAAACGCGCCATCCTCGCACGAACATGACTCCACGGTGCATCTGCATACAGCGCTTGCAGCGTTTTAACGAAGCGAAGAGATAGAGAGGAAAAAAACCGCCATTTTTTGCCCGTTCCATCTTCGAGATTTCAAATTTTTGTCGTTCGCACGGACAGCCGAAACGCTCGCCGGGGCGGCACGCTTGACGATAACGCAGCGGGGAGGCTAAAATTGGGCAGGGCGTTGGTTGGTTTACGGAAAACCACGACGGAACACGGGGCAGCATGCTCTGCCAAGATGAATGGCATGGGAGTTTGGGGAAAAGGGCGGGGATCTGCGAGACAGAGCGGGCACGGAGTCACAAGAAAGGGCCCGGAGTTCAGATGAAGGGCGCGTTTATTTAAATGAAAAGGCAGGCAGCCATGGTAAGTGACATAGGAGGAGCTACGTTAGAGGGCTCTGAGCAACAAAAGAAGGGCAGGGGTGCGAGTTGAAGGGCAGGGTGTGTGTGAGTTTGAAGGGCAGGGTGGTGCATTAAAATGCAAGGCAGCAGACCGCACCATTTGGTTCAGGAAGGAAATGCCACGTGATCCGTGGCGTTGCCCTCCTCCTCCTCGTGGTTATTTACGTTTTGGCACCGATAAGCAAACACGGTGGTTGTGCTGTGGAGCTGCGCTGGGTGTGCACTCGCTCGCTCGCTTGCTTGTCTTTGAGTAGAATTGCTGAGCTTTGTAATTTCACCCCGAATATGGCCGTTTACATTTCATTTACATCCTCCCAATCTTTGGAAAGCCACGGCTTGGTTAGCGCTTGGAGGGAGGTGATTTGAGCGTGGTGGTGCTGGTGGCGGTGCTGGTGGTGCTGGTGGTGGTGGTAGTGGTGGTGGTGCTGGTGGCGGTGGTGGTGGCGGTGGGTACGCGCAGCGCATTCAGAAAAGTTGCAAAATTAATTTTCATCGGGGTCCAATTTACACAGCAATTTACTTGTTGCTGGAGGTCACGGATCAGCTTGCGAGGCAGAAATTTATTACCCTACCTCGACGAGTCTACCTCGCGATAATTACATTTTAATCCTTTATTCACGGAATTGGGGAACGCTGTTTTTCCTGGTAATTCGGTGTTAGGATCATAACGGATCGTACGTGCGCAGACACGGAGGGTGGGGGGGGGTATTCACAAGTGGCCATTGTAGCTCCCCCTTGCGTGATTATTTTATTAGACCTGTAAGAATTCTCTCCCTGTCCCTGAAATTCGATGGATTGTCACGATCCAAAGGTCGCGATTAAAATTCGACGGTGTATTTTTTTCCCCGTCCCCGTTTTAACCGTCTCATTTCTATTTTTTTTTTATCTGGCCAGTCTCTACAGTTCCGTTCACCCCATTGGCCTCAGTGTATTATTTGCCTTTTGTTGGCATAAATCGTAAAAAAAAACATCGCTGCCTTACGCGCACGATTCCAAGTGGCTAACGCGGATCAACTTGGCATCGTCGCATGCCGACTAAATTGCACACAATGAATTATCTATGGGACCCATTTATTATTGTTTGCCGGTTATCAAGATGATGAGGCTGTCTCTGGTGTAGGCCAATCAGTGCCAAGGCACAATGCATATATTATCAAAGCATGTTTATTCCCATGTTTTGATCACAAGCTTTTGTGTGGTTAATGCAGAATTCGATGCCTTGTGCTGGGTGTCTGTTTGGTGTTTGAACATCTTAACACCGCCTGTGTTATTGCGGGAAAGGGAGAAGCCCTATTAAAACCAAGTCTTACTACGCAATTAATTGTTCGCTCGCGATGTTTGGCGACGTGGCGTTGTTTATGCGCTGGGCAAATTGTCGGTCGGGCAGCACGGTTTTTTGTCGTCGACCTCTTCGCCGCCGTGACAGTTGGCAAATGTGCCCTCTGCCCGCGGCACGGTCGGTGCACTGGTCGGTGCACCGACCGTGCGGTGAAGGGGGCGGGGGGGGGGGACACAGAGAGGGGATTCGAACAAGGATCTTGTCACGGCTGAGGCTGTCTCTGTTGGGACCACCCAACTTGGTCTCAGAAAGGGCCCTCGCCTCTTTCGTGTAAACTGCGAACGCGCCGAAAAGCCTTCACCGACTTATGACAGAGGCCGGCACTGTGTACCGCCCGATGCAATAATATTTATAACGTAACGGTAACAAAGTTGAGACGCGTGGACAGGCGCCAGCGGGGGATTTTTTTTTAAACCGTGGGACAAGAAGGGCTTCTTTGGAACACACAATTTTTTTTACAAAAATATTTATACGGAGTTGTGCAGCGAATGTCCTCTGTTGCACCGTTCCAATGCAATTTAAGGATCGGCCTACGACACTTCATTACAAAACTCCGTTTCCCCCATTATTAATGGGTTTTTTTTTGCCTTCAGTCCATCCGTGGCTTTGCTCGAGGCAGACTGTGGTTTTTATAACAGATCCCCGGATCAGGCAGATGGATATGAAGATAAACGAATGGGGGGGGGGGGGGGGGTGATTTTGAGCCGGCCCTGCCTTTACTCTCTGGGCCAGGGAAACAATAATGCCTGTCCTCTGAACCGGCAATCCAAACAGAAGGCGGTAATTCCCGTGACTAACTCGCCGTGCACACCCCAACTTGGGTTGTCTGTGCGAATGAGCAAGCGCACAAATGCATGACGGAGGGTTTTGAATAAACATTTTAGCGCCGTTCTCTTTTTACCACGGGCTTTAGCTGGGCCCTAATGTACAGTATTTCCAGATGTACAGGATGCAAGTAAAACGTATAATCTGCAATAAAAGGTAATTGTATCTTTATCTACAGGATGTCCATAAATGTATATTGTATTTTGTTAAATAATTATAATTAGATGGCACATTGAGCTGGGATAATAAAACTATACGCACGCACGCACTTGTTTCTTAACAGTTGCTGAGCACAGAGGCTCAAAAGGCCCACAACATCAATTGGTCAGCAACAAACCGCAGCGTCAAAGTTAAACTGATCACGTTGGACCAAGATTATAAGGGGCTTGGGATAAGAGATGATAATGATGATGGGAGGAGGAGGGAATCCCAAAGTTGGAGAAGTGTGAGGGTGGAGGAAGCATACACAGAAACGTTGTGACCTGCAGTGTGATGAGTGTGTGGGTGAGTGGGGTGGGTAGGTGGGTGGATGAATGGGTGTGTGGGTGAGAGTGAGCGAGTGGGTGAATGGCTGGGTGGGTGTGCGGGGAGTGAGTGTGTCGTGTAGTGGTGAGCACGCTGCGCTACGAACCTGGCGGCTAACCGAGTTCGATTCCCGCAAACGGCCAACACCAAGTGGCGATTATCTGAACCGGTCCTGCGCCTCTCCTAGGTCAACTCAGCCTGAAATGAGTACCTCGTGTGGTGTGTAAACATCGCCACTGGGGAGACAAAGGCGGTTAGGCGTGGTTCTGGCCACCCACCCCCTCGTGTGCTCGCTAACAGCACTTGCCCCAAACAGTCTGTTAAGGCTTTTCCTTTGTTGTGATAGGCGGTGCGGTCATTGAACGCTGTGGATGAGACGAGGCAGTCGGTGCCTGGCGGACCGAATTCTCAACATGGCCGTAGGAATCGATGAGTGAAGTTGATGGGAACATTGGCCACTGCGGTAGAGACAGCAGAGCGATACGGAGGCAACTCGGTCGTGTAAAGATCGCATCATATGGAGTCTCATCCCTCTAAACCACCTCATGCTGAGCATGACGTTGGCAACACGCGTCGTGTCGAGATTTGAGTCCCAGGTGTAGCAAACGTCTCCAGCTGTCACCGTTCCACAAGCTCCTCCGTTACGGGCTCACGAAAATCACTCCACTCACAACTTGAAGTGGAAAAAAAACGACTCAAAGTGTGTCGGGAATATTTTGCCAACATTTTAACCACACGGTTCAAACTTCTGTCGAGCCATACTAGTTTAGTAATGAACAATGCCGTTATGGACATCCTGGATTATGAATATATTGACATTTAAAAATAATTATGATTGAACAAGCCCTCGCATATATGCTAGCCCGCACTGACCAGTGCGGTGAAGTATGGTCAAATAACCCCAACGACCCGCACTGTGTACTGGGGAGGTCCTCATCTCGCGGTGGATTCACAAAGGGCTGTAATGTACAATATATATCTTTATAAAGGCAAAGCTCCCACATATAGCCTTAACAGACTTGGGTCACGTGCTGTTAGCGAGCACCTACGAAGGCCGGCACTGGCACACGAGGCGGTGGGTTTCCAGCACGATGCCCGGCCCTCTTCGTCTACCCAGTGGCGACGTTTACACACCGCACCAGGTACTCATTTCAGGCCGAGTCGAGCATAGGGGAGGCCTAGGACCGGTTCTGATATTAGTCCATCGATATTGGCCGTCCGCTGGAATCGATCTCTGACCGTCGGGATTTGCAGTGCAGTGCTCTCGCCGCGATGCCCGACAAACGCCGACGCGTACGTGGCCGTGTGTGTTTACTTGCGCACGTCCCCTTTCTCGGCGATAGTCAGCAAAGCTCCGCTTGACTGAAACCGGGGCTGATAAGAACACGAGGCATAATCCGCATGTCGCGTGCGATGGATTCGTTCACCCAGAGTACAAGCAAACATCGTCGTCGTCGTCATTGTCGGACCAGCTTCCACCGTCTGACCCAAATGGCGTGTGCGCGGTCAGGGTGGCAAAAAGAAAAATCCCCGTGCTTATGCCGATGTTCCAAAAAAATAATGCAAATCTTTATTACTGTTTCAGCATTACTTCACTTTTAGAAAACTCTCATGGACAACGAATGGTTGTCGACAACGTAGCAGGGAGCGGGGGGGGGCGAATTGAGAGAGAGGGAGAGAGGGAGACGACTGAAATTATTTGAAAAGTGCGGAGAGCAATCGGAGAGCAATCGGAGAGAAATCGCTCCCCACGCACCCACCGAGCAACCGTCGGGTCAGATCGGACAGCAGGTAACGATGCCAATCCTCCGCTGTACCCTCCACCACCCGACAGAGCCACTCAAAGCAGGCCGTCACGCCATGGTGCAACTGTGACGATTGGTTTGGCTTTTAATCAACACCGGAATGTTGAAAAGTAAGCAAACCTCTTGACGTGTTTAAAGCCCTCGTTTATTAATGTTCATAATGGCCATGTAAAATTGGCAGTAGTCGGAGCCCCGTCACACCTGTTGACGATGTATGTTTAAGTGTGTGTGGATATGGAAAAGGGAGTCTGAGGGAGTGGTGGTGTAGCGGTTAGCGCTACGCTGCGCTACAAACCCGGCGACCCGAGTTTGATTCCCGCTGACGGCCACCACCACCAGTGATGATTACCTGAACCGGTCATAGGCCTCCCTTAGGTCAACTCGGCCTCAAATGAGTACTTGGTGTGGTGTGCAAACATCGCCACTGGGGAGACAAAGCCGGTCGGGCGTGGTGCTAGCCACCCACCCTCTCGTGTACCGTGCCGGCCTTCATAGGTGCCGCTTGCTAACAGCACTTGCTCTGCGAAGGAATCTGTATATACAAAAATACTAAATACTACAGTACATGAAGCCACACTGCCCACTGATTGCCCCACAATGCAACGCATTTCCCGGACGAGCAACAGCAGCACCGAGAGCAGCTGCGGCAGCAGCAGCACTGAGAACGTAGCAACAGCAGCAGCAGCAGCGACAGCAGCCATCCACGTTGCTACCCTGGCAGCAATTGACTGGCAGCTGTCTCGCTGCGCCGCTGCTCTGCGATCAGCCGCCGCGTTCGAATCGCCATTGGCAAGCAAAAGAAGCAGAAGAGGAATTTAAATCCCCAATGCCTCCGCTGCAGTGGTAGAAATGTAACGTTCTCATTGCAGGGTACGGTGTGTCACAGGAGTACGATCAAACGGTCCCGACGACATTCAGCAGTGGTCTGACCAAGGGCTCGAGATGATTATTTTAGTTATAGAACGGACCTGCCCAGGAAATATTGAATGTTGGGCCAACAGTTCGAACTCGGGTTGCTGGGATCGTAGCGCAGCATGCTAACCACCGTGCCACCGCTCTCCGCTGCTGGATATTACACACACATGATGCGTACGTACACACGAATACAAGGATAAACCAAAAATTGCCCAGAGAAAAAGCCACATGACCACAGGGAGAACATCCAAATTCCAAATATACAGCAGGCGTCAGTGTCGGGATCGAACCCACGACCTCCTGTATACCAGACGAGGTAGTTAACATCTCACCATATTGGCGCCCCTGTTAGCGAGCACCTATTGATGTTGGAACAACACACGAGAGCGGGTGGTGTGGCCGGGAAAACCCACGTGCGGCTGCTTTCGTGTCTCAAATGCGGATTAATCTCACACAAAACCTGGTACACATTTAAAGCAGAGCTAACCCAGGAACCCAAGATGGGTGTAGATAACAGCTGTCACTCACGTCATCCATGGTCAGGAATCGACTTCAGGCCACTCGGTTTGTCTTGCAGCGTGCTCACCACTGCGTGACCACAAACCCCGCGCCAACACAAAGAAAGACAAAGATCCCCCGTATAGCCTTTAACAGACTGTTGGGGCAAGTGCTGTTAGCGAGCACCTACGAAGGCCGGAAAGGCACACGAGGGGGTGGGTGGTCAGAACCACGCCCGGCCGCCTTTGTCCCCCTAGTCGCACCAAGTTACTCCTATGAGGCTAAGTCTACCTAGGGGGAAGCCAATGACTGGTTGAGATAATCGTCACTGGCGTTGACCGTGAGCGGGTATCGAACTCGTTATGCTGGTTTTCGTAGCGCAGCGTAGCGCTAACCGCTACACCACCGCTCCCCACGCACGCACACATTGGTCCAGGATGAAGAACAGCAAAGTCCTTAGCGTTGCGTCAGTTTAAATTCTGCTCGGCGTAATATGTTTCTTTTAGGGCGGCTTAATTTCTTTTTTTTGGGGAGACTTCCACCGTTTGTCTCCCTCGGCACACAAACGGTGGAAGTGGGGAGCGATACGCGGAGCGGCGGTGCTTCCTCTCGCTCTCGGATAACGCGTCGTTTGTCTCGGTCCGGCTCTGCCCCGTGAACCCCCCGTAATCTTACACGCACAAAAAAACCCACACTCTCACACACACACACACTCGCACACACACTCATACACACACAAACACATACACACAAACACACACACACAAACACACTCACAAAAAAACCCACACTCACACACTCACACACACAAAAACACATACACACAAACAAAAAACAAAGGTCCCCCATATAGCCTTAACAGACTGTAGGGGCAAGTGCTGTTAGCGAGCACCTACACACAAAAAAATTCACTCACACACTCACACTCGCACACACACTCACACACACACAAAAGCACATACACACAAACACACACACTCACACACACACAAACACACACACTCACACACACAAAAACACATACACACAAAAACACACACTCACAGACACAAACACACACACAAACACACACACACAAACCCACACTCACACACCGATGACGGGCCGTCAGAGAAAGGAAAAAGCAAAGAGGAGGACAAAGAAAACAAGGAGGAAACATTATCAACGCCTTTTTAGAGAATTCCTGAAGCTGTCAAAGCTGCAGCCTCTGAATAAATACCGAGGCTGCTATCTATATTATAGGCTTAGCGCGACTCTGACTTGCCAGGCAGATCTGCATTGTGGGTGAGGCCTGAAGGCTGCTTGTAGGAGGGGGGGGGGGGTGCATCTGCTTCAGAGGTGTCTGGTTTCTGTGTCGGATCTAAACGGGGATTAGGCGGTTGCTCAGTCTTGCCTGCGAGGTTCGGGCGGCTTGGAGGAGTTCGGGGCTTTGGATGAGAGCCGCCGTGTTGGGGTGGCTCTGGTGGGTTGGTGGGTGGGTGGGTGGGTTGGTGGGTGGGTGGGTGGGTTGGTGGGTGGGTTGATGGGTTGGTGGGTGGGTCGGTGGGTTGGTGGGTGGGTCGGTGGGTGAGTGGGTGGGTCGGTGGGTGGGTGGGTGGGTGGGTCGGTGGGTGGGTGGGTGGGTCGGTGGGTGGGTGGGTGGGTCGGTGGGTGGGTGGGTGGGTCGGTGGGTGGGTGGGTGGGTGGGTCGGTGGGTGGGTCGGTGGGTGGGTCGGTGGGTGGGTCGGTGGGTGGGTGGGTGGGTGGGTCGGTGGGTGGGTGGGTGGGTGGGTCGGTGGGTGGGTGGGTGGGTGGGTGGGTGGGTGGGTCGGTGGGTGGGTGGGTCGGTGGGTGGGTGGGTGGGTGGGTGGGTGGGTGGGTGGGTGGGTGGGTGGGTGGGTGGGTGGGTGGGTCGGTGGTGGGTGGTGGGTGGGTGGGGGGTCGGTGGGTGGGTCGGTGGGTGGGTCGGTGGTGGGTGGGTCGGTGGGTGGGTCGGTGGGTGGGGGGTCGGTGGGTGGGTCGGTGGGTCGGTGGGTCGGTGGGGGGTGGGTGGGTCGGTGGGTGGGTGGGTGGGTGGGTGGGTGGGTGGGTGGGTGGGTGGGTGGGTGGGCGGGTGGGTTGGTGGGTGGGTGGGTGGGTTGGTGGGTGGGTGGGTGGGTTGGTGGGTGGGTGGGTGGGTTGGTGGGTGGTGGGTGGGTGGTGGGTGGTGGGTGGGTTGGTGGGTGGGTGGGTGGGTTGGTGGGTGGGTGGGTGGGTTGGTGGGTGGGTGGGTGGGTTGGTGGGTGGGTGGTGGGTTGGTGGGTGGGTGGGTGGGTTGGTGGGTGGGTGGGTGGGTTGGTGGGTGGGTGGGTGGGTTGGTGGGTGGGTGGGTGGGTTGGTGGGTGGGTGGGTGGGTTGGTGGGTGGGTGGGTGGGTGGGTTGGTGGGTGGGTGGGTGGGGGTTGGTGGGTGGGTGGGTGGGTGGGTGGGGGTGGGTGGGTGGGTGGGTGGGTCGGTGGGTGGGTGGGTGGGTTGGTGGGTGGGTGGGTGGGTGGGTTGGTGGGTGGGTGGGTGGGTGGGTGGTGGGTGGGTGGGTGGGTGGTGGGTGGGTGGGTGGGTGGGTGGGTGGGTGGGTGGGTGGGTGGGTGGTGGGTGGGTGGGTGGTGGTGGGTGGGTGGGTTGGTGGGTGGGTGGGTGGGTGGTGGGTGGGTGGGTGGGTGGGTTGGTGGGTGGGTGGGTGGTGGGTGGGTGGGTGGGTCGGGGGGGCGGTGGGTGGGTGGGTGGGTGGTGGGTGGGTGGGTGGGTTGGTGGGTGGGTGGGTGGGTGGGTGGGTGGGTGGTGGGTGGGTGGGTGGGTGGGTGGTGGGTGGGTGGTGGGTGGGTGGGTGGGGGGTTGGTGGGGTGGGTGGGTGGGTTGGTGGGTGGGTGGGTGGGTGGTTGGTGGTGGGTGGGTGGGTGGGTGGGGTGGGTGGGTGGGTGGGTTGGTGGGTGGGTGGGTGGGTGGGTGGTGGGTGGGTGGGTGGGTTGGTGGGTGGGTGGGTGGGTGGTGGGTGGGTGGGTGGGTGGTGGGTGGGTGGGTGGGTGGTGGGTGGGTGGGTGGGTTGGTGGGTGGGTGGGTGGGTGGTGGGTGGGGGTGGGTTGGTGGGTGGGTGGGTGGGTGGGTGGGTGGTGGGTGGGTGGGTGGGTGGGTGGGTGGGTGGGTGGGTGGGTGGGTGGGTGGGTGGGTGGGTGGGTGGGTGGTGGGTGGGTGGGTGGGTGGGTGGGTGGGTGGGTGGGTGGGTGGGTGGGTGGGTGGGTTGGTGGGTGGGTGGGTGGGTTGGTGGGTGGGTGGGTGGGTTGGTGGGTGGGTGGGTGGGTGGGTGGGTGGGTGGGTTGGTGGGTTGGAGGAGTTTGGGCCGTGAGGGGGTCAGGTTGGATGAGAGTGCCGTGGAGCTGGCCAGGAGGGTGGGTGGCATGCTGCGTGAACAACGAGTATGGGGTGGGGCTGTTGGGAGTCAGGCCCAGCAAAGCCCGGGTTAAATTCGTGCTAAACGTGCAAAAATGATGGGGTTTTGGCCGTCTTTATTGGCTCCACCGACAATACAAATTGTCACCAAATCCTGGGGTATTTGTGCCGTGCGTGGCCGAGATGGGGAAATTGCTTCCGAGCGGCGTTGTGAACGAGGGCGCAGCGTCCGCTTTGTGTGCTCGCCGCCTCATCGCCTCCGCCCTTTGAGTTGGTCAAAACGTCGCGAGTCCACAGATCTGAACCGGGGTCCCCCGGGGCCACATTCCGTGAGTCACGAACCTGGCGGCCCGGGTTCGGAGCGGGGTTTGCCACAAGTCACCGTGATACCACCTCCACCCATAAGTAAAAAATAACAATAATGATCATCGCGCTGGGTATCGGCGTGGTGGCGCAGTGGTTAGCGCACTCGGATATGTAAGTTCGATTCCTGATCACGGCTAACGTCAGTTGAGGCGTGCAATATCCGAGCTGGTACGGGCTTCCGCGCCATTTCACCGGCCCGCATCAACCAGCACGCTGAAGTATGGTCAAACGGCCTCCTGTGACCGACACGGCAAGTTGGAGTCCTTTTTCAGCCAGCAGTGGATTGACATTTCATAGCACGCAAAAAAAAAAATCCTGGAATTTTACGATGACAGAATAAAAAATGGGAAAAAAGGAAATGAATTAATGAGCTACATCAAGGAGACAATTTATTAAGCGATCATGTTGCGTGAATTGGCCATCTGCAAGCATTGGTGATGGTCAGTCTGACAGAATTCTAATGGCATCCATTGGCTCAGTGTTAGCATAACTATTAATTCGTACTTCTTTCAAAGGGTGAGGCTTTCTGCAATTTATGAAAACAACTTTCTGACGTTCCAATGGGGCCCACGGGATCTGTCACTTTTTAGTCTCCCGCAGAGAGATGATTTCAGCGCATTTTTAGCGTTTTAATTCTGACATTCAATGTTTAACGAAAGAAAAGGTTTCACCGCTGCAGTCCAAACACTATGCATGAACACAACGCAAACAAATGAAATCACGTGAGAAAGTTTCTGCGCATTGAAATGCTTTACCTTCATATTAGTCACCCAATTAGTGTGACACATGTTGGAGAAGTCTCGAGACGTGCTGTCGCGTTTCGAGTGTTTGTCCGAATATCCCACGTGCTTTTGCACAGACGTGCTTTGACCAGTGAAACGTACAATAAAAATAATCATATTTTTGTAAAACAAATAACAAACAACCACGTAACCTTTTAATATCTCTTGGTTGTTTGGTTTACCCTTGGTGGCTGCGTAATCCGCGTGTACCTTGGGATTATACACAAAGGCTTCCCATGCAAAAGATGTAAATTAAACATTTCAAACATTAACTTTCCACAAAATGTAATACAAACTAAGGAGTTCTTCTTTTTCGCTAGCCGGTTAAATATTTTTTGCGCGATCTCCAAACGTCGGACGAAACATTTCTCGTGCCAGCGGTTATTTGGGGGCCCAACGTTGGCCCAACAACGTCCCACGCTCTACCGGGCAGGCTGCGTTTGACACAAAAAGCCGCGACAGGAGGTGCGGGGGCCTCCTAAAACAAAATAAACCACAATCCGGTGCGAGTCGCTGCACATCGCCGAGGAGTCTGGTCTCTGGCCTCACACTCGGCGTAGCTCCGCACGCCCGGCTGCGAGATGTGAAAAGTGCACCGTTAATGATTTTTCAAAAACCATAACACCCTAGACGAGGGGGAAGGCTGCTGTTAGCCAGGGAGGTGAGGAGCCATTTCCCCCAAAGTCTTGTTTGGTTTCCTTTCTTCCCATTTCACTTTACCCCCCCCCGCCCGCCTGCCAGCCCCCTCCCCACACCCCCCCCTCTCCAAAAAAAATGCACCGCACGTACCCCCGCGCACGTAAGATATTTATTTATTTTCCAAATTTCTTTTCCACTTTTTTTTCGCGGGAGCCCTGGCTGTTCCCCGCTGTTTGTTTTTCTATTCCTGGTCTTGGTCGTTATAAGCTAAACTATCTTTCCCAGAGCCCCCCAAGGATCGAGTCTGCAGTTCCACAATGGACAGCACCGCAGGGTCTCCATTCTCCCGGCAACTAAAAAAAAAATGCTGACGGCTCCATACGTCCCCCCGGCGCATGTATACATTATTCTTGTTAAACAGCTCCCTTTGTGCCGCTCCTGACTTAGGGGGCAGGCCGTTTCAACGATAAATGAAAGCACTTTTAACTTTGCCCGCCATTAAAATCGCAACCGCGACGGCGATTTGCTCGCAAGTCGTCAATAAAAAAAGCGTAATATTAGATTCTCGGTTTTGGCTGCGGCGGTTCGAATCCTGTGACTACTGGAATACTACAAATTGAAATCCCTTTGTCAATCTGCTACTGGCTGAAACAGTCTCCCCACTCGCTCTGCCGGACATGGGGTTTGTTTTACCAGACAACTGTGGTGGTCCACGCTGGTCTGTACAGAGAGAGACACCCTGCATCAGTTTAGATGTCACTCTCTTACTGACGTTACCCACGGCTGGGAATCAAACCTAGGTCACCCCGGGTTCATAGTGCATGGTGGCTAGCCTCTGTGCCGCTGGTGCAATTTAGTCACAAATTCCAAGTTTTTTCTTGTTTGTGGTTTTGGCAAACTTCCTCCCGGGAATTGCCCCGTTCTGTTGAAAAATAAAACAAAAAATCCAGCAACTGCGCAAATGTGATTTCTTACACGGCTCTGCATAGACTGTTGCAACGCACACACACAGCGCTCTGCGAGTGAGCACCTATTAATGCTGGCACGGCACCATCAACAGGTTTGCTTTCCCCACCGAGCCGCTTTTGTCTTCCCGACGTTAACGCGGTATATAAAACTCGTGGAGGGCCTTGCAATGCTTAACCACTGGTCAAATATTCTCGTCACCACGGGGGTGGGGGGTGTTAACGGATTTTGATTATTAAACGCAAGATACATATTTATTCGTTGTTATTGTGATGATTATGACCGTCTACCCAGGACAGCCTCGCTGAGTTCCACGACTCCCCTTTCAGGAGGGTCCTGCCAAGTATTCGCAGGAGAGACGATGATTGCTCCGCGTGTGATTTCAATTTGGAGCATGAACATAGATTGAATTGCTTGCAAAAGAATGCGTGTTTTACGATTCGGATATTACACGTTGTATATAATGGGTTACTTTTAAAGGCATTTTGCCGTTATTAAAGGGCCCCGAGGAATCGACCAGGACAAGGCTGTTTCCATTTAATAGCTGTGATGTGCTATGAAGAAACGCCATCGCCATACACATGACCTATAATACTGTGTATATGTCGTCCTTGCAGGGCCACAGAGTTAATTTCATACGTAGGCTTTCAGGACCTGTGTTATGATCCGCAATTAGTTGCCTGGGTCGAACACCCGGTCTAAGCCCACAATAAACAATAACGGATCGAGGCCGTGTCGCTCACAGACGTTGTTAAGAACGCGTCGATTTTTTTGTTGCGTTTTTTTCACGCCGAAAGTTTGTCAATTGCGATTTCTCGCCCGAGCCGTCGACTCCCCTAAATGACGATCCGCAACCCCCCCTCCCTTCCGACGCCACCACCGCCACCACCGCCCCAGCCGCCGTAGTAATTTACCTCGCGTGCGTCTCGTGAAATGGCACCATTATCTCCATCCCCGGGCACGTGCGATTCTCGCCAGCGGTGGGGCCCCTTGCCACACCGTAGTTGCGGATCCTCTGCCAACCCCGTCGCTACGGTGCGGTTCATTTGGCATGGTGTGGTTTGTATGATTTGGTGTGGTTTGTTCGATCCGGCCCTGCCACTCGGACATCGCGAGCGCTGAGAGTTGCCACCCGTCCCGGTTTCCCCAGGATCGCTCTCTTATCAGTGACGAATATCTGAACCGGTCCGGGGTCCTCCCCTAGATCAACTCCTTTTTCAATGAGTATCTTGGTGCGGTGTGTATAAACGTCATCGCTGGGGAGACAAAGGTGGCTAGGCGTGGTGTTGGCCATCCACTCCCCTCGTGTGCCATGCCAATCTTCGTAGGATGCTTGCTAACAGCACTTGCCCCAACAGTCTATTCAGGCTATACATGGGATTTTGTCATGAGGTGGATGTGTGGGTCGGTAGGTTAGTGAGTGGGTGGGTGGATGAGTGAGTGAGTGGGAGGTTGAGTGAATGGGTGGTGGGTGTTGCTGGTTTTCTGAGGATCGTGAGATACCGGCTGTCCAGAGAAATCCGCAAGACAACAGTTGTGTAATCTTTAAGAATAATACACCACTCGGGACGATGATTTCACGTATTTTTTTGTACTCATCCCATCAGCCAGTCACACGTGGTTTTCTGCGAGTGCAGGATTTCAGCAGCATTGGTTCAATGCCAGCAAATTGGACAGGCTTCGACATTATGTGGCTCATCGGCACAGTCGGGCTCACGTGAAGCAATGCTGGTGAACAGCCAGATGTTGATGGGCAAGGCGGCACCCTGTGTTATGCCTTTAATTGTGATTCTCTCTGGTATTCTGCGATATTCCTCTTCCTGTGACAAGTCCGGTTTCATTTTTTTTTCATATCTAGGGGTTGGTAGCCCGAGTGAGCGAGCGAGTGTCATGCGCCCGCAGCAACGTGCCGCCGATCAGACGAAAGGGCACGGAATTGAAATAAAAATGCAGCCGCGGCGGCGGATCCGGTAAAAATGCGGGGAATCCAGTTCTGAAAGCGTGAGAGAAAAGATCACGGCGCGCCTCCCTCCTCCTCCTCCTCGGTCATCGTCGTCGTTGCATGTCAGCGCGCTCGACGTGACTACGAGCTGACAGGCCCGCATGTCCAAAGAAGCTCTGCTATTTTCGTCACTCTCACCTAATGGAGCGATTTGCGGCTGGAGTCTGCCGCTGCCGCCGCCGCTGCTGCTGCTGCTGCTACCAACGCTAGTGCTTCCTGCTGCTACTACCGCTGCTGCTGCTGCTGCTACCAACGCTGCTGCTGCTGCTACCAACGCTGCTGCTGCTACCAACGCTGGTGCTTCCTGCTGCTGCTACCAACGCTGGTGCTTCCTGCTGCTACTACCGCTGCTGCTGCTGCTGCTGCATGGTAGCGGTGGCTGCCGTGGGGCTGGCACGGGGAGTGCCACGTCACGCACTCTGAGCGGTTCGCGTTCACGGCTCACCACCCCCACTCCCACCGACACACATTTCTCAAAATAAATGTTTTTCTGGAGATTTTACTGTGTGTGTGTATATATATAACTATATACATATCCCAGCTGTGCTGTTGTCAGTCATGGCATGAGGTAAAGAAATGTCACACGGACGAGCTGGGTCAGTTAAACATCGGCTCGTGCCGGGGTAGCGGCCCCCATAAGGTGACGTCCCCACATCTACTCGTCGAGCCTCCTTCGGTAGGCCTCGCTCGGCCAACACGAGGCCCTCACGGTCCGCAAAGAGCCCCATTCTGAGAATCCAGAAAGTATTACATTGTCTGGGAATGCCTCGCCGAGTCTCAAAGACTCTTTTGGAGGCTTGAGACAGTTCTTACCGATTACTCTCGGGGTGTTTGGCCAATTTAAAATGGTTTGCCTCGCGCAGGAGGTAAGTGGGAGAAACCCCAACCATGGGGGGACAACGCTCGGGTGTCCGCGAAGACAGTTTCACAATCCCGCTTTCTGTACTGCCATCTCTTGGCCACCCCGCGGCCCGGCGGGTTGGGGAGTTTGGCGACGCCGTGTGAGAGAATCCGACGTGAGATATCCGATAAGCTCGCATGCTTCCTCTTCCTCAGAGTTAAAAGAACCGTGTACATTTACGTACATTCTATACATCTGTGGTTATATATATAATCCGATAAACAAAAAAACACATTGATGCTCCTAAACGGTAAAAACACGTTTAAATATACAAGCACAAGATGGGAATTGTTATTGGCGCACGTTTCTTGTTTTTCATCGCGCCTTTTGCTTCCATATTCTTCATATTATTCACACACGTAGGAAACCTTCGGCCTAACCCCTCAATTTAATTACAAGCCGCTTCCTGTGCATTCCGATCCTAATGGCTCGCCTCTCCGATAACAAATCAAGCTCCCCGTCCGCGCACGATAATCCACTGTCCACTAATGCAATAAAACCGCCTGATGGCCTCGCCCCGTGGAAATGACCTCAATTTACAAAAACGCTTCCCTCCCTTACGTCTGCTGAGCGCCCACCGTGGCCCCCGGCGACACTGAGCGGTGGCGCGCCGCTTTTCACCATTGCCCACGGCGGTGGTGCAGCGGATAACGTGAACCGCGTTGAAACTTCTGGACCCGAGTTCGATTCCCGCTCGTGGCTAACATCTGCTGGCAAGTATCGGAACTGGTCCCTGGGAACTAGTGTTTTGCCAGCTGACATGGACAGTCGAGGATATGGCATTTGTGATCTGGCGCCGGTATCGTGTTGAACCTCATTACATTAGACCTGGAACTCCCCCCTAGGTCAATTCGGCCTCAAATGAGTATCTTGTGCAGTGTGTAAACATCAACACCGGGGAGACAAAGGCAGCTGGGCGTGGTGCTGGCTACATCACCCTCTCCGTGTGCCGTGCCGGCCTTCATGGGTGCTCGCTAACAGTACTTGCCCCCGACAATCTGTATGGCTATATGGGGGAGGTTCCTTGTATTGCTTGAGCCAGGGAGACAGACTTTGTGATGGCTCTACCATGTGCGGGACATTTGAGACCTGATGTCTTGTTCTTGCAATGATTTCATTCCAGGAATTTGACTTCTCTGTGTGCCTGTGCTCCGAAACTGTGTTTACAAAAATAAAAAAGCACCCACAATGCACCTGATTCTGTGAGATCTCAGAAGCTGAGCAGGGTTTATTCCTGGTGGACAGGGCTTGTATGGGCGACCGCCACGTACGACGGTGCAGGTGTTAGTTTAACACGTGGACTTTTGCAACCAATATCCATAATACAGATTTTTTTTGGGTTAGATCGCTTAAAAATATTTATGCGATCTAACCCAAAAACAATGTTTTTATGGCGCAGGTGTTGTTTTTATTGTTTATACAAACAACATCAGTCGTGTTTTTGCATTGTTTGTTTTTGCAACTTTCTGACCTTCCCCCCCCCCCCCCCCAACTGGACATCTGTGAAATAGAGCTTTGCAGCTCATCATATTTCTCCAGTATAAATAAAGATTCTGATTCCGAGAAATGCTCATTACATCGCAGTCCAAACTGATGCTTCTAATTCCCAGAATGTATGCACGTTAAGTAAAATAAAAAACGCACACACATGTCATGACGTTGTTTTGTGTGCGGTCACTGCTCAAATAATCGACTCTGCTGCTGCACCTTGAGAACTTGATCTTTGGTCGTCATTGCCGGCATCCACACGGCCTGGCGCTGTGGACGCTGCCAACGACTCACAAAACACAGCGGTACCAAACCCACGATTTTAAGCAATGCCAGCTCAGTGCTCTAATCCCTCCCTGATCTCCGATCTCACCGCCTCGACGGTTTATTTTTAAAAGCACTCGGGCATCGGAGGCACGTGCAGCGGTCGCGGCAATATGCTCGAGAAAAAAAAATCCACTTTTCCAACCCCATCTGGTCTCCTTGCAAGCGAGAGCTTTTCTGATTTTCCCGAACCGCCACGCAGAGCCAATTGTACGACTGCATTTCATCAGCGGCGCCCCTAAACGCTTTAAATTAGACGCGAACCCTCGCGCGAATTGCCGTCATGCCCGGGCCGTTGAAATTCGCGGCGGAGGGTGGAGGGGGGGGGGAGCTGCCAGCTGTGGGCTGCGGCTAATGTCAGGTGGGGGCAACGCTTCAGCGCTCACCGGCGAAGCAGCCGCCCAAGCACCACCAGGTCCGTGCACGTGAGCTGGCAAAGGGGGCACGTGTGTCTGCCCCGGAGAGCGGTGGCAGGGGGGGGGGCCTTGCTGTTTACGGGCAAATGCGCCGATTGATATGATTGCAGTTTAACACGCAGTTGGCTGTCGCGACGAATATTATCCATGATGGAGGTTTTTTTTGGGGGGGATTTGATCGCGTGAATATCAACGTGGTGTCGTTGAACCCGCCAACGCCCGACGCAGCCGATTAGTGAGGTTCGTCATGTAAACAATACGTGCCAATTCGTTACTATTACAGCACACCGGTGTGTTGGGGAGTAAACCCACAACATTTCCAATTGGAGTACGATGTTTAACCAGTAACTACGACCAGCCTCATCAGGCGACAGACAGAGTTATCGATAAATTGCGATCTAACTCAAAAAAACCCTCTTATGGATATAACTGTACGCGTGGCTTACATATGCACGTAGGTATGCATGTTGAACTTCTTTCGCGCCGTACGTAGCTAACCCTGCTAATCGGAGGTGCGGCGGGAGTGACAACAAACTAAACATCGTAGACGATGGCAATGGAGACGTGAGGAGCGTGAGAGCGGAGATGCAGGTGAATGGCTGGCAGGGTTGAGTGCGGAGATGTACCATGGCCAGTTTCACCCACTCGCTCACCCACTCGTTCACGCACTCGATCGCCCACACTTACCTACTCCTCTGCTCATCTACCCATTCATTGATTTGCTCATTCACTCATCGCTAACTCACTTACCCATTCATTGACTCACTCGCTCATCACTCACTTGTCCACCCACCTATTCACCCACTCACAAGACTATAAGCAATTCATCAACTCACTCACCCACACTAAGCGATCGACCCCACCCACCCCTTGCTTAATTATTTTCTCACTCACTCACTCACCCACCCAGCCAACCCACCTACTTGCTCACCCCAACTCGTTGCATGCACTCACTCGCCCACTCACTCACTCACTCACCCACTCGCTCACCCGACCACCCGGTGGCTCACCCGTGCCCCCGCGCCGCGTCTGCCCACGTGCCCAGCGGTGGCGGCGTGGCGGAGCGAGCGCCGCGGTTCCCATGCGCCTCTCCGCGCCCCGTCACAAACGCGCGTTTCACGGTCGCCCCGTCGCCAATTTAGTAGCACATCCTCTCCTCCTCCTCTCCAGAGAGGGGAGCCGGGGGTGTGTGGGGGGTGTGGGGGGTGTGTGGGGGTGTGGGGGGTGTGTGGGGGGTGGGGGGGGGTTTGGGGGGTGTGTGGGGGGGGGGGGTGAAACAACGACGCTGGGTGGAGGGGTCCGTGGGAGGCTGCTGGTTGGTGTGGTTGACGATGCCACTGATGGCGCTGGTGACGTTGCTGCTGCTCCTGCCGATGAATGTTAGTCACGGTGGTGCAGTGGTTAGCCCAAGTACGATTCCTGCTCACAGCCTATTTGAACAAGATCCTGGGCCCATCCTCTAGGTCATCTCAACCTTAAATGCATACCTGGTGCATTGCGTAAACATCAGCATTGGTGTTGACCACACCACCATCTCATAGGTGCTCGCTAACAGCACTTGTCCCCAGAGCCCAGCTTCGGGGCGAGCGCTCCGGTGGAATCTTCGTCTCGTGGTGCTCGTGGTTCTGGTTGCTCGGCTCTGCGTGTTTCTCAGAGTCGGCGAGAAGAATGGTGCCGTTTTACACTGCGTCCCTCTCGTAGCACAGCCGGGGGGGGGGGGGCCTTGCGCTGCGTTTTGCCGGTCACGGAGAGAAACCGATCCTCGGAATATTTAATCCAGAGTCGATGGCACAATGGCTTCCATTGTGTGGGGCGCATTAGCAATGAGCTTACAGGTAGCTGATTTGCAAGGTGTTCCCTAGGGACGTCCTCCGCACACCCCCCCCCCCCCCCGCTGCTGTTGCTGCCGACAATAGCTACATTATTATTTGTGCTGTCACTGCAGACGCTGCTGTTGCTGTCTTCGAGTTTTGCGGTCGTTAAGAGATTTTGCGGCTGAAAGCGATGATGGTGATGATGATGATGGTGGTGCCATTGCGGATTGCGTTGCTGCTGCTTGCGGTTTGCTGCCTTATCAAGTAACTGATGATCACGATTAAATTAAATCTGCGTGCGGCCACACGACGGTGTGACTACACGTTGTGCCAGGCGAGAGTGCTCGCAGACGCACGGAACAATACACCTTACTCAGAATTTAATTGGTCAGACTGCGCAAGGCTTTCTGGGATAAAACAAATGAATGTTTATTACACACATTTTTCAATGTCCGGGTGGGGAAAGTGGTGGTGGTGCCATCGTTGGCATTCTGTGCGATGGGTCGGGAGGTTCAATTCCAGTCGCTATGGGTATCATCATTGGCGAGTGATATCTGAACCTGCGGACTAACCAAGTGTGGTGAAGTATGGTCAAACAAACTCTATGACTGACATGGCAAAGTGGGGAGGAGGGGGCGTGGGGGGGGGCTTCATCCAGCAATAGATTGACAAAGCGCTGCAAATAAGTATTTGTAATTATTTATTTGAGCTGCTCAAGATAAAGTAAGCATTCCATGAAATGCACTTCAGCGGGGGCGGCGTTAGCTTGACAATACATTTACGCATTTCGCCACGGTGGAATGTGACCCAACACGGGAATTTGTGTAGCACCGTGACAAAAGACTCGTCCTGCGCCGCAGCACAACTCAACACGATCCGTCGGAGAGCAACTTCATCCGCTGACGTGACAACCGTAGCCGGCTCTCGCAGATTTCTACCGACCCTTCGGCGTGGCGCCGTCAATAATGCATCGAACGGAGCCGGTGGTGGGTGGCGATGGCGGTGGCCACACGCCGGGGCGCTTTGCAGCGGGAGACGGACGGGCTTTTGTGGGACGCAGCAACGCCGTGGCCCTCGTCGTGCCTTGTGAATCGCTAATGGACCTGCGCCCGCTAACCCACACCTGCCCGCCAAGCTCAGTCTCCAGGAGGCTTGATGGATCGAGCTCCGGGGTGTGGGAACGCAGTGCCGGCCGGGCGAGAGAGTGAAGTTGCAGATTTTTCGCTCAAGCACTGATTGCCAGAGAGGACGGAGCAGATGTCGTCGTTGTTGTTGTTGTCAAGGGCAAAGGAAAAGGTGGCTGAGTGGCTCAAAGGTCAGCGCACGGAGCCAGCACCGCTGGGAATCCTGCGTTAGATTTCAGGTCTGTGCCCCGTCCGTGGTTTAACCCGGGTTGCCGAGTGTAGCGAGATGATGATGGTTTAGGCCCGCTTCTTCTGTGAAAAAGAGCTTCATTGGATTTCTCCAAGAAAAATAAAGATCCTTGTTCTGCTTCTTCCAGAGACACGTCCCGCACAAACCCAGTGGTAATTTCTTACGGCCAAGAGCAACTCCTAGAGATTCATTCTAGATTTGAAGCTTTCGTGACTGCAATGATTCATATTCTTAGGTTTTTTCGGTAAAGTCACGTAGATAAAAAATTAAAATTAATAAAAGTAAAATAAAATTAATTTTAATTTTTTATCTACGTGACTTTACCGAAAAAACCTAAGAATATGAATCCTAGAGATTCAGTTATGAGCGATTTAGCCATTTTAACCGGCCCAGAGTTTGCTTGCTTGCCTTGAATCAATGCTGCTGAAATGATACACTCCCGGGGATGCCGTGCAACTGATGGGTTGTGTAAGAAATACTTTACTTTTTCACGTTGAGAGACTGATACATGCAGGAGACGTATTGTCTGCGAATCCATTTAGTTAATCATACTCTCTCCGTAACGACACAAATTATTCCTTTTAGCCATTCCGTTCGTCTGAGACCCAAACCACCCACTCACCGCCTTTTATATTTGGGACACTGCGACGTTCGTCACGCCACGGTGGTGAGATGTTAGTTGCCCCGCTTGGTACACAGGAGGTCGTGGGTTCGATCCCGACCCTGATGCCTCCTGTATATTTGGAGTTTGCGTGTTCTCCCCGTGGTCGCGTGGATTTTTCTCCGGGCCCTCAGATTTTCCCCTCCACATTTAGAATCAACGTCACGCGTTTAGAGTATTTGGCTGCTGCTATCATTTGTCATAACTCGGTCGCTTCTGAAAATAAGCTCTACAGCTCAGTGGGGCCTTACCTGATTAAATAAAAATTAGTTTAGTTTAGTTTTGGTGTCCTTAGCCAGAGTCGCATGCCCAAGCGCCACTTATTCTTCTCGGTCAGAACGATGTCGTTCACCCGCGTACGTTTTCTAATCCGTGCGTAACCTACTTTTGGTGAGGTAACCTACTTTTAAAGTACATATCTCTACGGACAGAAGCGCGTGTGTCCACTGGAGTGAAAGAAGTCTCTCCTGGGCCACCCCCTTCCCACCCACTCTCAACGTGGGATGAGGTCAGTCTTCAAAGTCCTAATGGGAACAGACACAATATTGAGGCTCAATACAAACCAGTTTGTTTTACTAGTGCACATTCCGGTGAACTGTTGCATGGTAAAGTAAACAAATTAAGAGGTGGAGTTTAAACACCGCTGTAGTTCCGCTCTTTTTTTTAGAGAAGGAAAAATGGTGTGTGTCGGGGTGTGTGCGTGTATATAGGTGTGTGTGTGTTTATGGGGAGCGGTGGTGTAGCGGTTAGCGCGCTGCGCTACGAACCTGCCGACCGGGGTTCGATTCCCGCTCACGGCCAACACCAGTGACGATTATCCGAATCGGTTCTGGGCCTGCCCTAGGTCGACTCAGTCTCAAATGAGTACCTGGTGCGGTGTGTCAACATCGCCACTGGGGAGACAAAGGCGGCCGGGCGTGGTGCTGGCCACCCATCCCCTCGTGTGCTGTGCCGGCCTTTATAGGTGCTTGCTCACAGCATTCTGTAAAAACTATACGGGCGATCTTTGTCTTTGCAGGTGTGGTCTCAATGTGTTTAAGGACAGGATATTGAGAGTACACACACACACGTGTTTGTTTTATATTTTGCATGTTTCTTCTGATTACCCCCAACATCACTGCACTCGGTCGGTGTTTATGAAGTGCCGAGTCGTGCCCCAATAGTCCATTGTTACAATCGCGCAGGCCTTTTTGTTGACATTTCTGAAGGACTTATTTTGCAAATTGCTTTGGCCTCCCCAATTCATCTTGATGTGTGCAAATGTGTTAAACTTATATTCATGCAGGCGATGGCCAATTTAGCCTCCAGCTGTGTAGGCTTGAGCAGGGGATGTGGGGGGGGGGGCATGAGCCTTTAGCGAGCACCCGTTAAGGTGGCGTACACAATGTCCCGTGGATTCAATCGTGTCCTGTGGTACGCATCACGGGGGAGAGGGGGGGGCAATTGGTGCATTAACCTGGCGTGGGTTTACTCCAAGTTCCTCAACCTAAAATTACTACATCGTGTGCCCTCTTCCTGCTGATACGTGTGTGTGTGTATATAAGAGCAGATAAATGCCCCCTGTTGTAGCAATGCAGCCTGGCAGTGGCAAGTGCTGTTAGGGAGCGCCTATTAATGCCGATGTGACTCACGAGGTTCGGTTAGCGCCGCACCCAGCTGCCTTTATTTCCCCAGTGGTGATAATTGCAAACCGCGCCAGGTACTCCTAAAAGGCCGAGTCGCCCTAGGAGTGGCAATGGAGCAGGGTTTAGATATTCGCTGTCACTTATTGATCGTGAGCGGGAATCGACCTTGGGTCGTTGGGTGTGCTAACCCCTCTGCCACTGCTCTCCATGTACAAAGATCCCCCGTAAAGCCTTAACAGACTTTTGGGACAAGTGCTGTTAGTGAGCAGCTGTTAAGGCCAGCACGGCACACGAGGAGGTGGGTGGTCGGCAACGCGCCTGACCGCCTTTGTCTCCCTAGCGGCGATGTTTACACTTCACACAAGGTACCCCTTTGAGGCTGAGTCTACCTAGGGGAGGCCCAGGACCTGTTCAGACATTCATCACCGATTTTGGCCATGAGCGGGAATCGAACTCGGGTCGCCAGGTTTGGAGCGCAGCACCCTAACCGCTACAAAGATGCCCTGTGTAGCCTTAACAGACTGTTGGGGCATGTGCTGTTATGAAGACCGGCACTGTGGCACACGAGGGGGTGGGTGGCCAGCACCACTCACACATACATATACATATGTGTGATACTGAATAAAAATAATCGCGAAAGCTGACGACCGTAATTTAAATACCATTATTTTTGCGGCATTGCCTGGGTAGCCAGGCATCTGACTAAGGGTTAGATCACTGCCTGGGAAGCCTTCTTACAAACCAGTGCATCCGGGTGCTGCTGCTGCTGCTTGCTCCCGCGTTGCACGCTTCTCTGGCGCCGTGTGAATGCACAGCGTGAATTAAACCGGACGGCAATTTGCATTTGTGTTTGACGCGGATTTGAATTTGGTGACGTCCGTGTGCGCTGAGCAAAGAGATTCGTCAACATCATTCGGCTGCACGTTTTATGTTGCGCGTTCGTTTAGGTCAGTGGTTTAAACTAAATACAAAAAAATTGACATATGGTATGCATTGCATATATGGGTAGGTAGGGTGGCGATGGGGGAGTGTCAGAGTAGTGGTTAGTGCACTGCCGCGCTACGAACTCGGCGATCCGAGTTCGATTCCCGTGTTCGTAGCGTGGAATGCTAACCACTCACTGCACCACCGCTTCCCACGCATAAGCACACACGCACACACGCACGCGTGTATTAATGCTTCATGCCACTTGCCTCGGTCAGAGTAGTCAATCCGGGGCCGATGTCGTCAAAGGTGAATCGGATACATTGGAGAAGCAAACGTCACTGCGTCACAAGACTGCTGTGCCACTGCTCACAAATTGTGGGACGCTGTGCGTGACTTATATGACCTTGGCATCACACTCAACTAAAACTCGACTATAAACGATTTTTTATTTTACCAGGTAAGGCCCAGACTACACAGCTCTTTTTTGGCTTATCGTGTGGAAATATAGAGCAGTCAAATACTCGCGACCACGGGGAGAGAAACACGCAAACTACAAATATACAACAGGCATCGTCAGGGTTGGGATCGAACACACGACCTCCTGTGTACCAGGCGAGGTAGTTAACATCTCATAGCCACCGTGATGATGATGAGAGAGAGACACCACAAACTCCAAATATACAGCAGCAGGCGTCAGGGTCGGGATCGAACCCACGACCTCCTGTGTACCAGAAAAGGTAGTTAACATCTCCTAGCCACCGTGATGATGATGAGAGAGAGAGAGACATGCAAACTACAAATATACAACAGGCATCGTCAGGGTTGGGATCGAACACACGACCTCCTGTGTACCAGGCGAGGTAGTTAACATCTCCTAGCCACCGTGATCATGATGAGAGAGAGACACCACAAACTCCAAATATACAGCAGCAGGCGTCAGGGTCGGGATCGAACCCACGACCTCCTGTGTACCAGGCGAGGTAGTTAACATATCATAGCCACCGTGATGATGATGAGAGAGAGAGACATGCAAACTACAAATATACAACAGACATCGTCAGGGTTGGGATCGAACCAACGACCTTCTGTGTACCAGGCGAGGTAGTTAACATCTCGCCACAGTGCATGTGCCGACACTCCCGGCACTCCCCCTCCCCACCCTATGCCACCCCTCCCCCCAACAACAACAACAACAACAAACACCCTCCAGTGTTTCAACTCCTTCCCCACTGTGACCCCCCCCCCCACCCTGTGCTTGTTTGGTTGAACCGGGCGCTGGTTCTGGGACTCGTGTCTGTGTGTGGCGCTGTCTTTAACACGTCTGTGTGTACGCACGTTGAACTTCTTTCACACCGTACGTGGCCGACCATGGCAATTGGAGGCGCGGGGAAGGGCGACAGCACACGATGCCTCTCTTACAAAAGGGGCCCTCCGATAAGGATGTTGTGTGGCGGAGTAACACGTTTTTTTTTATCGTAAGCGTCCAAGCCAATCTTTTTAAAGAAGCCTCAATTTTGTTGATGGCTTAGATGAGAGAAAACAATTATTACTGGACAGAATCACGCGCGCAAGTTTGAACCCACGCGCTTGCGTCCTAAGTTCTAACGCATGCGCGCCCATCGTGCCGGTACGTAGCCGGATGTTACAATTCCATTCCTATGAAAATTGCGTCGTTGAAAATACTTAGCGCCCAGATTCCCCCTCCGCAACCCCCAAACTGTAGCGATATAGGAATATTAGCACGGGTAAGCCATGTGGTAAGTTTCATAGTTTCTGGTTTTGTGGATTTGCAGGTTTTCATGAAAGCAAGTGAAGTGTCTCCGGACGAACGAGCATTACTATTTCACAGGAATAACAAAGAGCAGCTTATCTGCTTCCCCGAAATAAATCGGAACGAAAACGAAATCTCCCCATTTTTTTTCTCCCGCCTAAACTTCTTCCGTGCACACTCGCCGCCACCGCGGGATCGCTCGCGGCCGAGTTGCACAACCGTTTTATTTGCGGCCGCCCAGTGGACCAAAGCACGGCGCTGCACACAGCGGAGAGTCGAGGAAGAAAGGAGGACGTAGGAAAGTCCGGGAAGTCTCGGTGTGTGTGGGGACGCGTGGCATCGGTTGGAGGAAAGCCGTCGGGGTGGAGAGGCGAGGGAAATGAGGAAGCTCCGGCACAGGTTCAGGAGGAGTCGGTGTGAGTCTTCGTTGTGTAACCTTGACAAGGTGAGAGATGTGGGCTGGGCTCATGCTCGGCGGAGGCGGTGCTGTTTGGAAGGATTTTGTCAAAGAGGCCAAGAAGCAGAAAAATAGAAATGCTACTTGACAACTGGAAAGAAGGAACGGGGCCCATGGAGTTAAATGAAGATGAAAGGTCAAGATCGGAATAGGATGGAAGACCGGGCATTGGGCAGAGGGGCTACTTGAGAAGAAGGTGGACAGGATGGTTCTGGTTTTGTGTGTGCTAAATGTGCATCGATTCCCGTGGGTGTGGGATTTGTTTTTAGCGTGCGGGGAAAAAAAAGGCAGCATGCGGCACATGTGCCGATCATGGTTTGGAATCAGCGATGGGAATTACCGCCGCCGATATTTGGCGCGGCAACATGTGTCGCCGGTGTCGTCCCTCTGCCACCCCCCACCCCCCCGGCCTCGAAAATACGACCGCAGCACTCGGTTAGCAAACGATGGTCGCGCAAACACAACACTAAAAATAATGACAAACTCAGCCACTCGCCGCTGACGCAACCGTGGTGAGCGGAACATAAGGTGCGACGGGCGCACGCGTGAATGTTAGGGGAGCAGTTGGCTGCCGCGCTGCATCTGTGGATTTATTTTTGCAAAGTTCTGGTGGGGTGGTGGGGCTTTGTATATGTGGCGGAACCACAGCCAGCTGCTCCCCCCAGACAGCAGGACAAATTGGGCACATTCTGGCTTTGCCGTCAATGCAGCAACACGGGAAATGTCAAACAATTCAAACGCCAGTATAACACGTAGACGAGGGTTTCGCGACCAATATTTTCCATAGTCGAGGTTTCTGGGTTCGATCGCGTAAATATAAATGTGTCGTTAAACCCTCCGTCACCTGGCGAAGCCAATTAGTGAGGGTTGTCGCGTAAATGAAACATGCCAATTCGTTACTAGTACGGCACACTGGTTATGTGTTGGAGGGTAAACCCACGACGTTTACAATCCGGGCACACGAGGGGGTGGGTGGCCAGCACCACGCCCGGCTGCCTTTGTCTCCCCAGTGGCGATCTTTACACAGTTTAACACGTAGGCTTTCGCGACCAATGTTATTCATGATCAACGATTTTTGGGTTTAGATCGCGTTTATTTATAAATGTGTCGTAACCCTCCACCACCCGACACGGCCAATCAGTAAAAAATGTGTCACGTTGACAAAGACAAATAGTTCACTGCTTTAGCCCACCGGTGTGTTGAAGCAACAACATTCACAATTTGAATTGTGAATGTTGTTGCTTCAACACACCGGTGGGCTAAAGCAGTGAACTATTTGTCTTTGTCAACGTGACACATTTTTTACTGATTGGCCGTGTCGGGTGGTGGAGGGTTACGACACATTTATAAATAAACGCGATCTAAACCCAAAAATCGTTGATTATGATCTTTACACACCACAGCAGGTACTCATTTGAGGCTGAGTTGACCTAGGGGACGCCTAGGCCTGATTCAGATAATCGTCACCAGTGTTGGCCGTGAGCGGGAATCAAACTTGGGTCGCTGGGTTCATAGCGCGGTGCGCTAAGTGCTGCGCCACCGCTCCACCCCTGTGGTAGCTACACACTTGTTTAATCCAGCACACGGCGAGGCTAGAGTTGGTGGGTCGCACAAATGTTACGAAACTCCATTTCCCTGGGTGTCTAGGAGCTGCCATACCCTGGCTTGCAAGGAGAAAGCAGCACAGCAAGTGAACCAATCCCCGTCTCTTTCTGTACGGGGATAGAGTGTTGCCCCCTCGCACTCGTGGGTTGTCTCCAGGTGCTCCCGGTTTCGTCACCCTTGTGTAATAAACACGCTCATCAAGAAGTGACTGAAAACATCTTAAATGAAGAAGAAAAAAAACCCCAATGAAAGGCCCTGTTGAAATGGAGTTCTACAACTGAGTGACTTTCCTGGAATAAATAAGTAAATTATTAAAATGATTGCGTTTTTATCAAGACACAAAGATTTGTCGGAAAAAGGAAAGCAGCAGTTTGGTTAAGATTTGAATTCAATTCAACGCGGACAGGAACTTCAAAAAAAACTTAAACAAGCTACAGGTCAAGAGGATACGCCGGGAAGGGCTGCGGGGCATTATTTCGGGAGTTTGTTTTCCCATGGCGAGCCCCCTTCATTGTCTATAATTAGCCGCATATTGAAGGTATATCATAGTCTCATTGTCTCAGCCCGTGACCAAACCTCCCCGAATTTGGCCGATCTCAGCTTTTCCGTCTCAGCCATTTGGTCGCTCGAGCCGGTGAACTTTTTTGTTGTCCCCAGTGACAAAATGTTGTCAAAGTGACCTGGTCACAAGTCTAGAGACTTCAATTGATGAGAACACGACGCAGATTTAGGATCGATCCGAGGTTTCTGTTACGGATCCTGCATTTGTTTGCTCCGCGTTGTATCTGGTAAATGGTCGAGTGACAGTTTTGACCACTTTAAAGCTCTCTCTAGCAACATTTCACGATATTTTTGGAAGCCAAGTAGGGCTGAGTGTGGTTAGTGCTTTCTTTCCCGCACCTCCGATTATTAGCACGGTTGGCTACGTACGGTGCGAGAGAAGTTCAACATGCACACAGATTTCCTGGGAAATTACTTTAAACCCTGGGAGCAGCTACATTTCCCCGACCAGTCTCCAATGGCCACAACACGACAGCATCTCTCTGGAAATCAAAATAAAAACCTCCTGCATTCTGAAAAATGTTTTCTATCGGCTGAACCTGGTAAATGTTGGGGCAGCACGCTGAACGGCCGCAATCGGGAAATTGCACGCAACCCAGCGGGCAATCGGAGACCCCGTCGGCTGCACGGTGACTCATCGGTCTCTCCGTTGGGCGCAGGAGAGGACCGTGCCTCGGTGATCTTGCGGAGGAGCTCGCTCCAATTCTCCCCCCTCCTCCGTCTGCACGCTCGCACGGTCATCCTGCCCCCCCCCCCGCCCCGGGCTCGATGGCCGAACGTGTCTTCCCGAGCGTGCGGATGATTAGCGAGCGCCGCCCCCTCGTGTTTGTGTCCACTGTGGCTTAAATGGCACCACAGTCGCGAGATGTTGACTACCTCGCCTGGTATACAGGAGGCCGTGGGTTGGATCCTGACCCTGAGGCTTGCTGCTGTATATTTGGAGTTTGCATGTTCTTTCTGTGGTCGCGTGGATTTTTCTCCGGGTCCTCCGATTTTTCCCTCTCACATTGAGAATCGACACGCGTTCAGAGTATTTGGCTGCTATCAATTTCAATGTGATGATAAGCCACTTCGTTGAGCTGTCATTTGTGTTAGCTTGGTCGCTTCTGTAGAAGAGCCTTACCTGGTAACTAATAAAAAAAATAGTTTAATAGATGTTTCAAATAGAACAGGTCCCTTTTTAGAGAGGGCTCTCTTTAAAAAAACAAACCCCTACCACCACCCTCCCTGGCCCGCCGTTTAAAAACCCAAGCCAAAGTTATTCTAGGTAAAACAAATGTTTTGCCGACGGGAATGTGCTGGCTGCCTTCGCCCGAATGGCCAGGAGACGAGATGGCATCCCATTATGTGCGGCGAGCAAGAGGTTTGTTGGGTTTGGCCACAAACGAATGCTTAGGCCCTGTCTGGCAGGAGTGCACCGTACAAAACTCCCCCTCCCCCCACTCCTACAAAGTGAGTGGATCCCACCGGAGTTCCCAAATGCTATAGTTCATGCGGCTCTCACTTCATTGTTGGCTGCGAAAACGAAGGAGTGCGATTTTAAAATACACAACTCGCGTTATACTTTGCGGGGAAAAAGCAAACTTTTGGCAATGTTAGCAAAAAAAATGTTGAAGCCCCTCCCTCCCCCCCCGGTGTTTGTGCTGCTGAGCCATGTTTTTGGTGCAGGCCACAGGGAGCCTACACAGAGGGCCCAAGGTGTACACGGCATTTATCAGCTGGGAGTAAATTAAACCCCTGTGGATTTCGCCCATGGTGGGTGGAGTTCTACTCTAAAGCGCATTTGTGGGATATCTCTGCGCCGCATCTAGATTTGCGTGTTAACGGCAAACGAGACCTCCATAAATGTGGTGGCATTCTGCAGCCAATGCCATTGAGTAATGCCTGCGGGGAAATCAGATAGCTTGGTCCGCCTGATTTTTTTTTTTTTTATCAGAGATCGGCATTTGCATTTCTCCCTGTAAAGTAGTTGGCAATAAAAGGGCCGACATGCTCCCAGGTTAAGAGTACGTGACCTCACGTCATCTTTGAGGTCACTCCACGTGCGACCGTTTGCACAAGAACGCGCAGCGCCGTTAATGAGTTTTATTCCTAAAGTACCTTCACGTTTAATTGGGAGTGGTCGCTTCCCCACGAACTGCCCTGAGACAATCTTGAGATTTATTTCACATTTAGGTGGAATTATCCGACCTTCAGAGAACCAAAGACGTTTACAACCGAGGCATTTTATATTTTACTTGTAATGCTCCGAATTTAATCAGCCAAACTTTATTTTTTAGCGGCCGGTTGTTGGCTGTCTTGTTGATAAAGATGGGTGGCATTATTTTTCTTCTTCTCCTCTCTCTCTCTAGACAACTTCTGTTTTGTTTAAATAATGTGGGAACAAATTGTTTAGAAAGTCGCGGGAGAAACGGCTCGAAGCAGCAGTGGGCACCGGCGCTGCTGTTGCGGGAGGTGGGGGTGGCAGCATCTCTCCCACCAGCCCCTAGCTGATTAAAATGCCTTGGACTGTAACCCCATGCGCCTGCCTCCCCTCCCTCCCCACCCCCAGGGTGACGATTTGGGGGCTTGGGGGTTTTGCTTCGAATTGAGGGGGGAAATAAAAACACAAACAGAGGAGTAGAACAAATAAGTGTGGGGCATTCCCCTCCTCTGTGTGCAGCAGAAGCAGCAGCCTGTTTGGCATAAACAGAACTCCGGCTGTGTTGTGGACATGTGGCGCTGGAAAGGCTCTGTCGACGGGGTGGTCACGAGGCAGGAGGTCCCGGGTTCGAATCCCACTGATGTCTCTGATGTGAGATATCCCACTCCACCCCCCCCCCCTCTCTCCCTTCTCTTATTGTTTTCTCAGCTGGATATAAATCCAAGTCTACAAAGGGAAATCTATGTATGCAGTATATGTTTAGAAAACAGAGGGGTGGGGGGTTATTTCGGGATACTCAAATTTTTTTAGCGTTATTAAGAAAAAATGACATCCGACAATATTTCTGAATTTGAAAGGACAAGTTATGACATTCACGGTGAGCAAACTTGCGTTAAAATATCGCCGCAGTTTGCCGTGCGTAATGTAACATTTTTTTCCACCTCCTCCCTCCAAAAGCCACTATTACACGTTGCTTTATTACAGTCATCATTGTGTCACATCGCATTACCTTAGTTTGGCTCCGCGAGTCCTTTTTTCCTCCCCACTTCTACTGAAAGCTTGGTGGGGGGGAAGAGGGAAAGCTCGCAGCAGCAGCAGCATCAGCCCGCCCGCCACCACCACCGCTGCTGCTGCTGCAAGGGCTAATGGGCTGTGATGTCTGCAATCCTCGCAGGATCTTGAAGCTCATGCTCAGGGTTTTTTTTTTTACCAGGAAATTGTCTCGTGAAAAATAGTGGGAGAAGAAGCAGCCCCCCCTGCCCCCCCCAGACGTAAGGTGTGGGGGGGGGGGGGTGTTGCGGGAATTCGTGCAAAGATTTCCCCCGGAAAGGAACAGCCCAGACTCTCTCGCTGCGTGGTGAGGACAGCCATGAGCGTGCGCGCTCTCCGGCAGCGCAACCGTTAGCGCCGCGTCGCAAACCCGGCACGCCGGTGAACGGGGGCCGCAAGTGCAGCTTGTGAGGAATGCGGTCGCAAGAGGTCAGGCGTTGGGCGCAGCGGTCCTCCGTTGGCTGTGCATGATGGATGAATGAACGCGCTACGAACCCGGTGACCCGAGTTCGATTCTCGCTCACGGCCAGCGCCAGCGGCGGATTATCTGAACTGATCCTGGGCCTTCTCTACTCTGCCTAAAATGAGTACCTGTTGCGGTGTGTAATCATCGCCGCCCCCACCCCCTTCATAGGTGCTCGCTAACGCCACTTGCCCCAACAGTCTGCTCAGGCTATACAGGGGATCGTTGTCTTTGCTGTGCAGTTCTCTCTCCCCGAACGTGGAGAGAACGCGTCGGAGAGCCGTGGTAACTCACTGCTGATGATCGACTATCGTCCCTCATTGGTGGATAAAATTGATACTGCTCTGTATGGAAGCTGTTCAGTGCTTGTCTGCTGCACACTCCCATGGCAAACATCGCACCCAGAATTCCCCCGACCTCGCCACAGCTCGCACGCTAAGCCGGGTTGAGCCGAGATAGTGCTTGGATGGGTGACCGCCATGCATACTCAGGCTCGAGACTTTATCTCGGCTGGAAATGCCCATTGAGCAGGCAGCTCGCTTACACGGAAGACCAGCAACATACTGGGCTGCAGAGGGCAGTGGGAGGCGGGGGGGGGGGATCCGTTGTTGCGCTGCGCTATACTCCTACGAATATGCCTGCCACCTTCACCGGCAACCGCCTACTGACCATCGTGGTGAAGTATGGTCAGAGCAACGCCCACAACCGGCACGGCCCTCGGTAGGCGGCGGATTGGCACGGTGGGTGTACGTGCAGCCCGCAGGAATGTGGACAACGCGGGCTCGGGACCGCCTATGGAATGAGCACCCACTTAACGATCGCTTGGGTAGTGTTAGCAATGCGCAGGGACGGAGTTGACACCGTACATTAGCACTGAGGACATGGCGAGACATTAAACATTAAGTGCACAAAGCCCCGCACTGTATGTCCTTTCCATAGGACTGATGCATTATCTCTGTCAGCCCTGTAATCATTCACGGATGCAGTTTATCATTATAAAATCAATTTCAAATAATTTAATTCTATTCAGTGTCATTTAAAACGGTGAGAGTCCGTTGAGATTAATTTCAAAGGGAGGTCTGGATCACTCTAGTTAAATAGAGGAAATCATTATTATTATTATTAAATATTACTTCCGCAATCCAGTTACGGGGCCATTTTAAAATTTGGAATTTAAGATTTTTTAATAAACCAATTATTATTTATGACCCTAGTAATGCAGGTAATTTGTCCGTGACAGGAGCACACCGTAACTTGGCGCTTGGAAAAGAGCATTGGCACGCTGTTAATTAAAGTATGCAAACAAAAAAACCCGGATTTCGCTCGTCGCCCCAGTGATATATAACCCAGAGGAGAAGTGGAGCCGAGATGAACTAAAACTAAACTTTTTACCTTGCCAGTTGAGGCTGCGTAGCTCTATGTCAGACGCGACTTGGCTATCACGAATGATGGCTCAAGGAAGTGGCTTATCGCGTGGAAATTTACAGCAGCCAAATACCCTAAACGCGTGACGTTGATTATAAATGTGGGGGGAAAAAACAGGAGGACCTGGGGAGAAAAAAATACGTGACCACGGGTAGAGAGACGCATGCAAGTTTCAATATACAGCAAGCGTCGGAGTCAGGATCGAACCCGCGACATCCTGCATACTAGGTGAGTAAGTTAACATCCTTCCACCGTGAGATAAAACCTGTAGAGACGACGACGCGTCCAATCAACTCTCCCCACGCGTTGCGTGCGAACACCGTGTACCCGCTGGGGCAGCGTGCACAGCAATCTGGGCAGCGAGGTGGCCAAAGAATCCGTGACACAGCGGCGTGTCCGCGCAGCGCTGCGGATTTTGTATGATGCCGGATGCATCGCCAGGGCTGGCTGCTGTTTGCGCGTTGGTGGGCGGTCGCTTGCAGCCAAAGATCAATTTCACGCCAAATAATTTCCTCGTTTCTGGTAGACCGGAATGAATCGGGAGTAGGCACGGCACGTGACCAGGAGCAGCCACGGCAAGGCAGTGAGAGGTATGGCGGATGTGGTGTGCCGGCAAAGGAAGGAGGCCGTTACAGCAATTAAGGCGGTACAGCAAATAGGACACGTTTAACTGGGCGGCTGACCCAGACAGATTATTGACCCAGGCTGTGGAGCGAAGCCCTTGCTGTAGCCACACAATCGCACGGCGGCATCTGTCCACTGTTGGCTGTTGTTGGCGTGGTCCGAAACAATCTTCTCCTTTCGTATGGCATGTGTGTTGGTGGGGTGAAGCGACAGTTTGCGCCGACGGCGTAATTCAACGTGAAGGTCCTTCAACAATCGAAGGCGACGGCAGACGCCGCACGGGCTGCGGCGACACCGCCAGGGTGTGTGCGGTGTGGATGGCGCGGCTCTTTGGTGATGGTTTGGGCTTTACCGCAGTCGCAGTTTGGCTTTCCTTTGATTTTTGCGAACAACAATGACTCGGAGGAGGGCGAGTAAATGATTTGGCGAGCGCCACTCCCCCCCGACAAAGCACGCGTGCCGTTGTGCGCGGGCTGCCACTCCTCGGGTCCCGTCCCGCCGGCTTCGCGTAAATCTCGACGAGAGTGACGAGCCGACGGAGGAGAGCGTGGGGTCCACCGGGGGGGGGGGGGGGGGGGGGGGGCGGGGGGTGCTTGTGGCCACTTTGGCTCGTGGGCGTGCGCAGCTGTTGCCGGGGGGACGGTCGCCACGCTCGTGGAACCCGGCTCCGAGAGCCTGGGCCTCCCTCGGTTTTGTTTTTTGTTTTGTCCAGTTGGGTGGCGCTGGGCCTGGCCGCTCGGCTCGCGGGGCGCAGGTTGCAACTTTTAAAATAACGATCCGAGTTTGTGACCTGTTCTCCAAGCCGTCGCCCATCCCAATAAAAAATAAAACAAATCATTGTTGTCACGGTGGCTGACCACGAGGCCTCAAAATCCTAAAAACGCCAAGAGCCCCCGTGGTGGTGAGATGTTAACTGAAGGCCATGGGTTCGATCCCGACCCTGACGCCTGTATATTTGGAGTTTGCGGTGTCTTTCTCTCCGTCGTCGCATGGATTTTTCTCCGGGTCCTCCGGTTTTTCCCTCCGCATATTTAATCGACGTGCGTTCAGTGTATTTAGCTGCAACAAATGTCCATGCGACAAGCCACTTCATTGGGTTATCATTCAGAAAAATAGCTACATAGCTCTGTGGGCCTCACCTGGTAAAATACAAATAGTTATAGTTAATAGTTAAGCGGTCGCCAATGATCGCCTTTGAATGCACGGCGATTCTGCTAGCTCCCAGTGCACAAGGAGATCTCATCGTACATTCCACGGCGCTCCCTCCTTGGGCTGCCACTCGGTTGTTAGTCTCGACCGCCGGCCATCAGCAGTGGCTTTCCTTGAGATAGACTTGCCCCTGCCATAGGAATTCGAGGTTTCTGCCACTTCATTGAAAAAAAATCAACTTATCCCAAACATCTTGCTCAATCGCAACGATTCACTTCGGGATGGTCTTTGCCTTGGGATATTGAGCCCATTTATTTATTCGCATGGGACGAAACAGAAATGCCCAGAGAATACCCAAGAATATGGAGAAGATTGCTTCAATATTACCATATACATCACCTGTTAAGGAACCTATTTGCTGTACTGCCTCAGTGGCGCACCGCCTCATGACGGCAAGCTATTGGCATTCCGACCCTGTGCTGCTGCACATTTCACCACCTTCTAACAGCGTCGGTGCTGAACTTGTCGCATAAAACCACTGGCGTTTACATAGTGGCTTTTAAGTGTCTGTCTTATACGACCACTAAAGCTACTCTCTCATTGGTCGCACGGATGAGTTGGTCGCTCACCGTGTACATACGTCCAAAACAATTCCAAGAGCTCGACTTTGACAGATATAAATGCAAAGCCATTTTTTTCGTGATGATTTTGTGTGTGTGTGTGCAGTCATCAGTGACGGGACCATAAGACTCGTCAGACTTGAGCATTTGCTTTAATCTCGGGTGGGAGTGCACGTTCAGAAGCCGAGATTCCAGCGGCGCTGGCTCAGTTTCTCCGTGTGACGGTGGCGGTGTCGCGTACGCAGGCCGGTGCAACTGCACCAGACTCTTCGGAGGCGAGGCGCATGGCAACAAATGGGGGGAGGGGGAAATTGAAGAGGGGGGGAAACCCCAGCTTCTGTCTCGAGGCCAGGGTCCAGGGCTGCTGCCGGGATATGCCACGGCCACTACGAACCCATTGAGCCGCCCTGCCCACCGCCATGCTCCTCTGTGTACTTTAATGCATTACGCTGCCAGCGCTTGTTATTGCAGGTTCGGCGAAGCCGTTCGCGACACGGAAACAAATTAGTGGTTTGTTTTTTATTTTTGTCCTTTTTTTTTTACCCCGCTCGCCCGCCCGCCCGCTTTATTTTAGTTTACCGTAGCTCGGACGAAAAAACCTTTACGGGGTCAGGACATCGTCGGGGAATGTGGAAACATCGCATTCCGCCGCCCAGGCACGCTCACCGCCCCACCGTTGCCACCGCCGCTTCGGTTCGATCCCTCGCGCCCAGGCTGAGGCCCCCCCCCCCCATTCAATTCCGCTGCGTTCTCAAAAAAAATAAAACCTCGGCCTCCGCGCTGGAGCGGCCGCGCCTCCATGTCCGCGGCGAGGGACGGGAAATTTTCCCTACGTGGCGACCGGAGGGGAAAAAAGAGAAAAAAAACTCGGCGCTCCCACTTTCTGACAAAGACTAACGCTCCGTTACACTTGTCATTTTAATTCCTCTCCCCCCCCCGCCGCCCCTCCCCCAAACACCCACTCACCTCGCTGGATTGAGCAATTTGAAATGATGGAACGTTGACTTCATTGTCCATTTACTCTGCCCCTGCAGGGCAGTTTGGCAGGGCAGCTTGTTCAGCGAAATTGACTTTAAATCGCGCAGATGCCAACGGCGGAGATAAATGAAGTCGTCGCGAGAGAGCGCTTAATGGGAGACCTCGGTGGCCAAGCGCGCGGTCCGTGCCGTGCCCGGCACGACTTGGCCCCCCTTGCAAAGACCCCTGCGAGCGCGGTTGGCCGGTGTCAAAACACGGCACGCGCCGTGGCGGTCGGGGTGGGGGGGGGGGGTGACCGGGTAACGTGAAAATAATGAAGTGAAATACTTTCATAAAACTTCACACTTTAGACCCCGGGAAGCCGAGGCTGGCGCTGAGTTTTGCCCTCGTGCAAAAAAAGTGCCGCTGGAAAATGTGTCCCGGAAGGCACGCGGGCCAGAAGGCTTGCTGGGACCAAAAAATTAAACGTTGTTTATACGCGGAGAGATAGACGGTCTCCCGTGTGTCTATTTACAGACTGATTTGTTACTGTCCGGCGTCTCTGCGGTATCTCGTATTTGATATGCTATTGGGGACCGCGTTTGCGGCTTGATTGAAGGAGTGCATTTGTTGGCTGTCGGCAAACATCGACTGATCGGATGTTTAATCAATAAGAGAAAGGGGAACGTGTGTGCGGTGCGGTTGGTCCGGCACAACGAAATGAGCCCAGTGATACCCCCCCCACCCATGGCCAACATCAGTTGCGTCTGATATCACATCACCAAATCACAGCGGCGTGGTGAAGTTACGGTCAAACATCCCCCGCGACCAACATGGCATAGGCAAGGCCTTCACTCAGCAGTGGGTTAACAAAGAGGCTACACAGTTGGTAAAAAAAAAAATGTATCCATGTGAATGTCGTTTGCCTCCATGTAAAGTTGCATTGCGTACCAATGTGTGTGTGTTGGTGCACGTGTGTGGAGTGTAATGTTTCAAACTTCTCAAACTTGAGTCCTTGGAGTCCATCAGCTTTTCCTGTGTCAATCACCGGACATGTGTAATGCATGTGTACACACAGTGTTTGTCATAATGCAAGAGAAGCTATATTTTCTGTGTTTATCCAGCAAAGCCCCGCTAAGTCTCGGAGACTTAATTGTTTTAGGAGCGCCTTGCTTTTGGATCTGGGGCCAATTCCTGATCGACTTTCAGGACATGTCCTTGAAATCGCCTTTTTGCAGACATTTACAAAAGCCCTGGTTCGAATTGCCAATGCTGCGAGGTGCTTGTGTGCGTGTCTCATTAGCTCAGTCTCCAGATCTGTGTCTGTTTTTCGTAAAAACACCGGACGGTCATTTATATTGGACGTGGCCATGCATCAGCTGTGCGTGACGCGCCTGCTGGAGGTGTCAGTGTCAGGCTGTAAACATCGTTAGTGCCAATGATAAATATCCGCGGCGACACTGACTGACGACAGAAAAAATGACCAGCGCTCGCCCGCCACGGACCATTATTAATTGGGTTTTTGTAAAGCAGGAAGCAGCCTATTTATAATTCGGACTTGACGTGTTTTCGCAGGCCCTTGAAGAAATAAATAAATACGGCAGCCGTGCAAATTCTCAACCGCCGGAGAAAAGCGTAACGGTTACGTTTCGTGAAAACATTCGTCCGTTTTTTTTTCTTCCAAGGGGACCGAGGTAGCCGCTAGAATTTCTAAACTCTTCCTCAACCTCTCAGCCCCCTCTCTACCCCCTACCTCCCCCCCACCCCTTCCCCGATCCCCCTTCACCTCCGGTCCATCGCAAACATTTTCAGGTCGGGCTCATTACACACAAAGTGCTCGCCACAAATGAACCACAGTACCTTGCTGATCTCGTCGAGAGGCGTAAATCATCATCACGCGAACTCCGGCCGTCCTCGCAGCAGCGGCTTTTGGATAAACATCGAGCAAAGACGGTCGCCGCATCGCAACGCTTTCAGACGCGCTTCTGTGGCCGTCTGGAACGCTCTTCCCATATTAGGAAGCCACTGGAGCTATGCACTTTTAAATCCAGATTGAAAACTCACTTCTTTAGAACTGCTTTCTTGTGTTTAGTTTGTTGTCCTTCCGCTCCACCTCCGATTACCATGGTTGGTTACGGACGGCGCGAAAGAAGTTCCACATGCATAGAAAACGAGCCTCGTGGGAAAGTGGCGGCTCCCATTGTCCCGCGCGGAGTGGGAGCCCGCCACTTCGCAGGTGAGCGCCGCCGCCAGCCTTCAGGCGGCCGCCTCGCTTCTCGGACAAAGACGGGAGTGTCCCCCCTTGGGAAGGAAGCTCGGGGAAGGCTCCGGGGAGGAGCCCTCCTTCGCGTCGTTGCGATTGTGCAGAGGACGCACAACTGCGCGGGGACGCGCAACTGCGCGGGGACGCGCGAGCGCGTGCGGTCCTTGTTCCGGCGCTGCCTTGGAAGCGCGGGATCTCGGAAACGGGGCCCGCGGAGTATTTTCGATTGCTGCCGCAGCGTCTGCGGGGGGCGCGGGGGGGGGGGGGGCAATGCGGTGGGAAGATGAGCAGGTGGTCGCTTCTCACGCGGAGGTCACGTGACCGGCCGCGGCCCCGCGTGGGTGAGGACAATCCCAGCCCGCTGGGTTGACCTCGGCGTTCTGGTGTCCTGCATGGGTTCGTCAACAACAACAACAGCAGCAGGCGGCGGCGGCGGCAGTAAGACAGATTTGAATATAAATAAATCTCTCGGTCTGTTTGCGCTAATGGGTGGAATTAGTCACAGATCTCACAAACGTGCTTCAATTTCCGCGTTAGGGGCTCGCATGAATCTCCTCTGCGCTCGGGATATTGTCGACATTAAATAGGGGAGAAGCATTTGTTGAACAAGCCCAATTAGCGCAGTATTGACGTGTAATTAAAATGAATCCGAGTACAGTGCAGTGCGCTAGCAAAGGGAAGGCTGTGTGGATTAAGGGAGGAGAAAGACGCGTGTGTGTGTGTATATGATTTTTGTTGAATACGACAATGATGGTTTGCGTACACGAGCAATTTTGAACATACGTCATCATCACCTCATCATCGCTATCGTCATCATGGACACCTTACATTTCAATGAGTGAGCATGAGCAGAAGCTTTTAGAAAAATCTATTTTGCCCTTGCAAGTCTTTGTAATGCCTAGGTTTCCATGTGGGACCCCCATGCCTCCTGAACGCAGTGTACCATTGACTAATTGCATCGGTGTTTGCGCGATGATAATGATGATGTCCTGCACACAGGGACCACATTGTCTACATTACACGGAGATTAAAGGGGGAGAGGAAGAGTGAAGTTTTATCAGGCAGGAATTTTCATACGGTCTCACAAAATTATTTTCTGTTGGCATGCACATGCAATGCGTCTGATACGCACTGGCACTGGAAGATGAGGAATGTTGGTTCGCAGATGAGAAGGCGGATGTGTCCAGGCTTTAAAAAGAATAAAAAAAGCACACGCATAAATAAACCTCATGGTAACACAACCTTTTAAACGATGATTAAATTCTTGCGGTCAAGTGTTTGAAATATATGCGAACGCCGTACCAAAAAAAATCCTGTGGGGAGAATATTTTTTTTGCTTGTGTTGAGTTTCTCTTTGTGTGTGGTTGTTTATCAAAATCAAACCACCTTTTTTTTTTGGGGGGGGGGAACTCTAAATGAAATGTAGCAGTTTGTTTAAAGTGCGATTTCCCCCTCCCTCAACCCTACCCCCCCCCCCCTCCAAAATAAACATCTATTCTTGAGGAGGCCAACACGATCCCGGTTGTGTTTGAACATTTTAGCATAAACAGTCATGGCCAGCGGCAGGTGATTAAAGACCTCGCCTCTCCAGCCGGTGACCCCCGCATTTAGCAAAAAAACCTGGCCCGGCTCGTACGCTGGCAGTGACCCGGAGTGGAGCCCCCCGCCCCCCGCTCGTGTTACCACGACACCCAGAGCTTCTCCTGTCCCAGATCTGGCATCCGCCACGGCCACAGCAGCCCACCAAATCTTAGCCTCCTGACAATCTTCAATCTGCCCTGAGAGTATTTGGCCGCTGCTATAAATGTCCACATGATAAGCCACTTCGTTGAACCGTCATTTGTGGGCAGGTCGATTCTAACAAAGAGCTATGTATTGCTCAGTGGGGGCCTTACCTGATAAAATACCAAAATAGTTTACTTTACTTGTAGTGCACCTAATGTGCACACATATAAATGTCACAGCCCTTTGTCAATTCACTGCTAGATTTTAGGCCACCCCACGCCATGCGGATCGTCGAGGGTGGTCGTTAGACCATACTTCACCACGCTGGTGAGTGTCGGTGGGTGACACGGCAGCAGAGAAGCACAGCTACGGACTTTGCCGCGCTGAAGCGCAATGCATCCCGATTGACTTTGTCGTTAGAATATGCCGACTCAACATTGCACGTAGAGCTCGGACATGTGGATTGTGATTCAGTTCTGACGATTCCACCCAGGGCAATTCCTACCCGAATCACTCTTCCTCTGCGGGCGATTTCCAATGAACGAACGTGGATCTAACGGGAATTCCAGCTCGCTGGTCAGTAGCAGGGGGGAGGCGGAGAGCACAGGACAGCACGGCGACCCTCCGCTGCCCACAATGTCGTCACCGCCGCAGCCTACATCGGCCCTGACAACACCTGCAGGAAAACGCTTCGCAATTGGAAGTGTGAACGGCTAAACTGAGCCCTGGCGCATGCCCCCATCGATAGCACCACGGGAATGCTGGGCACCGTGGGTGAACCCGGCAAGCGAGTGATGCATGCACGGATGGATACAGGGAGTGTGACCACTTGGCACAATCTTTCTGGCAAAGCTGTTCAAGAAGATGCCCCCCCCCCCTACACACACACACACAACCTCCCTCTCCACCCCCCCCCCCCCTGACACAACCTCCCCCGCCACTTCCTCCTCCCAGCCCAACAATACTCTTGTAAAATTCATGCACTGCCAGCTTGCTTTGGAAACGAAACGCTATTTAATTTGGCAGCTTTTGGCATACTTGGCTCAACATGCATGCGTGCACGTGTGTCAGTGTGTGTGTGCGTGTGCACGTGTGTCAGTGTGTGTGTGCACGTGTGCCAGTGTGTGTGTGTGGGGAGCGGTAGTGCAGTGGTTAGCGCGCCGCGCTATGAACCGGACGACCCGGGTTCGATTCCCGCTTATGGCCACAACACCAGTTGCGATTATTTTAACCAGTCCCGGGCTTCCCCTAGGTCGACTCGGCCTCAAATGAGTACCTGGTGCGGTGTGTCAACATCGCCACTCGATACAAAGGCGGCCGGGCGTGGCGCTGGCCACCCACCCCCTCGTGTGCCATTACGGCCTTTATAGGTGCGCGGTAATGGTACTTGCCTCAAGAGTCTGTGAAGGATACACGGGGGACATTTGGCTTTGTGTTTGCGAGTTCGCATGCTGTATAGCGCATTGTGCTAAGAGCCTGACAACCCGAGTTCGATTCTCATCCATGGCTGGTGTCGGTAGCGAGTGATGCCTGACCTGATCCTGGACCCTCCCCTAGGTCAACTCGGCCTGAAATGCGTGTGACGTCTGGTGCGGGGCAGCGCGAGTTAACATCACGAACGGTGGCCACGCATCCCTTGGCCGTGGCCCTTAATGCCCACGCTGCACGTAATTGCCTTAATGGGCGCTCGCTAGCCGCGATGGAATTTTTTACATCCCCCCCTTCTATTACGTTTTTAAAAGCTCGCAACCATTACGGGTAAGCATTCTGCGTCGATGGAATCGTGTGTGTGTGTGCGGGAATCGCCGGAGAGAACCATCCGGTGATGTGCGCAGCCTGAACCATAATAAGTGAGCTTTATTAACGATGTGTTGAGAGATAAATTATGATTGAAGGTCGTCTTGCACCCAAAGGGAGAGAAAAGCCGTCCGCGGTTAATAGAAATGCACCTGCAAGGAAGTGACCTTAAAAACGCGAGCGAGTTAAAGGGGAAATGTTTATTTATCGATTTCAAAGGAGGGGTGGGGAGCGGGGGTTCAGTGAAACCGGTCGTGAGACGGAGCGCCGAGATGCGTTGGCCGTTCCACCATGGCAGCATGGCGCTCTCCCCGGCCCGTGTGGCACTAATATAATAATATATATATAATATAAGCAGCCGGATGAAGGGTCGTGGTGGCAGAGCGCAGGGCTATCGGATGAGCACGAGTCCCATGACACGGCTGGGCACACGCATTTGCATCGTTGACTGCGGCCTTGCAAACGCGGTGGTAACATGTCGCTGTCACGCTCGGTAAAATAGTCTTCATGGCATGGGTGCCGGTGGCCACCGATGCAATTTGGTGACACTCGGACCGGGTTGTCCAGTCGCCGACGTGAAGCCTGCTCGTTGTAATAATTAAAAAAATATATTGACGTGTCACCAGTTTTAAATGAGCGGTGTAAATTGCAAAGAACACAATGAAAAGGTGTAAATGATTGTATTGGCAGCGTGTGCAAAAACTCATTATGCGCCGTAGTGGAGCATTCTGAGTAGTGGAATAAACAGATGTTCATTCATTTCCGAATATTTTTTGGCTGTCTTTGCTGATGAGACCCAAAAGGCCAAAGCTGGTCCGCTGTTTGCTTGCTTGAATAAACACCGCTGGATAACATGGGTCCGATGTGTCAACGAGCCGTGGCTGAGAAATGAACTCGGGTCACCAGGTTCATCGTGCCGCGTACTAATCGCTGTGCCGCAACTCCTCCGCTTCTGGATAACGTCAGTGGTGGATAATATCCGAATTGTTCGTGGGGTCCCTGCCTTCTCCAACCTGCACTGACCAGCATGGTGAAATATGATCAAATAACAATGCACTTTTTATAAATCTAGATTGAAAACTAATTAATGTAGATCTGCCTTTTGAGTTTAGTTTGTCCTTCTCCGCACGCTTGGTTACTTACGGTGCGAAATAAGTTCAACATACATAAGTTGTGGAGGCCTTCATCTAGCAGTTCATATACAAACGGCTAACATTAATACATATAATTAAAACATTTTAATCATCGGAGATGAACAGGTATTTTTACGTATTTCAGCAGCTTGTGTAATTGCAAGGATAGAGGCAGCCGATGTTGGTAACAAATAGTGGAAATTCCACATTTGCATGACCAGGGGACTGTCGCTCTGTCGAACAACCACTACTGATCTCCCTCCCGAAGGTTGTGCTAAGTTGACGATTATCCTGGAGGGACGACCACGACGATGACGACGATTGGGCTCGGCCACGGTCAGGATTTGACCTCTCGTGAGTCTTGGCGTTGCGCTGAAGGCCCTGGCTGCGCTTATACGCGCTTTGGGGAAAAGAAATTCACGGTGGCGAATATTTGGCCACGATAAAATTTTGCCGTTCATTTATTTATGAACAACCCGGAGCACGATCAAGCAGTACAAGCTGACGTAGTGTGAAGTGACCATCCAGGGCGTGGCCTACTCCTAGGTTAACTCAGCCTGAAACGAGCTCATCAAAAATGAAAAGGTTCGACCCGATGCTGGCGGGCACACCTGCTCCGTTCCAAGCGCTGCCACCACGTTGCTTTGGTCGGGTCACTCGGGAGCTCTCCGTTGCAAGCCCCTTGTCATTTTCAGATGTTACGTGGCAATGGTCTTCTCTCCCTGCTCAGCGATTCCATCTCATTACACGTTGTGGTCGTTGTGGTGCACGTGGAATCTGGAATGCCCTCTTTTCCCACCAGCCATCGGTGATATTCACTGCCTGCCCCAGTTCCAGAATTGACACCTTCCTCTTGGCTTCTATCTGTGACTGGCTGATTTTCATACCGTCTCAGAAAAAAGTTTGGCTGGCTGGCAGGACGTGACGTCTGGAGCGACGGATGGATGAACGGACGGACAGTCACATCCAAAGGACGCGTAGGCTGCTAGTTTCAATAGAAATAACTGTTCTCACTGTTTCTGTCCGGTGTGCAAATAAATCCACATGGCATTGGATTGTGGCTCCAGCATTGACACGACCCAGTAAACGGCAAAATGAAAAAAATCAGTTCTCTCACACGCACGATTCCACCTGTGGTGCAGGGTCACGATACGCACACTTGTGGTAGCGCCTCTCGTCGCTGCGGGGGCGATGGCGGTGACGTGGCCCAGCGGCAGCGCGTTCGACCGCTTGTTTGTTGCTTCATGGTTGTAATCCAGTGGCCGCCCTGGCTAATACTGCGGTGGTGTGTGTATGTGTGTGTTAACCATGAACGTTAAGAATGCTGCATGCCGTCTGCTTCACTCGGAGTGGACTTAATGGATCCCGTGACGTCACTTTGCCAGAGTAGGCCATTTCTGTGCGTGCCGGCGTCATGGTCCAAATTTGCCAGCTTTGGAACATTTACCGCAAATGACTAAACAAAGACTCGACAGGACCCTCGTAAAAAAAAAGCCGTGAGACTCTCCAAGGCCTTCCTGGGTAAACGGGCGTAATAATCACGAAATGACATTCAACATTTGGAGTAGAAAGTAACAAAACGGGAGATCCGATGTCTGTTTCGTGAACGTGCGGATCGATTTTAACCCACGAATCTACATTATACCACTGCTGGTGATGATATATTTTAATCTGAATTGATACATTTTACCTCTGAATCAGAATATTTGTTCATACTGGAGGAATCCGATGAGCTAATGAAGCTTCTCTCCCACAGAGTCAACTGCAATCAACAAATCGCCAAAGTTGTTACTTGCCTATATTTTCGGGCTGTGTGGCCTTGTCGATGGTTTTATCGAAGGGCGGTTGACACACGTGCCAGTCGACACGCACAGCGGCGTGATGCTCCCTCGCGGAGTGCATCGCAGACTCTCTTTGGCTCTTTCTTTTTTACGGCACCCTGGCAGATGGGCGGACGGTGACGTGCGAGTACTTAATCGGAGTCCAGTTGGCCTGGAGGGTCTTGTGGAAACATTTGGCCTCACAAGGGTGCGGTCCTCTTAACAAAGGAGGAGGAAAGAAAAAAACCCCCCGGCCAGATTATTTTCTTAAATTGCACGTCCCCCTCCCTTCCTCGCTTTATTGTTAGGCAGAGTGCAATCGCGTCGGGTTATTTATTTATTTGCATTCTTATTTGAGCATCCAGCAAGTGCAGTTGGTGAGATCGTAATGACCGTGCGCTGCGTGTGACGTGGGGATGAGCAGATACGACTTAATACGACTCAAGAAATAAAGAGAGCGAGAGAGGGCGAGAACGGGCGAGAATGAGCGAGCGAGAGAAAGACGGATGCAGGGAGATTTATATTTTCAGGGGCAGGGAAGAGCTTTAGCAGGCACAGTCGGCAGAGAGAAACAGCTGTTAAAGTCATCCGGTGAAGTGAAACCCAAATCTTGCTCAATAATACAGAAATAAGAGCGGCGAGTTCAACACCGAGATATATCTTGCTGCTAGGAGTTCCATTATTTTATCAACCATTGTCTATCCACTGCTGTATGAAGGGCTGCTCATGCCATCACCATCCCTCCACGGTCCGTTGCTGTTGCCATGCATGGCACTCCGCGCGTGCAAGCTGATTTCATGGCTCCATCTCGCGGCTCCATCTCCGTTGCGGTGCGACGTCTCGGTGCGACGTCTCGGTGCAGGCGTTCCTTCCTTTCTTCCTCTGCGGCTGCCCACTGTTACCGGTCCATCCATCGGCCATTATCCCGTCGAGCGAAAATGCGTCCCGTCTAGCGATCTGTCCTACAGTTGAAACCGCAAAATTCGGGGTGTTTTTTTACCTTCCCCACCCCCCTGCAATTAATTGCGTTTGCTGGCAATAATTTGCAAATCCCACGCCGTTTCCCTTCTGCAATATGAAAATGTTACTTTGTTCAGCGCCACCCGTGCTCCTAGGTTCTGATGACTGCTGCGGGAAGGCTGCACCCCCCCACCCTCACAATAAAAACAATATCTACATACTACTCTACAATGGTTGAAATGCGATCCTATTGTACGTAGCGCATGACGACAGCAAAAAAATAACCAGAGTCGAAACAACAAAAGTAAATAACAATGGAGCGTTTGGCCAACATCTGGCAAGGGTGGTGCGGCTAACGCGGGCAAGGCCACCCTCCCCACCCAACACTCTAATAGCCTCAGGCCCCCCACCATCAAACTTAACCCGGCCCCCCTTCTCCACGCGCTCTGCGCCGCGCTGCCATTATTCTCGTGACGGTGCCACGAACGATGAGGTTTGATTTGTTGTTGTTGTTGTTGGCCTCCTCCTCGTCGTCGTCATCGTCTGCGGGCGCGTGCCACGTCGCGGAGGGGCCGTCGAGCCCGGGCCGTTGTGGGGGGCATTGTGGGAATTTTTCACCCCCCTCCCCCTTTGTTTTGTCGAGAGCGACGTGAAGTGAAGTCGGCGGCGGTGCGAAACGCGTCGCTCGTTTCTGCGACGTGCAAATTTGCTTTCTGCCGATTTTTGTGTGTTCTTTCTTTCTTTCCTCCCTCGCATGCCCTGCCCGTCCCCCCAATTTCCGAGCGTGAGGTTCATTAAAAGGCGCCATCGTACGTGCGATTAAACCCCGTAAAAAAAATATTTTTTTTTATCATTGCCTCGAGGGTTGATTGCGAGGCGAGGCTGCGCTTCTGCTCAAAACAATCTCTCGCGATCGGGGGGGGGAGCAAGGGGCACGATCGCTCTGTTGAGAGAGAGAGGGAGAGACGCATTACCGGCTCCGTGTTGACAGTGCAGAACAACCGAGAGGGGCGGGGTGGGTGATGGGGGGGGGTGTTACAGAATTCTACGATGAAGAAATATATTTGCAAGATAAATTATTCTATTCACCCACTCATCCACCCACGGCAATGCAATGAATTGTTGTGATTCCGGGGTTTATTCCATTGCACGATTTTTATACGGCGTGTCGTCGTTTTAAACGTCACGGCCGCACTTCGAGTGGCTGCAGGGGTGACATGAACCTGTTACGTGCAACAAAAAGTAATTTACATTAACGACAGTACTTCGTCTGTCGCCTGCTGGATGAACATCCTCGCCATGCCGTGTTGGCCGTGGGAGTTAGTCAGGCCATGCTTCACCACTTTGGTCAGTGGGGGTTGGGTGAAGTGGGTGGCAGGGTGCCCCGCGACTGGTTCAGATACATCTCTCGCCACTGTCGCTGCCGGGCTCACGGCGTAGTGCACATGCCACCCACCCCCTGGCACACAGAATCGACAAAACATAATCGCGAGCTTTAAGAATCGACGAAAATCCCCCACCCATTTCGCGCATGTCGTTTGGAACTCCCCAGCACCCATTGTGGGCATCCGCGGGACATTAAAGCCCCATCCTGAAGTCTCACCGGTTGCATTGTGAGACCTCTAAAGTGCCTCATTTTGGAGGTGCCGCTCTATTAAAGCCAGGCGAGTAACTTTCCTTCTGCGTGTCTGTGTGTGTGTCTGTGTGTGTCTGTGTGTGTGGGGGGGGCGGGCTTCGTTTCAGTTTTTGTTGTTGATGAATTCCTCCGCGCCAGGTATGGCTGACACTGCGGTGTCTCACGGCGTGGATGTGTTTCGCCGGCAACGGTGGCAGCTGCGGTGACGCCCGGTGTGCACGCGCTCGCTGAAGGGGGGACGGCTGTGGGGTGGGATTTTTATTATTTTACTAATTCATTTGGCGGGGGGGGGGGGGAGTCACGACGTTGGTCGCCCCCCCCCCCATCACCGTAAAGAAGTCCACGTCACCTGCGAATCTCCTCGCGTTTGGCTCTGACATTTTTTTGTTTTTACACTTGCCGATGACGAAGTCTGGCGGTCGCCGCTGAACGTCAAGGCTCGAGGCGACGAAGCCGACGTTTGGGCTGCGCCCTCCTGGCCCGGCAGCGTCAACTTCATCTGCTCGTTACGTTTCTATTCTGCTGAGCGGCAGACTGCACCGCGCGACGCGCCAGCCGAGCTAATTTCCCCCAAATTATTATTCCGTGCGAAACTGCGTTTGACGAAATAAATAAGCAAAGCAGCAGAGTTTTAGTTTTATAATTGGTAGACAAAGCCTAAGCCAGATTAATAATTCCCTCACTCATGGTGAAACCGCGTTAACCCCTCGTTCCCAGCGTTCAAGTTGATTATTGTTGTCCCACGCCGTGCAATCCCACTGCTTCCTCTTTGTCTTTCCTATGGCGAGGTAAAATGGTCAACTGCCTTTTTATATATATGTGTGTATCGAGGCAATTAAGTGTCTCATTGACGAACTGTGTCGGCGTACGGCCTCAGGAGACGATGTCGCAGAACAACGTCTGAATTCCGAACCTCCGATTAGCACGGTTAGCAACGCACTGTGCAAAAGGAGTTCAAACATTTGAATTCACTTTCCGGAAGGCCTCTTTTTACATTATCAACACAAGACGCCACTTATTTTATATTCCCCGCTTGTAAAGAGAGCATTCGAGGCACGACGGTTAACTCTCGTATCACTTGTAACGCGTTTCTTGGCCGGTCTCCTGTCTGAGACCTTCGGGCGGCGTACACTTGAACGCTGATTAATCACGGGCGGCAAAAGCCGGGGTTCAAACCCAGCACCTCCACAGCTACGCCTCCATGTCCCGTCCGCCCCCCTCTCTCTCTCTGTGTTTCCGGCATTGGAGGCTTTCGCGCCGCGAGCCACGCGGCCGTCTCGAGGCGGCTCGTTGAACACGGAACGCCGCCTACTCCCTGGCACATCCATTTAACTTTTTTTCTTATCCGAGTGAGGAATTTACCCGAGAGTGCACGAGCCCGCCCGCCCCCTCTAGGCAATGGCTGCCATAAAAAAAGAACTAAAAAACCCCGCCACGAAACAACGAAAACTCCGGGAAAAAAACCCTCCCCCGTTCCGTGTCCCGCTCTGCGACAGCGGCTAATGTATTCCGTGGTTTGTTTAAAAAATGATGAAACTGAAGGGTGGCGGCTGGAGGAGGGGGGGGGGGGTACACGGTCCTGAATAATCACGTCCCCAGCTCTTGCATTGTAATGGTGTAATTATGGAGACATGTATAATGCATGTGAGAGTACATGTTACGCTGCCAATTTATGAGCCTGGCATCGAATAGCGTATATATATATATTACTTTTTTCACTTACAATTTCCTAAATGCAAAAAAACAGAATAATTTATGAAAGCGTAACAGCGAAGGTTTTTTTTTTCTTCCTGTTGTCGCTCTCTTGTGGGTCAATTACTTGCATTTCTAACTCGAACAAGGGTTACATTTATGCTGTCAAACCTCTGCCGCTCGACGCGTGGCTTGACTGCTGTATTCCACTCTCACCCTTTCACTGCTCCGCGATCACTCGCACCCCACAAAGGTCAGAGACACGGCCGATCACTGGGCATCGCAGTGGCCCGCCTCTGTTTGATTCTCTAAAAATTATTCAACAAATCTATAAAAAAATTGTTTTTACCAGGCAAGGGCCAGCTGAGCTTATATGTAGCTCTTTTTCAGAAGCGACCTGGCCACAAATAATAACTCAACGAAGTGGCTTATCACGTGGACATTTACAGCCACCAATTACTCTAAACGCATCTCTAAAAGTGGAGGGGAAAAAAACTAGAGAACCCGGAGAAAAGTCCACGCGAGCACAGGGAGAGAACACGTAAACTCCAAATATACAGCAGCAGGCGTCAGGGTCGGGATCAATCCCACGACCTCCTGTATACAAGGCGAGGTAGTTAACATCTCATAGCCACCCTGGTGCCCTCATGAACTCCAAGTCGTTGTCTTCTTCTCCTCTCTTCAGTCACTTGGCCGTTTGGGCCCTCACTGTTCCCTTCGCCGACATCTCCTTGCACTGCTCTCCCGCTCGCCACTTCCCTCCGTCCTTCGCTGCGTTGTCCAACCGAGACGGCCGTGCACCCCGTCCAGTGTCTGATATCTTGACGCCAGTCAGAAAGTGGGGTTTCCTCTTCCCGTAGCACCTTCCAGTGTTCCCACCATCACCATCCTCTGTGGTCGGTCCCCATTTATCCAGGGCACATGTCCGCAACGCTGCAGTTAAGCACAAGTGCAACGAGGTTATTTGTTGGCTCGTGTGTGTTCTTCAGAGTAAAAAATAGAAATTAAATGTGGTAGAAATTGAACTCCGCCGACTTAAACGCTGCTGCTCGTTCATTTGGCCGAGGAGCCCTTTGAGAAGGGCGTTCGTCGTCGTTTTATAATTTTTGTTTTCACGCGTCGTTACGTGTTTGCCATGTGTGCGCGCGTGTCAATCGACACCCTGGTCACCCTCGCAAATGAGATGTTCCATCTCACGGGAATTCTGCAGGTGACATATTAGAATTATAATAATAAATTAAAGTGCCGCCCTCATTGCGGGGAGGGTTGGCGGGCCGTGGCGCATCCCTTGGCGTCTCTCCGTCCTCCGCCAGCCTCGCCGCGTTGTTCACCAGCTCGCCGACGATCTGACTCTGTCACCTGCAGCGCCGCATCGTCGCCCACCCGGCCTAACTGCGCGAGCTGTGACCTTGAAGCTCTGACCTTGAACGTTATTGGGCAAGATCCTTAGGGTACGAGGCTGTCGCAAAAGACGGTGCACGAGGCACAAACGAGTCGCCACGTTTACCGCGAACGCTGCCTTGAGACGCGTGAATGCCATGTTTTATATCGTGCCAACAGCATCCCACAATTATAATCACTGGAAATTATAATATGAATGCTCACACCGTTAAACTACCAAAAAAATCCTATTTTTTGTTTCACCAGCTACGGCCCACTGAGCTATGTAGCTTATTTTTCCTGGCCACAAATGATAGCTCAACAAAAGTGGCTTGTCATGTGGAAATTTACTGCAGCCAAATACTGTAAACGCATGTGTTCATGTGGAGGGAAAAACCAGAGGACCCGGAGATAAATCCACACGATCATTGGGAGAGAGAGAGAGACACGCAAACTCCAAATATATACAGCATGCGTCAGGGTCAGGATCAAACCCACGACCTCTGGCATACCAGGCGAGGGAGTTAACATCTAACCACGGGGAGAGAGAGAGACACGCAAACTCCAATTATAGACAGCATGCGTCAGGGTCAGGATCAAACCCACGACCTCTGGCATACCAGGCGAGGGAGTTAACATCTTGCCAGCACGGCGCCCTTTGCCAATCTGCTGCTGGATGAAGGCCTCCCCATGTCGTGGGGGGTAGTTTGGAGCATACCTCGCTACGCTGTTTAGTGCGGATTGATGAGGCGGGGTGGGGGGGCACACAAGGACTGTGCGACTGCCACGCTCCACTGCTGTGAGCCGTGGCCGGGAATTGAAGTTGCTTTACCAGGTTCAGGGTGAGTTGCACTCGGCACAGAAAATAACACGAGCCCCTGTCTGATGATGATGATTGAAGGCAATCTCGTTTAGGTTGTAGATTTTTTTTTACACAAAACAGACAGATGAATTTGATTCGTAATCGGGAAAAAGAGCCCATATTTTTCTCGGAGGGTTTATTTTTTTTGGGTTAGATCACGTAAATATAAATGTGCCGTTAAACCCGCCGCTACACGACATGGCCAATTAGTACAGCACGCCGGTGTGACGGACAGCAAATCCACAACATTTACAATCTGAGCACGACGTTTCGCCAGTGATTACAACGAGCAACATCAGGCGGGCAGCCAGGTTTGTGGAGAAATCCTCTTGTTTCCGTTAGAAGGCAGCGTCAATGATGAATGTGGTAAGTTGTGTATCAATTGGCCATGTCCACCTCCACAACGCCCACATCCATAGTCTACACAATTTCAACTTTCAAATCACGGCGTGGGTTGCGGCAGGGCAATACCACATCCGTGGCTTGAGACGATGCACGTTCCTCCCCGTGTGTTTTAAGTAGAAAGTTGTTGGTGCATCCTATCATCTGACAGGTTTGTGTGTTGTGTGGTGCGTGGGGGGGGGGGGTAGCGTAGCGGTCAGCGTGTTGCGCTGCGAACCCCATTCACGGCCATCACCAGTGATGATTATCTGAAACGGCCCTGGGACTTCTCTAGGTTGACTCGGCCTCAAATGAGTACCTGGTGCGATGTGTAAGCATCGCCAGGAGGGAGACAAAGGCGGCCAGGCGTGGTGCTGGCCACCCACCCCCTCGTGTACCGTGCCGGCCTTCATAGGTGCTCGCTAACAGCACTTGCCCCAACAGTCTGTTACAGTTTCGATTTAAAGCTTTCGTGACTGCAGGGATTCATCTTCTTGGTTATTTCGGTAAAGTCACGTATAAGGAAAATAATAAAATAATAAAAATAAAACATAATCAAATAATTATCACGACGTTTCGGCCACAACGCAAGCAGCCGTCTTCAAGTGGAGAACATGTCTGTCGAGAAGGCAGAGTCTGAATGTTTTATTTTTATTATTTTATTATTTTCCTTCTACGTGACTTTACCGACAGAACCAAGAAGACGAGTCTGTTACAGGCTATACGAGAGGATCTTTGTCTTTGTTGTGTGTGGTGTGTGTTGTGCACCTGACCAGATTTGTGTAACTTTATCGACACAAGGTTTGGGGAGATGAATCTCTCTCCAGAGCCTTACGATCCGCAGTGTCACGCGGTGGACGGTAACTAACCAGGGTTGTGATTAGTATCTCTTTACCTCGGGATGCCCTCAAGGCTCTCTTTCACGTGGAGGGGGGCGGGGCGGGGGGGGGTAGCGCTGGGGGGTTGGGGGTGGGCTGTGTCGGGGACGTTTGGCCGATACAGCTCCGTGGGCGAGGGCTGGCGGGGTTATTGAGCCACACTGCCGGCGGCCGAGTCGCTCTGCACTGACCCCGGGGCGTCTTCGACTCGCGGAGGAAGCTCAAAGGGAATCAATCACGCGGGGGGGGGGGGGGGGGTGGACCCCCCGCTCTCCCAAACAATAGCCCGCAGCCCCTCCCCCACTCCCACGCTCCATTGTCGTCGGGGTGACCCCTTCTTAACAGTCGGCTGACAGGCGATGATTTATTATTATTATTTTTACCCCATTATTTGCCGCAGGTCGTTATTCTGACCGTTTGGCCAAAGTTGCATCGAGCGGCGGATGCAGGGCCGTGCACTCCGAGGGCAGCGTGCGTGGACGGGCGCGTTACGACGGACTGCGTTCCATGTAATCGGTCACGGGGGGGGGGGGGAAATAAATAAGTGTCGTCTTGCGTTGATAAAGTTAAAAAGAAGCCTTCCCGAAGTGAATTCGTACGTGCGTTTGGTGATCTTCTGTCGCGCCGCACGTAGCCGACCGAGCTAATCGGAGGTGCTTCGAGGTGCGTTCGCTGCGTGCTGTCGCGTTCGACTCCTCTCTTTTCCTCTGCCCATTATTGGCATTCCTGAAGGACCCCCGTGTGCTCAGTCTCGGCAATGTCGACGTTTTTTCCCTTTGCTTTGTTTTTGCTGCTGTGCTCGCACAGCACCGGGAATCTCCCATTGTAGTCTAGCCAAGATACTGGCAAAACGGGACCACCGTCCGCGCAACAAATCGATTGAACTCGGCACTCAAATCTCAAAGACAAAAAGATCGGAGGATCTGGGAGTCCTTCGCAGTGCTGCTCCTTTTCTCTCGTCACTTCTATTCTGTGCCCAATGCAGGAAGTTATCGTGAGTATCTGCCGGTCGATGGATTCAATTCTGGCACCAGCAACGGTCGAAGGGGACAGATGATCACGCAGGCATTTTGCGTTCAAGACGGCAACAGCAGCAGCCACCGCGCCACGAAGCCACAGCCTCCAGTCGCTCTACGCTTACGCCGCTGTCTTTGGCGAGGTTGAGCTGGCCCCGATGCGTGCGGAATTGGGAAGTAAAACCAATCGTGAAAGTATTACAGTGGTCAGATTACATCTCTCTTTTTTTTTTTAAATAACGCACGGCACGATTGCGCTCCTCTTGAAACCCCACGTAATCGGTAATCGTATTCTGATTACTTTGCTACAATCACCCTCGCATCACGGTTCTTAAGGCGTTCACACAAGAGGGCAATTGAGGGGGTGGATAAAAACGAATATATTCTCGCCAAATCGTGTTCTTGCCCAATATTTGTTCTCCCAGGAGCCAATGTTTGGTCATATTTGTTCTCCTTACAAATAGTTTCTACCCCTTCATTGTTATTGCGTGTCCTCCAGGGGGGTGACCAAACCGCAGTTCCAGCGCCCTGCTCAATAGAGACGCAGCTGATTTGAAACTTTTCATTTGAACTTCTTGGAAACAGGAAAGATCTGCGGAAGCTGGAGCAACCTGGGGCACTCACCCCTGGCAGCGAATGCAGACACGAGTGCTCCCACATATTTCTAAAATGTAAAACGCACAACAGCCCAACGGCGCGAGCTTAGATCCTGCAGTGTGACCACCCCACGTGACATGAGACTAATTTTTTTTATTTTACCAGGTAAGGCCCACTGAGCTGTATGGATTTTTATTCAGAAACGACTTGCCTATAGCATATAATAGCTCAACGAAGTGGCTTATCATGTGGAAAGTTAAAGCAGCCAAACACTCTAAACACACGTTTATAAATGTGTGAGGAGCTGGAGAAAAATCCATGCGACCACGGGGAGAGAGACACGCAGACTCCAAATATACAACAGGAGTCAGGGTCGGGATCGAACCCACGACCTCCTGTATACCAGGCGAGGGAGTTAAAATCTCGCTACTGCAGCGCCCATTTTGTGGCTCTCAGCAGCCTGGTGAGTATTTGGTTTGTGGCCTGCATGCGCAGGAGGTTTTGTGGTCATTCACGCGCCCTGCGCGATGTCCACACGAGTTGCCGCACGATGCTCGTCGCGCTGCCCGTTCGCGGAGGTTGCCGCCGTGAAACTTTCCGTGTCCTCGTTTCGACGTCGCAACCCCGGAGCGGTGGTTGGGGTTCTGCCCGGTACTTGCAGAGGGGGGGGGGGGGGGACGACGACGACGACTCTCACGGGGCGACCGCTGAGGGAGATCGAATTTCCACGCCCCCTCCACCACTCCCCCCCCCCCCCCCCCCGGCAAGTCTTGTTGCTGGCACAACGGCGACCGGGGCAATCATCTGAAACGTTAGCCCCTCTCGAAAAAAAAAAACATTGCCATAATATTTGTGGAAAGTGTACAGTTGATATTAATCTTAAGTTCTCTTGCATTGTGCATCTGCCAAAACCACTTGTGTCACGCACTCGCAGTGCACCCATACCCAGCGTAGGCGCGCACGCGGTGCAAAGAAATCCTCCTCTCGATGGAATGGTTTGTTGGGACGAGTGCTGCTAGCAAGCGTCTATTGAGGCTGGCATGGCATGGGGCATGACACGGCACACGAGGCGGTGGTTACGGAGAGCACCGATGCCAGGAGCCGCCACCTCTGCAGTCCCGACGCTGTCTTTCTCCATGGAAGTCGCGGCTTCTCCCACGCGAAATAAACATTTGGAGGTGCCTCTTATCATCATCATCATCGTCGTCGCCATCGGTGGCAATCCTGACCTAGCGGTGGAAAATGCCACGTTCCCGTGGCAGGGGTCAGTTCTATCTTCGACTCCCCACACAGGAGCGGCGCTCACTTTGCCGACACCGCAGGAATTGTGGGCTGGGCCGGGCCAGGTTGACCACCGACGGTGATTTGAATTTGCGCAACCTCCCGATCGCGAGTGGAGACGGCTCGAGCCACGAGCGGCGGTGACGACGGCGCGAGGTTCCACCGCTCGCTCGCAGGGCCCAGTGCCCCACACAGGCCCCCGGCCCCCTCCCCACGTCCCTTTGCGTCGTTCCACTGACCGCCGGCGCAGCACCGTAGCGCCCCCCCCCCCCCCTCTCGTCTCAACCGCCACGCCGTGCTGCCCTTTTCTCAGCGACCTCTCCCGCTGTTACAGCCCGCCTCACGTTTCACTTCGAATTTCCCTTCCCCTGCCTCCCTCCCCTGCTCATTCGAAACCCCCCACAGTCACCAACCGCCACCCACCACTCGTCAAATTCTACCACCCACAACCCACGTCCACCACCCACAACCCACGTCCACCACCCACAACCCACGTCCACCACCCACAACCCACCTCCACCACCCACAACCCACCTCCACCACCCACAACCCACGTCCACCACCCACAACCCACGTCCACCACCCACAACCCACATCCACCATCCACAATCCACCTCCACCACTCATCTATCTCCACCACCCTCTCCTCCCCCCGCGTGCCACCGCACCTCCCGCCTGCACGCTCTCACTTGCTACGCTGTTGCTGGTGGGAGACCTTCACTGAGCAGTGGGTAGATCAGGGCCGACGACGACGCGACGCCGCTTCTGAGCAGATCCGCTCTGCCACGCCGTGTCCCTCGCCGCCGCGTACGTGCGCACACGGGGGGGGGGGGGGGGGCGCAGAGAACGAACGCATTTTTTTCGGTCGTTCGTTTTTGCCGATTTTTGGCCGCTCTCAGCTCAAAATGTAACAGCGTGCGAACCCTGCCTCAGCATCTCCTCTACCCGTCCTACATCATCTCCTGGCACTCGCCCCTCTCCCTGCCCATCGCTCTCTCGCCCCGTTCCCCAGCAGTGCCTCCCATCGTCTCCCGCTCTCCTGCCGTCCTTCGTTTCGCATCCCCGTCGCTCCATCCGTCTCCATCTGCTTCGTGTTCCCGCGTTGTCCCTCCCTCCCTCCCTCTCCTCTCGCCCCCGGTCTCCATCTGCGGTGTTGTCTCTGTGCTTCTTCACACCCCTCACCCCCCACCTCGCCTCTATGTGCTTCTACACTCCCTCCGTTCATTCCACTGCCCCCCCCCTCCCCGTGTCTATCTGTCTGCCTGCCTGCCTCTCGCTCTGCTCTCTCTCAAATCGCCTCGCCACCTCTGCACCTCTCACCCCCTTTCGCGTAAAATGCAGATCAGGCCGGCGATTACAATATCAAAGGCAATGCGGCGGCCAAAGCATTTCACTCATTTTCCCTTCAAAGCGCGGGCCGGGGCGGGTGACTGTGACCTGTTGCCCCCTGGCCTAGTGACCATGGGTTCTACCACCCCCGTATTCTTCCTCTTAGTGGAGCTTTTAATTTAAACATTCTTTATTTTTTTGGTATTTTCTTAAAGAGCTGTACTGTATGCCCCAGCAGAGCTTGCTTTACACTGTGTGTGTGTGTGGCTGTATCGTTTTTTAGTCCATATGTCCAAACCAGCGGGGCACGTTTTCCTGGGGCGGATTGATATGCTAAGTGGCGATATACACTGGTGGCTGTGTGTGTGTGTGAGCCCTGCGTGTGATTGACCGTGTCAAGACAAGTTCTGGCCACACGGACCGAGGGCCGTTGTGATTTACGTGGACGAAACGGAGTTTGTTAACAGAACCAGAATCTTTATTTATGCTGGAGGAATTCGATGAGCAATGAAGCACTTTTTGACAGATGTCCAGTGAGAGGCTGGTCAGAAAGTAAAAAAAAACTATGAAAAAACACGATATGAGTGCAAAGTATAGGAAAGGTAAGTAAATCAAAAAAATAACAAATACAATTTGAATTTTTTCTATTTTACCAAGTAGAACCCTCTAAGCTATAATCACCATGCGTGTTTGAGTGCAGAGGATGAAGCAGAAAATAAAGAAACCACCATCTCCGCACACACTATTAGCTTGGATGGAGCAAGCAGTCATGTGCAGATATTTATCTGTCAAATTAAATCCACCCACCCCATGAATATTAAGTGCATTGGAATTGTTTTCCGAAATTAAATATTAATGCTTGATTATTATTGTCTACATGCTCGCTGAAATATCAGCGATTGTCCAAAACGTTGGCCTCGTATATAACACCGCGCCGTGTACATTTTTCAGTTGTACTGCAGTGTGCTATGGGGAGCAGTGGCGCAGTGGTTAGCGCACCGTGCTATGATGAACCCGGCGATCTGAATTCGTTTCACGGCCACAGCAAAATTCAGTGGCGAGTCATTTTACAAAGCAGTCTTGGTGTCCCTGGCTTCGCCAACCGACAATGACCAGCGTGGCGAAGTATCGTCAAACAACTCCCAATCACTGACACGGTGTGGGGAGGTCTGTATATTATTGCTCGTGTTGACTTGGCGCAAACGATGACTCTAGTGAACTATTTTGTTCCGTCTTAGCAAACCCAATGGCAATGTGCAGTGTTAACGGTGTTATTCAAGGGTTGGTAACCTCACATTCGGCTGGCGAGGCTGCCTTCAGTTGGCTGCTCAGCGTTTTAGGTTCCTCGTCTGTCTAATGCACGTAATTTATAGACAAAGACAAAGACCCCCCGCCCCGTGTAGCCTTAACATACTTTGGGGCAAGTGCTGTTAGCGAGCACCCATGATGGCCGGCACGGCACACGATGGGTGTGGGTGTTCAGTGTCCGACACGACGCTAAGCCCAGTGCTGATGTTGGCACACCGCAACAGGATTTCATTTAAGGATGAGTTCACCCCTAGGTGAGACCCACCAACACACACACACCACTCGCGTACACCGAGGCACACACTCACTCACGTACACCGAGGCACACTCTCACGTACACTGACGCACACACTCACGTACACCGATGCACACGCTCGCACCACACTCACACACTCCCAAGCTGTTACCTTGGAGCTTAACAAGACATGCCTGTGCTGGAGAGGTTGTTACTGTGAATGAGGGCTTGGGACTCGATGTCAGTAATTTCCAGGGACTCTTGAGAGTGTTTGGAAGGAAATAAGCCGCTATTAGCAGCTGATGGGGTGTTACACACGTGTGTATTGGACGGGCTTTCAGTAAGGATGTCACTAAATAGACGAAACTAAGACCGCCCGCTAATGCTGGCAAGATAAGCACATTTTATGGCTCTATATTCTCACTCTGTCTCTCAGCACTGATGAGGACCGTCGATGCAAGTGTTGGGGGATTTCAGGGCCTACAAAGCTGCGTGCTTTTTTTTAAATATGGAGACTCGATGAGGATTTCCTCCTCGCCACAAAAGAAGAGACATTGGGGGAGTGGTGGCGCGGCAGTTCGTGCATCGCAGTCGTTGCTACGAGCCCAGACATCTGAGTTTGATCACGGCTAAAATGAGTGGCCAATGGTCGCTGAAGCGGTCCTCCTGCCCACTGCCACGCCGACCCAGACTGACCCGACCCACGCTGACCCACGCTGACCCACGCTGACCCAGACTGACCCACGATGACCCACACTGACCCACGCTGACCCACGCTGACCCACGATGACCCACACCGACCCAGACTGACCCACGCTGACCCACACTGACCTACGCTGACCCACGATGACCCACGCTGACCCACACTGACCCAGACTGACCCACACTGACCCTGACTGACCCACACTGACCTACGCTGACCCACGATGACCCACACCGACCCAGACTGACCCAGACTGACCCACACTGACCCAGACTGACCCACGATGACCCACGCTGACCCACGCCGACCCACGCCGACCCAGACTGACCCACACTGACCCAGACTGACCCACACTGACCAACGCTGACCCACGATGACCCACACCGACCCAGACTGACCCACACTGATCCAGACTGACCCACGATGACCCACACTGACCCACGCTGACCCACGCTGACCCACACTGACCCACGCTGACCCAGACTGACCCACACTGACCCACACTGATCAACAATGACCCACACTGACCCACACTGATCAACAATGACCCACATTGACCCACGCTGACCCACGACTCACGATGACCCATGATGACCCACGCCGACCCACGCCGACCCACACTGACCCATGCTGACCCACGCTGACCCACACTGACCCACGCCGACCTACACCGACCCACGCTGACCCACACTGACCCACGATGACCCACGATGACCCACACTGACCCACACTGACCTACAATGACCCACACTGACCCACACTGTCCCACACTGACCCACGCTGACCCACGCTGACCCACGCTGATCAGCATTGCTAAGAGGGCCTCAAACAACAGGTGTGACTGACACTGCGTGAGCATGGAAAAAGCCTTCGTCCAACAATGGGTGGGCTGACGATTATAACAATAAGAATTATAAAGGGACACATTATCAGCAGTGATAGTAGCTAACAGGAGGTGTGACAGAGCCGCCAGCTGCGAGACGAAAATGCCGTAAATGCAACGTAGGCGATGGAGGACTGAACATGGCTTAGCCCACAGTTTCACAACAAATCCATTTGCATTTCACCGTAACTTGACGATTGCTGCCGCTGGGGGGGGGGGGCAGGGGGGTTGCGTAGTGGAGACACTAAACTCTCTTGGCATATATCTACTCACATATGCCTTTATGTATCACCCTGAGGGTAGATCGGATAAGCAAGACGAATCGAAAGCAGGCGACTGCTCTGGCTTGAGGGCATCTTTGCTTTCTTAGTCTGCCCTCCTCCCCATTGCCCCCCCCCCACGACCCTCAAGAAAAGGTGGCAAACGCGCGACCGTGTTTGGTGTTTCTTCAGCGACCGCAATAATTTGTACGGAAATACACGGAGGGTAATTTGTTGGCAGTGCCACACAACCGCAGATCACGGCAACTCACAATATTCTCTCCTGACCACTACTTCGTGCCAGACCGCGGTTTAATAAACTGATGCCTTGAAAAATAACCCGTTAAAAATCGATTCTTCGTTTCTTCCTAATTCGTATATTTGTTATTATTTATTTCATTGCACATTATGAATTGTTGTCGTAGCAGCGATAAGTGAAGATTGTATCTGTAGTTTGTGCTCTCGGTTGTAGCAGGGGCTGTGTCGTTGCCCAATCCTGGCCAGTTGGGCTAAAACATACTCAAATAGCGAAATAAACGATTGGCCTTTTCACTTACGAGACGTAGATGTTTTAAAGATGAACCATATCAGTGGGAAATAGAGTTTGTGTTTAGACGGGCGGTGTTTGCGATGAATGCGTTATTTTTGTGATTTGTGTGAAAATGCATGTTTGGAAGTTGGCCCATTATACTGTATGCACAGGCAGATTGAAATGATGTGGCTGCGTCGTAGTGGCTTTTAATGGAGTGCATTTAGGTTAATGGTATATAATCCAAATTGTACTGTAATTGTGATGTTTTAAATTAAGATGAAGTTAATCTGAGCTTGCCAAACCAAAAAAATGTCATCCTATGAAAGAAAAAAAAATCGTTAATGGGTATTAGTGATATTTGTTGATAAGTGCCTCAGTACATTAAATATATTGTGTGTTCGTATATATATAATCACATATTAATAACCTTCAATTTCCGCAAAGCCAAAATAAAATGTTTGCAATTTCGTTTAATTTTGGGATTAAACCAGGGCACTAATTTGCAGTAGTTTCAAACCAACCATGCATGTATGTTGGACTTCTTTCGCACCGTACGGAGCCAACCATGCCGTATCCTCACCGTCACTTTGTTGTTGCTGTGCGGTTTTCAATTCCCCCTCCCCCCTCCCCACCCACCGCAAACAGATTCCAGCCAGGACGTGGCGGCTTGGTCGTCCACCCACAAATTGGCGACAAGCTTGACATCGTGTGTCCCCGCATCGGCGATGGAGGCCCTCCGGGAGGAGGAGGTACGGGATTCGGCTCGCCCTCCTCCTCCGGGGCTGCGACGGAGACCTACCAGTACAAGCTGTACATGGTGACGCAGTCGGAAGCGGAGTCGTGCGACACGACCCGCCGCAAGAACCCGCTGCTCACCTGCAACCGGCCCGACCGCGACGTCAAGTACACCATCAAGTTCCAGGAGTTCAGCCCGAGCGTCCTGGGCCTGGAGTTCCAGCGGGGCAGGGACTACTACATCATCTGTGAGTACGCACCTCTGCGCCGGTCCGAGTGTCTATATGAAGGCGAAGGCCGAGCTGTTTGGTGGAGTTTTAATTAAAGGCGTAACCCCCCACCACCCTCCCCTGCACTAAAAAAGGCCAAAAAAGGCCAAGAAATGTTTTTTTTTTATCTTGACGATGTCTGCCCCAGTACCCAGTAAACATAGAATGTTGGGCTTATGTTAGGATAACGTTAGGATAACGTTGGTCCAACGGTTTAAACCATATGTCAACGTTGACCCAATGTTTGCACGTTTCCTGGGCGGGCGTGCAATGCTGTCCAGATCCATCTTTTATAATCGATTCCTACATGTTAATGGTTGCGTGATCGAGAATCGATTATTTTAAAATGAATGCAATTCATCGGCAAGTTTTTGCAGATCATAATTTCTGCTGATGGAGCGAACCAAAGTGGTGTACAAGTGTGGTGGAGAAAAAAGAGAAAAATACAAACGAGACCGTAAAAAACTCGACGCCGAAAAAAAATATTTACACTGTGGAATAAAATCTTGAGCGCAAATTGTGACAATTCATCAGCTCCAGCCGATTGTTACAAAGTGGAATTCCCGTTCAGAATTCTCTTAAGCTAGTGGCAGGAGGAGAATCATCCCGTGTTGCCAAAACAGCTGGAGGGAAAACGATTTCAGAGAACGGCTTCTGAAGTTTTTTCATTTGCTGGAGACCCCTTTATTCACACGAGAGACACCTGTTGTGACACGCCCAAACAAAGGGTGACACACACCCCCGCGGGAGGGTGTGTTGATCGCATCACGAATTGGCCGTGCAATCGGCCGCTCGTCCCGAGGTATTGGTATGGTCGTGAAGTCGACGTCGGAGGCTGCGCTGACTCATCCCTGCCATAGGAACGTGGAATTTCCACCACCGACTGGATGAGCACCTTCCCCGGGTCGAATTTTTAAGCGGGCGCGGACAGTGGGCGTCACCCATCCGCTCGCCTCTGGCTGCGCCCACGGTGTTTTTCGTTCCTGTCCCCGTGGTGTCGTTGTGGTGCCTGGTATGGGGCGGGTGGCATTCCGGTGGTTTTATCTGTGCTTCAGGAACGCTTCCTAAAAAGTACAGATTGTGCCCTCCCCGACTACAAAATTCCTTTTGCGTGATCGGCTCCACACAGGAACACACATGTCTTATTTGTGGTCCACGTTGCTGGCATTGATAGTTTTTTTCAATGCTTTGGTTGATTTAAAAATGTAGATCGCCATCATTCTCGATCTATCCAACGCTGATTGAAGAGACCTCTCCAAGCCGTCGCCATCTCTCGCTGTCTCGTGATGTGACAATTCGTCTGATGAGCCACAAAAACTGACTTCATAGCTCCATCTCCGTGAATGTCCTATCGGGGATGTTCCCTCCTTTGACAGCCACTCCATTATTACCCTCGACCGCGGGGCCAATGTCGCCTTCCTGCTGCGTGTTCTGCCCAAGCGAGGTTATTTTTTCTTCACCGGTCAAAATTGTGTTTCTCTACGTCAGTGGTTCTTAACACTTATTGCAGCCTTGCACCCCTTTGGTTCTCAATCGTAAAAAATATATATATGCTAATAAACACATAGGGTGTGATGAAACATGGCAGTTTATTCTTGGTTCTTTCGGTAAAGTCATGTAGAAGGGAAATAATAAAATAATTGAAATTACATGAATAATAAAATATTGGAAAATATATTTTATTTCCCTTCGATGTGACTTTACCGAAAGGAACCAAGAATATGAATCGCTGCAGTCACGAAAGCTTTAAATCGAAAAGTACTTGTACTTACAATCTCATAAGTAATTAATTTGTGTGTTGATGATTTACCTTTAAAATAAAATCTGCTCATGTCACGCACCCCCAGAAAGGGCATCGCGTACCCCCAGGTTAAGAACCCCCACTGGTCTACGTTATTGGCTCTGAACTTGTGAATGTTCTTGAATGCAATGGGGGTTGTTTTTGTTTTCATTGAAAAATATTTCCTGTTCATTTTTTTTCGCTACCTTATCTCGTATTGCTCATCTTCATATTAACTAAATCCAAATATTTGCTCCAAGAATTGTCTCACGAGATGAAACGTCCTGTTTACACAAATAAAAACAACCACAACCGCAAAAGCTCGGCCCTTAAATCACTCCCACAATCGATCACTGCGAGTAGCACATTCATGAAAAAAATATGATTAAGAAAAGTGAAGCCCGGCTTAGTCTGCCATCATGAACTTGGCAGGTTGCTGTGATTTGCGATTCACTGGCAAACCTTACGGAATGTGCTGAACACCATTTCCTAATCGGATGATTATCATTATCAGGTTAATGACATCAGAACGGCAATGTTTTGACTTTTTCCCACATAGATAGACACGAAGTGATTAAATAAATGCTGCTTGCTTTTGAAGCCTTATAATACAATGCCATCCCTTAAGTCACTTTTGCAGGAAAGTAGACACTTTCTCAGCTCACGTGCCTCCCCGTCCCACGTGCGATTAAACCGCGTACGCAACCGGAATTAAGCCTCCTTGTAAGTTTACACTGGAGCCGCTCTTTAGACTCGGGCAGAACGGAGCGTGCGTAATTATGTTATGTTATATGTTCCAGCGTTTTTTTTGTGATGGGATTAACATTAGCGTTAGAGGGGGGGGGGGAGGGCGCGGGTGGGTGGTGGGGTAGCGACGGTCTGCCAAGAATTTTGCAAGTCCAAACACCGAGGTGTTTTATTGCATCCCGGCACAGAAATCGGATTTAGCAAATTTGCTGCTCAAAATTAAACATTAAATACACTTCTTTTTTTATTGTTTAGTGAAATTTTAAAAAGCTTTACCAGTGCGATGTTGGTGATGAAGCAATTTCGCCCGGTGCTCTTCTGATACACTCTTCCTAACATCGCAGGCAACCTTGGTAACCGTGATGCTGGCAAGGCAGCAGGGGGGATATCAGATAACGTGTGAACTCAGACTTTGCCAAATTTGAGTACAATCTCATGTGGTGTGGGCTGGCTCGCGTTGACGGGACGCAAGCGTGGAGGGAGTCGTGCTATGCACCAATGCTAATGTAGGGCGTTTAAAATTACAAATGATTAGCCGTTATAACCGCATTATTTTTCGTTTGTTTTTAAGTGATGGTTTTCGAATCTTAAATACCTTTCAGAAATGCTTCGTTTTTTTCTGCACACAAGGTGGGAGATTTTAACGATGCGCTGATCCCATATCGCCTTTATTAAGTTTGCGATTGCACGCATTGAATAGCGTGTGAAAGCATCGACGCTTTGATTCGCATGCATCAGTACAGTGGTAGATGTAGAGAGGAAATAAAATGTGACGACATGACAAGACCCTGCACAGATACAGCGGCCAGGTTTGTTCGACGGAGAGAGGCAGTCAGACGCGGACTTTATTACAACCGGGTGCGGCCCCACTGAACTAAGCTGCTCTTTTACGGGAACTACCACAGCCCAAGGACCTTTGACAGTGGAGGCAGTTACAGGACATCGCAGGGAGGGAATCTGCAAACTAACGATGGCCAAAAAACTAATATTAAGTATACAAAATCCATGCCAGAACGGTCAGTCATAGATCTAAGGAACAAAAAGGAAGTTTAAAAAAAAGATCCTGGACTTGAGACAGGGAGTTGATGGCACAGATTACTAGGGGGCAGGGAGTTGCAGACTGAAGGAGCAGCAGATTGTTGTATGGATTTGGTTCGTTTCAGTCACCCACAATGTTTACCAAAAAAAAAGATTCTTGAATCGAATTGTGATGACCCTGAATCGTGACAATTCATTGAGTTGTGAGGGAAGGGCAGTGGACGGTTAGGTTTCTAACTGTAGATTTGAAGCTTTCGTGACTGCAAGGATTCATACTCTTAGTTCTTTCGGTAAAGTCACGTAGGTAAAAAATTACATTAATTAATAAAAATAAATAAAAATCACGACGTTTCGGAGGCAACACACGGAGACTTGTGTTGCCTCCGAAACGTCGTGATTTTTATTTTATTTTTTATTATTTTAATGTCATTTTGTTACCTACGTGACTTTACCGAAAGAACTAAGAGTATAGGTTTCTAACTGATAAAAAAAAATGTACTAAAAAAATAGTCTTAAAAATAATTCCATTTCCGCCACGCTGACACACTGTGTAAACACTGCAGGGGGGAGAGCGATCATGTTATAAACCAGTGCTGTACATCCGGATAACATCTACATTACTCCAGTACACATCGCGACCGGGATACATTACGCAAAAAAAAAAATTACTTTGATTTAATTGAGTGCCTGTAAAAGGTATGCGTTCACCATATAAGGTTACCCTTTTGCGGAGCGACTGTACATTCAGGAGTGCTCGGTGTAGCGGAGGGGACTGTTGCTGAGGAGCTACGGTGGCTTGTAACTTCATCGCAGCGCTAAATTCTCGCGCCAATATCGACGACAGCAATTTTTTCCGGCGAGATTTCCTTTCGCCGAAACCCGCCACAGGGGTCGGTGCTCTGTCGGGATTAGAAAACTCAAGCGACTTTATGAACCCGTTTATTGCAAAAAAAAGTTTCATCGAAAAGTTTTCCAATTCCTGTGAAATCCGTTTGGAGGACGCAGTGATGAATTTAGCTCGTGCACGGGTGCCACAGACGCGTACGTTGCACCCTCAAGACCGTGAGATCCAGCGGTCGATGATAGAGCCTGGCTGAAGCTAGAGTTGCCAAACTTACGTGAAAAAAATTGCTTTTTTTTTTGCTTAAAAAATAAACTAAAAGCAAAACGTAAATCCAGACGGTGTGTGGCCGAGACGAGCACGTGAAAGTAGCCCATCTCGCGAAGGCACCTCGGCAGGAGGGTTTTAGAATGCAACATTTGTGTTTTACGAGGACGACAGCTGGCTCCGAAGAATGATAATGATAATAATAAACGTGTGAATAATGGAATAAGACGGGCACGGGCGAGCGCGCACCTCCACCTCGCTGGATACGCGTCGGCATCGACGAGCGACGTTTTCTCCTGAACCTCTCTTACTCTCGACCTCAGCCTCACCCCCCCCCACCCCCTCCGCCACCACCACCCGCAACCCGCCTCCCGCTTGAATGTTTTCAGCGTAACCGCTCTTGCGATGATGTCGTCGGTCTATTTAACCTCGAGCCTTAACCCCGACCCGAGGCGAGGGCTCGGCATCCATCAGCTGCCTCGTCCAATTAAACGGTTCTGCTTGCTCGGGTTCCTAACTTGAGCCCTGGGCCCTTACAACAGATGTGCGGCGGTGGTGGCGGCGGCAGCGGCGGTTCCACCTTTGCCGACGGAATGTTCAGCCGCCTGCACCAGTCGGTGGCGATGCTGGCCGCCAATTTGGGGGGGGACCCCAAGCTGATGTTGTGTTTGACCCCCCCGCCTACACCGCTACCCCAGTAGCCATAAAATGTACCTGGTTCGATGGATTCCTGGCCACAGTCCTAAGCGATATTTGAACCGTTTCTGAGCCCTCTGCCTTCGCCAACCCACATTGATCAATGGGGTGAAGTATGGTCAAACATCCCGCGTGACCCGACGTCGCATTGCGAGTCCTTCATCCGGCAGTGCAATGAGGGAGGGGAGAGGGCTATGAACGATCGCCAATTAGTTTTCGTATGTCAGTGTATTGGGCACTCGCACAGCAGTCAAGAGGTCACGGGTTCAAGCCCGAAGTTGGCACTGCACCTATAAGGAATCAATCAGGTCTGTTCTGAAGGTAGCGGGGATTTTTTACATCAAGGATTATTAAAGTTGAAAGCTTATTAAGGCTGATTAATGTTTAGCGGGGGGTGGCGGGAAGCCCACTACCTGCATATTTATGTGTTGGTCAAAAGCGGCATGCAGCGCTATAAAGCAAGGATATGAAAGGCTTATCTCTTTTGGGATGTACGTTTTGGCCTTGGCGGGAGGGCAGAAAACCTTTTTTAATCCAGCGCTACTTCTCATAATTTAATCATTGACAGCTAATTAAATAGCGTCGGTGGCAGAGCTGGGGGGGGGGGGCGGGGGGGGGGTGGTTTGGGGCTAAGTAACGGGAGAGCCCGCGGTTTGGACCGCCGTACGAGGCCGCCGCTGCGAGAAGGCGCGTTGTTGGCCCCGGCACGCTCGCTCTCTCTGTCCGGCCCCCCTGAAAGAGTACCGCGACCCCGGTGCTCACCGCGATGGAAACGTGAAGAGGAATTTGCGACAATTTTTCCACCCTGGTTTAATTAAATCTCTCCGCTCTCCCCCCCGGCCGGCGGCGGTGGTTGAAGTTGCGTTTTTCCGCCGCGCTACGCACGCAGGCCGCGGGGGGCCCCGGGAGGAGATCGTTGCATAGGCCGTCTCTCTGGCCTAGGCCCCCATCATGTGACTTTCGCGGAGTGCCCACCACCACTACCACCAAGTATCCATGAGACCTCGCGCGTGCTGCTAGTGCGAGGGATGCGATTGCTGTGCCGTGCCGGTGTTCGAGAAGACAAGAATATAAGCCCCCCCCCCCATCTCCGCAGGACATTTGTTCCCCTACCAATGAATATTTGTTCCCTCTAAGAATCGCTGATCAGGAATATTGGTTCACGCTGCTGAATAGATTTTAGCAAGCGCGTTTTCAGATGCTCTTCAGCGGCCACCTGCAATGCTCTTCCTTCCGATATTAGGAAACCACTGGAGCTCTGCACTTTTGAATCACCAAGACTTTAACAAAGGCCCTCACTGACAGTCCGGTATATATATATTTGTCATCCAGTTTTCCTACTCTCTGGTAACACATTTTGAGTCCTTGATTAATCCTACAAGATCCCTGCGCACCGTGTCAGTCACACAAACCAGTCAGTGGTCAGGGATATGGCCCCTTCTCAGAAGTCGCTTTTGTACCCCTTCAGGTTTTTTGTCTATAACCTTTATTGGCTTATATGCAACTAACGCCAAAGTCCAATGTCCAACTTTTATTTATGAAACGGTTGCTCCGTGTTCCTTTTAGGGTCGTTTTACTTGTTGAACTCTGTCAGGAAACTATTAACACGATAATGAATATAACCTTAACGAGACATTTTAAACTCTTTTTATTTACCAAACAAGGGCCCACTGAGCTATGTAGCTCATCTTCAGACACGACCTGGCCGCAAATGACAGCTCGACCAAGTGGCTTATCACGTGCAAATTTATAGCCGCCAAAAACTCGAAATGCACGTTTCGATATGTGGATGGAAAAAAGCCAGAGGACCCTTGGGAAAATCCACGTGACTACGGGGAGAGAGACATTCAAATTCCAAATAGACAGGTGTCAGGGTCGAGATCGAACTCACAATCTCCTGTATACCCGGCGAGGTAGTTAACATCTCACCACCGTGGCGAACAGGGAGGAGCGGTGGCGCAGTGGTCGGGGGCACCGTGTTCTGAATCTCTCGATCTGCATTCGATCCCCGGCCACGGCTCACATCGGTAGCAAGTGATATCAGAAGCAGTCACGGCTCCACTCTTCATCAACGCTCACTGACCAGGGTGGTGAGGTATGGTCAAACAGCCCGCATGACTGACACAGTGTGGGAGAGGTCTTCATCCAGCAGTCGATTGGCAAAGGACCTGAAATTATTATCGCCAGAAAGTATCAAACCTCAAATATACATATACACACACATCTACAATTAACGAGTGTCTTTTAACAAACAGCATTCGTCTTTGGTAAAACCTCTGCACCAGTGTAAAGCAACTGATGTCGATGAGGGCCCAGGGTTGAGGTGGGGTGGCTGGGGAGGGAGCGAGAGGGGAATGTGCCACGGTGACCTCCTCTGCCAAGGCCTTACATGTGCGAGTGAACCAGAGGCTTAATTTTGAGGGCGCGCAGATGTCAAAAATCACCGGCTAAACTATTGGCCCTGCAATCAACCCCGGTTTTTCACGAGCGCATTTTTACAGCTCTCTGTTTCCACTGCCCATCAGGGTCTCAATCGCCTTCCTTCGACCAAGCCACTCGTGAAAATCCGTGGATCTTTCCAAATTCATCAAATCTCCCACTCGCTCCCATGGTCGCACTCTCCGTCTCGTCATTCTCAACGCCAAGTCCATGGCTGTCGCCGCGGCCACCGCTAATACCATCCCAGCATCGTGGGATGCTCTTGGCATGAATGACACAATATGAAATGAAAGCATTATTATTATTTCCATCCCTGGGCCACCTTGTTCCAGGTCCTCCTGCGTCATCGCACACAGTCCCGTCTCCTTCAACTCTCTGGTCCCGTTTTCTGTCTCTCGATCCCTCCCGTCACGGACCCGAATATCCTTCATTGCTCCCAGGAGTCTGGCGTCTCAATCACGCCTCGGATTTCGAAGTTGCTGGTCCTCCATGCTCGATCAGCCGTTCTCACCCTCCTGCTGCCATTGCTGCGGGGACGGAAGATTTCTCCGCTGCGTTCTCTCCTCGCCCACAATTTGGCTTTGTAACTTGGGACTTGCGTAACCTTCGCTGCCTTTCAACAATAATAAGTAAATCGACAGACAGGTTGGGTCTTCATTTCCTAAACGAATAAGTGCGTGTAATCTAAATAACGCTTGGGCCACGTGCTTCTTCAGCATTTGATGAAGCTGCCAATTCCTGGCAAGTTTCGACTTGCTCAGTCTCATCAGCAAAATGTAGCTTGTTAATGTCGGTCCATAAGGTTCATTGGCTCATGGTGCCTCAATGTAATTTATTCAATTTTGTTGCTTACTCTTACCCAAATTAAAACAATATTTGATCACCTGCCACAGATGTTAGCCATAACCGGGAATTGAACTCATTGGGCTATTGTGTTGTGTGCTAACCACTGCACCAAGACAGCATGTGATAAAATGTAGCTACGCATGCAAGTCTGACTATGCTGATGAGAGCTAAAAAGGTCCTCACCACTCTAGAGTTCACAAGTTTAAACACCCACCCCCCATGCGCTGGTGGACTATAATATTAATATTTACATTTTAAAGTGGAGAAAACCATTGTGAGGTATGTTTATTTATTTCCTTACCCATAATTCTCCAAAACAACACACAACGGATGTATGGTTATACGTAAATAAATATACTCAGTCCAAGAATCCGTCGACTCTAACCTCTTTCCTCTCTCCACTCGAAGCCCCCTGTTAGTAGCAGCTCCGCTCCTCTGTGCTACACAAGCCTTGGGACATCTGCTTAGCAACTGGGATTTTCAAAAAACAACAAAAACAACAATAAAAAAACCCTCGGATTTGTGGTGTTGGCCATCCGCGGGACTCGCGGCTTCGTCAGATCTTGTCGTCACACCGGCCTAGGACGAGATTTTATTTCGATTACTTCGCTGCTATAAATGTCCACGTGATGGGCCAGTTTGTTGAGCTGTCATTTGTGGCCAGGTCGCTTCTGAAAAATAAGATAATAGCTCCGTGAGCTTTAATTGATAAGATTAAAAAGATACAAAACGAATCTATTTTTTTAAGTGATTTGTTTACCTTTTCTATACTTTGCACTCCTATCGTGTTTTTTTGTTGTTTGTTGTTGTAACGTTCTGACCCTGTGCCCCTACTGGACATATGTGACAAAAAGAGCTTCATAGCTCATCGGATTCCTCCCTCAGTTATAAATACATATTCTCATTCTGGGCCTCTGCAACGCAGTGAAATGTGTACGCTCTGGCTGGTGCAGCAACAGGCCTTCATCTCCGACGTGGTTCTAACGACGACGACGACGATGATGAGGATAGCGCCGAGTGAAGGTGCTTTGTGTCGGCGTACAGTAGCGGTGGAGGGGAGTGGAGAGAGTTGGGTAGCTGGGAGCCATGGGGGGGGGTCCGGGGGGTTGTGAGGATACCAGTCAATGCCCTCAGCCGGCTGTTGGTGCCCAGTGGGAGGAAGTTGTTTTTACCGGCTAGCCTCTAAAAACATTTTGTGTGAGCGTGCGTGTGTGTCGTGAAATGCCGTTTGATTTCTCAGGCATTGCTCATTGAAAACTACGCGACCGAGAGAAGGATTTTGAAAAAAATGTTTCCGCTCGACACATACCATATCCTCTCATATCCAATATCCACGTAAATGCTCTGAATATCATCCGCAAAAGCCTATAATGTATGTATATTGAGCTTATTTTTCGCACTGTATGTAGCCAACCATTCTAATTGGAGGTGTGGGGGGAAAAAACAAGCTGTAGAAAAAAAATATTTGCAGATATATTTTTCCTAATATTCGTGTTTTTCTGCCGATTGGAGGATTCTCCTGGAAGTTGTGGCAGATCCTCTTTATTATTTGTGGGAAAGTGGCACAGGTGGCAGACGGCTCAGGCTAATGGGGCTTAGCCCCCTAAAACCTATTTACCAGTTCTATCATTCACACAAAGCCCCACACAGTTGGTTAAACCGGGGTCATGGCCGGTTCAGATGTCTCTTGCCGTCACTTATGCGAGCCACGGCCGGGAATCGAACTCGGGCCGGTGGGCTCAGCTGCGTGGTGCAGGAACCACTGCACGACCGCTCCCACCCCCTGTGTCCAGGTGAAGTTTGTCAAGGGTCGGGGAGCTTTTTGAGAGGGCGCTGGGAGGGCCCAGTGCCGTTTTTGTTTTTGAGGACTGCATTCGGTCCGAGCGATTATTCCTTGTCTAACTACTTGCTCCGGCGTCTCGAGACTCGCCGCGTGGGAAGCCGCGGCATAAATATTTAAATGATGGATTACTACGGTGGGTTTGTGATGGGCTGTGCGCATCAGCCAGATGCACGGCTCTCATCGCTGCGGCGTAAAACGTGATGATTTGAGTGTTGCTTGTGACCTCAGTGATTTAATTCATGGCTAAATTGTGAAAACAGAAGTCGACTGCCCCTCCTGTTCGTTGGGTTGGGGGGACACTCTATCTCAACTGTCCTGTGCTCTGCCAATTGCTTCTATTTTTAAATCCTTTATATTAAGTCACTTGCTTGCACGCTTACGACCGTGCAAATCTTTCGGTCGTTTTTTAACCCACTTCCCGTGATCCAATCGAGCTGACATTTTGCACACAGACTCGTTGTGCGTGACCATTTATTTTCGTGAAAAAATCTTTCCAAAATTTGACACTTTTTAGGAAAAAAAAAATTATATTTAATTACCAATTGCTTTATGGTGGCAGGCAATCATCTGACCCATAGGTGGCAGCCATCTCAAGCCAGAGGACGAGAGGACTCTAGCCACCACGCATATAAAGGATTTATAGTGAAAAACTTTGTTTTTACGGGTTAATTTTTCTTTATGTAATTTCTCGTCACTCTGCTTCCATCGACAGAGGTGTTCCATCGAGCCACGTGCAGCTCATTGACAAACTAGGCCGCAGATTAATGTCCGCTAACACACTTGAAGAATGAACGTGGCTCACCTGAACATGACTGACTTGCAGTGGCCTGCATTTTCTCATCACAATTGGTGGTGCACTTTTAGCTTACTTTTTAACAACAACAGCAACAACAACAACAACCACCACCACAAGTGGTTGTCTTATGGAGCGTTCTGGCATCTGCCATGGGACTAGCGAATTTCCACCACTGGCTCAGGGTCACCAAGAGAGCAGAGCACCGTCCACACCAGGGTTGCCACCTTTCCCGCTGGAGACCAAACACAGACATATTGCTCAGTCAGCCCAGGCCTATCAACACTGTGCAGTCGACTGAAATAAAGTTCAACACAGAAATGCCGGTGCCAGATGTTGGTACAAATCAATTCCTGCCTTCCAAGCACGGATGCCAATTCCCTGAATGTCTAGGTCAAACCCCCGGACAGGTAACAACACTAGTCCACATTCGATTGAGCGGGGAGACATTTGGAATGTTTTTTTACTTCGGTGTGATAATGTGTCGCACGGTTACGTGGGTTGTGTGGTGTACGTGACACCGGCTGGCTGCTTGGTGCTTCTCTGGTCAAGGCCTGGGCTGTTGTGTGGCAGTTGGAACTTCTTAATTGTAGCCACAAGCGGCAGCTGTTGCAGAAAACTCCGTTGTGTGTTTACGTGGCGCGCGAGCACAGCATCTGAATTATCTGGGGAAACTTCCACACATGACTTAACTACTGCAATTGGATAAGAATAAAAAAAACAGATTTTTTTTTTAATGACAAATATATAGCTGCATTCACACACTTTCACGGTGAACAGCTATGTTTTTCCCAGAGTAACACTCTTGAAAGGTCGTGTATTTTGAGCTGATTCGAAAAAATAAAAACTCAGAGGAATTGAACGCGGTTGAAATTTGGTGCGCGACTGTCAATTTAAATAAATGTTTTAACATTCAGTGCACGTTCGCCAAGGGCGTTTGAAAGTATTTATGCCTACAGAAGCATGGCTAACAACACTCCTAACGACAGGACAAAGAAATAATGTCTGTCACATGGTAGAAAGATTCATTATCATTCCTTGAAAATGAAAACGCATACCGGGATGGGGAAAAAAGACCTGTTGTAAAATATACTTTGTGTGCGAGATTTCCCAAGAGCGTGTCCAGAAAAGGCTCTACGCTTTCCTTCGTGGCAAGTTTTTTTTGTTCTTGTCGTCGTAGGTTTAAAACAAAAAGTATAGATACACGCATAGCGTGTACGCGCGTCATTTACTCGGGCGACCGAAGACGGGGACCCGTCGTCCCGCGTGGCGAGTGGAGGGCATCGACGTCGCCCTTCAGCCGACGACTGCCGACGATGACTGCCGAGGGCTGTGCCGAGCGACACAGAGCTCGCGTTCATTCGCGGCGGGGGGGCCGGACGCCGTTTGCTCGATATTGCAACAAAGCGGAGGCAGGACAAGCCACTGCGTGCCTTGGCGTTACGTGGTGCGCGGAATGCAAATTGTACGGAATGGCATGACTGATGTACTGTTGTGTGGCGGCTTGGTTATTTATTTAACTATTTAAAAAAAAAGATGACCGTGTGTCGAGGAGCACGCGAATAAAGACGGCAGCGATTTTTTTTTCAACAAAGAAATGGGGGCAATTGGGGTTGTACAAGCAGAAGGGAATCCAGTTTATACACCTACTGTACGTACACTTATGTCCACACACGTGTGCGCATGATGCCCCGGACTCGTACAAAAAGCTGTTGGCTGCTCTGTGTATGGCACAGTAGGTACAAATAATTACACATTCATATGGTGGAGGGCCCGAGGTTACTACCACTGCTGTTGGAACATAACTCTGGCGTCATGTGGGACTTCCCTGTTACTAAAATCACCTGGAATGCCCCGATCCCGTCAGGTCTCAGAGGCAAGGCAGCAAGGCAGGGTCCATCCGGACAGTGCTCGGATGGGTGACCCCTACCTCCCCCACCCCCCGTGCACAGCTGCGGGGGGCAGCGAGCCGGGGCAGCGGAGGTCGGTTCGGCAACATCCGTTGTTGTGCTGTACTTCTACAGTCCCGCGTTTCTGCTCTCCCCCGACCTTCGCCAATGAAAGTGCACTGCCCAGCGTGGTGAAGTATGGTCGAGTAACCTCCCCATCCCCACCACGATCCCGCGCGCGTGCCGTGGGGATGGACCCCCCTCGTCCCGCGTCCCCCCTTCGCTTCGGAGGCCGGCGAGGAAGGCCGCGTCGGCCGCCCTGGGGAGGTGCCGAGCATTGCTCCCACCGAGCGGCGAGCACCCGCGATGGAGCTCCCGCCCCACGGTGCACTCGTTCATCTCCGGGAGTCGTCGCCCGATGAGCAACTCAAAACTCTGACGAGAGATGAGGAGTAGGAGGAGGAGGTCTTGCACCCCCCACTGGACACGAGGTGGTGCTCATTGCTTGTCCGAGTCAGCAGTGGTTTTACTATGGGTGGACTTGTCGCCGCCATAGGAATGAGGAATTTCCACCACTGACTCAGGGATTTTTAAACAGGAGGTGAACAGGAAGTCGCTTTGAATAAACATTCCATTAACTTTTCCAAGGAAGTCTCATCATGACGCAAGTCTTATCATGACTTGAGTCATGATGAGACTTTTGCTACATTGGGTGTTGAGCCAATGCCGTTCATGAGGGTTTGCATGTGGGAGGGATCCTGAGTACCTAGAAAAAACCCCACACACACATCATGCTGAGATATTACTTCTACCCAAATGTTGCTAAATACAGAAAATTACCTACAAATTACTCAATTGGGATTACACACAGCAGCAATCACCCCACCCTACTGGCACTTTCTTGCCCGTTGGCAGGCCACGTGCTTGGTAAATTACCTTGTGCCAAACAGGGTTAGCTGCTACTGGGGGCGCTCTTACAAAAATTGCTGATAACAATACGATGTGTTTTGCTGAGCCCTCGGAGACACCACGGCGAATTGGGCACTACATCATCAACAAATCGTTACCGTTATTATGACCCCGCCAGGGTCTGGAGAATCCCCGCAGGGAGCTGTGCGATGTCAGCTGACCTCGCGTCTGGACTGACTCACTGCTGGGCTCTTAATGCCCCTTGGCTGCACAGGCCCCACCAATAATTGGTTCCAACCACACAACGGCTTAATTTCAGCCGGGTCTTGTCCGGGTCATTGACCCGGACAATATTTTGGCACCCAGGGCGGCACCACGTCCAATGTATATCTCTCTCTCTCTCTGGCTGTGACTATCATTCACGGGCCTACTCCAGAGTACTTGCCACCTGCTAAATATTCAATGGAAATAAAATCTACCCCTGTTACAGCTGTAAAATTACCCTCGTGCAGTAAATTGCTTTGTATAGCGAATATCAGTGCCGTCGGTGCTATTGAGGCATTTAAAAAAGAAATACTGTAATATATGTTGCTGTGTCAGGTGTAGCACCAACAAGATCAATATGATCACAATTCAGTACATTTGGTGTTTGCACTGTTGTTATCGCGCAAGGCTATCACGAAGGAAGGCTTTCTGTTTTACAGACATAGACCCGAATTGGTTTCACAGTCAGGGTTGACGATGCTATGTGTAATCCCAATTGAGTAATTTGCGGTGCAATTAAATATTCTTTTGGGCCATGATGCCAGCGTCCCTCGTTTCGAATGACCTCGGTGGACCGTCAACGTCCACTGTGAAGCAGATGGCGAGCGGCCGTGACCCTTAGTAAGGTGAATGCACGGCCGCAGCATTAGCCAGGGCGGCCTGCTCGACTCGAACCGCGAACCTCTCCAACGGGTGGCAAACGTGCCTGGCCGCTGGGCTGCCGGCGTCGCCGTCCCGGTAACTTGACGTCTGGATTTCTGGACTAAAACTCGGCGAGCGCACGAGACCCGTAACTCACAAAAACGACAGCTCAAATGGGAGAAAAAAAGACAAAAAAAAATTAACCCGTAAAAACAAAGTTTTTCACTATAAATCCTTTATATGCGTGGCGGCTAGAGTCCTCTCGTCCTCTGGCTTGAGATGGCTGCCACCTATGGGTCAGATGATTGCCTGCCACCATTAAGCAATTGGTAATTAAATATAATTAATTTTTTCCTAAAAAGTGTAACATTTTGGAAAAAAAATTTTCACGAAACTAAATTGTCACGCACAACGAGTCTGTGTGCAAAATGTCAGCTCGATTGGGTTAAAAAACGACCGAAAGATTTGCACGGTCGTAAGCGCGCAAGCAAGCAAGCAAGTGAACTTAATATAAAGGATTTCAAAACTAAAAAACACATTTGTTGGTGTAGCAGTGCGCCACGTGGGCGCGCGCAGGGCTCTCGGGGCGTGGCCTTTGTAAGCATATTGGAGCTGGTCTCGCCAACTCTGCGTTAGGTCCATAATCGGCTTAGGGTGCTTTGCCAACCGTTGGGGGGTCTGAGTCGGTGTGCTTGGGATTTATGGAGGGGGGGGGGGAAACATGAGAACAATAACAATGAATAAACTTGGACTCCACAGCCGCCGTCGCCAGCTTCCGCATACAATCCGCTGTCAACTCGGTCATCGAAACATTCATCTCATAAATAGTGGGGGGGGGAGGGTACAGGGTTGGTAGATGATGATAATAAAAAAAGAAAAAAACCCGCTAATTTGTTAACACTATCTTCTTTACGACGTAGGATATGTACGCAGTAATTTAAATCTGTAAATGACAAGGAAACCCATGGGGACAAAAAAAAAAATTGCTCTGGCCTGAAAACAACTAGAAAAGATGTTTCAGCATTGCGTGTACAAATTGATGACCAAATGGCCACACATTTAGTTTTTTTGAGCTGGTGGTCTGGATAAGGCTGAGCTCTCTTTGCACATGCAATGCTGCACACCTTTGCGCGTTGTCAAATCTATATACAAATATACAATACATGGTGTAATGTTTTGGGCCATGGCGCTTCTCCAGAGCACCGAGTGTGCCGAGAGATTGACTGACTTGAATCGATGGCGATCACGCCTAATACTGGCGGCAGTGGCAGAAACCAAGTGGGGGGTCGGGGCGGTGGGGGGGGGCAATGTCTCCCCACACCCCCCCACCCACCCACCTTTAGACTCGAAATTGGTATTTTGTTGATACACACATTGAATGGTGGTTTTACTAATGCAGGGCCCTATTTTAAAAGCTTGAATTGTTGGGATTGCCCCCACCACCACTTCTCTATCCCCCCATGCCACCGCCCGCCGAATGTAAGAATGTTGACCCATGAACTTAAGCACTGACGTGTAGACAGTTCCCCATAAGTGGGCAATGGGCAACATACCTCGTTAATCATTCAAAATACCCGTTTGTTTGTTTTAATATACAAGTAAATATACGTATGAAACATTCAAAATATGTACGAATTGCGTACATAATTGCACCCATCCCAAACACCCACCCACTTTATGAACACATGTGACTGCCTCTCTCTCTACCAAACAAACATATTCCCCGCTTCTGCACAGCGCCTTGAAATGCCGTCGCATCCAGACGCGATGTACCTGCTCGGCCCTTAATCAACCATCGGGGTTGTCTGAACACACCTGACCACGCTTGGTGAAGGCGTGCAGCCATAGAAGTACATTACAACAACGGATCACTGCGCGGCACGGCGTCGCAGTGTCCCGCAACCACCTAGCCTTGCGTGCTGGTCAGCCACTCGGGGCGCGACGCGCGATATAAATCTAAACTCTCTTTGTAAACTGTTTTGTGTTATGGACCTCTGGTCTCCTATCGCAGATCTATTTCCACTACGCGACAGCCTGACTACCACCCACAATCTCCCCCCCACCACCACCACATTATTCTGACAGTTTGTTGAGCGAGCATATGGAACAGGGGAGCTGGGCTTAGGAGACGACGGGTCAGTGCCTTAGCACAATGCGTCGCCGCTCAGCTTGTGTAATGGCTGAGAGTTTGGCTTGCTGCTCTAATTGGCGGGACCGTGGGAGGATGGTGGGGGGGGGCACGCATGTATGCATGCGATTGTTTGCATGTGGATACAAAGACACAGATTCTGCCTATAGCCTCAAGAGACTGTTGGGGCAAGTGCTGTCAGCGAGCAGCACCTATGAAGGCCGGAACGGTACACGAGGGGGTGGGTGGCCAGCACCACGCCCGACTGCCTTTGTCAAGCCCAGTGGCGATGTTTACACATCGTACCAGGTACTCATTTAAGGCTGAGTCGACCTAGGGGAGGCCCAGGACCGGTTCAAATAATCGTCACTGGTGTTGGTTGTGAGTGGTGATCAAACTCGGGTCACTGGGTTCGTAGCGCAGCGTAGCGCTAACCGCTACACTACCGCTCCCCATTGCATGTGGACACTCACAAACGCGTGGACGAACACACAAAGACAAAGATCTCCTGTGTCGTCTTAACAGACTGTTGGGGCGAGGCGCCGGAAATGGCTCACGAGAGGCAGTGGTGTGGGGGATAGCAGCACGCCAGCCGCCTTTGTCTCCCCAGCGTTGATGTCAACGCACGCTGCACCAAGAACTCGTTCAAGCGCTAAATAATCAGATAGCGGTTTGAACTGCGCGGTTTGAATTTTGTGTGTTGGTGGTGGGGGGGGGGTATATGTGAAACATTAAGCTCGTGGCAAAAGAAAAATCCTCAGAATCTTTCAACAAGCTAGTGACAGAAGCATTCAAATCGATCACAACTGAGACGTTGGGTGAACACCTGGGTCTTACTCTCTCTCAAATCGTCACGTGATGCGCATGTCGCCAAAGCCCACGGTGTGTGTGTGTGTGTGCCGGCCTAGAGCGATGAAAGTCGGGACGTAATATTCACGCCAGCAAGTGCGTGTGTGTCGTGTTATTGACCTACCTCAAACTAATTTTGAATCTTTCATTATGGTTAATCCATTCATGGATACCCAGTGTGTATGTGTATATATATAAAATAATTTATAGTCCATGGCCCACAGCAGAAAATGGTCCCATCTGATGTAGCAACATTTTGTAGTACCGAATTATTTATAATTGCCAATGCAAATGCATTATTTGATAACCCACTCATTTCAATTGGTTCTCACGTAATTCACTGTTCTTGGTCGCGTGAAGAATTTGTCGTCACTATAAGGGATGGCACCTCAAGTGATATCTGACCTGGGCTCATGGATTTGGAATGTGTGGGTTGGACTGGTGGTGCGCTACGAACCCAGTCACCCGAGTTCAATTCCCACTCACGACCAACACCAGTGACAAATATCTGAACCAGTCCTGGGTCTCCCCGAGGTCGACTTAGCCATAAATTAGTATTGGTGCTGTGTGTAAACACCGCCACTAGGAAGACAAAGGCGACCGGGCGTGGTGCTGGCTTGCCCCAACAGTCTATTTGAACGCTATACGGGGAGTGATCTTTGTACTTTGTCTTTGTACGTTAGGCGGGTGGGACATGCCTCTGAATTCGTGGCATTTTGCGTGGTCCTTGCCGTGTGAAGCAACAACTTATTCACCTCGCGTGCAGGTGTCTTTGACGCGTCTTGTTTGTCATCCAGCGCGGAACGAGAAGGAGGGGGGGGGGTACGTTTGCGACACAGGTGCGCCATCGGGGTTTGAAACAAACTGGCGGACCCTTTTTAACTGCGAGCGTTGTCCTGACCGTTTGGCCGTTGAACACACCGGTGGACGCTCCTCTTCTTGGTTCTTTCAGTAAAGTCACGTAGAAGGGAAATAATGTTCTTCACCTGAGGACGGCTGCTTGCGTTGTGGCCGAAACGTCGTGAGAATTATTTTATTATGTTTTATTTTTATTATTTTATTATTTCCCTTCTACGTGACTTTACCGAAAGAACCAAGAAGATGAATCCCTGCAGTCACGAAAGCTTTAAATAGAAATTTTATTGTTTAATTTTTATTATTTATTATTTCCCTTCTACGTGACTTTACCGAAAGAACCAAGAAGATGGATCCCTGCAGTCACGAAAGCTTTAAATATAAATTTTATAGTTTTATTTTCATTATTTTATTATTTCCCTTCTACGTGACTTTACCGAAAGAACCAAGAAGATGGATCCCTGCAGTCACGAAAGCTTTAGATAGAAATTTTATTGTTTAATTTTTATTATTTTATTATTTCCCTTCTACGTGACTTTACCGAAAGAACCAAGAAGATGAATCCCTGCAGTCACGAAAGCTTTAAATAGAAATTTTATCGTTTAATTTTTATTATTTTATTATTTCCCTTCTACGTGACTTTACCTGAAAGAACCAAGAAGATGATCCGTGCAGTCACGAAAGCTTTAAATCGAAATTTAACTGTGGACGCTGTTGGCGAGATCGCGGCCCCTGCCGTCGCTTTGTGTGCGCTTGCTGTCATTGCCAATCGAACTCGTTCTGGGCTCTCAGGCCATCCCCATTAGGTGACACATCCCGTCCGTTAATCCCAGACTTGGTGTTAAACTGCCATTGCTACTCGGGGGGCATTGATCGGCCCTCGGTTTACATAGCAAACAGATGAATGAACAGGCTCGACAAACAGGTGAAGTCTCTAGCAAAACAAATCGCTCCCCCCGGAAGACAATGGGCCTAAGAAGTAAGCTGACACCAACAGTCCCATTCCGTGGGGCATTAATGGCTGCCGATGCACAGAAGACGTGAAGCAGTCTCTCTGCATCGGTACAAAACAACACATTAATACCGCAGGTGAATTCCAAAGGGTAACAAAGGGCAACAAACATTTCCCTCGACATCGGTGGCTCGCTCCTGCCGACGCAGCGAGGAACGTGGATCTCACGCGTCGCCATTCGAAGTGACGCCGCCCTTACAGGGCCTGGAAGATGTTTGCCCAAACTTTTTTTCATTTCATCGGGGTTAGGCCCACTGAGCTATGTAACCTCTCTTTCAGAAGCGACCTGGCCATCACGAATGATAGCAAGCTCAACCAAGTGGCTTATCATGCAGAAATGTATTGCAGTCGAATTACTCTGAAAGCGTGATGTTCATTCTAAATGTGGAGGGGGAAACCGGAGGATCCTGGAGAAAAATTCCACGCGACCACGGGGAGAGAGACATGCAAACTCCAAAGATACAACAGGCGTCGGAGCCAGGATCAAACTCATGACCTCCTGTACACCAGGCGAGGTAGTTAACATCAGCCATGGAGCACTGTATTCGGAGCGAGAATTGAGCAAGTGGCCCAGTTCGTTTCCCCTTGCAGGCAGATCTCATACTTCACTTCAATGTCTCTTCTCTCCACGGCGATTTGATGAATTGTCACAAGTTCCGGCCGCGATTTGATTCGTGAATCTGTTTTTATCGTTCCTACCGTCTCGCTTGCATTGTTAGTACCCCGTTTGATTTTGCCCTGTGTGTCCGGCTACGCTGGCTGCGTCAGCACAAATGCAATCTCAGCATCGTAGGACATTCGCATATAATTAGCATGCTTGTGCAAACGTTCGATTACTACATTCACAGTTCTGATTGCGCGTATCTAAAGAGTGTCAGAATTCATTGCAACCTGAATAGGTTCACAGCGACGTGTCGAATGTGACGGGAGAGACGGCAAGCCTCGCGCGGCTGATTGACGAACCCCACCCGCCGGTCATCTCGACACGAGCACCCAACACTTCCAACCCATCAGCTACAGTTAACCGCTAATTATGCCTCTTGCTCACTTGTGAGATTAACATCGGTCACTTAGATTATATATATTTGTTGGCATCCCCTTTTTTTTAATCGCCTACTCTCCGAATTTGAACCCCGGCTCTGCAGGACAAACTGCAGCAGCAGTACTTAAAGCGCACTGGAATTAAAAGGTAAAAGAGGGCTCTCTTTTATCTAAGGAAGGGATTTATTTGATATGGGAAGCGATTGTGTTGTTTTTGTTCCGGCCTGCATGTCGGCTTGTTGGGCTAAGAGGAAATCGGATCCTCGCTTGGGACCTGGCTGACCGTCTTGCGTGGCGTACTCGCTCACCCGCCCGGCTTGCGTATTGTGTGTAGAGTTTGGGGAGTTAGGCTATGGGGGGGGGGGGAAGGGGGGGGGCTTTCGAGTGATTCCTGTCCCTTTGAGATAAACTCACGGATGGAATCTGCCCGTCGTTAATGGGCAAAGCGGGGGAATGCGCGGCGCGTGTGTTAGTGTCAATCGGCGTGTTTTTGTGGACGCTCGAGCGACTGGATAAGCGAGTGGAGGGATCGAATGAATGCGAGACAGCAGATGTGGAGAATGAGCAAATGCCCTTCACGCCGTGTTCGCACAGACATTGCGGCAGACACGGCGCAGACATGCGCGCACCAGAGACGCAGATTCTCTTTTTAATTAGAAGCACGAATGCCACTCGTGAGCGAGCACCTATTAAAGCTTTTGCAACACGCCCCGGGGTTTGCGCGACCGGCACCATTCCCCGACTGCCTTTTTGCCGACGTTCTCACACTGAATCAGGCACTCATTTTAGGCCGAGTTGACCTGTAGGAGGCTCTGGCAAGCTCAACAAATTCCCAATTGCCACTGGTGTTGTCGTTGTGTGTGGCAAGGAATATTGGAAACTGAGGTCTCTGGGTTTGGAGAGCAGAGAGAGAGAGAGCCGTTATAAAAGCGCTCGCCTCCAACGTACGCACCGCACACCTGCAACAAAATAGCCCGTGCACGCAAGTACACGCTCACAAATCCACACACGCTAATTTCCCAGCGCATTCGTATATAGAGAACAAATGTCGTGCTCCTCGCCAATTTTGTGGTTTTGGAGGCTCACCCGAATTTTCTTACACGCTGCAATCTAATGCAAAATAGTCTTTGCAAGCCTCAATTCAAAATTGTCATAATATCTGCAATTTGAGGCCACTTTGGGGTAATGCCGGTTGCACGCATTGCATAGTGGAAGGTTTTTTTTATATGTAATTTACAGCAAAAAAAAAATGGCTCAAGTAAGTTTCGCCTTCTCGTATGTCTCCCACATATACCGCATAACCGTAAACCCACCCTATAAAAAGAAACAATGGGGCTTCATAAGGTAATACAAATAATGCCACAATAATAGTATCGGCACCCTTAACTGGTTTGTGGCAAGTTCGCTGCCCGAAGGCAACCGAGTTCGGGATTGATAATCGAGCGTGCACACTCACGCGTGCCCACGAGTGCAAATCCCGGCCGTTAATACTAAAACTAAAATAATTAGCAAACCCTCTTTTCAGTCGACTGCTGCGTTGAAGGCCTCGCAAAGCCACGGCATCCATTGGAGTTTTTGTTGTTGTTTTCCCATACTTCACCACGTTGGTCATCGGTGTAGGTTGGATTCTGGTTCGAATCTCAATTTTCAGTGCCAAAGAGGGAACACGTGAAACACTGGATGCAGAGAAACACGTTTTTTTTGTACCAAGGTACAAAGTTTATCATAATAACAACAGTAATAAAAATGTAATAGAATCACCAACCTGAATTGAATTGTCTGTTGATGGGGTTAATCTTTTTACAACTTTGATGGTGCTGTTTGTTGCGGGCTGTTTGATGCGTTGGCCCTTTTTGGCCTGTGCTCAGCAAATGTGTTGAAACAAGATTTTAACAACTCCAGCATGCTGCTGGTGAGTGCAGGTTGAGGTGGGGGGATGGGGCGGGGGGACCAGCACTAGTTCAGATCTCACTTGCCACTGATGTAAGCTGTAAAAAAAAAATATCAACCAAATCTCAGGTCGCCGGGTTTTATAGCGCAGTGCGCAAACGACCGCTCGACAATTTACCAGGATAAAAAAAGAACCATAACGGGATTCGCAAAACATTCTCACTCAGTTAAAATGCCGGCAGTTAACATGGAGCACGTTTGAGGGAGCCGGCGTGCGGTCTCTTTCTTGAGTTTTACCCTTTTGTTGCTTCGCATATATACAGCTCGTTAATTTGCTGCTGCTGCTGCTGCTCTTGCGTTTGAAATTTAATACGGCGGGACAGCGTTGTGGGATTGGGGCTCAGACTGCGCGCCTCCGTGGATTGATCCCGTGGGGGGGTGGGAGGGGGTGGCATGATGAAGTTACGAGAGACCTCGGAGGGAAGCACCGGCGGTGTATTTGGGGAACGCTCCGTTGAATGGAGCTCTTCTGTCGTTTTGTGCGCGGGGCTTTAAGGGGGCGGATTATTTTGAGATATCTCGTTACGTCCCTTCGCCCGTGTGGCGTAAACACTCTCTCACAGGTGTGTGTGTGTGTGTACACACAACAAAGGCCAGATCTCGGCCCCTGCATTCTGGCCATTCCTCGTGTAATTTCATTAGCTCGCAAAACGGTGTAATGGGGCAAGTGGGCTTGCAGTCCGGAGGTCGCCGGTTCGATCTACCGGCGCGGCAGTTTATTAAATTCCTCCTGCCTGTGTTCAGCCAGTGGTATGAATAGGTAGACCAGGTCATGTGTGGTGTGTGGTAAACTGTGTACACTCACACATACAAGATGTCTGGCTAATGTCGAAGAGGAGGCCAAAATACTCTTTGGTTTTTTCGGTAAAGTCACGTAGGTAAAAAAATAAAATAAATAAAATCACGACGTTTCGGAGGCAACACAAGCTTCCGTCTTCAGGTGGAATCACTTGATACAGTAATTTTGCTGTGACGGTTCCACCTGAAGATGGAAGCTTGTGTTGCCTCCGAAACGTCGTGATTTAATTTATTTTCTTTTTTTACCTACGTGACTTTACCGAAAACACCAAAGAGTATGGACCTTTGCAGTCACGAAAACTTCAAATCTAGAATTGAGGCCAAAATACCCCGGGGGGTTCTTCAGGGCTTCCTGTAGTTGAGGTCCTTCCACCAGCAGGGTCATGAGCAAAGAATTGCAGCGCTGCACCGTTGCCTTTACCAAACATCATCCAGTGAATAATATACTCTTATTTATTCTCATTTTCTCTGCGTTAATTCCGTTGCTCACCGGTCGCCGGGTACATCGATTAGCAAATTGCCGTTTGAGTCGCGTAACGTGACGCTGAGAGTCCAGCGATTTTTATTGCTATTATTTAAAAAGTGGGAGGAGCGGTAAGAAGAAGAGTAATAATTATGAAATAAAACCACTTTGTGTAAATACTTAAGGGCATGGGGTCGCGTGAGAACACGGATGAATGGGAAAAACCCCCAGAGCTAAAGCACTTGGTCAGAGTGTAGGATGCCAACAATTGTTCTGAAGAATTATGGGGCTTGACATTTGCTGAACCTGTACAAAAATCGCGGTAACTCGTAAACGGCTATTGTTTTACATCTTGTTGGCTGGTGTTTGACATTAACAAAGTTAAGATGCTCATTGGTGGCCTATTGTGCCCGACTTCCCTCCTTAGCCGATGCGTCTTGTCCCACATGCGCAGGACAATGGGTGAACAATGCCAAACAAAGAGGTCTTTCGGAACAGAATAGGGACCCTTGTGATTAATTTACATCCAGGATTTTGGGTCTCTTGCTTTCTGTTGGATAAACAATTTTCAAGTGAAGCGTTTTTGTTGGTTCATTCAAGGTTGAAAGACAAAGATGATCTCATTTAGCTGTTTTTGTGACCTGCGGGACACGTGTTGTTTGCGAGCGCCTATTAAGGCCGTGCATGCCTTGCTATGTTTTGATTGCTCAGCAACTGCACTGCAGTATAACGTTGTTTAAGTCTGAGTTGACCGAGAGGAAGCTCAGACCAGGGTTAAAATTGCCACTTTCCTTTGCTGGTGACTGTGGTCATTATTCGTACACCGATGCACGAGCCACTGCAATGCTGCTGTCCGTATTCAAATACCAACGGTGATGTTGCCAGGCTGCTTGTGTCAGGCTAGGTGCCCTTTGAAGCTATGTGGAGTAGTGAAGGCTGTGGATGTCACTGCACAGGCCCAGAGGTTAGAGGTCATTCAATCGGAGGGACTGGTCGGTTGATTACCTGCGCTCCCCACACTGCCAGCTCTCTGCTTTATCCACCCGATGCTTTGCTCATTGTTGTGAGCATCAGGCATTATTCGTTTAACCAGGTGAGATCTCAAGGGACCAGGATAGTCTCATTTTCAAGACTCACGTTGCTGCTGGAGGTGGCAGCTATGAAGGCCGGCACGGCACATGATGAGGTAGGTGGTCAGCACCGTGGCCGCCCACCTTTATTTACCAGGTTAACTACTTGTTTGAGGCCGAGTCGACCTAGGGGAGGTCCAGGACCGGTTCAGATAATCGTCCCTGGTGTTGCCCGCGAGCGGTAATCGAACTCGGCTCGCCGAGTTCGTAGCGCGGGGCGCTAACCACTGCGTCACCTTCTCCCCGCATACGTACAGACACAGAAACACACACAGCTGCCACAGCAGCAGCAGCAGCCTGCTGAGTTGCCGTGCTGCAATGAAGTGGGCCCCGTTTGCCCCGTCCCGAGCGCACGATCCAACGCGGCCTTCCTTGGCCACCCTCGACGCTCGTCGGAAAACTGAACGCGCTCGCGGCCGTGACGGCGCTGGTGCTCCCACGGCACCGATTGACGAACGATTCGCCCCATTGTGTGCCGGTGTCGTGACCCGGCCCAGAGTATCGGCCTTTACATAAGCGGGCCCTGTGTGTTTAAAGTGCATCATTATATTGTGGGTGGAAACGTGGGGGTATTTTGGTGCGGATAACGAAGGATTCATTAATGAATTGAAACCCCCACCCCCTGCCCCTCCCCTCCATATTTTCAACGATCTTCTTTTATTTTGGCACGGTTCAGCAAAGTTTGATGGAGCCTTCAAGTCGTTCTAAAATTTAATAACGCCTCGTGGAGTAATGTGTTTGTATTTTTATCGTCATTATCGCCCTCAGTTCCCGTAACGCCACTCTGGATTCAAGTAACCGTTTGGTTGTGTCGCATTAGACTTTTCCATGATAAAGCCAGTCCGTGAAAAGTAGTGGCTGAAATGTGTTTTATCATCTGTCTTTTGATCTCTGATGTGCCATCCCCAGTTCCTCCCCACGCCATAAAAAAATCCCACGGCACAGAGAAACTTTGGCACAAATGTAATCTGCCGCATTGTCAACCGCCGCAACGCACCCTGCACGAAATGAATAATAATCATCATCATTTCGGCTTGCAACGCGCTGCCAACTGGCGCCTCCACCACCACCACCCACGCTCGGTGCTCGTTCGGTGCTCGCTCACTCTCGTACAGAGAGAGAGAGGAGCGAGGAGGAGGAGGAACCACAGACAACGAATGAGGCAGCAGCAGCAGCATCAACCATTCATTCAGGGGCTGGCGCTACCAACAATTTCCCAAGCTCTGTGCTCCTCTACATAAATATATTTTGGCGTCATCTGCCAATCAATGAATGTTTGCATATGGGAGGAAACCGGGGGAAATGGGATAGGCAGAGTCCACATCTTGCTGCACCGCCTTGTCCTTGACAAGCACGGGTTGGGAGGTTCACATTTTTGTGATCCATCGACACTCACTTCAAAAGTGGCTGGTTTAATTAACACTGAAACGCACGCGCGCAGGGCAAGTTTTAAAGGTCAAATGCCGTCATCGTCGCGCGTTATGATGTCCTAATTCTCTCGCATTCCCTTTAAATGTGTTTGTCTTTGCTGGGCGCCCCTTGTTGTGGATTAGGCCCGAACCTAACTGCGCCATTGTCAACGAAACACTAATCTCCCGCTTAATGTTGGACGGCAAACGCCATTCCTCCCCTTTTGAACCACAGCGAGCCTCCTTTATATGAGTTAGCTATTATGCTACCGGGCATCGCCTGTGGCTTCTGTCCTGCAAATCAAAGAAGCGCAACGGCAAGTGCGGTGGGGAGGTTGTGTGGGGTTTGTGTGGAGGGCTAGAGAGAGATGTGGCGTTACCATCTGCGTCTGTTCTGTGGGAGGTAACAACAACAACAACAAAAATCACTGTCTGAATTGCTGGGGAGGTGGGTGTTTGGCTGTGTGTGTGTGTTTTTGTTTACGAGGAGGGGTCAGGGTACTTGGATTTTCATCGGGGGAGGGGAGTTCATCTAGTGGGGCCTTCCCCTTCCTTTGAGGGGATGCTCCTCGTGAATTAGTAATGAGCCGCTCGCTCACAACACTGGGGTTTGGCATCTTCCCACCCCCTCCCTTCTCCTCCTGCCCTGCCATTACCTGCACCCCCCCCTTTCCCCCCCAGAGGTGCAGTGATCGAAAAGTCGCAATAATAGTGCGGTAGTAGTAGTAGTGATAATAATTGTAACAATTATATATCGCTACAGTGGCTCTGTTAGATCTCCTCGCCCGCTTGGGGTTTCTGCGGATACCCTGGATTCCTTCTCTCGTGCAAGAATAATATCTTCACCATGGGTGCGTCCGTTGTCGATCCACTGCTGGACGGTGTGATTCCCCACGCCTCGTTGCTCACGTGGGAGTTGTTCCAGCATGTTTCACCACGTGGGTGGAGCGCAGTTTGGTGAAGAGGGGGGTGACCCAGCACCCCGCCGATGTGAACCGTGGCCGCGATCCCAACCTGAGGTCGCGGGGGTCAGAATGGAGCGAGCCAACCACTGCGCCAGGAATCAATCCCGACACACAATGAATAATAATAATGGATTATATTTGACAAAGAAATCTACACTGAGATCCGAGACTTTTTTTCAGGAAAGGCTTGCATTGGGACGTCCATACTTAGAAGCAAGCACTCGGCTCATGAATGCAGCCTAAGGGTTCTGTCCCAAAGGTTGAATTTTGTTACAATTGCAGTACAACATTTTCATGAGTTACTTAACCTTTCCAACCGTAGATAACCAGTGTACTTTGTTTACCAACAGAGTGTTTGAAATCGTCTTGTTTGTTTGTCTACCGAGGATGGTAAAGGTCTGAATATTTTGAAACTGGAGAGAAATTCACGATCACCAGTTGTTGCGGCTCCTCGTGCCTCGCCTGTCTCCTCAGCTGGAGAATCACTGGTAGGACGCCGTGGTGGCAAGATTTTAACTACCTCGCCTTCTGTACAGGAGGTCGTGGTTTCGATCGCGACCCTGATGTCTGCTGTATATTTGAAGTTTGCGTGTCTCTCTCTTTCTCATCATTATCATCATCACGGTGGCTAAGAGATGTTAACTACCTCGCCTGTTATACAGGAGGTCGTGGTTTCGATCCCGACCCTGATGCCTGCTGTATATTTGGAGTTTGCGTGTCTCTCTCTTTCTCATCATCATCTTCATCATCATCATCACGGTGGCTAAGAGATGTTAACTACCTCGCCTGGTATACAGGAGGTCGTGGTTTCGATCCCGACCCTGATGCCTGCTGCTGTGTATTTGTAGTTTGCGTGTTCTCTCCACGGTCGCGTGGATTTTTCTGCCGGTTCTCCGGTTTTTCACTCCACGTTTAGACACACGCTTTTAGAGTATTTGGCTGCTATACATTTCCACGTGATGAGCCACTTCGTTGAGCTGTCATTTGTGGCCAGGTCGCTTCTGAAAAAGAACTACATAGTTCAGTGGGCCTTACCTGGTGACATTAAAAGAGTTTGGTTTTAACAGTTCAACAAAAAAAAGTTTCGTTTTTAGTTTTGTGTTGAGTGATGATCAAGTGAATTTGTGTGCTGGGTGGCTTGTGGAATGAGTGGAATGAGACAGAGGTCTTCTGGGCAGAGAGTAAAAACCATGGGACATTTATGACAATGATGATGATAATGACGATACTCCGAGTAAACGGCACTCGATGGGGCTCCACGTATAGTAGATACAGCACAGCAATATCGAGGGCACTCATTGTGGTCTCTGTCGGGCCGTGGCTCTTCAGCTCATCCCTCGTCGCTGTATTATTTATGAACACTACGCTTTTTCTGTTCAGAATGAGATGATGAAGCAGATGCACGCACGCACGCAAACTCATTGTACACATTACCGCGTATGATACCAGGGTGACGTATGGTCAAACTGCCCACCCAAACCCCGTCACCGACGCAGCGTATTGCAGGCCTTCATCCCATGAATTGACACGTGGGATGATTAGCACGTTTGGCTATGCGCGGTGCGAAAGAAGTTCAACATACATGCAATTCTTAATCAGTCTCTTCAGGTAGGTGTAACGAATGAGCAGGTGTAATGCCAGTTTCTAACGATAACCCTCCACCACCCGACAGAGCCAATCAGATCAGGTTGTCACGTGGTGGGCAAATGTGCCAATTGATTTGGTTGATCAGAACAAGTGGAGAAATGTTGAAGAGCAAGCAACATTTTAGCACGATTTTTTCTTACCTACAAATATGCGACATTTCGCTCGATGATGCCCAGCATCGTCTGGTGTTTCACGAAAGCTCTGCCCTGCGTGTACGCACAGCTGCATGCCCCGCTTCTCAATTGCCTGGGCACATATCAGTTTGCGAATACTGCAGCCGTCGCGTGCAGGCTATGCAAGGGCATTCTGGCGTTCCACGGGAGAGCGTTGCATAATGCACATCTGTGATGTACACACTTTGACGTCTCGGGAGATAACAGACGTAACGATGTTCCTCCAGCACTCGGAACCAGAATGTGTATGTATCCTGGAGAAACTCTTTTTCGCAGATGTCCAGTAGTTTCACTTGGATTCAGCGCAAACGTTTCCGCCCCAAAACACCTCCGCAGGAATGCTTGCGCTCAGTCTGGAAAATGTAAAACAGCTCCGGCGCGGGATTTGGTGGCGCTTTTAATCGGGTGGCCCCGCCGCCACGTTTCTTAATCTCGCCTGGTCTCCTCTCCAGCGCCTCCCTTCGCCCCCCTCCCCTCGCCCTCCATCGTACCTCGCAAACCGAACAGCCCATTTATTTATATGCTTAGGTTTTTTCGGTAAAGTCACGTAGGTAAAAAATTTAAATGAATAAAAGTAAAATAAAAATAAAAGAAAAATCACGACGCTTGTGTTGCCTCCGAAACGTCGTGATTTTTCTTTTATTTAAAATTTTATTTTACTTTTATTCATTTAAATTTTTTACCTACGTGACTTTACCGAAAAAACCTAAGAATATGAATCCTTGCAGTCACGAAAGCTTCAAATCTAGCCCATTTATTGCCGATGCCAGTCCACCGAGCCCCGCGGGAGAAAGGTGGTTCGCGGTTTTGTTTGCGCGTGCCTCGTTGTTCCCGTTTTTTAAAACGTTCGAAAAAGCATTCCTCGTAAGTAGGACCCGGCAGTTGGGGAATACAGGTCTCGTCGCGACACTTGTGTTTAACGCTAACGATCCAGTAGCGCGTGCCGTCGGCTACTGTGTGTAATCACCGTCGCTGGCAGGGCGAGAGCGCGGTTGCTAAATTATCGGGGCCCATCTTGACCGTGAGCAGACGAGTTAAAATCCTCGCTGGGGTTAGAGGAAAATGAGGACCGGCGCGTGGATGCTGCATCACTCGGTCTAGACGCCAGCAGTGGTTGTGTTGAGCTCAGAATGGTCCCCCACCGTAGTAATGTGGAACTAACACCATTGGGACCACCGATGGAGAAGAGCAAAACCCGATGAACATATGAACATGAGAACAATTATTTGTTTCGGTATTAAATGCAGTAAGGCGTTCTTTAACCTTTGTGATGGTTTATAAATAGTAATAATAATGCTGATGTATGCCCATTTTCCAATCATCTGATTGTTGTTTGACCATACTTCACCACGCTGGTCAATATGAATTGGTGAAGTGACGGTCCAGGACTTGCAGGTAACGTCTGCCACTGATGTCAGCCGTCGCTGCGAATTGAACTCAGGTCACCGGGTGCACACATTGTGCAGTGCGCTACCCACCGCGCCGCCGCTCCACGCTGTGATGTTTTTCCATATCTCAACACACGGTGTATATCAGTTTTACACTGTGGATGATACCATAATCAATAAATCATATGCATTATTTAATGTCAGGTAGAATCCGCTGAGACCCAATACCCTTGTTACAAGGGAGGCCTGTATATTATTCGACATGCTGCTCAAACAGGTTTACGACTCCAAGTCCACCGACTCTAATAAAAAGGCCCGACCACTGCAAATGCGAGACGTTTTAATGACAGTCGTCCAGAAGGTCCTTTTCAGCCGGAGTGCCATTTGCGTCAATTTTTTTTTCTCCCTTCCTGTATCGATCTCCGGTCGCTGGCTGGTTGGGCAGGCAGGCAGGCTGGTGAGTGGGCAGGATGGCCGCTGGTGGGACCCGCGGAATCTCAACAGCGATGCGCGTGTGTGTGCGTGCGTGTGTATTCTCCCATCGAGCGGTACCGGGGAGCGGTAGTGCAGCAGCGTGCTGCGCGACGAACCCACCAACTTGGGGGTTAGATTCCTGCCCACGGCCAACATCGGTTGATGAATATCTGAACCAATCCTGGGGCCTTTCCTAGGTCGACTCGGTCTTAAATGACTGCCTGGTGCGATGTCTAAACATCTTCACTTGGGCAACAAAGGTAGCCGGGCGTGGTTCTGGCCTTCCACCACCGCATGTGTCGTGCGGGCCTTCATAGGTGCTCGCTGACACCACTTGCCTCAGTCTGTTAAAGGTTATACGGGGGATCTTTGTCTTTGGCTTTTTCTCCTATCGGACCCGTGACGGAGGCTCATGCACGGCGCATTAATGAAGTAACCTATTTGTGTATCGGATTAGATGAAAACCGGGTCGATAGCTTCAAAAGGAGGGCAGCCTCGGCCTGGAGAGTCCCCCATCGCTGTCCCTTGCAGAGGGAATTTGCGAACGCCGCAGAAAAAAGCACGGCAGTGTCTTTCTCCATCGAGTGTGCAGGCGGTGCACCTGCACAGGGGCCCACAGGCTGGGTAGGCCCAGGTCCTGGGGTTGACGTGCTTTAGTGTCTATGCTTATTACAGGAGACTGCACAGTTTGTAGAGAACTCGGCTGACTGAGAAATGTGTCCATGTTTAATGTTTAGGACTCCCTACACCTTGTGGGTCCTTTGGGATATTTGGCCATACTTCACTCCGCCGGTCAGTGTGGGTTGTTAAAGGTGGTGGGCAGCAGAGAACAACAACTTATTTTGTTCTGCACCGCCCACAATGTCAACTGCTGCTGTATTTGTTTGCATTGTGGTCCCCCATCCAATCGCTGTCCAGGTTCTCCTCCCTGCTTAGCTTCCGAGATCTGACTAGACTGGGCGCGTTCCAGGGTGCCGTCTCGTGCGTATTTATGCGTAGGTTGACTTTTGCATTCACAGCACAACTTTCCGATTCAAAATCGAGATTTGGGTGAGGCCAAGTAACGGTCTGGACGACATTTGTTGTAACAAGCCCCCCCCCCCCACCACCTGGCACAACCTTGATTCTCACAGGCATCGGTTTTGTCTGCGAAAAAGTTGTCCGTTGTTATTCCCGTACGAAATGAAAAAATTCAGTGCAATCGAGTAGATTGTTTGAGATCAGATTATTTTTGTTCATATTTGGTGTGCAGTTTAGAACAAAAATAATTACTAAATTTTTTGTTGTTGATTAAATCAAGGACTGAAAAAAGTCTTGAAAGGAGTTGATATGTCGGAAAATTGCGAAAACATTTTTTTACTTCAGAAATAAGCTGAGCCCCATAATGACACTTGGCAAATGTATTTACCATCTGATAGATAGTGAGAAATATTTGTGAAAAGGTCTAATTTCCTCGAAGCCACTTACAAACTCTCATATTTGTCTAGACTGTTGTGCGTAGTTATTACTGAATCACAAATATATATGTGATTGTAACACGTAAGCCTGGATCTCATAAGCGAAATGTAAAAATTAAGAACTGCCAAGTTATTGTTTGGAAAATGAAGAGCAATTTGCAGCCACATTTGTCTTTCTTTTAAAGCGCTTACAATCTCCTCTGATTGAACCCTGTCAACACCATTTAATCACCTCCCGCCGTAATTATAATAAGCACCTATTAATTGTAGATGTAAATTCGATGAAATTCTATCGTCGAGAAAAAAGGACGGCAATTAATTTCGCTGTGCTCTAATGAAGTGACTTGTCAAAAATGGTTTTCAAAATGTATTTGGGCAAGCGCGGTATTATTTTCACGAGAGAAAAAAAAACCAACACGTCGGCTCAGAAGGACGATTTACCTGAATTCACTCGAGAAACGGCTGTCATATTCGGTCGAAAACAAATCAGAGGTAATAGGCCATTTTTTTTTGTAATTTCTCTTCCTGCCCCAACACCAATGGCCTTCAATCTGCACTGCCCCGGTGTTGGATTTCAGAGTCTCGTAATTGGAAACTGCTCTCGGGGAGAGAAAAAACCCAGAGACAGACTCCGGTTTAGGGCTGCTCGTGTTGGCTTTTACGCCACAAATGCACACAGGGGGGGTGGGGGGGCGGGGGGGTTTACGTGCTCGCGTACTTCACGGGGACTTTACCCGGCTCAGATTTATGAAATTCGACCGTCTCTGCGTCCCAGCTGTGGCGATGTTTTGTCAGTGCCAAACGGAAAAAGAGCAACTACTCATGTTGTACACATTATACCCAGAGAAAGAGTGAATTACGGTGTATTGTTAAAAAAAAAACTTTGTATGGATTTGTGTATATTTTGATGGCTATTTTAGTGCTCCGTTCTGGTGACAGATAAGCCCTGTGAATGGCGTGTGGGCAAGAGATCAGGTTCAGTCCCACGGTGTGGGTGAAGTCTCTCCCCAGCAAGCCGACACTCGTATCTGAATCACCTGGGCTCCAAGGGGGTACACCTGAGTTTCATTTCCAGTGCAGTGAAACTACCCCCGCAAAAACCGTGTGCCCTATTACCTGATCTTCCTATCATCTGAGCCTGTGAATTGATCGGCACAGAATCCTAGAATCTGTGTTATGAGCCTTTCCTACGGCAAATTCACTGGGTAAGAGTAGTGCCATCCGGAAGGGGCCTCCCGGAAGCGTTACAATAATCCAATTAGCTGTATTTATATCTGCTTCACTACTCAGATGAAAATGGCAATTTGTGCGGATAAATGCAGATAAGAGGAATTGCTCCTCCGATCGCACCACCCCAACAGGAATTTTGATGAGACGATTTAACGAGTTCTCCTCTCGCAAGCTACACACGACACCGCACCAAGCTCTCGCCGTCGTGTTAACGGTCAGCGAGCGTTAATTACTTCTGAGTCATACCCACTGAAGAGAAATCGCCTCTCCACGAGACGTAAATGATCAATGCTAATACATTTTAAAATGTCACGATTAAACATGCGCCAGGCCGTGCTTTTATCACTATTCATGGTCCTGAGCCATGGGGGGAGGTGGTAATTCTACCTTTCTATGGCAGGGACCAGTTTTGCACAGGACAGCCACTGTTTGACCTCCACAATGAGTGGTGTGATCTCCAGAAATGTGGAGTTCGTTTCACCGACACCTCGGGATGATGAAGTCAGGTGTTACTGTTGATAATGATGATGCAGCTGATGATACTGCTGCGCTGATGATGATGATGTGGTCGTGCGGATTTTTTCTCCGGGTCCTCTGGTTTATTCCCTCCACATTTATAAACATACATTGGGATTATTTACATTATTTTGGTGCTATAAATATCCAAATGTTGGGCCACTTTGTTGAGCTATCATTTGTGGCTAGGTCGCTTCTGAAAAATAAGTTAATACCTGAGTGGGCTTTGCCTGGTAGGATGGGGATGTTTTAGTTGTATTTGTGTATTGTTTGGGTGACTTGTTTACCTTTCTTGTACTTTGCACTGCTATCGTGTTTTTGTGTTGTTTGTTGTTGTAACCTTCTTACCTGCTCGACTGGACATCTGTGAAAAAAGAGCTGTATAGCTCATCGGATTCCTCCACTATAAAAACATATTATGATCCTAATTACGATGGCTATGTGATCTCACAAATGCACCTTTTGCAGACCGTTTGCTGCGCCGTTTCTCTATTGTAATTTGTACACGTAAAAGTTTCGCATAATCTTTCCGGCTCAAAGTGAAGAGGGAGGGTGCAGTGTCAAATGCAGAAAAGAGACTTTTAATTAAAAACCACAAGCACAAACCTGGCGCAAGCTCCTTCCGTCGTACCTCATCGTTGAGCAGATAACCTTTTCAAAGCCAGCTGGAGCCAATGGGAAATTAAAAAGCCACGACGCTTTCCTCGTCGTTGGTGCTTCGTGCATATAGGATGGGAGCACTGCCGCAGCTACAACAACAAGCGCCATTCGCCACTAAGTGGCGGTGACGTCACCACGGCGCTTGTGCCAGGCCATGTGCATGTTAAGTCCACGTGAAGTGTCGAACGCCTGCTGGCAGGAGGTTACGGGGCAGACCCGCTACAAAAAATACAAAGACAAAGATCCCCCATATAGCCTTAACAGACTGTAGGGGCAAGTGCTGTTAGCGAGCACCTATGAAGGCCGGAACAGTACACGAGGAGTTGGGTGGCCAGCACCACTCCCGACCGCCTTTGTCTCCCCAGCGACAATGTTTACACACCTCACCAGGTACTCATTTGAGGCTGAGTTGACCTAGAAGAGGCCCAAGACCGGTTCAGATAATCGTCACTTGTGTTGGCCGTGAGTGGAAATCGAACCCAGGTTGCCGGGTTCACAGCGCAGCGAGCTTACCGGCTACACTACCGCTCCCCAAGATCGCTACACACACAGACCTCTACCTACACACACACCCCTACACACACCCCTCTACCTACACACACACCTCTACCTACACACACACCTCTACCTACACACACACCTCTACCTACACACACACCTCTACCTACACACACACCTCTACCTATACACACACACACCCCTACCTATACACACACACACCTCTACCTACACACACACCTCTACCTACACACACACCTCTACCTACACACACACCTCTACCTATACACACACACACCCCTACCTATACACACACACACCTCTACCTACACACACACCTCTACCTACACACACACACCCCTACTACACATACACCTCTACCTACACACACACCTCTACCTACACACACACCTCTACCTACACACACACACCTATACACATACACGCACACACAAACATGCAGGAGGGAGAAAACAAGTTCTGACTCCACTTCTTCAATTAGAACAGGATTGCCGGGGATTATCCCGATAGGAATCGGCTATTGGCAGAATCCCCACTGCCGGCACTTTAGTTATAACAAAAGAAGGCACTTACTGGATTATGTACACACGTCTACAATGATGCGCTATGATTTGTAGACGTGTGGCATTTTAGCGTCTTTGGGTTTTTTTGTTTTTTCTAACCGGATGATCACTTTTTTCCTTCTCCCAGCCGCCACCGATGTATTTTTGTAAATATTTACTTACGCGATGTACCGCGGCAGCGGTCGCAAAGTGCCGCCATTTTTTTTTTAAACGTCTGCAAGACTGTTTGGTTCACAAGGCGGTACTAGACGAGGCAATGTTATGAGCAGTCGTACACAAGGCGTTTCGAGGTGGGGTGGCGGGAGGCTTCGCGAGCCGCCCCCGAGTTCGCCGCCTGGCCGCGGCTAACATCAGTGGCGAGTGATGTCAGAATCGGGACAGAGACTTGGAGGGTGAACGAATAGAAAACGTTCCCCAAACCTGCAGTGAGCGGAGTGGCGAAGCTTGGCCAAGTGACCTCCGTGACTTCGTTACACTGTGGGGGGGGGGGGGGGGGGCTTCATCCAGCTGTGGATTGAACAAAGAGGCTGTATATTATTACTACTGTATATATATTTATTATAAGACAACTTTGCAAGATGAAACAATTGTCTACTCGCTCAATTCCAGGAAAATGGGTAATTTAAAAAAATGTGCACGGGTAATTTGATAGCAATAACAGAACATTACTTTAAGAATGATTAAAAGCTTCTGTTTTTCTATATCATGTCATTTTTTATATTTGGGGGGGGGGGGTATTAAAACCCAAGACAAACTGTCAAAATAAATTATCATATATCAGGTAAAGCAAAGCTCTTTTTCGGTTTTAAATGTCGTGGAAACACATGTATTTTTTGTGAAGACAAATCCCGTTTCCAAAAATGCACTCCGTACCCCAAGAAGATGTCGCATGTGTGCTTTTCTTCCTTCGTACACATTTATTCCGTGAGGTCCGCTCCACTTAAGTGCACACACATTGCCGAACTACCCAGTCTGCGTTGCAGCACGTGAGTACATGTACATGGACATGCACCATCAAGCTGGAGCACATGCAGTACATAGACATAAACATGCACCATCAACTTTGGAGCACATGAGTACATGGACATGCAGCATCAACCTGGAGCACATGTAAGTAGATAGACATGGACATGCAGCATCAAGCTGCAGCACATGTAAGTAGATCGATCCCAGGGCTATGCAGGAGAATGCATGCTTCCTTTCATTAAGGCAAATTTCCCTTCGTCTCAGCGATGGAGTCCACGAGAGTCGGTCTGTCTACTGCGAGCGGTTTAAGAGCATAATCCGCGCCCTGAACTCCCCCCCCACCGCCCCCAAATTGCACGGGGCTAGAGGCGAGTCCTGCCGACTTGAGCTGAACGCCCCAATGCTCCCCCCCCATTAGGTCAGCCACCGTTAAGCCTGCGAGAATGGATTTGTTTTGTGGGGCTTAGGCCTCCTCGTCTGGGCTTAAGTGTGGATTTAAAAGACCCTGTCCCCCAATATTAGTGCCCGTTTGATCTGATGCAGCGCTCGCAGATAGGGTTGATTGCTCCACAAAATTGCTCAGCCCGCCGCTGCTGCTGATGATGACGTTTGAAAAGCGGCGTGCGATGCTTGTGTTCTGCGCGTTTGCGAATGAATGAATGGACAAAGGAAAGAAGCAATGCTTTGCGTGTATGTGGCTCATTTTCCCAGACAGACGCACGCGTGTACGCGGATGCCGTGCGCTGTTAGCGAGCACCTATTAAAGTTGACATGGAGCATGAACTGTATCCAGTAACAGCCCTGGCTGCCTTTGTTTCCGCAGTGCTAATCTTTCTTGTCACATTACCAATTACTCATTTACGGCTGAGTCTACCTAGTAGAGGCACAGGGCGAGTGCTGATACCAGAGGTACTGGGTGCAAATCACTGGTCGGCCATTCCCCATGTTCACAAATATATACAAAGACAAAGATCCCCCATGTAACCTTTAACAGACCGTGGGGGCAAGTGCTGTTAGCACTGACCTTTGAAGGTTTGCATGTCGCCAGGTACTCTTTTAAGGTTGTGTATACCTAGGGGAGGCCCAGGACCAGTTCAGATAATTGTCACTGTGATTTATTGTGAACGAGAATCGAACGCGATTCACCAATTTCATAGCACAGTGCACGATCCACTACACTGCCGTTCCCCATATATACACACACACACATGCGCAAAAGATTTATATACGTTTATACCAGTGGCCATAGCCAGCAGCAATAAAGGCTAGAAGCGCGTAGATTTTCCATGAAAACTTGCCGACAGCATGATATAACAAGACGTCTTTAAGTACGGCACTGAAATTATAATAGCTCTGAACCTCTGTGGACACATGTGCACGCCATTCTTGACAGTTTCATTTTGTTAACGTCCTAAAACGATAAACTTTCCCATTGCACGTGATTTGTTTAAGTAAACGCCTCCGACTCAGAATACACGCTTTATCCCGCACAAAAGTTTTAATTGAAGCCTTGCTGTCTGCCCCGAAGATGAGATTTAAAAAAAAAATCTGATTTTTTCCGCGGTTATTTCTCATTTGTATTTGACTCAAATGTTAGCGGAGCGTGGACCCGCCTTGTTTCACTCTGTGGCTTTTCTGGTGCTGAAATTTCATTTTTTTATTGCTGACCGTGCTAGTTGGAAGAGATGCTTTTTGAGTGAGGCAGCCAAGAGTCAAACTTATTTTTCCCATAATCTGTCCCCGTCAATGTAGACTTCGCTGCCGCATCTAAAAAAACAAAAACCCAACAGCATCCAAACTGGGTTTCAGCTCAAAGCCGTGGGATTTCAGAGTCGCAAAAAGCACAAAAAAACGTATTTGTGATTTAGAGGAAAAGCTGAACGCGTTTTTCAACTGTTAATGTGACAAAAGAGGCACTCATGTGTCTAAAAAGTGTTTTGACAGTTTATTTATGTGCTGTTCCATTTTTAACCCGAGCGTAGGTTTACGTCATGGGTATAAGTGAAAAGAATAGAAATACAGTCTTTGATGCGACAAATGCGTGTGTGTTGACTGAAAACAATTACCCCTCAATGTTTTAAATGATTTTCAGCAGCTTTTCATACGTTTCACGATACGTGCGGTATCACATCCTCCAAATATTGCATGCAATTTTACCGCAAGCTCCCCATAATTAATCTTATGTTTGTATACAAAAAAAACAAATAAATATTATTATTTTTAATGCCGTGGGCTTCACGCACAAAGTGAACATGTGTCGTGTAAAAAAAAACTTAAATTGGAATTACAGCCTTCTTTTCCATTAAGATTTCTACAAAGCAATTAACAGTTTAAGTCACGGGCAGTTAACCCTTCTCATTGAGCAGCCGCTCATCAATCTGAAGCAGATCATCGTGTCATCGCTCGAGATACATTTTGCATTCCAATGTGTCCACTCGATCCCAATAAATTAGCCGGGAAAGCTGCGTAGAGTCTCGCTTGAGGAGGGTCCCTCCGTCAGAGGGATGCTTGACCATTTTCATCGATGTCCGATGAAACCCAAGCACCCGGAGAGAAAAAGACCACCACACATGCGAGGAGGTGACCCTTGGCACCGTGCAGACCCGTACCTACAGCACCTGGCAAGCCCTGGTGGGCGATCACCCTCCCCAGTAATAACCATGCTGAAAACCCACTTAGCTTCGAAGATCGGACAAGATCGGTCAAATTTACGGCAATATGGGTCATTCGTATGTAGTAAAAAAAAATATCTGCGACTATTTATTTTTAATGTGATTTATTTGAGGACTGGCAACACACGTAAGGACTTGGAGATGCACAGGGAGCGTTGTGCGCCTCACCGCAGTGTGACTCGATCGGGGGGACTTCACGGCGCTGAGCGGTGGTAGGCATCCTTCTCCACCTTTGCCCCTTCACCCAGCGCATTAGGCCCTCTTGGCGAGGATGGGCCACATTCAGTGTCGCTTTCTATAGACCCATCGGAGGAACCAGCTGAAGTGCATCAGCTCTCACTCTCTCGCTCTCTAATGAAAACTGGGTGGCCATACAAGAAAAATACGGGGGGGGGGGGGGGGTATTGTTCACGATTTCTAGGTTTGGAATTTGGGCCATTAATCCATGAGCCCATACTAGAAATTTCACGTCGCTTCAGACCTGAGATGATGAATCTTACACTGTCATAATAATAATGCCCTTTAGCCAGGAAAGTCTAATTTGAGTCTCAAGATACTTTTTTTTTCAGGAGGGCCCTGCTACTTTGGGATGTCTGCCCAGTTCCTGCACATTCGGTTTGGCTAGAGAACTCCAGCAGGACCCTCGAAGATTGTGTACGAAGATCCACACAGATGGATTCAAGAATCCGTTGCTGCACTGCAAACTGGTGACCACTTTGCAGAACAGGAGTTTCCATTCACCCTGCAGCCCATAACGTTGCTGTATTTTTCTAAAATAAAGCAAAATCTTACGTACTACTCAAAATCCACTAATTTCCCAATAGTATTAAACATTTACTCTCTTATATTGGTCTAATAAAGAAATTCACACCACTAAATTGCTTCTCATAGCTCGATAAATACCTGCTGTGGTCCATAGGCTTGTGGCTTTGGTGCACTGTGACGAATTCTAATGAATAATGCCACAAGAGGCCTTAACATGCATTTAGTGCAGCGCGGGATGCTTTGCTAATTACAATTTGCGGTGATGTTGACCTACAGTTGAGCTGCCCAGCCAGGACTAGCGCAAACGAAAGTGGCTTGCCCTCATCTGGCCAGCTCACTGGAGCACGGTCATGAATTTCTAAAAATGCCCACATACCGATTTTTACCCCTGATGGCTTTTGTTAAAATTCTCAATTTTCTGGTTCAGGATTTGATTGAAGAATTTGACTCCTTTTTGTAACAACGTCGTGGTCAATTTGAATATAGTGCCTCTAATTGCTGAAACGTTTAAGTGAACGAACGACAAATCCACTCCGAATTGTCATCATTTTCATCCTCAATATCAGCCGTGGTTCATCCACTGCTGGATGAAGGCCTCTTCCAGGCCGTCGCCATCCCTCAAGGTCCTGCGATGCCACAATCTCATCTCGCTCCAGTACACGAGCCGATCTCATCGCTCCATCTCCACGGTAGTCAGTCCTCTTGGGCGCATAATCTCATTTGGCTGCCACGCTGTCACCTGTCTTATGAAACCAATTCCAGGGCTGCACCTTTATCTTTTAAAATTAATGCCACGGGGAGACTCATGGTGCAGTGCGCTATCCACTACAGCTGCGCGTTCGTTGGAAAACTCCAAGAGGAAACGGAGGGATTTTCCTGTAATACGGCACAAAATATCTCGGAACCTTATGCCATTGGCAGATCCAAAGAGAGTGGGGGGGGATGGAGATAGGAGTAATACCCCCCCCCACACCCCAAGACCTCAAACATATACCTTTTATTGATATTTACCAGAGAACATTAATTGAAAGATTGTATATAGTTTTTATAAATTTAGGGCCATGTTTAAAAAGCTTGAAATTTTGGGGCCGCACCCCCCCCCCCTCCCGTCTCTGGGCAGGTTAGACAGAGAGCCCAGGGCCGGTGTTTCCCTGAACCGGTGCTTGAGCGACGGCGCTCGTCGTCATCGCACGCAAATCCACGTGCACCGGCGCCCCATGAATTTAACTTTCCGAAAGTCCTGTGTGCGCAGCCGTGCGGTCCCGTGGCAGTGGTTTCTTGCGTTTGCGCGCGCATGCTTGTGCGTGTTTTCTCTCGCGCTTGGGGCGGAGCGTGTGTCTGGATCGCTCCGCTTGCACGCAGCGAAAAAATAAATAAGCCCTGAAAATCAAATAAATAAACCCATAAATAAATGGAATACTCGGTCCTGAGAAATATTCGGCGTGAGAATTCCACCGCTCGCAGCTTTCACCTCCCGTGTTGAGGACTCTGTCGACCAGACACTGACTGTTTGGTCTCATCCAGCACCCTGTGTTCAACCACCACTCCAATGCAGGTCTCACTCACTCCTGATTGAGTCCGCCGTGTAAACAGATCACCATCGGGCCGCAGTGGGAATCGAACCGATGCCTCGGTGCCAGCTGGCTCCGCGGGCATGGTGTCCACCACCCGCCAGGCAATCCCCCCCACCCCCATCCTCGGCGAACAATTGAAACGGCACCCCCCCCCCCCCCTCAAGCAACCCTTTTGATTATTTTAGCACGCTGATGGTTAGGGGCATTTGTTAGTGATTAAGATTCGTATAGGTCTTTGGGGGGGACGCCTTGTATAATACGTTGATGGATTTCCTCATAAAGGAACAGTTGGCTGTTTGAAATAAGAGAAGGGGGGGGGCGGTCTGGGAGCCAGACCTGGGGGTGTGGGTGGGGCGGTGGCGTTATCTCTCGTTCTCTCGCTCGCTCGCTCTCTCGCTCGCTCTCGCTCTCTCTCTCTCGCTCGCTCTCTCGCTCGCTCTCTCGCTCGCTCTCTCTCGCTCTCTCTCTCTCGCTCGCTCTCTTGCTGTGAGCACGTTACTGACCTCCGTGACGACCTGTTAATTTGTGGCCCATCAACCGGACCCGTCTAACGAAACGTGTGGGCACAGTTCGTTGCGGCACGCGCACATGCTTGTCGTGGACAAATCAAGACGCAGAGGGCGATTTTTGCTTCAAAGTGATTTTGGAAAGGGTCTCGTGTGTGTGTGTGTTGTTCACCAGAGGCAAAAGAATAACTCATTTGTTGCTATCGGCATCACCCATTGGTCTATCCACTGCTGGATTGAAGGCTTCCCCAAAATCCATCTCCACCTCTCACAATCCTGCCACATACTAATCCACCATAACGCCCGCACACGAGCTGATTACACTGCTCCATCTCCTCAATGGGCGTGATCTCAGATGCGTCCCCATCCCTTGGGCTGCAGTGATTTTAGCAATTCATATTTACGCGCGCGTTTTGAACATTTGTAGTATGCAGTAGAGGTTGGAGGGCGGATTGGTGGTGCAGCGATTAGCCCACTGTGCCACGAACCTGGTGAGCTGAGTTTGATTCCCAGCCACGGCTGTCATCAGTGGTGAATTATATCTGAACCGGTCCTGCCTAACCCCTCCCAACGCACCTCAACAACCCTCACTGATCAGAATGGTGATGAAAGGTCAAATAACCCCCTTGATCGCACGTCGCTCGAGAGTTGTTAGAACAGTGGAACTCCCCCGATCTGGAGATCATGGTAATGCAATCTAACTACGACTATCCAATGCAAACACAATGCAAGCTGCATTCATTCATTGAGACCAGAAGAGACTGGTCCCCACCACAGGAACGTGGATCATTCACCACTGACTCAGGACTGCCAACAAATGATAGAAGTACTGCCCAACCCCCTGTGTGGTCACGTTTATTTATAGGAGCTGTTGGAGCTCAAACCCGCGTGAACGAAGACCAAGCCCGCAAGAGCAATGAGTGAGCATCATCACGTTGAAGTTGTTGCACAAGTCGCCGCCGCAGCCGCCTAAATTAAAACGCCTCGCTTGTAAGATTCCAAGAATTGCGGAATACGGCTGGGTGTGTCGTCTTCCCCCCCCCCCCCCCCGCCCCCCCCCAATACGTTCACTTCCACAGCTGTAGATTTCTCGGGGGTTTGGAACCCAACGGAGACGCTTGGCAAGCCCATCTTCACGGTCTCTCAGGGATGAGTACGTGATGACTGGGGGGGGGGGGGGGGGGGGGTGAGGATTTAAGTTTGGCGAGAGCACACGGCTCAGGGTTCTGACCCCTGGGGCTCGGTGCCAGAGACGGTGTCACGAGAGGTCGGCCGCCAGGCTGCGTGCTGTCCTGAGAGCGGCCTGGGGCCCCGAATCGATACCTATGCTAAATAATGGAATTTCCCATTGACGTGACCCAATTATCTCAATATCAAAATCTGTGTGTGCATTAGCCGGCATCCGGCCCTCCCCGCTAATGCCTGCGATGCCGCCCCCGCCGTGTCTTCGATGGCTCTTTGCCATCCGCGCTGCTCAATACCATCGCCGCGGCCAGACAATGTGTGGAGTGAGGGGGGGGGGAGTAAGTTGCGTCGGGCGGTTTTTGCCGAGCGGGTGGAGATCTTTGTTGGCCTCTGTGGCATTGGAGTCCCGTAGTAGCCCGTAGCGGGGTCGGCCAGACACCATTAGAGGGTCAGTAGAAGGCTAAGGGGGGGAAGGTGGGGGGGGTCCGCAGAGGTTTCCGCAAAGTGCCAAGAGGTCGTATCCACCTTCAGCGGTCCGGCTTCGACCGGCTACCTCCGTCGTGAATGCACCGTTAGCTCCTCGGCAGTTGCCATCGAACAGCACCGCTCAGCGTGATGGGGGTCTGGAGGAGAGTTTGAGAGAGCGAGACGATCCAGTGGACTCGGCTTATCGGAGCGAGGTTCCGGGAATGGCTACGCCAGGCCGTGGCGGTCCTGGGAAGGGTTTTGGTGGCCTGGTGAGATGCTAAACTTGGATTCTGCTCACATCTGGGCAGTTCCGCATGTTAGGCAACCTCGCAGCGCAAATCTCAAAATCCTCCGAGGGACACTTAAGAGTTGGCGTCAATTTGGAGGTAATTATCTACAGTTTAAAAAATGACGGCCTTTTTATGAAACGGGTCGACGGTTTGACACGCGGACAAAAACCGATGGCGCTCATCGCCTGCCCAGCGTGGTTCGTCACGCGGCTCATGCGAGTGCGTCCGATGCCACGGTGCCCTGTGAGTTTTTCTCCTTTGTTGAGAGGTGGACGAATTGTTCATATCTCTAAATTACAGCCCAAATCGGTTGACGCATACTGGGCCCCTAAGTCAAAGTCCGCTTCGCGATCGCTCTATTAAACTAAAGCATGTTTTTGTATTTGACCAGGTAAGGCCCACTGAGCTATGTAGCTCTTTTTCAGAAGCGACCTGGCCACGAATGATAGCTCAACCAAGTGGCTTATCACGTGGACATTTCTAGCAGCCAAATACTCTAAATGCGTGACGTTGAATCTATATGTGAAGGGATAAACTGGAGGACCCAGAAAAAAATCCTCGCGAACACGAGGAGAACACGCAAACTCCAAATATACAGCAGGCGTCAGGATAGGGATCGAATCTGCGACCTCCTGCATACCAGACGAGGTAGTTAACATCTCGCCACTGTGGCGTCCTAACGATGACCCGTATCTTTCAAGTATCCGAAATGTACATCTGATGTTGTGTAACTTCCCCGTATGTGGATGTTACCGACGTTTGTGTCACTCGTGGGCAGACAGTGAGGCTGGTTAATCCCCACACGCTGGGTGAAATCACGCCACATTTCGCTTTGGCATTCTCTCTTCCCCTGTCCGATTCGGATATTCCACTCATGGTGCTCTGCTCATTTGCTACGGTTGTATTGTAAACGTACACGTGTTTGTGATGGTGACAGCGATGCAGGTGGGTGGTCATTGTGGTGGTGTTGATGATTAACGTGGTGATGATTGTGGTTGTGATGATGATGAAAGTGGTGATGATTGTGGTTGTGATGATGATTAAAGTGGTGATGATTGTGGTTGTGATGATGATGAAAGTGGTGATGATTGTGGTTGTAATGAAGATGTTGGTGATGATTGTGGTTGGGATGATGATGCTGATGATGGCGAAGGTTGTGATAATTGTGGTTATGATTATCATGATTGTGATTTTGATGATAATTGATAATGAAGGTGGTGGTAATTGTGGTTTTGTGTTGGTTACGATGCTTATGATAATGATTGTGGTGGCGGTGATGATGTAGGCCCAACTTGTAGTTGTGATGATGATGAATGGCGATGATGAAAGTTGTGACGATTGTTGTGGTGATGGTGGTGATGATTATGGTGATAACAATCCGAGCAAGACAGGTGGATTTATTTGGTGGAGATGGGGGAGGGGTACTCGTAGCGGCTGAGGTGGAAGTGAAAATTCACAGGCAATGTCCAGTACACTAATACGTAGAACAACACGCATAGGGCCAGATGGTCAACGGCAGAATTGTCCCCTTGCGGTACAAAAGGTGGAAATGCACAGGTGCTGCTGAGAATAAAGCACAAAAGCGTGCTCAAATATTTACACGGGATAAGCAAAAAAAAAAACACAAACCCAGATGAGTAATATGCTTTCAGCAAATCACCAACCACCATCCCAACACCACCCCAACCCCGAACCAGTGATTCGATGAAATGCCAGGTTTCAGGGTTGCGATTCGATTGAAGAATACAATTATTTTCTGCCCTGTTTGTTTATACGGTGGCACGCTCCAGGGAAGGTTAACAGTTGAACGCCATCTCAATGCCAGACACCCATAAATATATTTGAAATGTGAATGGAAATTTGGTTTACCTATGAAAACCATCACGTTTCAAATCGTCAGTGGCTGACATCGGTGGTGAGCGATAGCTTCAAAGCTTCTCTGGGCCTCTCTCACCTGTAATGAACCCGCGCTGATTGGCATAGAAAAGTACGACTCTTGAAAATCCGACTTGATCACAGTCGGCTGTCCAGATGAGAAAATAGTGCGGTGAGCAGGCCCAGCTTGGCGCCTTGATCTCTGAGCCCCATCAGGCCAACCTGGCCTGGCCACCTGGCCCACCACCTCTGGGTGTTTTGCGTACTCAAGAGAGGGTCAGGTACCCCAAGGGAGAAAGTAGTGGGGGAGGTATCGGCCGCCACGCCTGTTGTGGCATTGACGCATCCGCGTGTCCCTTTGATGGGGGGTGAGGGGGTTGATGGTGGGAGAGGAGAGGAAATGGAACCGCATTTTTTTGTCAAGAGTTTTAATTTGTTCTGGATATGTTGCCCCAGCTGTTCCAGAGAGGAGTATTTATTAATTTCGTTCATCTGCTATGAATTTTTTTTTAATGTGGCTACGCGCATTCATTCTGCCCTTTTAGAATTGTCGGCGTTGCGGCCATACATTAAATGTTGCCTCGCATTTTCTGATGATGCGTAAGATCTGTTTGTGTTATAGACCCTCGGAGGAGGCAGCTGTTTAGAGTCAGCTGGATAGATTTTTCCACAAGTTTGTTACGTTCCCAACGAGTCATGAAAAAGTGCCGCTAAAATTTCCACCATCTTCTATGATCTATCCACTGCTGGGTGAATGCCTCCCCAATCCATTGCTATCAATTCATGGGCCTCCTATAAGCAATCCTTCAAGCTCCCTGCAATGGAGCTGATCTCATCACACCATCTCTGTGTAAGAGATCCCTCCTTTGGTCGTCGTTCCATCCACCGTCTCGACCACCACTCCCAAACCAGCGGAAATTAGTGAAAAAATAAAATCGGATTCGCTTTCTTTCCAGCGAGGAAAAAGAGGACACACTGCCGCAAAGCAACCCAACATGTTGTTTAATTTGAAACATTAAATAAGCTTAATGCGTGTTTTCAATGTTTAATGCCTTAGATTAGTTACACATATATCAGAATTGCTTTGATTTTGCAAAGTAAGGCTTTCCACGGGATGGCACGGAATCTTGAGATGGGAAAATTGCGACTTTCAAGAAACCCACGGCACAACGGAGCCCTGCTCCTGCTCTGCCTTTGTGTCCTTCACTCTGTGACCCGCCACTGAGATCGTGTAACAAACACAACGGAAGTGTACAAACTTTAAAAATAAATGCAGAAAATGAACACGAATAAATCCGTTCAATATATTGCTGTCAAGGTGTGGGGTGGAGGGGCAACGGGGCAGTGGTTATCACATTGCCTGGCGAGCCTAACTCACAAGCACGGCTAACGCTGGTGGCGAGTGATGGCTTTAGAAAGTTCTAGGTCCTGTCACCTGACGAAAGCCGCGCTGAGCGGAAAGGTGACGTGTAATACAAAAAATGGCTGACACGGCATGGGTAGGCCTTCATCCAGCAGTGGATTTAAAAGCAGTTGTATATGTTATCACGAATAATGATGAATGGTAATGTAACGCAGAGTTACGTTTATATGGACCTTAGTTCGCTTGCGAACGCAACATCTGGTAATGGTTCATAATGTGACGCGAGATTTTGCCGTAATCGCACTAATGAATGGTTCACTCTTCTCGATTGTGTTATTTAAATTTTATTCCATTGGGCTTTTTTTTTTACAATATGAGCGGTTGTGATTAATTTGTCAGGTTGGATTAATGCACATCTCGTCAGATAATTTTCCAGCAAGTGAATTCCTTAAGAGAGTTGATATTCTGAGAGGAATCAGACTGTCATGCACATTTGGTCAGACCTGCGCCTTTTTGGCGATTGTTTGATTTGAACGGGGAAAATTACCATGGCGATGATTTCGGTCATTTGTGTTCCACGTGTCAATCCGGCCCTCCGTTGGGTAAAGTTATACAAATGCGTATTGGGGGATCGTTCTCAGGTTATGTTCGCAGGAAGTTAAGCGAGACTAAAGTTGAGTTATTTATAAGGGTGCGATGTCGCATAGTATCGCCGGTTAAGTCATGGTCCACGTATGGAATTGTGACAGTGAGAATCAATTATTTCTCAAATCCATTTATATGTGTTGTGCTTTTAAAGCTTCCGGTTATATGGGGAAAAAAACATCCCGAAGGTTTTTGCTTGAGAGCAAAATTCCCAAAGAAGGGAGATGAACAAAAAAAAATGTGTTCGCACACAGGAACACACGCACACACGCAGCAACGCACGCACGTAGGATACACGCACACACGCACACTTACACTAGACCACTCGATGCTGTCATCTCGCATGTGACATATGAGTTGACAAAGTCGGGCCTTTAAGTGTCCCTGACCCTGGTTGAAGGTGGTCAGTTTTTAGGAAAAATGGCCAATTTTTTTTGATTCACGTCAGAAAAAACACCAGTTTGGGGTCCCATCCTCTGCCCGTAAATTTTGCCCGTCAGCAGAGGAATATAAATAAATATATAAAAAGAGTTAAGATCTCAAGGTATGTGAGCTGCGTGCTGAGCGTATCGCCCTCCCCGCGTTTTTATTCTCCGCCGTCAACTCATTTCTAGTTTGCCGAATGCCGGCACCGCTTTCGCGCCCTCAATCATCGTGCGGCTGATGCCGGGAGGTGCCGGGCGCCCTTAACCCGACGATCCCCCTCTGCGTGGCCCCCCAATCGATCGCCGGGGTGCAACTCCTCTCTCCTGCGAAGAAACAGGCGGAGAGGGATGGGGGAAGGAGGGGGAAAAAAATTGCGCGCGCACGCAAAAAAAAACCGGGCAGGTATATTGAAACCTCGGTGGATTCAAATCGCCACTGGGCTGCCAATTCATCAAGCGCCGTTTGACAGCGAGATATGGAAATAGGAGACGGGGGGGCGGTGGTGGTGGCGGTGGGTGGGTGAGACGGGGGGGGGGCGATGTCTGCGGTGGAGGGGGCTTCCTCCACGAGCAGCCGGCACTTTGAGGTGCCGTGGGGTCGTGCATTAACAGGAGGAGAGAGAGGGAGAGAGAGGGAAAAAAAACCCCCCATCATAACCCACCCCCGTCTCCGCTCCCACTCCCCATCTCTCTCCTCCTCCTCTTCCCTCGTACCCCCAGCCTGCTGTCGCATTAGTGGTCCCCGTTTAAACGGAGTAACGTGTGCCCGGATGCACCGAACGGCGAGCGTGAATTTTGGATGAAAAATTGGCCCTGGTTTGACAGGGGGGGGGGGGTGTTCTCCTTTTGAAGCGAGGTTGCCTGCACCCCCCCCCCCAGGGAACAGGGTGAGGGGGGGGGGTGTCGGGTCTCTGGCCCTGCGCTCGCGTGGAATTAGGTGCCACGGCTCCAAGCGAACGTCGAGCATCCACTTTGCACATCAAAACGGCAGGGGTCGTGACCTCTTTCATCGACTGATTAATAGCGTATTGGTTTCCACGGGCCCCGTTGCACTTTTTTGTTACTTTAAAGTTGGTGCCGCGTTGAGAGACCGGTAAACATGCTGCCTCTCGCTGTTCAAATGTGACACCGTTTGTTCGAGTTTCGTGTGGCCAAAGTACAGTACTGTATTGTTAAAGGCATGTATGCGCACACACACACACCCTTTGTATATATGTATGTACGTGTGCGTGTGGGTGTTTCATGCGCGCGTGCGTGCGTGCGTACTCAACGTGTTTCATGAACTGTGTATATAGTGTGCCGGATGTCAATACAGGTGTCATCCATTATTAAAGAATTATAATTAGACAGACGTTTGAACGAGGTCAATAGCGCTATACACACACGCGCGCACACAGTATATACTTATCGTATCGTAAGAGCCTCATCCCCCGAACACCCCTCCACGTGTCGGCCGTTGGCGTTGGACGTTGCATCGACGTTTGAGAGTCCGTCCCCCTCCCCACCCCCCCGGTGTTCGTCAGCATCTCAGCCGCAGTCGTCTCGAACGCTTCTCAGTTCTGATCCGTCGCGAACCTCCTGGGCTCTTCATTGCTTTCGATGTCACCATCGCCCTTCCGTGCAGTTCAAAGCCGCCGGGTCTAATTTTCATTAATGACGGACGATGCCTCCTCCATGGCCCACCCACCCACCCCCTCCCCGCCTGCATGCACATTATAATAGTAGGCTTTTACCCTTTAAACTGGTACAAAACTGACACCTTTATACAAGGCATCATGTTTGCAATAACCGCAACACAAGCAGTCAAAATGCAAACAAAAAGAAACAACTCTGATAATGGTAATGATATGCACTGTCCATTACCAGTTTAAAGGGTAGAAACCTACTATTATATTTTGCCACTGCTAAAGGAGGTCTCATAGTGCATGCACCTTGTTCAACTCGCAAAGACCAATCCCAGTTTGTGTTCCGCCGCGCCGATTGACCTGGTGAAGTGTACCACCCCATTGCGAGGGGTATTAAGGTCGCTGAGGCGTGGCCTACCCGAGGATGCTAAAGGTCGCGTGTCCTCAATCCGCGCGTTCTGCACGCGTTGTGCCGTACGAGCGATGCCATCGCCTTACTCGAGACTCCAGGTGCAACGCGATCAATTAGGTACCGCTAACAATAGACGAGTGGTCGGGGCAGTGGTGCTGTGGACCCCGTGACCCCAGTTCGATGACAGGCCATCGCGAATTTTATTCTCACGAGTAGGGTCACCACCTGTCCGGGTTTGACAACAGTCTGACCCGGACAGTCCTGGAATTTGCATCTGTGTTCGAGCGGCAGGAATTTATTTGTTCCGAGGTCTGGTACCGGTTATTGCGTTGCATTTTTACTACAGAAGACTTTTGCACAGTTACAGTATCTCGATGATGCACATAAGCAGAGTGAGAAATATGTCTGCGGTTTGGTCCTCGAGAGGAAAAAGTGCCATCCCTAGCGGCGAGTAATGTCTGCTCCAGTCCAGGGCCACCGCCCACTTCACCAACCAGCACTGACCAGCATGGTGAAGTACAATCACACAACCCCAATGACCGACACTGCTGTGATAGTGCTTCATGCAGCAGTACCCTGACGGAAGGCTGCCAATTAATCATGAGCAGTATTATTATTATTCGCGGAGTAGCTGTCGTCACCGTTAACAATTGGCCAACAACAACAACAGGGCCCCATCACTCCAAACACCGCCTTCACCTTCCGCGAGCTGGTGCCCCCGGCTCAGCGTCCTCGGTCATTCTCGTCGCCTCGCCCTCCTCGTCCGCGTTCGCCGCGACTCGCCGAAGGCCCCCCTCCTTGTCGTCGTTGACCGACGGGAATTGACGTCCCCGCGTCTTTATCGCCTGCCGTCAAAAAAAAACCCGCCCGCGTCACCGCGCGCGCATGCACGCATCGAGCGCGCGCGCGCTAATTTCCCCCGCTCGGGACCGGCGTGCGCGACGCTGCCGTCGTGAATCGGAGAAGCCACCCGGCACCTTGCACGAAATCGCTGCGCCTGCGCCGTCTTGACCGATGAGGATTGAGGATGCCCCTCCTCCCTCCCACCCGTCCACCCACCGCGGGTGGCACAACGGGCTCGCACAGCCCGGCTGGCAAGTCGGCGAGCGCCGGGGATCGTTTCCATCTCCCGGTGGTGGCACTTGAGAATAAAATAATATGGTGGGCGATTTTCTAGAAGCCCCCCCCCTCCCACGCGCTTCTGACATGTCCAGCCCGCAGGAGACTTTTCAACAACGCCGCATGAAATAAAGAAAAGCATCGGCCGCGTCAGGCAAGGTGTGCGCCACGAGATGGGCACCTCGATGGGCCTCTTGCCGGTTGGCACGGGACCCCGCGGCACGGCGATGCCACGCGCGATGCCGGATTCGTTTTGGTTTTATTTCCTCCACCGCCGGGACTCAAGGACACAACTGAGTTGCGTCGTTTTACCGTGCAGTTGTGTCATTTTAATACCCATTCATCCGTGTGTTGAGTTTACTACGAGTTATATTGGGGCGGAGCATCGGTACGTTGGTGAGCACACTGCAAAGATGAATGCAGAGTTGACGTGTGAAAATGCAATGTACTGTATACACTATAGTCTTTTTTTCAATCCACTGCGGGATAAAGCCCCCCCCCCCCCCAACCACCAACACCTTGGCAATTGTGGGGGTTTGTTTAACCATACCTCCCCACGCTGGTCACGGCCGGTTCGGATATCACCCGTTGATGCTGTTAGCGATGGCTGGGAATTGAATCGAGGTCGCCAGGTTCGTAGCGCAAATGTGCCGCTCCACAATGATGAGCGGCTGACATATTTGTACCCAACAATCTCAGCTTGGCTCACTCAATGTCCCCTGACATGGCCATTATGAGCACCATCATCCACTCAACCTTGATTATGGCAGTCCTTTTATTACCATATTTGGATATTAATGCATGGCTTGTTAACGTGCTGGCCATGCTGCTTGTCCGGTTAATGTTTTGTTTTTAACTTGCCGCCATTATTCGGCTTTGCAAATCTGTGCCTTTAATCTCCCTATTTGTGCCCGACTGTTCTTTTCTTTTTAGTTAAGCGATCCATTTTTGTTGTTGCCACTGATTTGCAAATTCGTTTTTTGCGTAGCCTCTTTTGAGCTTCGGAGGTGTTAAATGCACGAGGCGCAACACAAATAGCATGAGCTCTGGTGGCAAGCCTTCACAAGAAACAAAGAGAAAACGATCGCGCCTACAGCGAAAACTGTTTTGCCCTGTGAGAGGAGACGGAGAGAAAAAAACACATTCTTAACAGCTCCGTTTCTTTTCCCAACATGCAATTTACACAACGAAGCCAAACAGCTCACACGTTCCCAAAGTGATTCCAGGTTGAATTTTTCCTCTCTTCAAAAAAAAATTATAATAATAAAATCCGAAGCTGCGAGGCGGGAAATCCAGAACACGGCGTGATTATTAAACAATGCAGTCCCGTAATGAGGAGAGCAAATCCAACGGATCATTGGGGCAACAACCTCATGGTCGCATCCTGCTGCACTGGACGTCAAATGTACAGACGGACGCGGGCGATGTGCCTGAGGAAGCATGGCAATTACGAGGCATATCTCGCGTGGCGTAATGCAGACGTAGGAAATACCTGCTGAGCGAGTTAAAGGGCCAGAGCCACTGTACAAGAACATCATTCTGACGTGCGAGAGTGCGTTTCTCTCCAGTTTTGATTTGCGGCCTCGTGGGCAAAGCGAGCAGCAAGAGCAGGGAGTGACGATGATGGCTGCAGTGCCTGGACCACTCCACCCCCTTGGATACATAATGGGCGCTTTTATAATTGTATTATCATGTATTCTTGTCCTTTTATTCAGAGTAGAGAGGGGGGTGCGCTGGGTGGCACGGTGGTGTGAACCTGGTCACCCGAGTTCAGTGGTGAGTGATATCAGAAACGGCATTGTGCTTCCCCCATCACTGATTCGCACTTGACAGCGTGGGGAAGTATGGCCAAACTACCGCCACGGCTGAAAGACGCGGGGGAAGGTATTCATCATTGGCTATCTTTAAAGACTATGGTCAAAACAAAAGTAACCACAACTTAGATGCATATGTGCATAGCACACGATAAAATATTCAACGTTGAGCTTAGACCACAGAGTAGATAATTGTTAGATATGGATCGGGGGCACTAGGCAAATGCGGAGTCAAATTAGTAACAGTATGCGCTCATTGCGCCAGCTCCTAATATAGCAAGCACGGTTGGCTACGTACGGTGCGAAAGAAGTTTCAACTTTCGCAAAATAATCGGTTCTGGCCCGTTGAAAATCGAGAGCGAAAAACAAAGTGAAGCCCCAGTCATTTTGGGCCGTCGGAACGATCCTAACAACCGCAAGTGTGGATGGTTTGTTTGGTGACGATGCCTCGGTGACAGTCAAGCTCTCCTCCGACCGCGATGCCGTGGCATCTCAAAGGTTGACCCAAACACAGTAAATTTCCGGCAGAACTGATTTCATTTCGATTATCTTTTTTTTTCGTGCGAGTTTTTTTTTTTCCCTCCTGCTGTTGTTCGTGACTTGTGCCCTGCCCGGGTTCACGCAGTTAAAAGGGCCCTGTCAGAGCTCGGACAATGGGGCCCCTCAGTTGGACAAGAACTCGCGCTGTCCAAACAGTGCGCTTCTTAAATACGGTTCTTATTCTGCGTGGAATGCTCTTTCGACCCCCCCCCCCCGGCACAATTGTGTGTGCGTGGGGGAGCAGTGACGCGACGAGTTTGTGCGCTGCGCTTCGGTCTCGGTAACCCCGGTTCGATTCCTGGTCACGTATGTAGTATGTGATGTCGGTTGAACTTTGTTCGCAGCGTACGTAGCTAACCACGCTAATCGGAGGTGCGGGAGAAGGGCAACAGACTAAACACAAGAAGGAGTTCTCAAAAGATTTGCTTTCAATCTCGATGATTCTAAAGTGCATAGCCTCCTGTGGCTTCCTAATATCGGAAGGAAGGGCGTTCCGGTCGCCCCGCGGAAGCTCATCTGAACGCGTCCCGCACATCGCTCGCGACTATTGGTTACTGAGCCTGACTTGCCTGTCCAACACAAGGTCGCCTCGGCACGAGAAGTCGTAGCCGGCGTGGTCGAGGGAGAGACGCCGGTAGCTCGGTGTGGATGGGCCTCATGCCGGAAGCCGCTTCGTACTTGTTCTGGCATTGATAGGTGCTCGCTAACGGTGCTTGCCGCTACAGCAGTCGGCTCAGGTTAAATGGGAATGGGTATGCATATTACATTTCGTACACGTTTTGTGAAAACACATGGCTTGACTATGTTTGTGGGCCATGCAACCGGCTCGTTTCATTGGCACTGTCCGCACATCATGCAAGACGAGGTTTTATTTTGAATTACATTCCAGTTAAGCTCTTGGCATCACGATGTCCCACCTCCCGGTCAGCGTGGTTGGCTCCGTACGGTGCAAAAGAAGTTCAACGTACGTGTCCACGTCACCATGGAATGAAGGAGTTCAATATCGGAACTTGTTACACCACCTTGTGTGAGAGAGTGGCCCCAGAAGAATGTCGTAGAAATACTCTGCGAAGTCACGTGATTCTGGCCGTTTTATTCACACTCGGAACACTGATCTTTATATACCCTGCAAAAGAGGGTCCGTCAGCCGTCAATCAAACCGACAATTTAAAATTCTCAAGAGAGCCGAGACTCGGTGAGACATATCTTGGGTGAACAAAGCAGTCGTCATAAGACGGAGCCGTCCCCGGAGACGGAGGAGGAGGGATGAGCGGCGGTCTCATTTCTTGGTGCAGTAAAAATGTCTTTTGGGTTTTAATTTTCACGTCGTAGTCTGGCATAGAGAGCGGTGTTTGTGAAGCTGCGGGGGTGCGTGCACGCCAGGGTGGGGGGGGGGGGCGTCTGGTGAGTAGGGGGGGGGGCTGGGTTGGAGTGTCATATTTTGCTTTAACATGTTAGCAGGCTTTCGCGGCCAATATTATCCATAAGAAAGGTTTTTGGGTTGGATCGCGTAAGTATAAATGTGTCGTAACCCTCCACCACCCGACACAGCCAGTAAGATTTGTCACGTAAACAACGCGCCAATTAGTTTGCTACTAAATAGAGCAGGACAACGTCACCACTGTGGACCCATCAGGTGCAGAGATCAGGGGCGGGGGTATTGTAATTATAAAATAGATTACTAATCAGTTAATTGGCATGTGTAATATTTTGCTTGACTACTTCACTCGGGGACAAACGTCCGTTGAGTCTCAAGACTCATTTGCGGGAACGTCCAGTCCACGACGGCTGACCAGTCGTTGTTTTGGAGCACTGTATTATTGTGATATTATTTGCACACGGGAATGAGCAGATAGAGAACACCGATGTGAAGTTGATGCCTTCAGCTCGGACTGATGGCTGCACCGTGGGTACGAAATTGATGTCTTCATTGACGAGCCCCTGATCTCACCTCTCCCATCTCACATCACTCTACTCCCCACCACGCACTCTCCTGCCTCTCCCCTCCCATCTCGCTCTACTCCCCTCCACGCACTCTCCCACCTCTCCCCTCCCACCTCGCTCAACTCCCCTCCACGCACTCTCCCACCTCTCCCCTCCCACCTCGCTCAACTCCCCACCACGCACTCTCCTGCCTCTCCCCTCCCACCTCGCTCTACACCCCACCACGCACTCTCCCATATCTCCCCTCTCACCTCGCTCTACTCCCCACCCTCGCACTCTCCTGCCTCTCCCATCCCACCTCGCTCTACTCCCCACCACGCACTCTCCCACCTCTCACCTCGCTCTGCTCCCCTCCACGCACTCTCGTCTCCACACAACCAAGGCCCTCTGTCAAGGATCCCAGTAAAACATCCGTTCCGTGGGAGGTCGCTCAATTCTCCTCTGCTGCCCCCCATGACGTGGGGCTCTTCTTTCCCCAGCCGCCCGTGCTCCCCCCAGTGCCGTACAACTTGACCGACTACTCCGACACAATCGCCATGCTCCCCCCTCCCCTCGCGATGTGTCTATTTGGCGTCTCGAGATGCGCTCGCGTTTAAGACGCCGCACGCAGAATGTCTCAACTCGTGGCCGTGGCGTCGTGACGACGAGTGTGCAGCGGCTCCCCTGGGCCGCTGCACTCCCGCTGCACCCGAGGAGGCCTTCATGCGCAGCGCCGCACGCGTGTCTGGTTTTGGTTACGCGAGGAGCCCCGAGCAATGGGGGGTCGATCTTAGATTACAGACGTAAGTAATGGCAGTGGCAGGAGCTGATACTGGCTAGAGAGAGAGACGTAAAAAACAAACCCACAAAACACCAGCGGACAAGACAGAACGAAATTAAGTAAGAAAACAGCAGGATAAAGCCTGGGGAATTGAGATAAATGCGTTTATCTTGTGCATCTCGGCATTTCTGCAGAACAGACGGATCGCTTGCGCGATAACGTGAGTTGGGAGGGGGGCCCTTCCCAGGAGGGGGGGGGGGGCACCGCATCCTCCCTTCCCCGCTGCGAACCACCGAGGTGGCAGAGGGACTCGAAGGGAACTCGCGGCTGCCTTCTTCAAGCAGCTGCCTGCAAGCGAGGTCGTCATCTAGCACCAATGGGCTCCCCTTGTTACCGTGAGCGGGATTCTCGTGCAAGCGATCGGTGGCGGAGCGCCTGCTCCTTCTCCGACTCCTTCTCCTCCTCCTCCTTCACCTCCTTCTCCACCTCCTCCTTCTCCACCTCCTCCTTCTCCACCTCCTCCTTCTCCACCTCCTCCTTCTCCACCTCCTCCTTCTCCACCTCCTCCTTCTCCACCTCCTCCTCCTTCACCTCCTCCTCCTTCACCTCCTCCTTCTCCTCCTTCTCCACCTTCACCTCCTCCTTCTCCTCCTCCTTCACCTCCTCCTTCACCTCCTCCTCCTTCACCTCCTCCTCCTTCACCTGCTCCTTCACCTCCTCCTTCTCCTCCTTCTCCACCTCCTCCTTCTCCTCCTTCACCTCCTCCTCCTTCACCTCCTCCTCCTTCACCTGCTCCTTCACCTCCTCCTTCTCCTCCTTCTCCACCTCCTCCTTCTCCTCCTTCACCTCCTCCTCCTTCACCTGCTCCTTCACCTCCTCCTTCTCCACCTCCTCCTTCTCCACCTTCACCTCCTCCTTCTCCTCCTCCTTCACCTCCTCCTTCACCTCCTCCTCCTCCTTCACCTCCTCCTTCACCTCCTCCTTCACCTCCTCCTTCTCCTCCTTCACCTCCTCCTCCTCCTCCTTCTCCACCTCCTCCTCCTTCACCTCCTCCTCCTTTGAAGGAGCGCAGATGACAGTGTTTATTTCTGTGTGGTCCATCGTGTGGGTTGCAAGGCCGCAGTCACACCTCCTGTGGCCCGCGCCTTTCATCTTCCACTCGCGAAGGAGATGCGTACCTCGGCCTGTTCACGTTCTGATGCGGCTGATGGTTGCATCACCGGTGTCTTCGAGAAGGAGGAGGTTAAAGTCAGGAGGTGTGCGATGTTTGGGTCTCGGATGAGCTGTTTATTCTGGAGCAGCATTCCTGTGGATTGGGAATGAATGACAATGATGGGAGTGCTGCTGGTTATGAGGATGATGTAGCAGTGGTGATGATGATGGTAATTATGTTGCTGCTGATTATGTTTTAGCTGTGTTGCTGCTGCTATGGTGATGTTGGTAATAATGATAATTATCAAGTTGTAGCTGTTTTGGATATTGATAATTATGGGAAAAGGTGTTCCTGCTGATGGTGATGATTACGAAGTTGGTGACCGTGACGATGGGAATGATAATGACGACGGTGATGACATGTTCAACATACAGTTGTACCGGCGCCGCTGAAATCACAAAAATAAAACAAAATCTCTTCATGGCCACCTTCCCACACGGCTCGAGACCCCCATCCCGGTTAGCGAATGGGCCGCGCTGAACGTTCACACACCGGCTTTGTTTAATTTTGTTGCACTCCGCTCGACGCACAAGCCCTGGTTACGAGACGGTAAGGAATGCAGGCCGGGACTTGCCTGAATTGATGAAACCTTTCAATGTGTCACTGTCGTCCAATTTTAGGTGTTCAATTATTTTAACCAACCCAGTCCCTGAGTCAGGCTGCCGAGAGGCACTGGCAGCTCTGAAACACTCCCACCTTGACGCCCAAGAGCACACTCGCAGTGAGTAAGCCGGTGGCTAACGTGGATATATTTGTCAACGCCCCCCCCCCTCCCTCCAATTCCGCACATCACCTCACCTGCGATTCAATTGATTGTCACGATCCGTGGCCGCGATCCGATTCGGGTGTCATATTTTTTAATCCTTTATATTAAGTTCACTTGCTTGCGCGCTTACGACCGTGCAAATCTTTCGGTCGTTTTTTAACCCACTTCTCGTGATCCAATCGAGCTGACATTTTCCACACAGACTCGTTGTGCGTGACAATGTATTTTCGTGAATTTTTTTTCTCCAAAATTTTACACTTTTTAGGGAAAAAAAATTAGATTTAATTACCAATTGCTTAATGGTGGCAGGCAATCATCTGACCCATAGGTGGCAGCCATCTCAAGCCAGAGGACGAGAGGACTCTAGCCGCCCGTTTCAAAGACCAATGTGGGCTGGGTTGTGGCCCATTGAACACGCATATAAAGGATTTATAGTGAAAAACTTTGTTTTTACGGGTTAATTTTTTTTCTTATTTTCTTTTTAAGCATCGTTAGTACTTCACGAATGTGCCTCTAGTGGCTGCAGGGGTCGCACGAACTAAATTACGTGCGGTGTGTAAACGCCGACGAAACAATCCGCTATCGCACGCACGATTTGATGCGTGTGTTTGCGAGCGTAAGAATCATCGGTGTTCAACGCTGCAGCGTTACACCAACGAATTTGCGGCGCGTACCTTTCAAGTGTCCTGCACGCACGTGACAAGTTTAGTGCTCTTGGGAGAATTGAGTAACACAAAGTAATGCATTAATAATAAATCTGCAGTCTATTAAGGAAAATGCCTTTGTCTCCGTATGACATTTTGTTTTGCTTGCTTGGGCATGATTTCGGACGCTGATGATTGCGTCGTGATCAGCGCTGACTGGGCTTGCGATCAAGAGGTCACCGTTTAGATTTCATCGCCCGGCACTTAAATGTTCACACCGCTGTTGATCGATGGGCAGGGTCGCTCATGGTGGGTTAAAGTGCGGGCCATCCCCACCTCTTCCACGAAGTCGTGGCAAGCATGGACGAGTTGGCCAATATGTCCCCTGGAGGACCTCTCTAATCGGCTATCGAAATGGAGGCCCTTCTGCCATCAGTTGCATTAGAAATGAACTGCGGGGTCTTTTACTTACTTTTTTCGTTTGAAGTGCTTTCATGGTGAGCGTAAATTATTTATTACGTAAGCCAAATTTTGGCAAGAGGAACGAAGCGAATTTGTGCGGGAGCCAATGATCTTGCGTGGGATTAATGGACATTTGGCCAAGGGGGCCTGTCGGCGAGACTTGCGTACGCTGGCTCGGCTCGAAGTCTTTCGCGCGTGTACAGTGCGTGTTGGTTCAGCGATACCTGACACAAATTTTCCATTACAAAGGCTTCTGAGTTTTCGCATGGTTCAGTGCCTCCGAATCGGCCGTTGGGAATGACGCATGCTGAAGAAAAAAACCTTAACTTTTTTTAAATCTTACCAGGTAAGGCCCACTGAGCCTTACAGCTCTTTTTCAGAAGTGCCGTGGCCACAAATGATGGCTCAACGAAAGTGGCTTATAATGTGGAAATGTACAGCAGCCAAATACTATAAACGCACGCCGATTCTAAATGTGGAGGGAAAAACCTGGAAGATCTGGAGAAAAATCCACGCGACCACGGTGAGAACACGCAAACTCCAAATATACAGCAGCAGGCATCAGGGTGGGGATCGAACCCCCGAGCTCCTGTACACCAGGCGAGGTAGTTAACATTTTACCACCGTGGTGCCCACAAGCGTGCAACTCCCCAGCGCCATATGCCCCCCATCAAACCCGCGTGGACGAAGCCGCTTGGCCATAATCACGAGCACCTCGCGTTCAAGTCGCCTGCAGTGGGTGAGACTCGCCACGGCGATCTCTGGCATTCGTCTTTCACTTTGCGCTGAGCAGTCTCCCTTTTCAGGCGAATCAAAGGGCCTCAAAACCCGCCAATTGAATCGGCGCACTGCAGCACACTTTAATCACGTTAATCACCTCTACTAGTCAATTGGCTCAGGATTATAAATGGTATAATACTCCTCTGATCTCCTATTTCCAAATTTACATCCTATTTTCAGATGTTAGATTAAAAAGAACTTTATATCTTTTTTACTGTTAACTTTTACGAATAATTATTTGTTCAAGGCACCGGCAGAGATCACGAGCGTCCACTCGAATTTCCAGCCTGTGAGCAATGTATTGTTTTATTTATCTACTTAGACCTTTGTTTCCCTCCCACGGTAAATTAAGTGACAATTGTAAAGTAAAGCTGCCCGTGTGAACGCGGTTTTTACGTGAGCACTTTGATTCATGATTTCGGACTGCGCGGGGCAAGGGGGGGCTTCACGCCGCCGCCACCCCTGTGTGAGATGCACCCCACTTAATGAAACCTCTTGATCATTCTAACGCACGTGAGAGAGAAGGGTGGCCCTGGCACAAATAGTGCAACGCCTCTGCCAGCCTGTGCCAGCCGCGCATTATTGAGGTATTAAGAAATAAGTGCCTTGGGCATCATTATCCGTGGCCCGGTCTCGAGGTAGCTGTTGCAGAGGAGCGGTCCGCCCACTTTTAAACCGGCGCAGCCTATCGCACGCGCGTTGCTGGAGCGATGAAACCCGTGTCGTTAGGGTAAGAGACTCACCGCTATTGGCTGGGAGGTTGGTGGTGGCGGTGATATGGGCTTGGGTCGGGCCTTGTTTGTGACAGTGATTTGAGCTGGCAATGTGAATGCAGTATTAGGATTAAAGGTAGTGTTTTTTTTAGTACTTGGAGACTGATTATTGCCATTTGATAGATTTTTTTTTCTTTCTCAGCAGCATTATTTAATCAGGTCCGAGTTTTAATCTTTGCCAAAATTCTACTCCCAAACTAGTTGATCGGTTTGTTGATTTTGATGAGCCGAATTTGGGTGTGTGTCTTGCGGTCCTCTGTGCTTAACTCTTATATCTGAAATGAAAATCTACACTCTGTCGTGGAATACAACACAGGACATAAACATGCCTCGTGTGTTTGTTGTTTATACTGTGCTCACAACCCTGGACGCAGCTGATATGTACCCGTTTTCTTTTGTAATCTATATAGACCCCCCTTGGCCTGGTTGAAACCAAACATGTAATTGTTTTCTAATTCAATTATAAAAAGTACATTAAAGAAAACCAACACACCAGCACTATTGACAAAGATGCCCTGAAAGTAGTTTTTATTTACGCTTAAAGATTTACTGCCACAATCCTCCGGAAGGGTATTATTTGGTTGCGCCATCCGTTGGCACGATGTCCGACGTTTCGCTTCACTTGCAGGGAGCCTCTTCAGAAGGAATAAGCGTGACTTGATATATAAGATAAACACGGGGAGGTGGGGGGGGGAGTTGGTGGTGCATCGATTCACAGATTACCACTTCTCTTGTGTCCATGAGAAGACGTCAACTAAGCGGCCCGCTACCAGCGCGTAGTCTGAAACGTCGTACGCTGCACGGTGTTCCGAACGACACACCACGATGCGACCCAAAAGGCGGCAGGCGCGCACGAGAGGGCTCTCCTCCGCCCCAGCACAACGCGCGACAAACCCACGCGGTCGTAACAGCTCGCAAATGCAGATGAACGAAACGTAATAAAAATACGAATTGCATCCGTTCATCGCGAATGTTGTGAATGGGAGATTAGCGGCGAACTCATAAAGCACGGCAGTGGTTTAATAAGCAAATAGTAGCAGGACGCGTTCTCACCAGTTCTCACCGGCTCGGTCGGTTGGCAGGGTTTAACGCGTGTGAGTAAGCACATTTTTAATCTTTAAATTACAATTACGCAAATGATGAATAAGTCACAATTCTGGAATGTTTAGTCACCGGGGTGGTGGCGGCTTTTGTGAGTTAAAGTTTGTGTATTTGTACACTTCTATTTCTGGCCTGCCTGAATAATTGCTCTGCTTCACAAACGTGCAATGGAAAATAAATTAAATGTGTTAATTTTCTCCACCAGCCAGGGCGTCGTGCTTCTGCTGCTGTGTTTTGCGTGACTTCTTCTCTCTGTGTGTACATCAATGACACAGGTTCCCCAAATAGCCTCGAACAGACTTGGGTGAAGTGTTGTTCGCGAGCACCTATTAAGGCCGGCACGGCACACGAAAGGCGGACAGCACCACGCCCGGCCTCCTTAGCCTCCCGAGTGCTGATGTTTACACACCGCACCAGATACTCATTTAATGCTGAGTTGACCTAGGGGAGGCCCAGGACCAGTTGAGATATTCGTCACTGATGTTGACCGTGAGCGGGGAATATTGAACTCGGGTTCGCCGGGTTTGTAGGGCAGTGTGCTAACTGCTGCGCCACCGCTCCCCCCCCCACCCGCCCCCAACACACACAGACGGAAAACCACAAAAACCACGTTCTGCAAATTGTGTAGCTAAAGCAGCAGCAGCAGCAGTCCAATCGACCCCTAGGCGAGACGTAATTACAATGAGGGATACGAAGCCGTTGACAGTTACAGTGAGTTTCAAACGGAAGTGACCTGAAACGGACGACTTCAATGTGGTACAAAGCGTATCTCCGAACGCCTCGGTGTTTGCCGCTCGAATGTTGTGTTCCGAGCTGTTGCACATGTTTTTCCGACGTTTCGCTGCACGTGTCTGGAGTGGGCCGTCGGAGCGTCGTGCCCAACATCGCGCGGTGCAATCGGAAAACGCTGCACGACTGTGACCACCTCCGCGGTATCTCGGGGGGTACCCTTGGCAAATGTAATATCGAGTGCGTTGCTTCACCGTTGCTCTTGTTCAGAAAAGCAATCAATCCCATTTAAAGCCATTCCAATCTCCGTTTGCGTAAAACTATGACGGTTCAGATTCTCAACATATTCATTTGTAATTGGGATCTTTCAACGTTTTTTGTCAATTTTTTTTTTGGTGAACCCAGGTCACTCTTGCAAATGAGACTCATAGCCTGGCCTCTTCAGTTTCTTCACCTGGTGAAGCAACCTGGACACGTGCGACACTACGGGAGGCACAGGAGCTCCCCACGGGGTGTCTCGCCCCCGCGACGAACGACTGCACGGGGCCAAAAGCGAATCGCAGTCAGAAATTAGAATTCCAGAAATTGCGGCGCTATCATCATAATCGCGTTCAACCAAAACACGGTTACGTGCCCGGATTGCTTAGCGACGTGCACGTTTAGAACACAACGCGGCGGCGCTTCGCAGATTACGATTTATGTAAAGCCCCCCCCAACTCCCTCTCCGCCCCCATCGACTTCGCCCTGCCCCCCCCCCCTCACTGTGTTTATCCTTCCTGTCATGCATCTCCTGTGCAGGGGCTGCTCGGTTACGAATTAAACGCGCTCTCGTTTAATTGCTGTGGGACGGGTCACGGCGTATCACGAGTGCGGTAATTAATTTTACTGAGCCCGAGCTCACGACCTGAGATAAGGCGCCGGCAAGGCATCATGGGACCTTGAAAGGTGCCTTTGGCCTGACGTCACTCACGGCAACAAATTTGAGAGTACAGGTTTTTAAAAAAATATATATCGGTTCGGAGATTGGGGAGAAAAATATGAAGATGTATTTGCCTTTACTGCCTTGGCCTATTTTGTAACGTTCTTCTTTGAGTCTGAAGATCCACGTGGCCCACGCCTCCCTGGAAAAATGAATGTGCGTCTCCCCAGAGAGGTGGCAGCGGCGGCTTAGGGGAGGGCCCGCATCCAGCAGTGGATTTGTAATGATGACAATGATCTCACGAAGTTTCAAACGGATTAACTCAAATGCTCTTTGCAGCTCTCGTCAATTGTTCACACTCATTCTTCCCGATTGTTTTAAATGCGTTGCAGAAGAAAAAATAATAATTGTCACACATTGCCGATCCACCGCTGGATGAAGGCCCCCCTTTGCCGTGTCGATCAAGGGGGTTGTCTGACCCTGCGGCAACAAGATGCCGGCCAGTCCCGGTTCTATAATTATGCGCCACTGGTGTCAGCCGCGGCCGGCAAATAAAATAAAGTCACCGGGTTTATCGCCAAATGCGTGAATCACTGCTCCACCGCTCAACCGACACATCCTTCATTCGCTTGAAATGTTCGGCGTTTAAACAACTCGTCGCTTGGTCAATTAAAACAGATTCTTACGCTCACAATACACGTTCTGCACGCAAGATAATCATTTCGTTTCGATCCGTGTATGTTGTATGATGAGTATGTAATTGGTTTATGTGCCCTCTGCCGCCACTAGAGGTACTACAGCAGCAGCACGTGGTTTGTCCCGCCATTATTTTCATGTTATCCGATTGGTCGACTAACTGAACCCACGACTATCGGTGGAATAATCGGTTAGGTACACAATCGGAGGGCCCAGCTTCTTATTCTCTGTGGCCGACGCCGACGTAGAGCAACAGCATTCACAGTGAGGTGCTTGAGCCAGACGATCGTGCCGGGGAGCGGTGCATCGCTGTGGTGGGCGCCGCCTTCGTGTTTCGCGAATCTGGCGTGGAGTCGTCACGTGCTCCCTTGAGCCCAGCTTCGAGGGAAATTGACGAGCGGGCGGCCGTGCCGTTGCCAATCGCTCGGACGTTGGGGTGCGGGGGACCGCTCGTTTCCCGCGCGTTCTCATCGGGCGTAGCGCAAGCGGCGAGCCCAGGGTATTAATGACGACGGGGCAGACTGCGATGTTTTATTCGTTAATTGGAATCAACAGTTCTTTGTTTTTCTCTCTTCTCAGCGACCTCCACGGGCACGGAGCAAGGGATAATGAACGGCGTCGGTGGGGTCTGTCAAAGCAACGGCATGAAGCTCGTCATGAAGGTTGGCCAAGGTAATGCCCGCTCGCAATGCTCACCCACTCCTGCCATGCCCACCACGTCCTCCTGTCATTCCGCCCAAACCAACACCAGGGCTGGCCAATGTCACCGACAGCCAGTCTCTAAGCGTTTTACCAAGAAATTTGTCTTCTCAGATACTTGAGGGATTTAAATAACATATTTGTGCATTTTTTTTGCGCAGCATTTAATACAGATGTAAAAACGACTTTGTTTATACAAAAAATATTTTCTCTCAGATACTTCAGTATGCGTGCAAAATGTTTATTTTCTGTGTGACATTTAATAGAGATGCAAAATAAACAAATTTGTAGGTTTTTATTCTGTGAGCTCATTTTTCGCAAATTATTATTCCGTGCTGAACTGCGTTTGATGAAATAAACAAGCAATGCCGCAGAATTCTACTTTTATAATTGGTAGACAAAGCCTAAGCCAGATTTAATAATTTCCTCGCTCATGGTGCAACTGCGTTAACCCTTTGTTCACAACGTTCAAGCTGATTATTATTGTTGTCATTATTGTTGTTATTGTTGTTGTCCCTTGCCGTGCAATCCCGCTGCTTCGTCTTCGTCTTCCGTGTTGCGTTTTCAACAAAGCAGCCGGACAACAACTAATGTCATAGCCATTCCACGGCGTCCAGGGTAGCTCGAGTGAGTTGTTGGGACTCTGTTCAGAGGGATCCTCACAGTCGTTGGGGCAGAGAGAAACAAGGCTGTTCCTTCGTCGGGATGTGGGTAGACTTCATGACCGGGGTTTATTCCCCAACAGATTCAAACCTAATGCCTGGCGTGATGATCCACGCTTCTTAAGATGGTGGAACCGAATCCCCCTTCACGCAGTGCTCGTCATTGGGCAACTTCACTTCTCATCCCGTGCAGGGTTTCGCTCGATCGACAGTAATTTCCCGCCATCATCAGCAGGTGCGGCTAAAGCCAGGGTCGCAAAGATCAGTCATTTTTTTCCCGACTCAGAGGCCCGCTTTCACTCTCGGAGTCGGTCGCCTTGCAGCGTTGCCCCTCAAGAAGAAGTTAATTGACAGCTCATTGAAAGCTCCGCATGGAGGCCCAGACAGCTAGACTCGTATCGCACGACCATCCTAAAGGTGGGATTTTTGGCTCGGCGGCTTTTCCACAGATAGACGCTTGAGTTAGTAAGTGGGTGTGTAGGTGGGTGGATTTTTGGGTGAGATACGGAGTGGGTCGGTGTCTGGGAAGGGCTGTTAAGAAAAGTGAGCACCGCATTTTTATTTATTTAGAGCAGGTTCTGCGGGCAGGGATGGAAGATGAAACGTTCCCCTTCAAAAGCCACGAAAAATTCAGCTCGGCCATCCAGTTCAATAAATCGGCAGCTGCGCTCTGATGTAGCAAATGTGTGGCGATGAATTCTGCTCGTGCCGCATCAAGAGCCGGGCAGCATTCGTCCAGCAAGCTCCGTATTCACGGAGAGAGAGAGAGAGAAAGATTACCGCTCGTACGTAATCGCCTCGCTTCCGCCGTGGTGACGGATCCTAATGGACTACGGGCTCGTTCGCTCGCTCGCTCGCTCGCTTGTGCTCAGCGCTATTTTATCAAAACCCAACGCAGGCAATGCACCATTTATTTGCAAGGTTTACCAAAATTGCCATTCACACAAATCACTTGCTCTACCTGCGCCAGCATTCAACATAAAAATGCGATTAGCATTTGTTGCATCTGAAGGACCTGTTAAAAGAGAGCTTGTGAAATGCATGTAATTTCCATTTTGTTATTTCATTATCGAATAATACACCAATATACATCAAAAACACATTTTCTAGTAATTTCTGTTGGGGTTTTCTTTCGCCGTCCGTTTAACGATGAAGGTGACTGCCATACGACCCGCAAGCGTTGTGTGCAAGCGTGCAAGCGTTCGAAAAATAATTAGCTAAATAAATTTGGACGGGTATAACGGTGTTGCTCTGAAATTCATCCACTGTCTTGATGGCTCTCAAAAGAAGTCGCAAAATCTTGGGGCATCAACGCACACAACCGTCTGCCGTGAAGTGCAACGTCACCTGCAGGAGGTCGATAATTCTTCTCTGCTGCCCCCATCGTCCTTTACTTCCTTCCTCCAGCCGTCTGTGTTATCTGCACACCCTGCCCCTTGTTCAAGTCCAGGCTCTCAAGGCCTTCCCTATTACCTTTGCCTATGACTGCCTTCCTGCCCATCTATAAAATAAACATGTCCACTCTTTCCGTCTCTACAGGATCTTGAGATGTCGTCACATTTGGAAGCTATATAAATACACATTGTGTGGTTTTGATTCGCGTAGAACCCCATAGTCTCACATAGATGCCCATGCTCTCACACAGGCATATGATGGACGGTCTATCCCTATTTGAATAAGCCCAATCACCGTTAGTATACAGCATCTTGAGATGTGTTCACATTCTTACGGTATATAGATCCACATTGTGGGTTGGTGCTGGATTGGTGGTGTAGTATAAGTATAGTAGCTCTCGGGTTATTGGGCATTATGTTCGTGTGCACCTCCGGTGCAGCGAAACGTTGGACATCCTGCCGAACAACACGCAGTACAACCCTGAAAATGCATCGGAGAACCCCACGTTGTATGGTATAATGGTACTGAGTACTGTGCAGTAATCATACAAATTATGTAAATTATTTAAGGGCACTCCCCCGCTCCCCCCCCCCACCAGCGACAGCGACAGCTGTCCTTGTGCGGGGCAAGGTGACAGCATCTGGCCTGCACAGGGACATTAGGTCCGCCAGCGGGCAGCGACGATTGCCACGCGTAATCTCAATCGAGTTTACTTTTCGAACTTGGCCAACATTGGACCGTGACGCCGGCACACAGCGGGCTCGCTCATTTTGAATGACGTCACGGGGATCTTTAATGCCCACGGTGAAGCAGACGGCACGGAGTACTATTACGCTGACTACACGCCCCGCAGTATTAACCGGGGCGGCCTGCCCGACCGGAGCTGCGAACCCGCGCAACGAGCGGCGAACGCGCCACCCCGACCCCCCCCCCTCCTCCCCAGACGCGTGGGAGTGGCGATGGCGGCGGCACGCATAAGAGGGACGCGTATTTTGTGCGTTCAGACCCCAACAGGAAGGAGGAGACCTCGCCCGTCAACCCGTCTCCGTCCCCCACGAGAGCGCGGGCGGCCCCCCCCGCGCCCCCCGGAGATGACAGGCGGTCGACCGACCGCACCACTCGCACAGGTGAGCCAAGCGCCCTCGCGTCACCCGGGGTCCACACCGAGCTGGGATAGTCTCCTCTTGGGGAGCCTCCACTAGGCAGAGGTCGCAAACGGGTTTTAATTCCTTACCTGTACCCGTACCCGGCCACACCAGGGTCGCAAATAGGTACCCGTACCCGGCCGGGTACCCGTTCCCTACCCGTACCCTACCCGAAATGAGTGACAAACGGTTACTCACCAGTGACTCGCGGCCTATCCGTACCCGTACCCGGCCGCACCAGGGTCGCAAACGGCTACCCGTACCCGGCTGGGTACGGGTAGCCGGGTATCGGGTAGGGTACGGGTATCGGGTACCCGGTTGCGACCTCTGCCACTAGGGTCCCCAATTGCTGTGTTGGGTGGTGGAGGGTGTTGATAACACAAACTTGGCCAGATCGTTACGTTGACTAACCCACAAATAGATGGTGAATCGTTACAATTAATTTGTTTTAATTATGGCGACGCTGCAATCACAGCTGTATTATTTATTAAAGCTTGTTTTATTTTCATAAAGCGCCTTTGTTCAGGACAATTATATTAATCAAAGTGGTTATATTTATTTATTTCGAAGATTACGCTGTCGAAACGTGTTTACCGGAGTCAAGTCAACTGCTTCGAGAGTTTTGATTGGAACAGTGTGAGCTGATCTGCTCCGTCACTTTTCGAGAAAAGTTAACAGCCCCAACGTCGTTTCGGATAGCTTTAATTAATACTGGGTCTTAGCAAACACTGGGAAACTATTCTATGGGCAAATGTCAATGTGTTTGTTTCGCTATTGCAGCACCAGTAGCATATTCCAAAGAACACAGGATGAGATGTTATTATCCTTTGTGCAAGCACTTCCAAGAGTTCATGAACAGTGAGCCTGGTGAAATTTGGGGAGCGCATCGTCAGTAGTGAACCTTTGGGTCCTAGGGTGTTTCGGCCTTTCATACTATACACCCTCCCCAAAGGCGGCCAGCGACAGGGTGATCAATCCTACGCTTGCGTCCCATTCCCAATTAGTCATAGGAGTTGCCTTGTTGTTGATAGCCAACATCCCATGGGACTATGCATGGCAGGGGCGTCCTCATCCCTGAGTCAAGCATTGTTGACTGCATACCTCCTGGCCCTCTCACTTTGGGGCCCAGCTGGGGTCTTTCCTCTTCATCCAGAGCCACTGACTGCTGCCTTCTGCCGCCTCCGATACAGCTCTGATTGCCGAACGCTGGCTCTGGCCCTTAATTCCCAGGTCTCTAAGCAGTCTGGTTGTAGATGTTGCCACAAAACCTCTGCAGCCCACCTCCACTGGTCGGACTTCTGTGTTCCAGCCATGATGCCGTGCTTCAGCAGCTAGATCGGCATAGCGCAGATGTTTTCGCTCATAAGCCTCATCTACTGAGTCCTCCCAGGGTACTGTGAGCTCAATGATGAAGACCTTCTTGAGCGAACGGGACCAGAGCACCATGTCAGGTCTTAGGGTGGTGGTTGCGATCTCCGGAGGAAACACAAGTTGCCGGCCAATGTCAGCTAGCATTTTCCAGTCGCGGGCCAAGCGCAGCTGGTCTCGCTCTATTGGTGTAGAGCCGCTCTTTGGTGGTTTAGCCCCTTCGCGGACAAAGGTCGTCCGTAAGGGGTGTGATGCTGCTGGGGGTGGTAGGGAGTTGGTGGCAGTTCGCTTGTCCTCCAGGGCGGATGCAATAACCCCTAAAAAGAAGCATTCAACTCTAACCGAGGTAGATAATTAATTGAATCGTAAATTATTTACGGATGTGGTGGTGTTGTGCAGTGGCTAGCACACTGCCCCGTGAACCCCGCCAAATGAGTTTGGTTCCTAGTCAAAGCTAAGATTTGTGGTGGGTGGTACGAGAGCTTATCTTGGCCTGAACTAACCTGCGCTGAGAAGTGCTGTGGAGCATGGCGGAACAACCCCCATGGTCGGTACTGGGCAGGGATGCCTTTGTCCGGCAGTGGAATGCAAAAAGGGGGGCTGCAGATGATGGTATTATTAATTTCTACCAAGAGTATTGGAGCTATGAATGAATTGACTTGCTTGTCAGTGTACCTTTAAAGGTAACGCTGTTGCCCAGGTGCAAAACAACTGCGATCATTGCACGTCAACTTCACCTCAAATCGAGGAAATATTATGTTTGCGTCTCTACACTCGCCATTGCGTTTGATCATATTGAGTACGCTATTCAATCTTCAAGCTATAAATGTATGGACGGCAGAGTCTTCTTTTGGTATATTCACTTTTTTTCTTCACTCGTTGGCGTTTGCACTCTTCAAATTCACATCCAATCCAATATTGAGAAAAACCTGTTGTATTCTGCTGCTCCTTATACATTTATTAACACTGTAGAGATCATGTAT